>NW_022681468.1:132363785-132963785 GCF_009764315.1 Trachypithecus francoisi | reverse complement strand
GATAGGTTGGTGGAAAGATTAAATTCCCCAAATTGCATTTTCTTTCCTAAAACAAGCTGCATGGTGAGGCTTTAAGGAAGCACTGAAACTTATGTTGATTAGGTGACTGGAGACGTGAGGTGTTCATTTTTTAGAATGTTCCACTTGTGTTCTTACTTACTCTGCTCAGGGATGAGCAAGAAGTGGCCAAGTAGTTAAGCCATGGAGGTTGTATGTGAAAACGGCTGATTCTGTAGAACCACAGTCACCTCTAACTCTGAAAAGCAAAAAGAAGTGATACTTTCCTAGTGCGTTTTTTGTTTTGTTTTGTTTTGTTTTGTTTTTGTGACAGGTTTTATAGCACTTTTGGTTTTTAGTAATGTGAGACTGAGGGAAGAATGGCTTGTGTGATTCTGGGATTCACTGGGTAGGGAGCTCTGTTTTATGAGGACTCTAGGAAGCCAGTAGCTGGCCAACACTTTAGAAACAATGGTTTTTCTAAAACAACCTTGATTTTTTTGTCCAGTTGGGCCAGGGAGGAGAGGTTATATAATCTAATATTATAGTAGATGTGAAGAAGCTGTCATAAAAGCAGAAAAAGATAGTCTTATTTAATGGAATTATGAGTTCATTTTCCTGGTCAATTTGTGATAGAGGGGAACCTTTTATTTAATACTCTGTCGTCTTTGGTTTTAGAATTTGGGGCCAAAACTGCTTTTGTTGATTGTAAGAACTATGTTGTCTTCATATTTTGAAGTTAGACTGCACATCATCTAGACATGATGTGTTTAGCAATTGTTTCTTCTTCCTCTTCCTCTTCCTCTTCCTCTTCTTCTTTCCTTCCTTCCTTCCTTCCGTCCGTCCGTCCGTCCGTCCGTCCTTCCTTCCTTCCTTCCTTCCTCCTTCCTTCCTTCCTTTCTTTCTTTCGAGACGAGGTCTGATTCTGTTGCCCAGGCTGGGGTGCAGTGGTGTGATCATAGCCTACTGCATCCTTGAACTCCTGAACTCAAGGGGTCTGTCTGCCTTGGCCTCCTGAGGATAACAGGTGTGCACGACCATGCCCAGCTACTCTTTTTTCTTTTTTTCTTTTTGGGTAGAGACAGTGTCTCACTATGTTGACCAGGCTGGTCTCAAACTCCTGACGTCAAGCAGTCTTCTCACCTCGGCCTCCCAAAATGCTGGGATTACAGATGTGAGCCACCATGCCAGGCCTTTAAATTATTTTTTATTATTTTAGGCCCAGTGCAGTGGCTCACATCTATAATCCCAGCACTTTGGGAGGCTGAAGCAGGTGTATCACTTGAGCCCAGGAGTTTGAGACCAGCCTGGGTAACATGGTGAAACCTGTCTCTACAAATTAAAAAAATTAGCCAGGTGTGGTGGCATGTCCCTGCAGTCCCAGCTATTCAGGAGGCTGAGGTGGGAGGATCACTTGAGGTCAGGAAAATTGAGGCTGCAGCAAACCATGATCATGCCACTGCACTCCAACCTGTATGATAGCATGGGACCCTTTCTCAAAAAAAAATTTTTTTTTTTTTTTTTTAAGATAGAGTTTCGCTCTTGTTGCCCAGGCTGGAATGCAGTGGTGTCATCTTGGCTCACTGAAACCTCTGCCTCCCAGGTTCAAGCAATTCTCCTGTCTCAGCTTCCCGAGTAGCTGGGATTACAGGCATGAGCCACCACGCCCAGCTAATTTTTTGTATTTTTTAGTAGAGACAGGGTTTCATTATATTGGCCAGGCTGGTCTTGAACTCCTGACCTAAGGTGATCCGCCTTGCCTCGGCCTCCCAAAGTGCTGGGATTACAGGTATGAGTCATGCGCCTGGCCTTTTTTTTGTTTTTTGTTTTTTGTTTTTAAATTAGGAATTGAGTTGACTGCTCTGATGTAATTTGGAGAGACACTGTTACTCTCGTATATGGAATTTGGAAAAATCCTGTTTTAGGAAAAACATCTCTCTCTTTTCTTTGTTTGTTTTTTTGAGCCATTGTGCCCAGCCGGAAAAGCATCTCTTGAAGGTTAAGGCATTTTATGAGGAGAGCTCTAGGGCTATATCAATCTGGAGGTATGATCTCTGATAAAGATAATAATTCTCATCTCAGTCATCTTCCTTGGAACAAAACATTCTTCATTTGTAAGCTTCTCATTAACTTAAGGCCGCTTGATCTGAGATTTTGTCTCTTAGAATACTCTTTTCTGTGTCTCAATCCTCATATGGTTTACTACTGAAATATGTAGAATATATTTTCTTGTGTAGCCTGATAGAGTTGGTTTTGTTTTGTTTTTCAAACAGTAACTTTCATTGATTGTAAAACCTCTAGATTTCTGAGATGCCGCCTTGCCAGTCTTAAGGTTGATTTTTGGTTCTCTGAAAGTGCCCATTTGCTCTCTGTGAAAAGAGCAGGTTTGCATTTATTCAGTGATTCTAAGATGAGATAATTGGTATTTTTATGATTTGAATGGAGGCTTTGTATTTTTGAATTTTGTGAAACAAAGCTATGTTTGTAAACACATTTCAAAAAATATAAATGCCACTTTTTGGTGAAGATACTCACTGAATAGCAAGAAAGTTCAGAAAAAGGAGCTTTTGTTAACATTTAATAATAATCTGACTGTTTTCATTGACTATCTCATTGATGTTTAAAGAGTACCTGATGTTTAGAACTTTTTGTTTTAAAAATAATCCTCAGGCTGGGTTGTGTTAGGAAAATATTTTCTGGTATCAAATGCTTCTTTGCCAGTTTGGAGTTTTTCAACTATTGTCTTGGTTTAGAAGAGGGTTTTATAAGCAATATATTTCAATGTAAAGATAGTCTTGGAAAACTGTAGGAAAGCGTTTGTTTAGTGCCTGATGTAAGATGAACAAGTTGCTATGGTATCATATGGATAACATAGAACTGTTTTAATATGACTCAACTGGTTTAGGTGTAAATAAATAGTATAAAAGCATTGAGGCAAAATCTAAAGTAAGTCTTCAGTTTTTTAAAATTAAAGTGGTTTTAATTTTATATTCCTTTCCATTTCTTTTTTTAAAGAATTTGTTGGCTTTTTAATGAAATTGTCAGTTCAGATATGAACGTATTATTTGCAGAGGAAGTGCATTATATCTGTTTGCAGTGGCTTTCGCCAACCTTCTAGGTGACATAGAAAGAAAGTGTTAAATTTAAAAATTTTGAAAGCCTGTATCATGTGACTGAAAATATTTTAACTACTTCTGAAAAATTGCAAGAACTTAAGCCTAAGCTAAAAAATTTAAACAGTATGGAAGGATATTTGGTGAGAAACGCAGTCGTTCCTTCCTTTGCCTCATTCCCACTCCCTTGGCAGAGGTTTTCCTCTGTTCAGTTTCTTCTCAGAGCTTTTCATGTATATGTAAATGATGCATAGCCTTTTATTTTTTACACAATAGGGAACAAATAGTTCTGCAACTTCACCTTTTCATTTAATGAGGATAATAGGGGATCACTATGTGAAGGACATTATTGAGCCCATACTGATTTTAGTAGGATCTATAATTTTCTAAAATATGTGTAATGATTTGATCTGATTATACGTAATTCTGCATACATATGACTTAATTAAGCTAAAAAAAAGAGCATTAGCATTTCTTGACAATCATAAGATTTCAGTTTTACCAACTTAAATAATTACTCTCCTTGTTTAGAAAACAAGTCCTACTATAATAAAAATCATTCAATAAAATATTAGTTCCTTATATATAGGCCCTTGTACAGGGCACACTTTTATATTATTTATTTAACATGCTCTGCATAATAACTCTTTGAAGCTGATTCAGTTTTACTCCCATTTTTGCAGAAAAGGAAACAGGCTTCAGGAGATTGAGTAACAAAGCTAGTAAGTAGCAGAATTAGGTTTCAAAGCTGATCCATAAAATAATGCAGGAATAGCTAGTTCAGATTGTTTAAAAGCGAGTCTCATGGACAGTGGTTTAATACCCTGTTATCAGATATCTCATTTAATATAAAAACTTGGTGAAGACATTGTTATAATGCATTTGATGGTGGGATTGTTCTAGAAAGGGAACTGGCTCTTGCCTAATCCATACCTAACATTGTGTTAGTGTCACCTGGGGAGCTTTTAAAAAATTATTCCTGAATCTCCAACCCCAGGCATTCCAGTGTCATGAAACTGGTGTTGAACCTAGGAATCTTAATTTTTAACAAGCTACCTACTTAATTTTTAGGCAGCCAGTCTGGCTGCAGTTTAGAACCACTAAAGTGTGTGTCTTTTATTTCAAATTTAGAATATGAGGTTTTCGTTTTCCACTTGTTTTCTTTCTGAAGATAATGAACCATTACTTAGTGGAAACAAACATGAAAAACTTGAAATTTCATTTAATGTGTTCAAAACAAAAGTTTTCATTTGTTGAGCTATATATTGTATTGTGTTAAATGGATTTTATTATTTCCATAGGGCCATATTATAACAGACGGTGAATTAAACTGAAACCTTTATCTTGTCTCTTGCAGAAGCAAATACTGTGAAAACACTTTGTAAAACCACTTTGTAAAATGCATAGATTGGAACAGAATTAAGTGATTGAGACTCTGAAGGCTCTAGAAACAGGTTGTCAGTTTTATTTTCAGCCGAGAGCAAGATAATACTTATCCAAATAAATAATTGTGGATTAGATATGTTGCCTTGTAATTGCTTTAAACATTGAGCCTAGATTACCAAGCTGCTAAGACAAGGGAATTAAAAATAAATCACTTAGTGGCCTTTATTTTCCATATACATATTTTTTTGCATTTTGGTAAACCTGTATAAAATAAGTAAACAATTCTTCTCCCTTCTTTAGGGGTTCCACTTGCCAGGAGCCAGAGTAGAAAGACAGGCTGGCAATATTCCTGGCATTGTAAATTTTAGTGCGCAAGATATTTTCTTAGAATATTGATTGTTCTGTGAGCTTTCTTACCATGGGGATAGTGAAGTTAGCAAGTCACACTACATTAAACAAACACTGAGTAACAGCAACTGCAAAATAGCATGAGAAATAGAGGAATATGATACAGACTGTGTTAAAAAATGGTAAATAGAAGTGTTTGGAGGAAGGGCTTAATTCTTCCATTTGATATATTAAGAGAGTCTCTTTCCATATAAATTGTAATTACCTTGTCGATTTCTATTAAGCCTGCTGGGATTTGGGGAATATTGATATCTTAACAGTACTGAGTCCTCCAATACATGAACTTATCTCTTATCTATTTAGGTCTTCTGTAAATTTTCCTTGGTAATATTTTGCACTTTCAGTTTAGAGGTCTTGCACTCATTTTGTTAAATTTGTCCCTAAGAGTTTTTACATTCTTTGGTTCTATTACATGTGGCATTAAAACATTTCCAATTGTTTGTTGCTGATATATAAAAATTGTGATTGATTTTTGTCTATTGACTTATTGGTATGAAATTATTCACAGTATTCCATTATTGTTTTATTGTGTTTAAGGTATGTAGTCATGTTTCTTCTTTTCTGCCTGATACTGGAAATTGTGTCTTTTGCTTTTTTCTTAATCCATCTTAAGAGAGAGTTTATATTAATCCACGTATTTTCAGTTTCCAGTGTTCTTCATTTCTTTGTGTATATTCAGGTATTCATCTTGTCTCATTTTCCTTCTGCCTGAAGAATTTTCTTTACATTTTTTATAGTGCAGGACTGCAGGTAATAAATTCTCTTTATTTTTGCTTATCTGAGAAGTTTTAATTTTGCCTTTGCTTTTGAAGGATGTTTTTGCTAGATGTAGAATTCTAGATTGACCTTTTTTTTTTCTTTAGGCAATGAAACAGTGTCTTTCCATTGTATTTTGGCTTTCATTATTTTTCAAGTCTGCAATAATGATCTTTATTTTTTCTATGTAATATTTTCCTATAGTTACTGTTAGATTTTCTAGTTTTCACTAATTTGATTGAGGTTTGCCATGGTTTGAATGTCCCTTCCAAAGCTCATATTGAAATTTAATTGCCATTGTAATGTGTTAATAGGTATTAATAGATATATTGTTAAGAAGTGATTAGGCTGTGAGGGCTTCATCCTCATGAATTGATTAAAGTCGTTATCTCAGGAGTGCATTTGTTATCTCAAGAATGAGTTGTTATAAAAGTGGGTTTGGGCCTCTCCATCTCTTTCTTGCATGGTGTTGCTTTTCCCTCTGCTTTTTGCCATAGTCTGAGACAGCCATAGCATGAAAGCCCTCACCAGATACTAGCACCTTGATATTGGACTTCCACCCTTCGGGACTGTGATAACACATTTCTTTTCTTTATAAGTTTCTCAGTCTCACATACTCTGTTGTAGCAGCATAAAACAGACTAAGGCAAGGTTTCTTTGTGTATGGGTGTTTGAGATGTATGTTTATAGTGGTTCATCAAATTTGAGAGCATTTTGGCCACTATATCTTTAAATAGTTTTTGGTCCACTCTCTTACCTTTCCTTCTAGGACTTCAATTACACATATATTAGCACTCTTGATACCGTTCCACAGGTTCTCCTAATTTTTTAAAAAATTTTCCTTCTCTTTACAATCCAGTTTTAATAGTTTCTCTTACTGTGTCTTCAGACTACTGATCTTTTCTTCTGCAGTGTCTAATCTGTTTATTCCATCCAATAAACTTTTCATTTCAGAAAGTGTATTTTTTTTATTTCTAGAAACTCTTTTGTTTTTAGATTGTCTTGCATTTCTTTCCTCAAGATATTCCTGTTTTTCTTTAAGTCATTGAGCAATTTATAATAGTTGTTTTCAAGTTTTCGCTAGTATCACCTCTTTATTCTGGGCCAATTTCTATGGACAGATTTTTCTTCTGGTCATGGGTCACATTTTTCTGCTGCCACACATGCCTGGTATGTTTTGATTCAGTTCTAGACACAGCGAGCATTACATTATTGAGTGTTTGGATTTTGTCATTTTTTGTTTTTTAAAGATGTAAGGCTTTTTTCGGGCAGGAAATTAAGTTATTAGAGATCAGCTCAGACCCTTCAAGACTTGTTTTTAAGCTTTTGTGAGAGTGAGTCTAGAGTAACTTTATTTTTTTGAGACAGAGTCTTGCTCTGTCGCCCATGCTGGAGTGTAGTGGCACAATCTCGGCTCACTCCGACCTCTCTCTCCTGGGTTCAAGCGATTCTCCTGCTTCAGCCTCCCAAGTTGCTGGGATTACCACCACACCTAGCTAATTTTTGTATTTTTAGTAGAGACAGGGTTTCACTATGTTGGCCAGGCTGGTCTTGAACTCCTGACCTCAAGTGATCTGCCTTCCTTGGCTTCGCAAATTGCTAGGATTACAAGCACGCACCACTGTGTCCTGCCTTAGAGAAACTTTTTTGCTAAGAATAGTTTAGCTCTATTACTAAGCATTCTGAGTTCTTTACTGAATGCTTTGGGCATTCGGCGTTTAGGCTGTATTCACACTGCTTCAAACTGAAAACATCTCCCAATTCTGTTTGAGCTCTGGGAATTGTTGAGTTTACAACTCTGGTTGTTTTTAGCCTGCAGTTGTGGAGTTGTGTGTGTTTGTGTGTGTGTGAGATTTGCTATTAGTAGTATAGCGGGACTCCAAGGAGACTCCATGCGGGTTTCTGGAAATCTTTCTCTGCCTGGCTTCCGCCTCTAGACCTCTGCTCTACAAATTTCAGCTGCCTTTTTCTCCCAGAACTCTTAATTTCTGTCCCCTCAATTCAGTGTGCCTGCTCTGCTCAAATATCCCTTTTCTTCTGCACAGTAATCTATAAATTGTAGATTTATAGATAGGAAATCCAGATAGGAAATCAGGATGATGGTAGAGTTCATGTAGTTTCTCTTTTCTCAGGGATCACAGTCTTATTTTCCAGTGTTGGAAAGCAGTCTTTTGATGGGTGTTTTCTAATTTTTAAATTGTTTCCAGTAGAAGGTTTATCTAGTCCCAGTTACTGCATCATGGCTCAAATCAGAAATCCTCTTTCCTTTTTGGAAGGTCAATACGGTTAACAGAAAATGTGTAGTGGAAGAGTGGAGGCAGGGTACTTGAATGAGGGTAGTATTAATGAAGTCATGACAACCACATATATCCGGTCAGTTACTACAATGCAATGTAAGTGATGCCCCTGGGGGTGTTGGGTGCGCAGCCTAGATGGTAGCCCTGCATGGAGCAGAGCTGGGTGAGAATACAAGTGAAAGCCTGCAGATGTAATTGACAGGAACTCATCTTAATTTAGTTGGCTCTAAGGCAGAGTATATCATCTGAGATGATGTCAGGGTTTTTATTTTGTGTGATTTATCATTTTTGTAAGGGTTAATAAGCGTCATATGTAAGAATTTTGTGAAGTTTAAATGAGATGATGCATACGAAAATACTTTTTTTTTTTTGAGATGGGGTCTCACTCTGTTGCCCATGCTGGAATGCAGTGGCCTGATCATGGCTCACTGTAGCCTTGACCTCCTGGACTGAATTGATCCTCCCACCTCAGCCTCCTAAGTAGCTGGCACCTGAAAATGCTTTTTAAATGACAGTGCAGTATACAATGTGAAGTATTATTTATTGCTAACGTCCATGTTTTGGATTTATACAGAAAAGCCTGCATAATGTTGCCCTGATGTCATAATAATTGGAAAAAATGATCTAAAATTACTGTAACTTCAGAACATTAGAGTTCATATTTAGGGAAAAGTTCTCTTTTTTTGAAGAATTTAGTATGTAAAGCTTACTTAACTTCGGGGAAATCTTTGTATAAAACAGTCCTTTAAAAACAATACCTTGACTCTAGAAGAGTATGTTTAAACTGGAGTGAATACCAGTGAAATAACACCAGTAAAGTTTTGTGTGAGTTGAAGAAAACAAACCAGTGATCTCAATGGCGCAATCTCCTCAGAATGAAGCTGGGGCCTGAAGTTTATAGTGAAATAAGCTTAGAGATCACAGCCAGAAGTACAGAGGTAACAATAGTTTTTAGACCTCTATAGAAACATCAAAATGTATTGCAAGCATTACTTGCCTATTCACCTTCCTACCTCTTTCCACTTGCACTCATCTTGCTGTATCACTAGAGGGAAGAAAATGCTCACTCGTTTCCCTGGTAAGGACACTAAAAGTCACACTCTTTCCCCAGAGAAATTATAGCCTAGAAGAAATAGACAAGGCCAAATATCAGATTACCTTTAAGTTAACTGATTTTCTGGCTTGATTTCTCTTGATTCCAGGCAGATTTTTTTGGGTGACTATGCATGAGACAAAATATCCAATTTCATGACTTCCAAGAAAGGTCACTTTCACAGACCTCTGAAAAGGCAAAATAGTTGTTAACCATAAAAAATATATTGAAATTTTGGATTTTGTCTTGATTACATTAAATTATTTTAAATGTTTATCTTTTAGGTGTTCTGAGCTACTTATCGCATTGGCTTGTTGCATTACTCTTTACCCTAATTAAACACAATTTGTATATTTCTGCATTTGCTGGTATTATTAGGAATATGTCTTAATGTGCAGTTTTATCTCAGTAATTTAAAAAAATTATCAAAAGCATGGCAGTACACTGAACGTAAACTCCTTTTAAAAAAACTTTATTTTATTTAATATTTATTCTGAGTACATAGAACATTGTTACACGCAGACATTCAGTAATTTTATTACATGAAAATTATAGATGTAAAACTCAGTCTGCAAAAAGGAAGAAGGCTTGAAACTCAGTTATGTATGAATTAAAAGCATTTCCTTTAGGCAAGGATGATTTAGTAGTTTTCTTATATACACCTAGCTGATTGTCACGATGCTTCTTGGAAGAGAAAAACAATGTAAGAAGACTGGCTTATGAAAAACTTTTTTAAAAAAGAGTTGAGCTGTAAGCTTTATTCAACTGACATTTATTTAACATATACTTAACACATAATTTGTGCCAGTCTCTGTGCTTGGTTTCAGGGATAGAAGGGTGACATGGATATGACCCTTCTGGAAGAGCTAATTTGTTGGGGAAGGCATCATGTGAACAGATAAATAATAATACAGCCTGGAAAGTGCTTTAACAGAAATGGTTAAAGTGTCATGGGGTTACAGAGGTTAAAGCAGCTGCTTGTGTCTAGAGAATTGGTGCATTTTTTGCTAGTGTGCTAGGCAAAGGCATGTTTAGTGGGGAAGACAGGAAAAGGGAAAGGCTCTAGATTTACTTTATAGCAGGCCTGTGCTAGTAAGTACAGTAGCCATTAGCAATGTGTGTGTGGTTAAATTTTTAGCAACTATTTAGCATAAGTAGCACATATTTAGTGTGCTGCTTTAAATGGGAAGCCATCACCACAATCAAGATGATGGAATGTATACATTATTCTCAAGAGCTTCTCCTGTGCATTTGTTAATTCCTCTTGTCTGTCCTCCTTCACACTCCCATCCTTACTCCCACATAACTGCTGATCTTTTCATCATGGTAGGTTACTTTGCATTTTCTATAGTGTGTTTTTCTGTTTGTTTGTTTTTTTGAGATGCAGTCTCTCTGTGTCGCCCAGGCTGGAGTGCAGTGGCATGATATCGGTTCACTGCAACCTCTGCCTACCGGGTTCAAGCGATTATCCTGCCTTAGCCTTCTGAGTAGCTGGGATTAAAGGTGCGCGCCACAATGCCCAGCTAATTTTTGCATTTTTAGTAGAGACGAGGTTTCACCATGTTGGCCAGACTGGTCTTGAACTCCTGACCTCAGGTGATCCGCCTGCCTTGGCCTCCCAAAGTGCTGGGATTACAGGCGTGAGCTACTGTGCCTGGCTGCATTTTGTGTAGTTTTATAATAAATAAATCACACAGAATGCTCTGTTTTGTCTGGCTTAACTCGGCATAATTAGTTTGAGATTCATTTGTGTATTAGTAGTTTATTCTTTTTTCTTAATTGTAATTCATATATCACAATTGTTTATTTCCTCTCCTGTTAATGAACATTTGGGTTGTCTCCAATTTTGAGATATTACAAATAAAGCTATTATGACCATGCTTTTTTTCTTTTTCTTTTTCTTTTTTTTTTTTGAGGCAGAGTTTTGCTCTTGTTTCCCAGATTGGGGTGCAATGGCGTGATCTCGGCTTACCGCAGCCTCCTCCTCCCTGGTACAAGCGATTCTCCTGCCTCAGCCTCCCGAGTAACTGGGATTACAGGCATGCACCACTCCACCTGGCTAATTTTGTGTTTTTAGTAGAGATAGGGTTTCTCCATGTTGGTCAGGCTGGTCTTGAACTCCCGACCCGAGGTGATCCGTCTGCCTTGGCCTCCCAAAGTGCTGGGATTACAGGCATGAGCCACTGTGCCCGGCCATTATGACCATTCTTATGCAAGTCTTTGTGTGGACATTCATATGGTAGATATATCTTTAACTCACTAAGAAACTGCCAAAGCGCTTGTATCATTTTACATTCCCACTTCTAGTGTATGAGAATTTCAGTTCCTCTATGTACTTTCTAACGGTTTGTATGGTTATTCTTTTTAATTTTAGCCATTAGAATAGGTTTGCAGTGCTGTCTCACTGTGGTTTTCATTTGCGTTTTTCTAATTACTAATGATGTTGAGTATCTTTCATGTACTTACTTGCCATCTTTTATCTTGTTTGCGGAAATATCATCATATCTGTTGTCCGTTTTAAAAATTAGGTTGTTTTTTGTTACTGAGTTTTGAGATTTCTTTGTGTATTCTGGGTACAAGTCCTTTATGAGATACATGATTTACAGCTATTTTCTACAAGGTGGGTTGTCTTTTCATTCTCTAAGAAGTGTCTTTTGAGGAGCAGAAGTTTCTAATTTTGGTGAAGTTCAGTTTATCAAGTTGTTCTTTTATGGATTGTGCTTTTGGTGTTGTATCTAAGAAATCTTTCCTTAACTAGTCACAAAAGTTTTTTCTTATGCCTACTTTTAGAACTTTTTTTTGAGATTGGGTTTCGCTCTCTTGCTCAGGC
Source organism: Trachypithecus francoisi (assembly GCF_009764315.1). Classification (NCBI taxonomy): domain Eukaryota; kingdom Metazoa; phylum Chordata; class Mammalia; order Primates; family Cercopithecidae; genus Trachypithecus; species Trachypithecus francoisi. The sequence continues at coordinate 132,951,905 of NW_022681468.1, read as the reverse complement.
TGGAGTGCAATGGCATGATCATGTCTCACTGCAGCCTCGACCTTCCAGGCTCAAGCAATCCTCCCAGCTCAGCTTCCTGAGTAGCTGGGACTACAGGAATAAGCCTGGCTAATTTTTATTTTCTTATTTATCGTAGAGACAGGGTCTTGCCATGTTGCCGAGACTGGTCTTGAACTCCTGGGCTCAGCGGATTCTCCCACCATGGGCTCCCAAAGTGCTGGGATTAAGAATGCCAGCCACTGCACACGGCCTGACTTTTAGAACTTTTAAGATTTTGTTTTACACGTAGGTCTGTGATCCATTTTGAGTTTTTGTGATATGGCGTGACGTATGGATTGAAGTTTTTATGTGTCTGTATATGATGAGCCACTGTTCCAACACCATTTGTTGAACACATTCCATAAATTACTTTCTCAAGTGAATTCCTTTACATGTTTGTGAACAAAAATAGTTTTTCATTTATAAAAAAGACTTTTTTTGTGTATATATACACACACACAAATACATGTGTATGTTTTTCTGCATTCTATAATTTAGTCCATTGATCTCTTGTTTTTATGTAATATTACACTTTCTTGATTCTTAAAGCTTTGTAATCTTGGCAATCAGTTTGTGTAGTCTTCCAGGTTTTTTTTTTTTTTTCAAAGTTATTTTGGCTATTCTAGGTCCTCCACATTTCCATGTAAGTGTCAGTACTGTTGTGTCAGTTTCTACCAAAAGTCTCTGGAATTTTGATTGTAATTCCATTAAATTTATAGATCAATTTGGGGAGAATTGACATCTCTCAGAGTTTTCTGATCCATGTAGATGCTGTAGCACTCCATTTATTTAGGTAGTTTTTAGCCTTTCTCAGCAGTGTTTTGTAGTTTTCACTGTATAGGTCTCTCACATATATTGTCAGATATATGTCTGTTTTATACTTGATACTGTTATATATGACATTGTTTTAAAAATTCAATTTCTCATTAATTTTTAGAATTTAGAAATACAGTTTTATGTAGTGACATTGTATACTGCGGGAACTAAACTCACTAATTCTGGTACTTTCTGTAGATTCCATTCCATGGGATAATCTTCATAAACGGTCATGTAGTCTGTGAATAAAGATAATTTTACTTCTCGCTTTCCAATCTGGATGCCTTTTTTAAATTGCCTAATTGTACTTTCCAGAAACTCTAGTACAATTTTTAAATAGTGGTGAGAACAGATATCCTTGTCTTGTTTTAGATCTTAGAAAGCCTTAGTCTTTTACCTATGAATATGATGTTAATTGTGGCTTTTTTTATATAGTACCCTTTATTAAATTGAGGGAGTTTCCTTCTATTCCTAGCTTCTAAGAGATTTTCCTAGAATAGAGGTTGGATTTTGCCAGATGTCTTTTCTCTGTCTATTGAGATTGTCACATAGATTTTCTTTGTTCATTTGTTAATATGGCTTATTACAGTGATTAATTTTTTTAATGTTAAACTAAGTTTGCATTCCTCAGATAAACCTCGTGTGGTTATGGGGCATTATTCTTTATATGTGTTGTTATATTAGATTTGTTAAATTTTATTTAGAATTTTTCATGTGTGTTTGTGAAGAATATTGCTTTGTACTTTTCTTACAGTGTTTTTGTCTGGTTTTGACATCAATGTAATGCTGGATATGTAAAATAAATGCAGAAATATTTATTTTCTAGAATGTTTCCTTTAAAAAATTTTTCTAGAGGAGTTTTAATTTTCTAGAAGAGTTTTCTTATGGTTGGTGTGTTTCTTTTTTCTAGAAGAGTTTGATTATAATTGGTATTATTTTTCCCTTAAATCTACAACTGTTTGGTAGAATTCACCAGTGAAACCAACTAGCTGTAGGATTTTCATTGGAGGTTTTTAACTACAGATTTAGTTTCTGGAATAGTTCCAGAGCCACATTCTTTAGATAATCTATTTCCTTTTCTGATTAAACTTTGATAATTTGTGTTTCTTAAAGATGGTTTATATCATCTAAGTTGTCAAATATGTTAGTTATTTATAACATTAACTTATTATCCTTTTTAGTATCTGTAAAATCTGTAGTGATGTTCCTGTTCTTATTGCTGAAATGGATTGTTTCTTCTTGATCACTTTGGCTAAAAGTTTATCAGTTTTTTTTATTATTTTTTTATTTTTTTATGCTCTCGAAGCAGCTTTTGAGTTGCTTGGCTCTTTTTTTTCTCTCTCTCTATTTTTTCCCCCATTGCTATGAATTCTGCTGTGATTTCATTATTTGCGTTCTCTTGCTTTAGTTTGGATATAATTTAGTTGTTTTCTGGTTTGAGGTAGATTATGAGGTCATCAATTTGAGACCTTTCTTTTTTTCTAACATAGGCCTTTAGTGCTGTAAGTTTCCTCCTAAGTTCAGCTTTAGTAGTATTACACCAATTTTGATACATTGGGTTGTTATTTTCATTTAGCTTAAAATATTTTTCATTTCATTTTTCTTTAACTTATGGGTTATTTAGAAGTGTGTTATTCATGCTCCAAATATTTTGGGGGAATATTCCTTCTAGAGATATTTATCTTAATGATTTCTAATTTAATTTGATTGTGGGTCACATCTACAGGCATCTGATCTTTGACAAACCTGACAAAAACAAGAAACGGGGAAAGGATTCCCTGTTTAATAAGTGGTGCTGGGAAAACTGGCTAGCCATACGTAGAAAGCTGAAACTGGATCCTTTCCTTACACCTTGTACAAAAATTAATTCAAGATGGATTAAAGACTTAAATATTAGACCTAAAAACCATAAAAACCCTAGAAGAAAACCTAGGCAATACCATTCAGGACATAGGAATGGGCAGAGACTTCATGACTAAAACACCAAAAGCAATGGCAACAAAAACCTAAATAGAAAATGTGATCTAATTAAATAAAGAGCTTCTGCACAGCAAAAGAAACTACCATCAGAGTGAACAGGCAGCCTACAGAATGGGAGAAAATGTTTGCAATCTGCCTATCTGACAAAGGGCTAATATCCAGAATCTACAAAGAACTCAAACAAATTTACAAGAAAAAAACAACCGCATCAAAAAGTGGGCAAAGGATATGAACAGACACTTCTCAAAAGAAGACATCTGTGCAGCCAACAGACACATGAAAAAAATGCTCATCATCTTTGGTCATCAAAGAAATACAAATCAAAACCACAACGAGATACCATCTCATGCCAGTTAGAATGGCAATCATTAAAAAGTCAGGAAACAACAGGTGCTGGAGAGGATGTGGAGAAATAGGAATGCTTTTATACTGTCGGTGGGAGTGTAAATTAGTTCAACCATTGTGGAAGACAGTGGTGGCAATTCCACAAGGATCTAGAACTAAAAATACCTTATGACCCAGCAATCCCGTTACTGGGTATATACCCAAAGGATTATAAGTCATGCTACTATAAAGACACATACACACGTTTATTGTGGCACTATTCACAATAGCAAAGACTTGGAACGGAGTCCATCAGTGATAGACTGGGTTAAGAAAATGTAGCACATGCACACCATGGAATACTATGCAGCCATAAAAAAGGATGAGTTCATGTCCTTTGTAGGGACATGTATGAAGCTGGAAACCATCATTCACAGCAAACTATCGCAAGAACAGAAAACCAAACACCACATGTTCTCACTCATAGGTGGGAACTGAACAATGAGAACTCTTGGACGCAGGGAGGGGAACATCACAGCCAGGGCCTGTTGGCGGGTGGGGAACTGGGGGAGGGATAGCATTAGGAGAAATAACTAATGTAAATGACGAGTTGATGGGTGCAGCAAACCAACATGGCACATGTATACCTATGTATCAAACCTGCACATTGTGCACATGGACCCTAGAACTTAAAGTATAATCAAAATAGTTAAAAATTTAAAAAGAATTTGATTGTGGTTAGAGAACATGCTTTGTATGAATTGAGTCATTTGAAATGTATTGAGCCTTGTTTTATGGTTTGAAATATGGTTTACCTTGGCAAATGCTCTGTAGCAACTTGAAAATATGTGTGTCTTCTGCAAGGTTTTGTGGAGTGTTCTCTAAGTATCGGTGATTTTAGTTTGTAGTGTTGTTCAAGTCTTTCATATTCTTTCTTGTTTTCTGTTTTGGAGATCTGTCAGTTATTAAAAGAGGAAAATTGTAATCTGTAACTTGAATTGTGAATTTTGTATTTATCCTTGCAGTTTTATCAGTTTGTCTTTACATATTTTGAAGCTCTGTCCTTAAGTGCATTACTGCTTAGTGTTATTATTATATGTACTCTTCATCAGGTGACTGTTTTATCATTATAAAATGACCACTTTTTTCTGATAATATTTGCCCAGAAATCCACATATATACTCTTCAGGTTTCTTTTGATATGTTAGCATTGTACACTTTTTTTCTTGTTTTTACATTTAACTGCGTTCTATCTAAAGGTTGTTTATTGTTACCGGCATAAAATTGGGTTCTGCGTTTTTTATCTAGTCTGAAATCTTTGCTTTTAATTTGGAGCATTTAATGTAATTATTGATATGGCTCTGTTTAAATCCATTATCTTGCCATTTGTTTCTTTTTATCTCGTGTGTTCTTTGGTTCCCTTTTCCTCCTTTTTTACCTCCTTTTATATTAATAGAATATTTTTTATTCTGTTTTGTCGTCTTTATTGCCTTATTAGCTATAACTGTTACTATTTTAGTGGTTTTATGATTTACAGTATTCATTTTCAATTTTTATCAGTGGACTTGAAGTGATATTATGTCATTTCCATATAGTTAATGGAGTTACCATCCCATTGCTCTTCATGTCTTTCTGTAGATTCATATTTCTCTCTTGAATCATTTTTCTTGTGCTTGAACGACTTTCTTTAACCTTTTCTGTAGTACTGATCTGCTGGTAATGAATTCCTCTCAGCTTTTTCATGTCTGAAAATGCCTTTATTTTGTCTTAATTTTTAAGAAAATATTTTTCCTGGGTATAGAATTCTAGATGGACAGTTTTTTTTCTTTCAGTATATTAAATTTTGCTTGTCTTGTTTTTATAATATCCAGTGAGAAATCTAATGGTAGTCTTATCTTTATTCCTCTATATAAAGTATATCTTTTTTCTTACTACTTTTAAGATTTTTTTTTAATTACAGATTTTGAGCAATTTTATTATGTGCCTTGTTATGATGTTTTCATGTTTCTTTTGCTTGGTATTTGCTCAACTTTCTGGAACTGTGAATGTGATTTCAATGTTTGTCCCATTCAAAATTCATGTTGCAATTTTATTGCCATTCTGATGATGTTGGAAGGTGTGATGTTTAAGAGGTCATGAGGGCTCTGTCTTCGAGAATGGACTAACGCCATTATCATGGCGGTGGGTTTGTCCCCTCTTGCTCTGTCTGTTGCCCTCTTTTTGCCCTTCTGTGTTGTGATGCTTCCATCATGTTATGATGCAACAAGAAGGCAGGCCCTCGCCAGATTCTGGCTCCTTGATCTTGGATGTCCAAGCCTCCAGAACTGTGAGCCAATTTCTATTCATTATGAATTACCCAGTCTTTGGTATTCTGTTATAGCAGCACAAAACAGACTAAAACATTGAGTTCACAGTTACCAAATTTTGAAAATTTTTGGAAGATTTTATTTTTCAGATAATTTACTGGGCCTCCCCCACCTTCAGAAACTCTAATTATGTATATAGAAGAACACTTGAAGTTGTGCCACAGCTCACTTCATTAAAAAAATTCTCTTTTGTCTTTTGTGTTTTTTACTGGATTGTTTCTTTTCCACGCCTTCAAATTTACTGGTTTTTCTTCCGCAACATTTAATTAGCCATTAATCCTATTTAGTGTACTTTTCATCTCATACATTATGGTTTTCACCTCTGCAAGTTTGATTTGTGTCTTTTCATATCTTCTATGTCTCTAAACTTTTTGAACATATAGAGCACATAATAACTTAATTTAACATCCTTGTCTGTTGATTGTGACATCTCTGTCACTTGTGCTTAGATTTAATTGATTAATTTTGTCCCTCTGTATGGTTTGTACTTTTTTTCTTCTTTATCTGCCTGGTAATTTTTTATTGGATTCCTGACATTGTGGCTTTTATCTTGGTGAGTGCTGTATATTTTGTTTTTCTAGGAACTTTTAGAGGTTTGTTCTGGAATTTAGCTAAATTACTTTGAAACTACTTGTTTTTTTCTGATCTTGCTTTTAAAGATTTGCTAGGTGAGTCTAGAGCAGTGCTTAGTCTAGGGTTGATTGTTCTCCACTACTGAGGAAATGTGTTCTGTGTGCTCTTTCAGCGCCCCAGGATTCCTGAAATTTTCCAGTCTGGCTGTAGAGAACAGGCACTATTAGTGACCTTGTGTGAATGCTTGGCACTGGTACCTTTCATCTTTTAGATTTATTCAGTCTTCAGGTAGTTTCCTCACATGCACGTGCCAATTAGTACTCAAGTTGAACTTTTTGCAGGAGTTTTTACCTGCTCTCAGGTTCTCTGCACTGCCGACTATGTGAGATCCATAGTCATGTTCTGATCTCAGTGAGTCTGTCAGTCTCCCATCTTCTTTCCTCTTCCTGCACCCTGGCCTGCAAACTTTCTTAGCTTCGTTAAGTTTGTGAGTTTGTGGAACTCATCTAATTGTTTCTTTTCCCTTAGAGATGACTGTCCTTTGTTGCCCATTGTCCATTGTCTGGAAAATAGTTATTTATTTTCTCCATTTTATCCTTTTTTCACATGAAGTGTAAATCTAATTCTGTTACTCTTATCTTTATGGCAGTCAGAGGTTCTAACTATTTACATTTAAATTAGTTAAAAAAAATGTATTCCTCTTTTGATATAGCCACATTCCAAATGCTTAAAAGCCACAAGTATCTAGCGCCTACCATACTGGAGAGTACAAATATAGAACTTTTCCCATCACTGCAGAAAGTTCTGTTGGATTGTGCAGCTTTGGACAGTATATACAGTATGCATGTATATGAGAGACAGAGAGAGAGAGAGAGTGTGTGTGTGTGTGTGTGTGTGTGTGTGTGTGTATGTGTGAAGTGCAATAAGGCTGACAGGCATTCTGGCTCATACCCGTAATCCCAGCACTTTGGGAGGCCTGGGATGCAGAGACAGGAGGATCACTTGAGGCCAGGGGTTTGAGACCAGCCTGAGTAATACAGTGAGACCCTGTCTCTACCAAAGAAATAAATAAGTAAAATAAAATAAATTCAGGTTTTAATTTTGGGGGTGCCTGGTTTATATTACTTATCTAGTGGATTGTGAAACCAGAAATGAGTTTCAACCTCAGTGCCCTTTATATGTATATGTAATGCTGTCTTCTGCAGCAGGTGAGAAATCTCTGGCTTATTGGGTCATATCTTATTTTGAATTTTTTTGTTTATTTCTGGTGGCAGGTATCATTTGGATGATAATATTGTTGTCCCTTTTTAAGTCTGAGACTTTGTGTTCTTGAAGTATTCTTAGGTCCAACACAATGTCTGGCACACAGTAGGTGCTCAAATATTAATACTTGTTTATTTAAAAATATTTGAGCATTTACTATGAGCCTGGCATTCTTGTTGGTATATATGGATGAAAGATTGATTTCTGTTATGAAGATAATAGCCTGTGAGTATCCGTTGTTTCCATGGAGAGGCTACAACTTGCTAATGGTAGGATATATCTGCATCTCAAAAACTTAAACTAGATTTTCAGTCACTCTGTCACTTGAGATGTGAAATGGCACAGCTGAGCTACCTTAAAATCTTGAGAAAAAAAATAGTACTCTCCCTTCCCTAGTAGCTGTCAGCTGTTTCATGTAGGGAGAACAAAGTTTCTGTTTGATGACAACTTTTGAAGTGCTAGGAATGTTAGTTAACCACCTAGGTTCATGAAAGCTGAAGCAATAATTCAGTTTTTATAGGAGAAACACCTTACGTATTAAACCTTTTTTTCTCAAGGAGTCTAATCCAATAAAAGTTGAGAAATTGGAGACAGTTCAATTAATATTTAAGTTTCTTGTTTTGACTTGGCTGTTTACTTACAGAAGAACAAGTTTTACATTCGGGTATCATGCTTATTTTGTTAAAATGGTTGTATTTGTTATTTACAAATAAAAATAATTGTTTAGAAATTGGTCATGTATTGATAATGGTGCAAGCAAAAACTTCTTACATATTGAATTAGAAGTTCACAGGCATCTGTGTCAATTGCTTTGGTTTACAAAAAAATTAGCAAGCTTATTGTTCCAATGTTTTGACAACTTGAAAAAATCAAAAGAAATAGCTGCTGTAGGCTGGGTGAGGGGCTCACGCCTGTAATCCCAGCACTTTGGAGGTCGAGGCCGGCGTATCACGAGGTCAGGAGATCGAGACCATCCTGGTCAACATGGTGAAACCCTGTCTCTACTAAAAATACAAAAAATTAGCCGGGCGTGATGGCGGACACCTGTAGTCCCCAGCTACTCTGGAGACTGAGGCAGGAGAATGGCATGAACCTGGGAGGTGGAGCTTGCAGTGAGCCGAGATCGCGCCACTGCACTCCAGCCTGGGTGACAGTGAGACTCCGTCTCAAAAAAAAAAAAAAAAAAAAAATAGCTGCCGTAAACTTAGGTTGGTACAAAAGTAAGTGCGGTTTTTGCCATTAAAAAAGGCAATTAAAAAAGACCATTAAACAGGCAAAAACCGCACTTACTTTTGCACCAACCCAATATTATATTTTACAGATAAAATCACTGTCTTCTGAGTTGTAACATTTGAAAATGCATTTGTCAAACAAGTAATTTATTTGTATTCTGACTTACCTCCCAGATAATTTGAATTGGACATATTTACTCAGTATAGAAATGATTAAATTACAGTTTCCTAATGGTGAGATAAATTTCCTTTTTAGAATAGTGATTTCATTAATACCTATGGGATTTGGTTTAGTTTGAGTCAGCTTTACAATAAAGTTCTATTTTTGTAAGTAATTTTTAAAGTCCTACAAAATGCTTGCCGCAAAAGTTAGTCTTAAAGAGATTTGCTTTGATATTTCAGGTATTTTGATAGGTATATCCCAAAGTGCTTTTGTTGACCAAAAGCTACTGTATTGTATTTTTTTTTTTTTTTTGAGATGGAGTCTCACTCGTGCCACCATGTACGGCTAATTTTTATATTTTTAGTAGAGACGGGGTTTCACCATCTTGGCCTGGCTGGTGTCAAACTCCTGACCTCAGGTGATCTGCCTGCCTCGGCGTCCCAAAGTACTGGGATTACAGGCGTAAGCCACCGTGTCCGGCCTACTGTATTGTACTTCATCCCAATTCTTTGATATATAAACCCCTTCCCTCTCTTTAATCATGATTCTTTTAAAAATTAGTATTTGGATTCTCAACCTTGAAGAATTAGTTTAAAAAATTAATTTATTAGGCTGGGCACGGTGGCTCATACCTGTAATACCAGCACTCTGGGAGGCTGAGGTAGGTGGATCACCTGAGGTGAGGAGTTCGAGACCAGTCTGGCCAGGTGAAACCCCGTCTCTATTAAAGATACAAAAATTAGCTGGCTGTGGTGGCGGGCACCTGTAATCCCTGCTACTGGGGAGGCTGAGGCAGGAGAATCGCTTGAACCTGGGAGGTGGAGGTTGCAGTGAGCCGAGATCCCACCTGGGCAACAAGAGCAAAACTCCGTCTCAAAAAAAAAGAATCAATTCATTAAATAAGTACCTGCAGTATGCTAGCTAGGCACTGTGCTGATTGCTTGGAGGATAATGAAGGTATATTGGATATGGTCATTATAGCTCCATACATCTGATAGATGAGAGAAATCTTGTATACTGTACTAATAATTGCAATAGAAATATATGCCGTTTGGGATTCTTGTAAACATCTTAGAAAAAATACCTAGAAAAAAACTCTTAATGAGCAAATGGATTAGCATGTCTGCTTTCCATTTTTAAGTATCATGTATCCAACCATGTTTTTAAAATAAAAACCACCAGAGTACAGGCTCCATAGTTAAATTTGTATAAGTAACCGCAAAACCATATAGTCCAGTATCTAGCACAGCATAGTCAAACACATAGTATTATGCATGTGGTAAATGTTTATAAATGTTTGCAGAATGACTGCCTATGAAAACTTCTTTTTGGGGCTTGTATCAGTAATGTAATTTACAATAGATAACTTTCCTCGTGTTTCAAACTGCTGGTCATTACCAGTTAGTGGGTTGAGAAAACACTTCAGATCTCATATAGCATGGTAAAAAAGTAGAATAGAATGGAAGCTATGAGAGTGTATCACATGTAGTTAGAGGATTGTTTTTTATGACATTTTAGTTTGTTGTATAAATATGTTGTATATAAATGTATGTTACATGAGTATATGCTTGTGTACACTTGATGGTGATATAAAATATATTTAATGGTGAATTGTGGTCAAATAACTTGGAAAGCCACAGCTTCAGTAGTTAATTTTAGCTACTTCTAAAGTGCGATTTCTCTTTACTACTTTGTAAGGTGTGAAAATGGTTGAATTTGTGTAACTGATGTTTGATGGGTTTAGTTGTTGTCAGTGCTGCTTAGCAAAGTGCTCTATGTTGCAGTTTAAACAACACTGATTGAAGTCACTGATCTTCAATTCATGTTGGACAGCTTCCTTTGAAGAAAGAAAACAGCTTTATTGGCAGTGGGGACAATCAACATTACTATCCATGTTAAAGAAAAGATTCCAGAAACATGAAGAAAAAGACTAGAATGTAATTATGTAAAAAACAAATCAACAAAAAGCGAACCGGACCACCACAGTTCAAATAAGAGAAAATGCTTCCAATTAGTTATGTAACCTACCTAGGCCTCAGTTTTCCTGTTGAAAAGAAAGAAGAGGTTGTTACTAGGTCATCTCTTAGGTTACTTTCTCATATAAAATTGCAACTCTTGAGACATCTTTATGTCTCTTTAAGCTGTGGAATCCTACCAAATATTTGGAATGATAATGTGAACAACTTGACTTTCAAGAATTCAGTTCAGTGAGAACACTTGATGAAGTGGAAATTAGCTGTGTTATGTGTGCATTTAGTGACTTTACAGTAGCCTGTGTCTAGACTGTTGATTTGATGAAGTTTATACAGAAGAATTAAATGCTCATGATTTGTATATTTAAAAAATCTTAGAGTTTTCCTGAAGTGTTCCTTTGAAGCAAATTTAATGTGTGTTAAGGCCAATTTTTTTTTTACCCCCTCTACATTCATCTTCTGAAATTGTAATAAAAATCAAGTACAAAAGATAATCCAGCATTTAAATACTCTTTATTCTAGCCTTTTCTATTATAGTACTTGTTTTTGTTTTTTATTGTCATGGTATTTTGTGTTAACTTGAGGACTAATTGAGCATACAGAAAACTTCTTCAACTTGGGAATGTGGGGCAATATAACTTGAAAAGAGATGAAAACATTTCTTTGGGTCAGAAATATTTTACATCTGGAAACATACCTTTGAACTCTGGCTGTGGTTTTTCCACATGTGCCATTTGTTAGCAGATATGTTCTTTATGAAATTTTGACAGTATATGCTGTTTTTCTCCTAAGGAAAGCTTTAGTTCTAGGCAGAATGTAGCTTTATTGGTTTCGATTAAGGTGTTAAATCTTCAGTCAAGTGAAAATATAAGGATAGGGGACTTTCTTAACTAAAGTGCCAGGCTTCTATGGTTTTTATCTTTGCTTTTTTTTTTTTTTTTTTTAGGAAGAGTGTTTTGAGATATGTGAAAAGGGGGAACTCTGATTAAATTTGAATTGGACTCAGTGTTTTATTTCATTGCCTTTGTACTTTAGAACATCTGCTTTGTAATATGAAAGGAGGTTCCTACCCACAACCTTCTCTCATCCTTTTGGATGCACCTACTTATTTTTAAGCAATCTTCGTTCTTTATGAACTGTCAAATACTGTTTGATACCCTGTATTATAGCAAGTAGAAATTGGTACAGCTGTGCTAGGCTGTGCCCTGTGTGTCAAGGAGGAATTGGGGAGATTGGACAGCGTTCGTATATGTATCATAACTTGGTTCCTGGGAGAACATGAGATTGCTATGGCAACAAAGGTTCTTTGAAGGCAAAAATCTTGGCAGAGTAGTTGGGTCTTTTGAAATGCTGCTGTGTGTTGATAGGAAAGGAATGCGCATACAACTGTAGGCTAGTAGTCAAGGAATAAAAGCATTTAGTATTAGCTTTAACGTGAGATCAGATATATTTTGAGCTTTAACTTGAGGGCAAATATATTTTGAGTTTCCCCCTCAATGCTAATTTTCCTTCAAAACATTTATTTGTATGAGGTTTTGTCTTCTCAAGTCTGCTGTTTCAAGAACAAGTTTCCAAGCATGTACCATGTAATGTTTTAGCCGGCCTAAAATTGTCTAAAGTTTTGGTAAAATCAGTGTGGTGTAATGCATTCTGATATGAATTGCTTCTAATTTTAAGAGTAGATAAAAATCATTACAAATCACTCAGCTTAGAATTTGGTATTGCTTAAAAACTAGTGACAAAAATAAATTCCCAGACTCTGTGATCTGCCTGCTGTTTTCAAGATCCTTATCTTACCTCACCAACTTTCTCTCTCTCTCTTTTCCATTCTGAATCTCAACTTTCACTCATGGTTTTGTTCTTTGGCAGTTCGTGCTTGCTTCCCAGCCATTACTCAAGATGTATCTCCTGCCTGGCATGTCTTCTCACTTTTCTGCCTCTCTAAACACTGCTCAAGTTTTACCTTTGTCATTAAGTTTCCCCTGACTTTTGTAACCAACAGGGATTTCTTACTTTTCTAACTCTCGATTAACATTTATGTTTTAAATCATTTGGAGCTTAATAAGATTTTACACATTTTTGTTTATGTGTTGTGTGTTGAACTTATTTCCTTAGTAATAAGTTTGTGGTCAGAATTTTTGTACTCCACTCTTGTGCCTTATAATAAAGGACCAGGCACATAGTTAATACCTAGTAACAACTAGTTAATTGATGGTTTTAATTTTAAATAGGTCAGTGGTAAAAATCATATTCAAATAATAGATCATTTATTTAGCTTTTTAATAAGTTATATAAGTAGTCACCATAGATAATGTCCTAGATCAGGGATACTCCTATTTTTAATGTTTGGTCTCAGAGCCAGTGATAATTTGTATAGATTTTTTCCCAACCACTATTCTTCATTTAAACTGAAGAACCCAGAAAATGATTTAGATAACTGTTTTTTCAGTTCTCTCAATAATGACACTTAAGTAGTAGTATTGTAGATGCTTAGGAGATGCCTACAGTGAATGACTAAAGGCACTAGCACTTAATTCTTATGTGAAACCGTTCTTGAGAATGGGACATATAGTATCATTTCTATTTTATATTCAGTTTCCTCATATTTGAATGGCTTGACTGAATCTGTATATTAATTATATTTTTCTCTTCTATTTTTTTTTCCCAAGAAGTAAATATTATTAAAAATGGCAAGGAAAGTAATTCTAGGGACCTGGTAGAAGTTTTGCTATTTTGATTTATTAGAAAATATTGAAACAGTAACCCAGTTTTAAGCAACACTACTGCATGCAAATGTAAAATACAGTTCTCACTTTTTAGACCCATTTATTATGAACTTGGAAAGTTTTTAGTACTACAAAAACTTTTTGAGATTTTCTTCCTACAATCTGAATGAAGAGGAAGGTGAAACTAGCTGCTGAATCAAATATTTTTAGAATTTTTTTCATCCTGTTTGGGAAAGAATCATTAGTTATTTGCATGTATATTATATCTGGAAATGGTAATAAAAGTAATTATTCATCGAAGAAATAGTTAAAATACAGAATTAAGTTCAAAGTCACCATTTGCTCTTTGCATTTGTTCACTGAGCAGGTCTAGGGAAATGTCTAGGACTTAGAGGAGTGCCAGGGTCTTTTGGGTCTGATAAAACTTTAGGGATATTCCCCATTTGCAGGATAGTTATTCTCTTAGCGCAAGTCGAGTAAAAAAAACTCGGTTTTCCATGATGGGAAATGGTTTGATGGTTAATAATTCACGTACAGTTAGTCAGTGGCTCTGATAGTATAAGTTACATTTATGTGAATTTTCTTGAAGTAATATTTTGTGTTAGTAATTTTTTTAATTGAAATCGTTAGAAACTGTATTACAATTGTATTTTATTTTCTAAAAGCTTACCAAATATCTAGCTTTATCAGGGATACAGTCATGAATATTTGTTGTACTTTGCATCATGAGACCGTATAGTGATAATTTATAGTCTTATGATGCAGGTTGAAAGGAATGTTTGGGCCGGGCATGGTGGCTCACGCCTGTAATCCCAGCACTTTTGGGAGGCCGAGGCGGGCAGATCACGAGGTCAGAAGATCGAGACCATCCTGGCTAACACGGTGAAACCCCGTCTCTACTAAAAATACAAAAAATTAGCCAGGCGTGGTGGCGGGCGCCTGTAGTCCTAGCTACTCGGGAGGCTGAGGCAGGAGAGTGGCGTAAACCCGGGAGGCGGAGCTTGCAGTGAGCCGAGATGGCACCACTGCACTCCAGCCTGGGTGATGTAGTGAGACTCCGTTTCAAAAAACAAAAACAAAACAAAAAGCAAAAAGAGAAAGGAATGTTTGATTATATGCTAATTTTTTATATTACTGTGCATTTATATGTAGCATTTTAATTGTTTGTTTCCTTGTTATCTATAGTTATTTCTTAATTTGTGAATTTTTAGTTGCCCCCCTTTTTTATGGCTTCTATTTAGGTTGGTGCAAACCTAAGTTTTGCCATTACTTTCAATGGCAAAAAAGCTAGGTTTTGCCATTACTTTCAATGGCAAAAAAACCCTAGGTTTTGCCATTATTTTCAATGGTAAAAAGCAAAATTACTTTTGCACCAACCTAATATTGTGCTGTGTAATCTAACCTGCTAAAAATGGACCCCCTGAGGTTAATAAGGTAAGTAAGCCTTGTTAAAATCATACATTGTGTTGATATGAGTCAAGAGACCTTGGGAATGGTTTTTTGCTTTTCTTGTGGAGAAGAATGCATGAGCTTTGTTGAAGCTCTTTTTCTGTCTTATTTCTCTGTTAGTCTCTGGGTATTGTTGATTGATTGCAGTCACTTGTTGTCCAACTACCAGATACCCGGACTGTTGTTATTTTTTCTTCAGGTGACTTTGATATTAAAAAAATTTTCACTTATGTTTTTTATTTGCTCTCCTAGCAAAATTTGAGAAAATATAAAAGTAAATGGCTTATATATAGTAAATGTGTTTCAACCTGAACTGTAGTGTCAATGATTATAAATTGAGGTATCAAGGACTTATTAAATAGTAGAAGTGTTGTTGGCATAAAAAAGTTGGTTGGGCATGGTGGCTCATGCCTCTAATCCCAGTACTTTGGGAGGCCTAGGCGAGTGGATCATTTGAGATTGGGAATTTGAGACCAGCCTGGCCAAGAAGGTGAAAACCCGTCTCTACTAACATACAAAAATTAGCCAGGCATGGTGGCAGGTGCCTGTCATCCCAGCTACTTGGGAGGCTGAGACATGGGAATCACTTGAACCTGGGAAGTGGAGGTTTCAGTGAGTTGAGGTCGTGCCACTGCACTCCAGCCTGGGCAACAGAGCAAGACTCGGTCCCCCTGCCCCCACCCCCGAAAAAAAAAGATTACTTGGTTTCATAGCTGTTGATAGTGATTACAAATATTTAAATGAACTGGATTAAATTATAATATACCTTACTAGTGGACATTGTTTTGACTACCTGTGAACCTGTCCTGGTGTGAAGTAATTTTTCTGTAACTACAAAGAAAAAAAAAACGCTTAAGTCGGGATTTTGATGATTGAGAATAGAGACTGGATTTGCCAATTGAAAAATACTTGTCAAGGACACTTTTTGGTACTGGATGGAACACAATTAGCTTACTGATTTGATGGTTCTGTGTAGTTCCTCAAACTCTTGGCTTTTGTTTGCCGTTCTTTATGTCTGTCTCCTTCTCCTTCTTCTGTTTGTATATTTGTTTAATTCATTGAGTGAGGAGGACAGGCAGAACTGTGTCTGCCAAAGACCAGATGTGCTTCTTTTCTTGCTCTTGGTTTTTTGCTCACTTTTTAATGTAAGGTATTAGTACAAACCCAAAGGAGAGAAAACAGAGGGTCAGATCATTGGAACTTGTTCTGGGTTCAAGAAAAATTAACAGATTGCCAAGGATGGAGGGGCTGGGGTTGTACAACTCAGCTGCACTAGGATACAAATTGAAGATCAAGTATCAAGGCAGATGCTTTCTAGCCATTGGAGCTTTTCTTATCTGGGAAGAACTTAAACATAGTAACCATAGTGGAATTGCCAGAAAAGTGTGAATGTTGTTTTATATTAAGCTAGTTATGTAGAGGAAATTGTCTTTTAGCTAGATAAAAAATGTCATTTTAGCTTCTCATTGGTTGCTAATTATGTTTTTTTCTTTTTTTTTTTTTTGAGGCATAGCCTTGGTCTGTGGCTCAGGGTGGAGTGCAGTGGTGCAATCTTGGCTTGACTGCAACCTCTGCCTCCCAGGTTCAAATGATTCTTGTGCTTCAGCCTCCCGAGTAGCTGGGATTACAGGCGCGTGGCACGACGCCTGGCTAATTTTTGTATTTTGAGTAGAGACGGGATTTTGCCATGTTTGCCAGGCTGGTCTTGAACTCCTGACCTCAGGTGATCCACCTGACTTGACCTTCCCCAAAGTGCTGGGATTATAAGCGTGAGCCACCGCGTGCAGTCAAGAATGTAATTTTGATTTTTGTTTTGTGGCTTGGGTTTCATGAGAAAAAGTTGAAAAAGCTGGCTCTCTTTATTTTCCTTTTCATCCATTCATATTACCTTTTTTGTCTTTTTGAGATGGGGGTCTCACTGTGTTGCCCAGACTAGAGTGTAGTCGCTGTTCACAGGCACAGTTGTAGCTACTGCAGCCTTGAACTCCTGGACTCAAGCAGTCCTCCTGTAGCTGGAACTATAGGTGCATGCCACTGTGCTTGGCCTCATATCACTTTTATAGCACTAACCTAAGAGGAATAAGATTACTTTTCAGTCAATTTGAGAAACATGGCTGTTTGGTTGTACAACATGGCTTTGGCTTTTATTCTGAGTGAAATGACAAGACTATTATTTAAGAGACGAGTCACTGACATCTGATTTGCATTTGTGAACCCCAAATATCTAAGACAGGTCTTAAGTCAATTTAGAAAGCATATTTTGCCAAGGTTAAGGACGTGCCAATGACACAGCCTCAGGAGATCCTGATGACATGTGCCCAAGGTGGCTGGGGTACAGCTTGCTTTTACACATTTTAGGGAGACATGAGACATCAGTCAGTATGTGTAAGATGTACATTGGTTCAGTTTGGTTGAGTAAGGCGGGACAACTTGAGGTGTGGGCTTCCAGGTCGTAAGTAGATAAGAGATGAAAGGTTGCATTCTTTTGAGTCCTTGATTAGTCTTCCACTAATAGACACTTTAGTCTGGCTCAGTTAATCTGCATTTTTTCATAAACAATAGGGCAGCGGAAGCAATCATATGCATTTGTCTCAGGTGAACCTCAGAGGGGTAATTGTGTTCTGTTTGTCCTTTGTCCACAAGGAGTTTCCTTGTGGGCAAATTGTGAGGGAGGTATGTAGCTTTTTATCTTTGTAACTATCTTATTTAGAAATAAAATGGGAGGCAGGTTTACCTGACACAGCTCCCAACCTGAATTTTCCCTTGGCTTAGTGATTTTGGGGTCCTGAGATCTATTTTCCTTTCATAAACTTCAGTAGGATCACTCTGGCTGCTGTGTAGAGAATAGGGTAGAAAGAAGAGACCAGTTAGGAGACTATAGAAAATGTGATTAAAATTTGGATATATATTGAAGGTAGAACTGAGGATCTTGGGCGTGTGCTACAGAAAGAGAATAGAGTTATTATTAATTGAGAATGAAGAAAACTGGAGGAATAGGTTTTGGTTTCTTTTTTGAGACATATGATTAGGAAACCATGTTTAGATACAGTATACTGTTAGACATTCAGTTGGAGAATTTTTTGTCGTTGTTGTTGAGACAAGATTTCATTCTGTTACCCAGACTGGAGGGCAGTGATGCGATCTTGGCTCACTGCTGCCTCTACCTCCTGGTTTTAAGCAATCCTCCCACCTTGGCCTCCAGAAGTGTTGGGATTTCAGGTGTGAACCAATGTGCCTGGCCCAGTTGGAGGTATTAGTGGAGAATTATTGGTCTGGTCTTGATCTCTAAGTAGAGATGTGAGTAGGAGGTATCAGTTTGGGAGTCATCTGAATATATATGCAATTTAAATCTGTGGGATTGGAGTGAGTGTCAGGAGCATAGAATGAAGATGACATCAGAAGACTGTATGCAGTTCGGCATTTAGAAGTTGGGGTGATCAGCAAAAGACACTTGAGAAGGCATATCCGGACATATAGGTAACCTAATTAATGGCTGACTGTGTGTGTGGTTTAAGTTTCCTATTAAGAGTTAGATGGTTGGGAGGCTGAGGTGGGTGGATCACGAAGTCAGGAGATCGAGACCATGGTGAAACCCAGTCTCTACAAAAAAAAAAAAAAAATACAAAAAATACAAAAAATTAGCCGGGCATGGTGGCAGGCGCCTGTGGTCCCAGCTACTCGGGAGGCTGAGGCAGGAGAATGGCGTGAACCCAGGAGGCGGAGTTTGCAGTGAGCCCAGATTGCGCCACAGCACTCCAGCCTGAGCAACAGAGCAAGACTCCATCTCAAAAAAAAAAAAAGTTAGATGGAAGGAATCCTAAACTACATTTAGTCTGTCTCATTTTGTGAATTAGATTTTTAAAAAAATACCATGTGGACAGACCAGTGGAATAGAACTGAGGTATAGATCTAAGAGCATATTGAAACTTATTATATGGTAAACTTAGCATCTCAGAGCACTGGGTTAAAGATGGACTTTTTAACAAATGGTTAACCTTTTGAAAAAAAGAGTACAGCCAGGTGCGGTGGTTCACTCCTGTAATCCCAGCTTTGGGAGGCTGAGGTGGGTGGATCATGAGTTCAGGATTTCGAGACCAGCCTGGCCAATATAGTGAAACCCATCTCTGCTAAAAATACAATTAGTTGGGCGTGGTAGCACGTAGCTATAGTCCCACCTACTCGGGAGGCTGAGGCAGGAGAATTGCTTGAACCTGGGAGGCGGAGGTTGCAGTGAGCCGAGTTCACACCACTGCACTGCAGCCTGGGCAACAGAGTGAGACTCCGTCTCAAAAAAAAAAAAAAGATTTCTATCTTTGGCCCATTAAATGGAACAATGGAACAGAGATCCCAATGTAAAAGAATGAAACTACAAATATAGGAAGAATATATGGATGAATTTTTTTTTTTTTTTTTTTTTTTTGAGACGGAGTCTCACTCTGTAGCCCGGGCTGGAGTGCAGTGGCCGAATCTCAGCTCACTGCAAGCTCCGCCTCCCGGGTTTACGCCATTCTCCTGCCTCAGCCTCCGGAGTAGCTGGGACTACAGGCGCCCGCCACCTCGCCCGGCTAGTTTTTTTTGTATTTTTTAGTAGAGACGAGGTTTCACTGTGTTAGCCAGGATGGTCTCGATCTCCTGACCTCGTGATCCGCCCGTCTCGGCCTCCCAAAGTGCTGGGATTACAGGCTTGAGCCACCGCGCCCGGCCTGGATGAATTCTTCTGTAACCTGGGTATAGGGAGAGTTTTTCTCTATGTCTCAAATCCCAATGTAAGAAGAGGAAAGATTGATAAATCTGACTATGTAAAAATTAAAGAGAAGACTTTTGCATGCAAAAAAACAGTAATTGCAAAGTCCAAAGACAGATACAAAATTGGAAGAAAACAGCTGGGTGTGGTGGCTCATGCCTGTAATCTCAGTGCTTTGGGAACCTGACGCAGAAGAATTGCTTGAGCCCAGGAATTTTGAGACCAGCCTGGGCAACATAGGGAGACCCTGTCTCTACAAAAAATAAAAAAAAATTAGCTGGGCATGGTGGTCCATGCCTTTTGTCCCAGCTGCTCAGGAGGCTGAGGTGGGAGGATTGCTTGGGCCTGAGAGGTTGAGGCTATAGTGTTTGTGCCACTGCACTCCAGTCTGGGCGACAGAGTTAGACCCTGTCTCAAAACACAAACAAACAACAAATTGTAAGAAAAATGTTTACCACGGAAGTAAGAGCTATCCTTCATGTATAAAGAACCTTTAAAAATAGAGGGTGGCCTGGGAGCCATGGTGCCAAGGTGGGTAGATCACTTGAAGTCAGGAGTTCAAGACCAGCTTGGCCAGCATCGTGAAACCCCATCTCCACAAAAATAAAAAAAATTAGCTTGGCGTGGTAGTGGTCGCCTGTAATCCCAGCTACTAGGGAGGCTGAGATAGAGAATTGCTTGAACCTAAGAGATGGAGGTTGCAGTGAACTGAGATCATGCCACTGCACTGCAGCCTGGGCAACAGCAAGACTGTATCTCAAAAAAGAAAAAAAAAATGGTGGAAAAAGAAAACAGCAAGACACCCAACAGAAAAATAGGTCAAAGCTATGGACAGTTTCCACCATGGCCTGAACTACTGTTTCAGGTTTACTTTAGAATGCCCTTGGCTGAGAGGAGGGGTCCTCCCAGTTAGTTGCGGGGCTTAGAATTTTTATTTTTGGTTTATGCTGGACAAAGGGATAATTCATATTCTGTTGGAGTGGGAAAGTGTAAGATTTCATCATGCTACTCAGACGCTACTTAGAATGGCACACAATTTAAAACATAAGAATTGTTTCTGGAATTTTCCATTTAATATTTCTGGACTCTGGGAAGTCTTCCCTTGTCCATGGTTTCACTTTCTGGGGATTCAGTTACCCTTGGTCAACCAAGATCCAAACATTTTAATGAAAAGTCCAAAATAGGCAAATATATAAAGACAGAAAGTAGATTAGTGATTACCTAGAGTTGGATAGCGGGAGTAGATGGAAGAAGGGGGTATGACCACTAAGGGTATGGGGTTTTTGGAAGAAAGGATAATGAAAACATTATAAAATTGCTTGTGGTAATTTGATGGTTGCACAGCTCTTAGGAATATACTAAAAACCATTGAATTTTATATTTTAAATAGGTGAATTATATGGTCTCTGAATTTTATCTCAATAAAGCTGTTATAAAAGGAGTGAGTTACCTATGCTTAGTGATTTATGGCTCAAAAGGTTTTCCTCCATCACTAAAATATCTGTGATTCATTCCTGTACATTGTTAATGAGAATGCTAATTAGTACAGCTCTTTTGGAAGGAACTTTGGCAGCATCTAATAGAATTACATATGCATTTACTTTTGATCCAGCAATTCCACTTCTGGGCATTCACCCTGAAGATTTGCTTCCAGCAATAAAATAATACATATTATTTGTAATTGCAAAATACAATTATATCTAGGAGACAGCCTAGTTGTCAGTACATAGGAAAGTGATTGTGTAAACTATGGTATAGCCACAAAATGCAGATGTGAAGAAGAACAAGGAAACTTCTATGAATTGATAGTGATTTTAGGATTGTATGATTAAGTACAACAAAGTGTAAAAGAGCATCTATACCACACTTCCTTAGGTAGGAAAGAAGCCAAGATAAGATAATATACATCTGTCTGCAAATGAGACATAGAAAAGATAAACCAGGAACCACAGACACAGTTAGTAGGTTTAGGGTAGAAATAATGAAGGATGGGAATCTGATGAAAGGAAATGGAGGAGGTTGTGACAGTACTGAGTATACCTTTGCGTATAGTTTTAACTTGGAACCATGTTAATGTTTCTCATATTTAAAAAAAATCACAGAGAAAAATCAAAATAGACTAAAGTAGAGACAAATGAACTCATCTGTATTTCAAATGAGTAACATAATTATGGGAGAAGGGGAACAGAACAACTTTTGAACACAGTGTTTGGACTATATAGCCTCAGGAAGGAAGACAAAAGTAACTTTAAAAAATGTTGAACTCTAGTTTTTAGGCTTTCCTTTTTCCTGCAGAGCTACAGGCTAGCAAACCAAAACTATGTTCTATGGTATGCCAGGATTAAGCAAACAGATAAATATTTTATGGGTAATAGAAGCTAGGTTTTTTAGTGTTGGAGGAGGGAGTTTTAAAAGTAGAAAGGGAGAAGACTGGAAGGAAGAGATACTGTAATCTTCCACTAGAATTCAAAGTATCAATATAAACTCATTTCCCTCCTTTCTCCCTCCCTCCCATCTATCAGTCGATCATCAATCGAAATAGTTATAGATGAGACAGGTGTGTACATATATGAATGTGTATGTATGACTATGTATGCATGTGTATACATTAATTTATTTCCAAGCTTTATCTGGTAAGAGGTACATACAAAGCACTGATGTCTGAGAAATTCAGGAGTGCTCAAAGAATGATAGGGATGAGCAAAAGGACACAGGGCATTTGTAGGACTCCCACTGGCCTTATCTGTGCTACTATCAGCGTCAAAATAAGTAATAATAGTGATGGCTTATAACTCATTAATAAAATAATAATCTATGAGTACATACAGATGTAAATAGATGAAGAGGGCAATGTTGCTCTTTTGCAGTCGAATAACAACTAATGTATATAAAAGGAGCAATGGATTTAGAAAATCACCATTTGGCAACCATTAAGGTAATAATTGATTCATACATTGGTAAGTAATTTATTAATGGATGTTAAAAAACTAAAGTGAAAGTTTGATGAGTAACAAGATACATAGATTCAGGGTACTGCCTCACAAGATGCTATTTCCAGAGAGAAAGTTGTAACTTTACAGTGGAGAAATTTTGCTGACAGGATTGTAACCATGTGATTAAAGTTTTATCACCAGTAAAGGGACGAGTTGACAAGTGTCTCTTGATATAGAGCCCTGAGAAGATACCATCACTTTTGTGTTATTCCTGCCAAAAATCTAAAACCTGAATCTAATCATGAGAATGAGACAGACTCACATTAAATGTCATACTACAAGACAACTGAGAAGTACTCTTCAAATATGTCAGTTATCATAAAAGACAAAAATTTAGGAATTACTCAGATTAAAGATGCCACAAATAAGTGCATTCAGCGTTCGTGGCTTTTCTTTTGCTGTGAAGGACATTATTGGAACAATTGGTAAAATCTGAATAAGGCCTGTATATTAAATGGTGGTATTGTTTCAGTGTTTTAAGTTTCCTGATTTTGAAAATTGTATTTTGATTTTAAGAAAATATTCTTTTTAGGAAACACACTGAAATATTAAGAGTAATAAAGTATCATGTCTGAAACTTCCTCTCAGATGGTTCAGAAAACATGCAGGTAGACAGGAAAACAGAGAGGAAAAAATGGTTATAGCAAATGTGATTCTTTGAAAAAGAACAGGATAAAGTAATTGTGGTAAAATGTTACCACATGTGGGATTTAGGTGAAGACTTGGGATTCTTTGTGCTAGTCTTACAGCTTTTCTGTACTCTTTTGCAAGTAATGTAAAATAAAATGTTAAAAAGATACTTTATAGAAAGTTTAATGAAACTGCATATGTTTTTGAGAGAAGGAAGAATAACAAAATTATTAAATATCCACTTTGTTAGATTCCTTGAGAGAATACTATGCATAGTACTTCTGTGTTGTATTTACAACAATCCTGCTTTAATATTTACAGCAATCCTAGAGGTTAGATAATAGTTTGTAAGTTTTTATATAGGAGGAAAATGAGAAACAAATGGGTTAAAAGACTGGTCTGAAGTTGGAAAAATAATGAGGCAGAGTTAGGATTCCAGCCCTAAATTGTTTGACAACTAATTTCGTTTTTTTTTTTCTATACCAACCTTTTACTTAGTTCTGCTTTCTAAGTGATTTTTATGAAAAAGTTTTATCATTGGTTAAACTTGTGTGGTAAGGCATTACCAAAAAATTCACTTAGAAGCTCTCTTTGCTTTTGTAGTTTAGCCATTTACAGAATGTATTTGTTTAATACATTGTAAAAAATCATTGGCCATATGGCTCTTTAGTTTTGAATAGTGGACCTCCTTAAAATATATTTGGTTTAATTTTATAAATGTTTTCCCATCATTTTCTTTAATAAAAACATTTGCAATATTCATAAAATGTTAGTAAGGGACAATATATAGCAAACATTTTTACCTTATGTACAAAGGGCAACAATGTGTTTATAATATCTTTTGTGATTAGTAGATTAAATTTTTTTTGACATTTGAATTTATGTACTGGCATTTGGCTTATGGCCATCTAATAAGGATATGGTAACAGGTCTTTAAAATATTAGTAATCAAAATGCTTTTATCTGTAGTTGACAAAATGTAGTCTAAAGCAAGAATTAAAGCTGTATTAGAGTGAGTGAATTTGCTATTAAACCTTGCATTTAAAATAGTTAATAATAAACTTTCTGTATAATGGCATTCCTGTACTTTGAGAAAGAAAATATCTGTGAATGATGGGTCTTTTAATGATTGTTAATAACTATCCACATAATGATTGAAATTTCTTTTAGCCATTTCAAATTAATAGAATCTCATTCTAAAAAAATGAATTGACCTAATAAAGCTGGCCTAGCTGTATTATCTGTGTGAATATGTTAAAAAATAAAATATGCCAGTAGCTAGGCATATGCTAAAAACTAGGGTGTTTTGTTTTGTTTTGTTTGTTTGTTTCCTACTATTTCATGTGAGGTACTTCTAAGCTTTTATATCAGACAAGCAACAGATAGCCAATTACAAGTAATAATTTAAATAAAACTTTAGGTTTTAGAAGACAAATTTTCTTTGTATCTAAATTGAGTGCTTCCTATGTATTTATCACTAAATATAATCAGATACTTGGGCAAATGGCTGGTTTTATATCTGAGGCAAGAAATGTACAAGAGAAACATGAAACATCTTGTCACACTAGATAATAGGAAGCTCCAAACACTACTGGGCTTTTTCAGAAGGACTCAGGGTCCAATTTGAAAAATTAATAGCTGGCTAAAAATGGGACAACTTGAGCAAGAATAAAGATAATATTTGCAATGGATTGAGCCACACTGTCTATGTTTAAATGGATGAGTTCATAATGACTCTTTAAAAGATCACTAGTTACACTGGTGGAGGATGCTAATGAAATTTTTTTTTTTTTTAAGTGGAAAATGGAAAGAATTGAGCTTTCATTGTGTCTTTTCTATAAGAACTGTACCATTGGACAACTAAATAGTAGATAAAAGGAAGTTTCTTTCTATAGAACTATTACAGCTAATACATGAGGAAGGAATTACAAAATTAGAAAGTCACCATTTTGTATTTAAAGCCCTAATAAATCAAGGAATCTAGGCATTGAGGATCATGAATACTAGTATTCCCAGAAGAAAGACAACCAGACACATTTCCTTCCTGATGTAAGACAGTACCACCTGTGAAGTGGTCTCTCCCAGCCAAACAGTTGAATCTTAATCATATGAAACATCTAAATTCACCTACTAACTTACGGGAAATACTGGAGAGGAAAATAGTAAATAATAGCAAGGAGATACAACCTTGCTGTTAGCAGCAAGAAAAATTGAGATTCTGGGACACTGTATAGCACAAACAACTGGTTTCTTCCTCCCTCCACAAAATCTCAAGGAAAAAATGTGAGGGGACATATTTTAAAATTTTAATTAATTAAAATAAAAATTTAGACCCTCATTTGCTCTAGCCACATTTCAGGTGCCCAATAGCTATATGTGTCTGGTGGCTACCATATTGGATGGTGCTGATTTAGAACATTTCCATCTTTGCAGAAGGTTATATTGAGCAGTTCCATTAGTTTCTTAGGGCTGCCATAACAAATTACTACACAGTGGGTGAATTAAAATAACAAATTTGTTCCCTGACAGTTTTGGAGGACAGAAGTTCAAAATTAAGATGTTGCAAGGTATTGGCAGAGCATATGGGGGAACTTTTTTTTTTTTTTTTTAAAGGCTAGGTGTGGTGGCTTATGCCTGTAATCCTGGCACTTTGGGAGGCCAAGGCAGGTGGATTGCTTGAGTCCAGCAGTTTGAGACCAGTCTTGGCAACGTGGCAAAATCTTGTCTCTACTAAAAATATAAATATTAGCCAGGAGTTGTGGCATGTGCCTGTAATCCCAGCTGCTCGGAAGACTGAGGCAGAGATTGAGGTTGCAGTGAGCTAGAGGTTGCTGTGAGCCAAGATCACACCACTGCACTCCAATCTGGGTGAACAGAATTAGAAAACAGTTAATTTAAAAATTCGATATTCTGTCTCTCTCTCTGTGTGTGTGTGTGTGTGTGTGTGTGTGTGTGTGTAGAGAGAGAGAGAGACAGAGAGAGAGAGAGACACACACACAGCGCTGTAGAGACAGACGGAGATAGTGTTTGTAGCTTTGTGTGTGTGTTTTGGCTGTTGAAAATTGTTTTGAATCCAATATTTTTGAGCTGAAGTTTGTAAAATTCAACAAAAGGAAAAAGTAATCTGTTTTTGGCAATTGAGTATTGGCTAAATGTTAGAAATTTGTTTGTTCAGGTTTTTAATATCTTATGTATACTGATGTTAGGATACTTCTGTAGAGCTTCTCAAATTGTAGCACACATCAAAATCACCTGGAGGACTTTTAAAACCAGACTGCTTGACTTCATCCCCAGAGTTTTCGACTTACTGGCTTGGAGATGGGGCAGACAATTAGAATTTGCATTTCTAACAGGTTCATCTGATCTGATGCTGCTACTGGTTGCAGGATCACTCTTTGACAACCACTGCTCAATAATTAAAAAAATAAAAAAAGATAAAATATGTATGGTGACAAAGATCTGTCTTCGATGCATGAAGCTATTCTCATTTTAGTTTATAATCAGTTAAATGTATATTAAAAAGCATGCATTTGTCTGATAGAGAATCATTTGGAACCTTAAGTCTTGTATTTGTAATTTGAACAGCTTCAATATTCGGATGATGATTTCTACTTTTTTCTGAACAAAACTGGGTTTTTTGTATTGTATCAAGTAGTAGTAGTATCTATATGGATGAGAATGAAGTTCAGAGTTAGTGAAAATAGTGAAAAGAATACATAATATAAAGAAAAACTGTGATTCCACTAATAGTTGTCCAGACAAAACAATAACATTTTTAAGGAAACATGTTTTACAGAATTGTTTTAAATTGTAGTAGTAGTATTTATATGAATGAGAATGAAGTTCAGAGTTAGTGAAAATAGTGAAAAGAATACCTAATATAAAGAAAAATCATGATTCCACTAATAGTTACCCAGATAAAACAGTACCTTTTTAGGGAAACATATTTGCCAGAGTTGTTTTAAAAAGCAAGGAATGATAAAAATTACATTCAGCATTGTGGTTACTTCTCCAGGAGAGAATATTTTTAGTCCATTATTTGTCTGTATCTCACATACATGATATAAATCATTATTTTGTTTTTAGTAGTGAATAAGAATAGTTAAATACTAAAGCAAAATACTCTTATTTCCTTGATAGAAAAATGTGAAGAATGAAAGCTCTCTTTAGCTCTTTAGTTGGGCCTGATATTGCTGGCCTAAGTATTCAGCAGTCCCAACTAAAGAGCCCAAG
The DNA here is from genome assembly GCF_009764315.1 of Trachypithecus francoisi. Taxonomy (NCBI): domain Eukaryota; kingdom Metazoa; phylum Chordata; class Mammalia; order Primates; family Cercopithecidae; genus Trachypithecus; species Trachypithecus francoisi. The sequence continues at coordinate 132,924,401 of NW_022681468.1, read as the reverse complement.
TGAGCTTTATTCTTCATAAGAAATTATAAAGATAGAATGTCCGCAATGATGGAAAGTTGTCTTTTTAATTTGTCCTGTCAAATGTGGCTGTGACCGAGCAATTGAATTTTTAATTTTAATTATGTAGTTTTAATTATGTAAAATGTGCTGGTGGCTACCTCATTGGACAGCACAACTCTAGGCAGTTTAGAACATAGCTTATCACTTGAGTTATTAGTCTGTTAATAATGCTTATATAGAACATGCAGTGTTGAGATGACTGACATTTTGCTTAGGTCACTCCTTTTTGTTTTCTTGTTTACTTTGACTCCTACTTTTGTTTCTTACATTTAATAGGAAGTTTGATTTACTTTCTTATGCTTTATATTCTGAAAATTGAGTCTTTAGGATAAGAAGCTACCGGACAAAATTTATTGTCAACAGTAATATGTACCCATAATGTTATTTGAAATTTTCATAAAATCATGTTTTTTTGGGTTAGTTTTTAAATTACTTTTCATCTTTTCATTCATTTTATTTAAAATATCTCTCCCATTGACTTTTCTGAGCTCCCAAACAAAATTATTTTTACTTAATTTAGTCTATACCTTGAGTCATTCAGTAAATATTACTTGCTTATTGTGAACCATGCATTCCTGAGAGATGAGCAATGATAGAGGAAATAGATCCTGACTTATGATATGCTTATAAACTATGGAAGGCAAACATTCTGTTGTAGCATGTTTGAAAGTGTTTTTAGGAAGCAGAATGTGTCTGAGAGAAACATGTTGAATGGTCATGTAATAGCTAAAGGAATAGCATAAGAGAGTATGTGGATCAGAAGGGGCCAATGAAAAATGTTTATAGATTTTTAGTATTGCTTTCCTTAGAAGAAAAAAATTACAGATTTCTACTTTGTATATTCTTTATTTGGTCACTTGATAGTCATGAAGATTATATATCAAAGTTCTTAGCAGTATTGTTCCTGCTATCTAAATGTTGTGAATTCTTAATGTATAACTTCTGTGACCTGTACCCTGAAAATGTCTGCTACTTGTATTCATTTGCAGAAGTTTTATTGGATACTCTGTGTAATGTAACTGAAAATTTCCTGTTAATTGTAACAGTAGATTTGTGTCTCTATTGTGTTTTCTTAGTATATCCAACTTTGAAGGCCAGGTCCAAAATGTAGAATAGATTAAGCTATTATAGATTTATATACTGATAGTTTACATATGTATCAGCCATTGTTCATTTATAAGTCAAGATTTTTGTTTTGGCTGAGCATGGTGGCTCATGCCTGTAATCCCAACATTTTGGGAGGCCGAGATGAGAGGATTTCTTGAGGTCAGGAGTTGGAGACCAGCCTGGTCAACATAAAAGAGATTCTTTCTCTATGTAAAAAAAAAAAAAAAAAATTTTTTTTTTTAAATTAGCTGAGGGTAGTGGCACGCCCCTCTGTCTCAGGCTCCCAGTTAGCTCAGATGTTGAAATTTAATTGCCATTGTAACGGTATTAACAGGTAGGACCTTGAAGATGTTATTAGGCCATGGGTGGGATTAATGCCATTACAAAAGGGTGAGTTTGGCCTGCTTTTGCTTCTTGCCTTTCTGTCCTCTGCCTCATAAGAATCCAGGCAGTGTACAGAGTGCCATCTCAGAAGAGGATGGTGCCACAATGCATTGAAGCTGCTGGCGCCCTTACTTTAGACTTTTCAGTCTCCAGAACTGTGAGCTAGTAAATTTCTGTTTATAAATTACCCAGTCTCTGGTATTTTGTTGTTGTTGTACAATACAGACTAAGACACTTTGCTCATGCTGTGCCTGCTGTTCATGAAGTCTTTATCTGACACCTTAGGTTTAGCATTTCCTCAACTCCCATGTTTTACTCCCACTACTGTGACAGCCAGATCAGTTGTCATGTCATCTGTGCACACAGCCTCCAATTTCAGTTGTCTTCTCTTTTCCTGCAGGATTTTGTTCATTCTGCTAGTCACGTTTGGCTGTTTCCTCATGTGGCTCTCTTCTCTCAGATTTGTGCTTTCCTTGAAGATAGATATTATTTATATGTTTATTTGGGATGCCTAGCATAATGCCGGACACACAGTACATAGTTGTTGGATAAATTATTGAATTACCTAAATTCTCAATACTCAAAACCAGAGGTTGGTATTTGACATTTATGGATGATTAGGTCATCACTTTCATAGATTTATTTAGGTTTTGAGCAAGAAGCCTCATATTTCTGCATTTTCAATAATAAATTCCAGGCTAATGATGATTTATCTAACAATATGAACTTGTAGAAGTCATGTGGGGGACACTGCATTTATCAGAGGTTACTGAAATAATAAGCTTGCTTCAGGAGATTCTTTACTGAAAGTTTACTTTACATCTTGGTTTGTTTTGTGCTGCTGTAACAGAATACCTGAGACTGGGTAATTTATAAAGAACAGAAATGTATTCTTTCACAGTTCTGGAGGCGGCCAAGTCCAGGATCAAGGTGTCAGTAGGTTTGATCTCTGGTTCTAAGAGATGTCTTGATGGAGCCATGCATTGATGCCTCTTTGCTGTGTCCTCTGGAGAGAAGGAATGTTGTGTCTTTACATGATGGAATAGCAGAAGCAAGAGAACAAAACCACCTCTGCAAGCCCTTTTTATAGTGATATTAATCTATTCATGAGGGTGGAACTCTTATGACATAAACATCTCCTGTTAGGCCTCACTTCTCAACACTGTGGCATTGGGGATTAAGTTTCAACATGAATTCTGGAGAGGCCAAAACTGTAACACTTATATTATATACAATCAGTCTTGAAACAACATGGTGATTAGAGGCGCTGACTCCCCACACAACAAAAACTCTGTATATAACTTTTGACTCCTCCAAAACTTAACTACGATTAGCCTGTTGTTGACCAGAAGCCTTACTGATAACATAAACAATTAATACATATTTTTATGTTATATGTTTCATATGCTGTATTCTTACAAGAAAGTAAGCTAGAGAAATGTAAACATTAAGAAAATCATTAAGAAGAGAAAATTATTTACTAAGTGTAAGTGGATTATCGTAAAGGGCTTCATCATTGTCTTCATGGTGAGGAAGAGGAGAGGTTGGTCTAGCTGTCTTGCAGAGGTGGGAGAGGCAGAAGAGGTGGGGAGGTGGAATGGGAGGCAGGAGAGGCAGGTACACTCGGTGTAACTTTTACTGGGGAGAGAAAGCCCAAATATGAGTGGACCCATGCAGTTCAAACTTGTATTGTTCAAGGGTCAACTGCAGCTTTTCTTGATTCTAAATTTAGATATAATTTACCAATTCATTCACTTAACAATTATTTATTGACTATCTTCGAAGCTCCAGAGACTCAGGTAGGCTTTAGAGATAATAGTGGGGAGCAAGACACACGTAAGCTGATGGGGCTTGTTTTAAAAAAGAATAAAGTAGGTAAAGAGTGAGTATAATGAATAATTCAAAGCTCTAAGGTTTCTTTAGTTGATATAACTGAATTTAATTTTAGACAATCACATTTTATGTGTTTAGTTAAGGTAATTAAAATGCTCCAAACAAGTTTAGAATTCTTATGCTTTTTAAAAAAACAGGCAAATTCAAAATCTTTTGATTGTGATAGTAATTACACGTAATACAGACTTCCAGAAAAATCCATAATTAACTTGTTGAATTGGTCCTGACTCACTTTGCAGTGACCTGATAACTGTCTGCTTCATTTGCCATTGTGAATGAATTACTCAAGTCAGGTTTCAGACAAATTTGCAGAATTAACCTTAATAACTATTGAGCACATTGCTGCTTTAAACAACATATTATTATATATTTTTAAAAAAATTTAAATTTATATCTTGATTCTGTAAACCATACTTTAATCTTTCAAGGAGGAAGAATGCATTCTCTGTAGAAAATAGATTAAATGGAATCTTCTCTCTAGTGATTTAAATTGGTTTAATTAAAAACAAATTCTGTATCTGCAAGAGAAACAGTTGCTCATCTAATTCAAAAAGTAACTACTAATTGAGAAGTCATTTATAGTCTGTCTTACCATACATTATCTGATTTCCTTGTAGCAGATATACATTCTGAATTGCTTTTGAAGTAGCTTTGGAGTAGGTAGTAAATATATGGTTTGGGATTAAAATATATAACAATTCTGCAAATGAATTATTATATGAAATGGTCATATTGAGGAACTACACAGTATATGAAGGTCAAATGACATATTTGGAAGCACATTGAGAGAAACAAAATATTCTTATACAAGGTAGTTACTAGAAATAGTAGTAGCGGTGAGGATATGGACATTCTTAATGATTCAAGATTGCTGGCATGCCTGTTTTCTGTGAACCTTGATATGTATTCAACTCTGTCCTGTTAACTTTGTCTCCCATAGTCATTCTTTGGCTGCTGCTGCTGCTGCCTGTAGTCCAGTGTAAGCCTTTCTTGGCAAAAGGGAGATTGGTAACAGAGAGAGAAGTTAAAGACATGAGCCTTATTGTGGCTTGTTTGCTTCCTTCCTTCTTTCCTTCCTTCCTTCCTTTTTGTGAATGGAACTGATAGAAGATTGCATTTCTTTTTGCAAGAAAGCTGTAGAGGGAAAATAATTATGTAAACCTGTTTTTTAAAATATACAAAGATATTACTGCACAGTTCTTTAGCCTCAAACCATGAAATTGGATTTGCTTTGGAATCCAAAATATTCTGAATTTTAAAAACTGAATTAGTGGTAAGTACTATATATTATGTAATGTTCCCTAGAGAGATCTATGGCAGAACCCTATAATCAAATATATCAGCATTTCTGAATTGAAAAATACTAATATGCATTTCAGTTCAGGTCAGATTTTACCATCAAATAAGTTATGTAAAACTTTTGTCTTTGAAACTTTGTAGATTTTAGAGTTTTGGACAAGGAGCTAGGCATGGTGGCTCAAACCTGTAATCCCAGCACTTTGGGAGGCCAAGGCAGGAGGATCAGTTGAGCCCAGGATTCAAGATCAGCCTGGGAAGCAAACTGAGACTCCGTTTCTACAAAAATAAAAATGAAATTAGCTGGTTAGGGTGGCACATGCCTGTCATCACAGTTACTTGGGAAGCTGAGGTGAGAGGATCACTTGAGTCCAGGTCAAGGCTACTGTGAACTATGATTGTGCCACTGCACTTCAGCCTAGGCAACAGAGTGAGACCCTATCTCAAAAAAAAAAAAGAATTTTGGATTATTGACCTCTTTTTGTTTAGTGTTTCTTAGGATATGTAGAACCTATTCTTGTGAAGAGAGGAAGATACATTGTTCTTCTGTTTTCACCTTTGTGAACCATATATGTTTCTGGTTGAAATGATGTATATATATAAACACATGAACACATTTATACATTATACATGTATGTACATATAACTATATACAAATTTAGGAAAAGCATGTGCATGGTGTGTGTGAGGGGTGGGAAAGGAGAGAGAGATGGATGATTGGGACAAGGGGAGGGGTTAACCGGGCCTGTTAGCATTGTTTCATCCTTGTGCTAGCTCAGATTTGGTACCTAACGTGGTGTGAAATAAGACCTTAATTGCAGTTTCACAGCTGTGTTTAGCACGTAAGCTGATCATGAACAAATTCTCTTGTCAGAGATAAAACCTTGAAATTCCAAGACTATGTAAAATCACAAACAATTGAGTGTTCTGTGTACCATACAAAATAATGGTAAAAAAAATTCAAATAGTCGTACCACAGTATAGCTTAAACTACTGTTTTCCTAATTCTTACAGAGTAAGAAATATTTTCTGTAGTAGGTAGGCACCCAAAGAAGCCATTTTACCTTGCCTATTTAAAAATGTGTGCAAGGACTGTGGTTCAAGATTGGGAATGAAGAATATGTGAGCCAATTGAATCAGTAATAGGAGTTTAGGTAAGCAGTTTAGGTAATGGTTTAAATTGGAGAAAGGCCAGACCATAGAGATTAACACCCTACCATTATGAAAAGTCCCATCAGATCTCTGATGACCTCAAGAGGCTTGTACATTTGTTAAGAACCTTTGTAAGACTGTGCTAAGACACCGTGAAAAATAGTGAGGCTCTAATATTGCTTAACTATCTTAGTACCAGTAAATGTGGTAGAAATTATCTTTCCACTCAAATTATAGCAACTAAAAGTCAGGCCCTGAATCAGTCAGAGGAAATGAACTCTCGGGTTGGAATGCACGTAGTTTCTTTTTATGTATCAGAATGTTCAGTATTTCTTTAAGGTCCCAGATCTGTACAATCATTATTTCATGAGAAGATATACTTTTATTTCCTTCCAGTGCTTCTACAATGCTTTTTCTCCAATCCCGTGTTCTTTGCTGACAACAGCAAGTGTGTGTTCTTTGAGAGGTCAATAAATGCTGATTTCTGCAAGAAAAAACTCTTAGGAAGTGACCCTAGACATTGTGAAGAGGAAGCACAAAGAATGAGGCAATTAAATGAAGAATATTGCAAAGGATTATTTTAAATTGTGAGTCAGAAGCCAAACTAATTTTGACTACTAAAATTGTGAGTCAGAAGCCAAACTAATTTTGGCTGCTAAACTAATTTAGTTACTTCCCTCGGGCCTACCAATCTTCATATGTATACCATGGCTTATTTTGACTTAGCTGGTTAATTTGTCCAGATATGTAGATGGTACCAAATTGGCATTATCAAACTCTCCTTTTTCATACCAAAGAGCAAAGTAAGTGTGCTTATAACCATAGTTCTTGTCTTTATAAAAATGTATGAATAAATTTGAGCCATGTAAATTAAGGTTACAGAACAGATGGCATTTAGTGAAGAAAAGTCCTTAGAGTATATCAGTATTTACCCCATAGTACCTACCTAATGAAATCTAGTTTTAATGATTCCTTTTAGGACACCAAAGCCCATGAAGCCTATTACAATAATGTGTTTAATTCTGAATAATTGTTTTTCCTATTTAAATGAAGAACTCAGTGACTAAAAAATTATTTCCTGCAAATTTTCTTAGATGATAGAAGTTATGTGTAGTAAAACCAACAGGACCAACTGTGAGGCTGAAGGAATTTCAGTTATGAGGTTTTAATTTTTATCAACTTAAACTGTATGTTTTGAGGAGTGGACAGAAGGGAAAAGGGACATTTTGAGATGACCCAGCAGTTTTTGATCTTTTGTCAGTTCTTTTGTGATGCTATAGATGACTACAATTTGAAACTTGAAATACGAAATTTTGTGTATTGGGTGATTCACAAACTGTTGGGTTTTCTGAATGGCTTAAATCCTTTACAGAAACGGTTTTTAAAAGACATAGCATGAGAACAGGATCATAATTATTCTGTAACCAGCAGTCTGTGTTGGTTACAGAAAGTATGCTTTTGTTTAACATTATAAATAAATTACCTTATATTTCTGCTTACATTTCTGGTTTTTGTTGTGTATATTATCAATGTTGACCAAAATTAACTGAATATGGTGACAAAACCAGAGAAAAAAGTTGAGCTTCTGTTGATAAATAAAATGTAAATGCTACTTTTTGAAATAAAAACTACGCTTATAGGCTTTTATGTATGATCTGTGCTTGCTTGAGGAAATGTTGATTAAGTAGTTTCCATTTTGGTATTACAGTATGTCCTGTTGTAAGTAGCTGACTGTGTAAAAATCTTTTAAGTCAAAAAGCAGCTCAGCTTAAACCCCTACTTTTTATTGTGGCAGAAACCAGAAATAGAAATCTACCAGAAGTTTTATAATGTATTACATTCCTGCATATCTTTTGGAGTAAATTATTTAAAGTTTTAAAAAGAGGCTGTTCACAACAGAAGTTACTTTATATATTCTTATGTATATCCTTATATACACAGTATCTTTTAAATTCAATTTATTAAATACATGTCTGCATTTGTAAAAAAAGAAAACCCTAGCCCAAAATGAATGACAAAATTATCTCTTGTTAGTAGATTTGTAAGATGTGTTGTTAACCTATAAAATATGTGAATTAAATATAATTCTGACAAAATTCGTTTACATGTAATACATAGCAGGATGTACTTATTTGGGATGAAACAAAACTTCAAAGTATTCAATAGTGTTTTCTGTTAAGGAACACATTTTTTGATTTATTGAAGATCTTGGGCTATTTTTTGATAATAAAAAGAATCTTGGTCTATAATATTACTAATTAATGAATAATATAAGTTTTTGAGGATAACGCCAATACTTGAATTTTGATATCTACTTGCAACATGCAGTAATGCAATATTAAGTGAGCTTAATTAGTTGCTTTTCTTCTCCCCCCGCCCCCCAGACAAGAGTTTCGCTCTTGTTGCCCAGGCCTGGAGTTCAGTGGCACCATCTAGGCTCATTGCAACCTCAACCTCCCGGGTTCAAGCGATTCTCCTGCCTCAGCCCCTTCTGAGTAGCTGGGATTACAGGTGCCCATCACCACACCTGGCTAATTTTTTGTATTTTTAGTAAAGACGGGGTTTCATCATGTTGGCCAGGCTGGTTTCAAACTCCTGACCTCAGGTGATCCACCCGCCTTGGCCTCCCCAAGTGCAGGGATTACAGGCGTGAGCCACCAGTGCCTGGCCTAATTAGTTACTTTTAAATGTTACTAACAGAATCTGAGGAGCCTGGTTTGTGTCTTCAGAATAAATGCTTAAGCCTCTAGTGTCTGCTTCTGTCATGAGGAAAAGAGGGAGAGGAGAAAATTTCTTGTTGCTGCTATTTTATATGCATTTAAGACTAGTCATTGTTAAGTAACTGGAATCTTTACTGCTTTATAGTTTTGGTGCATGTCAGGTTCAATAATTTTTACTTTAAAAAGTTATTTTTACATTTTAATGAGATTAAATTTGTTTACCAATTAACGTTGTGCTGTAAGAGGAACAGAAATATGACTGACACTTGGAAAGAAAGGTTGTCATTTGTAGACTGATGTGTGGTATTCTAATTTAAATTCGTGGTTTGGCAGAATTAAATTTGGATTTTAATATCATCCAGAAGTAAAAGTTATGTGCATTTTCAAGATAAACTCAGGAAATAAACCATGTAGCAAACACTCGTTTTTGCTTCAGAACACAGTGAAGATGAAACTTTGAAAATGCTTTCTAATCATTCAATGTAAACCTTCTATTTACCAAGTTAAAGTTAAATTGGTCGTGTGGTTTTTCATATATCACTTATATTAGTATGTTGTCTTACGCTTATAAAGTTAATGTGCTTAAAAATAACAGCTAAAACATATAGGCAGTGATTATTAAACAAGAACATTAAAATACTATTCAGAATTGTTTAATTGTACCTTTTAGCAGAAATACCATTTTAAAAGATAGTAGCATTTTATTTTCTGTCAGTAAAAATATAGTCATGTGTCACTTGACAGGGATAAGTTGTAAGCAGTTAGTTATTAGGTGATTTTGTCATATGAACTTCATAGTTTGTACTTACATAAACCTAGGGGGTATATAGCCTACTATACAGTAGACTATGTGTTATAGCCTGTTGCTCCTAGGCCGCAAACCTGTGCAGCATGTTGCTCATATTAGTATACAGAATACTGTAGACTTTTGTAACACAATGTGTATCTAAACATAGAAAAAGGTACAATAAAAGTGTTGTTACAATCTTATGGGACCTGTCATATATGTAGTCTGTTGTTGACCCAGATGTCACTGTGTGGTGCATGGCTGTATTTTTGTTTGAACTGTTTAGTGACTGTCAACAAGAAATTGTACTGTCCAATATGACTTTAAATGTTAGTTGCTATAGTTATATAGAGCACAAAGAGTGTGCATATTTAGGGTTTTGGTCACAGTATTTGCACTGTGTTTTCAAAGAAACATTGAAGCTAATGTGAATATAGTAGACAATTAGTATTTGAATTGAACTTTAAAGTGTATTATGTGTCTGAAATTAATTCCAGAGTAGTGACCTTGAAAGTCCAGATCAGCAAGTCTGACTTCACATATTCAAAACAAAGGGCCTTCTCTTATTTATGAATGGTAAAAGATGTAAAAATACCATCTTCATTCTTAACAGTGTGAGGTATAGGTAGTGGTGAATACCAAAGTGTTACTGAAGCTGTATCATATAACTAAATAGCTAAATTTAAGTAATTGATACTTCTGGTCTATATTTTCTTGTAAAAGTATACTATAATCTGTTTAAACTGTTTACTGGTTATAGCAATGATAATTTACTTTGGAAAGTATATAAAAAAATAAAGGTTTTAAAAATAACATTTTCCAAGAGATGGCTGTTTATTGACATTTTGATATTGATTTCCTACCTATCTTTTTTCTCTGCATATATTACATATTATATATATTTACACCAACATTTAAATTGGGATCATACTGCTTCTGTAATGTATTAGATTTTAACATTAGAAAAAATATTTTAAGTCCTGCAAGCAGAGAATGATTTTTGCATTTTAAATGGTTATAGTTTAAATGGTTATGAGACCCTACATTATATCCTAATTTTTCGTGTTGACCTGCAAAGCCTGAGGTATTTTCATATCTGACATTTTAAGAAAAAGTTTGCTGAACTCTTCTCTAAAGGAAAAACTGTGTTCTACAAATTCTGTCTGTAGCATTCTCTGCTTGCAGGACTTAAAACAAAACAAACAAAACAAAACCAGGCAGCTGGGTGGATTTGGAAATCCTGGCTGTAGTTTGCAAACCTTTGCTTTAGAAGTTGTTTGCTTATATTGTGTTTATATTTTACAGTGTGTGTGTGGCTGCCTGTCTAAATCTTTCTTGACATTACTGCCTCAAAGGCACTGAGACAGTGTGTGTTAAAACCGAAGGACCCAGATTGTAATTCTAGTCTTACTGCTGTAGGAATCCATTTGCTGGTTTCTAGAGGGTGGGCTGACCTTGACTTAGTAAAGTATAGTACTTTTTGTCTCCCTAGTAGAAGTATTAACTGAGCTTCGATGTGAACTTAATGCACCCTCTTCAGGAAACAGGAAACTGTTATATTTGGGTGTGATACTAGGAGATGAGGATATTGTGTAGGAGGTGTTGGACCTGCCTAAAGTGTTTGGCCTTGAAATGTCAAGGTTGTTCTCCCAAACCTAGTTTTCCTTGATCTGGTTGTTTTTCTGACTTCAGAGATGGACTTAAACAATAGAGTTTATTAGATTATATGTCTATATGAACAAGTAAAGAGTGAAAGGACAATAAAGTAGTTAAAAATGAAATGTCTTACTTTTTCTTGTTTTAGGATAAAAATTGTATTAATACCTTAAAATGTATTCAGCAGGCAAAAACTTCGGTAGTTTTGGTATTACAGTGATACTGTTTATTTTTAAGTATAGTCTTGTCTCTTTTTTTTGTGGTAAATATTATACCATTTTCAACTTAATGTGCAAAGCTTTTCCAGTTAATCTTTATCGTGTGTGTGTGTGTGTGTGTGTGTGTGTTAAAGAAAATGTGTTTTAGGCAGCATCAGTAGAGCAAAATAAGATTTAATGTTGTTACTTCAAAACTGTATCCCTAACAAGTGATACAAAATTCAGAGTGTTTTGGCCCATTTTCTAGGACAGATTTACAAACTTATAGACTTGTAGTTATAGGATAAATATATGCCAAAACTTAATTCAAAGAAAACTCCATCATAAGATGGTTTTTCTTCATGGTGCTTATATTTTACAGGAACATTTAGAGGGACATGGTGTTTCTATTTTTCTTTGCCCTTCTAATCAGCAATTAAAAACATATTGGATCTACAGGTTTCTGGGGTAAATTCTATTGCAGATTTGTTATTAACACTTCTCTGCATATCTGTAGGCCTCTAGCATCCTTACTGCAGAACTTGTAGCTTGATAGCCCAGTGTTCTTGGGTTATGATTCTGAAATACTGCTGAACTTTAAAAACTTCAGCAACTTTGACCAGAACACCTATGTTAAAATTTCTTCATAACTCTTGAGAATTTTTTTTCTTTTTCTTTTTTTTGAGACAGGATTTTGCTGTACCACCTAGGCTGGAGAGTGAAGTGGCATGATCATGGCTCACTGCAGCCTTTACCTTCCAGGCTCAAGCAGTCCTCCTACCTCACCCTCCACAGTAGCTGGGGCCACAGATGTACACCCCTGCACTTGGCTAATCTTTAAATTTTTTTGTAGAGATGGGGTCTCACCATGTTGCCCAGGCTGCTGTCAAACTCCTGGGCTCAATCAGTCCTCCCACCTCAGCCTCCCACAGTGCTGACATTACAGATGTGAGCCACTGTGCCTGGCCAGTCTTCAGATTTGTTAACAAATCTCAGGGGTTTGCTTTAATCTCCCAAGCTTCCCTTATGTAACTACGTCATGTAATGAAAGATGATGTTTCCCACCCACCATCTCACATATGCAGTTGATTTTCACTAATAGTGAAGGATTTACACTGATTTATGCATCCAATTATTTCCTGATTCCTTTACTTTTCCCGCTCTTTCCTCACCAATCTTCTTTTCCATCTAATGACTAGTGTCCCACGTTGGACAAGATAAAATGGTTGATCAGATATAGAGGCATAGGAAAAAGTGCAATATTGAATTTGCATTGAAAGGGCTGAACTTGTGACCTTATGTTATCTTCCATATAATTCTAATTGCTACAATATAAGGTTTTAATTTACTCAATTCAGATATCTAATTGGTTGACAGTAAAGTTTGGACCTATTTACATAAAGTTTGGAGGAAATATGATCTCATCAATATGCACTATGGAAAATGTTCTTTTTAGTCTGTGAATGTAGAACTATACCTACTGCTTGAATGAAGATGGTCTAAAGATTTAAAAGACATTTAGGGTAACTTTTCATGCAAAACATTTAACATTTTTAAACTAAATTAAGATGAGCTACTGATTTTTTGTGTACCTTAATTCCTTTCAAATACTCTTCTGTCAGAAATACAAAGTTAAATCTCAATTACAGTACCCTTTTTTATTTAGGGAAATAATTATCATCATTGATTAATACATTGTACAAGAGTTAACTGTCTTTTAACAGTCAGGGTATAGAAAAAGTAAGTTGGTTAAAACAACTTTTTTTTTTTTTGAGACGGAGTCTCGCTCTGCCGCCCAGGCTGGAGTGCAGTGGCCGGGTCTCAGCTCACTGCAAGCTCCGCCTCCTGGGTTTACGCCATTCTCCTGCCTCAGCCTCCCAAGCAGCTGGGACTACAGGCGCCCGCCATGTCGCCCGGCTAGTTTTTTGTATTTTTTAGTAGAGACGGGGTTTCACCATGTTAGCCAGGATGGTCTCGATCTCCTGACCTCGTGATCCGCCCGTCTCGGCCTCCCAAAGTGCTGGGATTACAGGCTTGAGCCACCGCGCCCGGCCAAAACAACTTTTAAGTTTATTATGGAGATAAACACTATTGTCGTATGATTCTTTAGATTTCCTTAAAAATTGATCTCCTATGCCAGGCATGGTAGCTCATGCCTGTACTCTAGTACTTTAGGAGGCTGAGGTGGGAGGATCACTTGAGCTCGGGAGTTCCAAATCAACCTCGGCAATGCAGTGAGATCTTGTCTCTACTAAAAAAAAAAAGCCAAAAACAACAACAACAACAACAACAACAACAAAAACCCTAGCTGGGCACAGTGATGCATGCTTCTGGTCCCACCTACTCATGAGGCTGAGGTGGGAGGATGATGTGAGCCCAGGAGATTCAGGCTGCAGTGGGCTGTGATCATTACACTGTAGTCTAGCCTGGGTGACAGAGTGAGACCCTGTCTCAAAGTAAATAAATAAATAAAAATTTAAGCCTTGCTGCTAAATCCAGTCTCCTTTAATTAAGTTTTATTGCTACATTCTTTCTGCTGTTGATTTTTACTTGTAGTTGTTAAAACTAAATTTTAAAACTTTTGTTTCTCATGTAGCAGCCAGAGTTTGAAAGAGATTAAGGGCCATTCTTCTGAAATAAAACATGTCCTGAATAATTTTAATTTGGGCCTACTATTGAAAGTCACATAACATCTTGTTGAATGGTGATTCGTACCTAATTACCTGTAAATGGATCACAGACGTAAATACCCAGTGATGTGCCGTACATTATGCCATTGTGAATTTTATAAAGGCTAAAGAGTGAGGAAGTGGAGTTCTTCTTTTCTGATAATGCACTATAAAATTTTGAGGACCTTGCAGTGATCATCTGTAGTCGTAAAAGCTGTTTAGCCAAAGCATGATCGGATTTTGTTAATAGTGTTATGCTGTCTTTTCATGAGTTAGTTACCATGTGAATTGGGGCAATTTTGCTGAATGGAAGGAAAATGCTTAGGACTATTGTCTTATTTTAAATTACTGATATCTTTTTATAAGGATGTTTGAGGAGTTCATGTGTCAGTGAGAACTGAGCAACTAAGAAGAAGTTAAAGGTTAGTTCCATTTTCCAAGTATGATGGATTAATCACATACGCACTGTCTTTCTCACTGAATGCATCTATAAAACCTGGGGAAAATGGATGGCACTCTTCTGGACTCTGCAGAATAAATAATACCAGGTGGGATTTGAAAGAAGACTACCTTTCAGAGTACCATGTCACTGGCTGTGAGTTTACCTTTTTTTTTTCTTCCAGCATCCCCAGACAACTCAACACAGTCTAAAACCTAAAAGTGGGGCAATCTGAAACAGAAAGCTCTAAAAGACGCCTGCTACTTCTGGTTCAAGGAAAAGGAAAGATAACTGCTAAGTTCAGAATGAAAATTTTGTCATTTTTTTCTCTTCTCCATCTCTCATGCCCTATTCCCAAGCAACCCTGTGGTAATGGCAGCAGAGGTTACAGCAAGAGCCCGTGGTCAAAACTGAGGGATGAGAACTTTCCTCTCCAGTTGATAAATCCCATTGCCTTTTATTTTTCCTTCTTCATCTCTTTGTCCTTCCATTTCTTGTTTCCAAGTCAGATACAGTATCAGAAGTGTGACCCAAGCAGAGTACCAAAGATCCAGCATTCTGGATGAAGAAATAAAAAGGGATGCCTCAGGCATTGGAAAGTACTGAGACCACAGGTAAGGAGAAGCTTGGAAAAGCAGTACCATAAAGTTCTTTGAGCTCTGCATACTTGGAAATAAAGACTGCCACCCAAGCTAACCATTCGATGATACAAAAGTGGGGCAAATTCAGATGGCACAGCATAAGCCTTTGAAAGTTGAACTGATGCTGGAACCATGCCTATAGAAGCCATGTTGGAGCTCATGGCCTAAGCCTAACCAAATGAATCACTTGTTAAAACAAATATGTTACCAGTGTCCACCGGATTTAAACAGGAGCCAGAGTTTCATAGCAATATGTTAAAATGCCCAGGTTATAATCCAAAATTATCTAACATATGAAGAACCAGGAAGATTTCAACTCACATGAGAAGAGGTGATGAACATATACCAGTCATGATAATAACATTGGAATTATCTGACAGAGATTTTATAGTAGCTATTATAAAAATGTTTCAACAAACTAATTGTGAATACTCTTGAAATTTATGAAAAACTATCAGCAGAGAAATAGAAGATATAAAGAAATGGAAATGTTAGAACTGAAAAATACAGTAAGTGGGGGGAAAAAGACCACTGGATGGCTCAATAGCAGAATGCAGTGACAGGAAAAAAAATCAGTGAACTTGAAGATAAATAAATAGAAATTTTTAAATCTGAATGTTAGAGAAGAAAGAATTTTAAAAAATTGAACAGAGTCTCAGGATGTTATGGGAAAATAACAAAGTGTTAGACATTTAAACAAGAACCAGAATTTCATCACAATATTTTTAGACATCCAGGTTGTAATCCAAAATTATCTAACACATGAAGAACCAGGAAGATTTCAACTCACAATGGAAGAGGTGATCAACATACAGAAAGAATGTGGTTCTGAGAAAATACTTGAAGAATTAAGTGGCTAAAGACATCACAAATTTATTGAAAGACACAAACATACAGATTCAGAGAACCTGAAATGGAATAAATCCAAAGCAATTGATAATTAATCTGAAAACTAAAAACAAGGAAAAAACTATTGAAAGCAGCCAAAGGAAAATGACATTGCTCCCTGGGGGAAGCAGTGATTCTAATGACTTCAGACTTTGCATCAGAAACCATGGGAGTAAGAATAAAGAGGAAAAAGCAATTTGTTCAGTACTGAAAGAAAAGAACTATTTATAATTAGCAGAAGTATTTTTTAGGAATGAAGGTGACATAAGGCCATTTTCAGGTAAAGGAAAAACTAAGAATATTTGTTGTCAGCAGACCTGATCTAAAAGAATTGCTAAAAGATCTTCTTAAGACAGAAGGGAAATTTATATCAGAAGAAAACTTGACATTAGGAATGAAAGAAGATAAACAGAAATGGTAAATATTGTAGATGGTTTTTCTCCACACGAATTCTTTCAAATGCATTGGACAGTTGAGAGGAAAAGTTATAACATTATCTGATGTGATTTTCAGTGGCTGTGGTATCATATATAACATCTGTGATCCACTTGAAGAGTAAAATATTCCAAATAGATTCTGAAAAGTTAAATATGTATGTTATAATCCCTAGAGCCACTACTTACAAAATAAATAGGTAGGTTAGAATTATAATGGATAAATTAAAATGGAATATTAAAAAATACTCAAGTATCATGCTATTTTGGTTACTGTAGCCTTGTAGTGTAGTTTGAAGTCAGGTAATGTGATGACTGCAGCTTTTTTTTTTGAGTGGGGGCCCTAGGATTGCTTTGGCTATTTCGGCTCTTTTTGGGTTCAATTTGAATTTTAGAATAGTTTTTTCTAGTTCTGTGAGAAATGACATTGGTGGTTTGATAGGAATAGTGTTGAATCTGTAATTTGCTTTGGGTACTTAGGTAGTGCGGTCATTTTAATGATGTTGATTATTCCAATCAATGAGCATGGGATGTTTTTCCATTTATTTGTGTCATCTCTAATTTTCTTTCAGCAGTGTTTTGTAATTCTCCTTGTAGTGATCTTTTACGTCTTCGGTTAACTGTATTCCTAGATATTTTATTATTTTTGTGGCTACTGTAAATGGGAGTATGTTCTTGTTTTGGCTCTTAGCTTGAATGTTACTGATGTATATAAATGCTGACTTTTGTACATTGATTTTGAACCTTGAAACTTTATTGTAGTTGCCTATCAGCTCTAGGAGCCTTATGGTATAGTCTTTAGCATTTTTTAGGTATAGAATCATATGGTCCATAAAGAGAGAGAGCTCATCTTTTCCTGTTTGAATGGCTTTTATTTCTTGCTGTTGCCTGATTGCCCTGGCTAGGACTTCCAGTACTATGTTGAACAGAAGTGGTAAGAGTAGGCATTTTTGTTCCATTTCTCAAGGGGAATGCTTCCAGCTTTTGCCCTGTATGATATTAGCTGTGGGTTTATCATGGATTACTCTTATTATTTTGAGTTATGTTCCTTCAAGGCCTAGTTTGTTGAGGGTTTTTATCATGAAGAGATGTTGGATTTTATTGAAAGCTTTTTCTGCATCTATTGAGATGATCATTTGGTTTTTGTTTTTAATTCTGTTTATGCGGTGAATCACATTTATTGATTTGTGTATGTTGAACCAGGCTTGCATCTCAGGAATAGCGCCTATTTGATCATGGTGAAGTACCATTCGATGTGCTGCTGGATTCAGTTTGGTAGTATTTTGTTGAGGATTGATTCAGTTTGGTAGTATTTGTTGAGGATTTTTGTGTCTGTATTCATCAGTGATATTGGCCTGAAGTTTTCTGTTTTTGTTGTATGTCTGCCAGCTTTGGTATCAGCATGGTCTTGGCACAAAAAAGACAATGGAACAGAATAGAGAAAAGTAAAGTCACATACCTGCAACCATCTGATCATTGACAAAGTCAGTAAAACTAAGCAATGGGGAAAAGACTTCCTATTCAATAAATGTTGCTTGTGATAACTGGCTATCCATATGTAGAAGAATGAAACTAGACCTCTACCTATCAGTGTATACAAAAATTACCTGAAGATGGATTAGGGACTTTAATGTAATACCTCAGACTTTACAAATCCTGTACGTAAACCTAGGAAATACCCTTCTCATCATCAGCCTTGGCAAGGAATTTATGACTAAGTCCTCAAAAGCAGTTGCAACTAAAAGAAAAATTGACCACTGAGACCTGATTAGAGAACTTCTGGACAGCAAGAGAAATTATCAAGGGAGTAGACATACAACCTACAGAATGAGAGAAAATATTCACAAACTATGCATTCAACAAGGTCTAACGTCCAAAATCTATAAGGAACTTAAATCAACAAGCAAATAACCCCATTAAAAATGGACAAAGGACATGAACAGACATTTCTCAAAAGAAGACATACAAGTAGCCAACAAACATGAAAAAATGCTCATAATCACTAATCATCAAAGTAATTCCTATCAAAACCACAATGAGATACCATTTTATACCAGTCAGGATGGCTTTGTTAAAGGCACAAAATAACAGATGTTGGCAATGCTATGGAAAAAGGGAACACAGAACACTATTGGTGGGAGTGTGTAAATTATTTCATCCTTGTGGGAAGCAGTTTGGAGATTTCCCAAAGACCTGGGAGTTGAACTACCATTTGACCCAGCAACCTCACTACTGGGTATATACTCAAAGGAAAATAAATTGTTCTGCCAAAAAGACACATATACCCGTATGTCCATTCTAATACTCTTTACAAGAGCAAAGACATGGAATCAACACATATGCCTATCAGTGGTGGATTGGGTAGAGAAAATGTGGTACACATATACATGGAATACTATGTAGCCATAAAAAGAACAAAATCATGTCCTTTGCAGCAACATGGATGCAGTTGAAAATCATCCTGTGGGAACTGATGCAGGAAAAGAAAACTGTATACCACTTGTTCTCACTTATAAGTGAGAGCTAAATATTGGGTACACATGGTCATAAAAATGAGAACACTAGACACTGGGGAATATGAGACAGGGAGGAAGGAAAAGGAGTAAGGGTTGAAAAATAACTACTTATTAGATACTATGCTCACCACCTGGAGGAGGGATTCATTTGTACTCCAGACTTCACCACCCAGTGTATCTGTGTAACAAACCTGCACATATACCCCCAGATTCTAAAATAAAAGTTAAAAAAAATTCAAATAACCCAAAAGAAGGCAGGAAAGGAGAAACAGGGATCAATGAGAAAACAAATAGTAAAATGGTAGATGTAAGTTCTTATACATCAGTAATTACATTGAATTTTTAAATGCTGTAAACAAATCAATTAAAAGAGGTTATCGAGTACATAAAAAAAAACCACTTTATTCTGTCTGTTGGAAACTTACTTTAAATACGATATAGGTGTGTTAAAAGTGAAAAGATGGAAAAAGATATATCATGCAAACACTATTGGAAAGAAAACCCTAGTGGCTATATTAATAAATAAAGCAGACTTCAGAACTAAGATAATACCCGAATAAAGAGGAACATTACATATTGATAAAATAATTGATTTGCCAATCCTAAATGTGTAAGTAGCTAACAACAGAATTTACAAATACGTGAAGCAAAATTTGATAGAACTTAAAGGAGAAATAGGGAACTCTATAATAGAAAATTTCAACGTTCTTTTCTTATGAATAGAACTAGTAGACAGAAATTACTAATGGTATAGAATGCTTGAAGGTGATCTGGGCGTGGTGGCTCATGCCTGTAATCCCAGCACTTTGGAGGCCTAGGCAGATGGATCACTTGAGGTCAGGAGTTCGAGACCAACCCGGACAACATGGTGAAACCCCCTCTCTACTAAAAATACAAAAATTAGCTGGGTATGGTATCACGTGCTTGTAGTCCCAGCTACTAGGGAAGCTGAGGCACGAGAATTGCTTGAACCCAGGAGGTGGAGGCTGCAGTGAGCTGAAATTGTGCCACTGCACTCCAGCCTTGGCGACAGGGGCGAAACTCTGTCTCAAAAAAAAACAAAACAAAAACAAAAAAAAAGAATGCTTGAAGGAGACTATCAACCAGCTAAATCTAATTGACATTTGTAGTATGCCTTACCCAATAATAGCAGAATATGCATTCTTTCCAAGTACACAAGGAACTCAGCATTTATAATTGCAGACTTCAACATTCTTTTCTTAGGAATAGATAGAACTAGTAGACAGAATCACCAGGGGGCACAGAATGTCTGAACAGCACTATCAACTAGCTAGATCTAATTGACCTTTATGGAATACTTTACCCAACAACAGCAGAATACACATTCTTTCCAAGTATACATGGAACATGCTCTAAGACAGACCGTATCTTGGTCTTAATACAAACCTTAACAAATTTAAAAGAAATGAACTCATAAAAAATATATTCTCAAATCATAATGGAAACATATTAGAAATCAATAACAGAAAGATAACACAGAAATCTCCAAATACTTAGAAATTAGACAGCAGACTTCTAAATAATCCATTGGGTAGAAGAGAAAGCCTCATGGGAAATAAAAGAAAATTTTGAACTGAATGTAAATGAAGATATTAATGTATCAAAATTTATGCTGCCAGGCAGTATTTAAAAGGAAAGTTAGTGCATTCAGCGCTGTTAGAAAAGATGAAATACCTCAAATCAATAATCTGTGTTTCCCGCTCAAAAAAACTAGGCTGCAGGCTCATGCCTGTAATCCCAGTGCTTTAAGAGTTTGAGATGAGAGGATTGCATGAGACTGGGAGTTCAAGACCATCCTGGGCAACATAGCAAGACCGCCATCTATCTTTACAAAAAGTTTTTTAAAAAATTAACTGGGCATGGGTGGCATGTGCCTGTCATCCCAGCTCTTTTGAAGTCTTAGGTGGGAGGATCTCTTGAGCCCAGGAGATGAACATTGCAGTGAGCTGTGATCATGTGACTACATTCCAGCCTCAGTGACAGAGTGAGACTTGGCTCTGAAAAAAAGTGGGGAAAAAGAGGCTGGGCACAGTGGCTCCCGCCTGTAATCCCAGCACTTTGGGAGGCCGAGACGGGCGGATCATGAGGTCAAGAGATCGAGACCATCCTGGCTAACATGGTGAAACCCCGTCTCTACTACATATACAAAAAATTAGCCGGGCGAGGTGGCGGGGCGCCTGTAGTTCCAGCTAATCCGGAGGCTGCGGCAGGAGAATGGCGTGAACCCGGGAGGCGGAACTTGCAGTGAGCCGAGATCGCACCTCCAGCCTGGGCAACAGAGCGAGACTCCGTCTCGAAAAAAAAAACGCGGGGGTGGTGGTGGGAAGACACTAGTCAAAGAACAAAATAAACCCCAGTGACAGGAGAAGTCAGTGAATTAAAAGCAGTAAAACAGTAGCCAAAATCAGTGACATCAAAAGCTAAGTTTCCTTTTTTATGGATCAGTAAAATTGATCATCTTTAGCAATACAGCAGAAAACAGGAAGACATAAAAATCCAGTATCAGCAACCAAACAGGTGATATCGTTACAAACTCCACAGGAATTCTAAGGATAATAAGTAATACTAAAAAATTTGCACATAAATTTGACAACTTTGGTGAAATAGACCAATTCCTTGGAACAATAACTACCAAACTCACCTAGGATGAAGCAGATGATCTTGTATAGTCTTTTAACTGTTAAGTTGAATTTGGCCGGGTGCAGTGGCTTGTGCCTGTAATCCCAGCACTTTGGGAGGGCAACACGAGAGGATCACTTGAGGTCAGGAGTTCCAGACCAGCCTGGCCAATGTAGTGAGACCCCATCTTTACTAAAAATACAAACATTAGCTGGGCATGGTAGTGCATGCCTGTAGTCCCAGCTCCTCAGGAGGCTGAGCCTCCCTTGAGAATCCTTTGAGTCTGGGAGGCAGAGGTTGCACTGAGCCAAGATGGAGCAACTGCATTTCAGCTGGGGTGACAGAATGAGACTGTCTCAATAAAAAAGTTGAATTCATAATTAATGAAAAATTCATAATTAATAGAAATACTAAACTCCTGAGCTCAAGTGATCCACCCACCTCAGCGTCCCAAAGTGTTGGGATTGTAGGCTTGAGCCACTGTGCCTGGCCTAAATTTCATTTCTTAATCAAATGCTAAACTTTCTCATTTTTCTCTTCTTCATAACTAGGAGTATTCATTCACTTGTGCACTAGTATTTGAAAGACAAAACATATTTCCTATACTCAAAATCTGTGACCAACTTTTTTTTGACCTTTTGTAATCTACTTCATTTCTTGAAATCTGTTTTGTTTAAATTTTAAAGACAGGATCTCTCTCTGTCACCAGGGATGGAATGCAGTGGCACCATTATAACTCACTGCAGCCTCCATCTCCTGGGCTGAAGCGATCCTCTCGCCTTGACTTCCCAAAGTGGTGGGATTACAGGCGTGAGCCACTGTACCTGACCAGAAGTTTATTTTTTTTAAACATATGAAATAAGGGATGATAATACATTTCTAAATAACACAGGGATCAACGAAGAAACCTCAAAAGAAAGTGTTTTAAACAAAATGAAAATAAAAACAGTTTATCAAAATTTGTGATGCAATAAAAGCAGTGCTTGGAAGGAAGTTTGTAGCATTGAATGTAGAAACTAGATGAAAGATTGAAAATTAACCATCTGAGCTTCCGCCTTAGGAAACTAACGAAGTACAAATTAAATCCAGTATGAGCAAAAGAAAACATGATAAAAATTAAAGCAGAAATCAGTGAAATTAAAAATAAGAAATCAGTGAACACAAAAGCTGGTTCTTCAAAAACATAAAGGATAATGTTTTTCCATTGCCACTTCTCAGAGTCTCACTTTGTTTTTATTATCTGTGCCTCCTTATTAATGATTTCTAGTTCTGCACACCGAGCCTGATATTTTCGCCACTGAGGTATGATCTGTGTCAAATTTACCGTCACCAGGGCTTGGCTCCTATTTCTTTATTTTAGTTTTTCACTGCTGAAATTCTTTCTTAGTGCTTTGTTTTGCAGGTGTCCTGTTTATTATGACTCTACAGCTATTTTTTTTTCTAGAAATAAATTTTACATTTCTTTTGTATAATTATTCTGGTGCTTTTATTTTTAAATTTTTAAATTTTAAAAATTTATATTTTATTTCTTTCTTTATTTCGAGACGGAGTCTTGCTCTGTCGCCCAGGCTGGAGTGCAGTGGTGCGATCTCGGCTCACTGCAACCTGTACCTCCCAGGTTCAAGCGATTCTCCTTCCTCGACCTGCTGAGTAGCTGGGATTATAGGCATGTGCCACCATGCCTCGTTAATTTTTGTGTTTTCAGTAGACAGGATTTTGCCATGTTGGCCAGGCTGGTCTCGAATTCCTGACTTCAAGTAATCCGCCTGCCTCGGCCTCCTACAGTGCTGGGATTTCTAGTGCCTATTTATATTTCATTGTCCCAGAATTCCACAAATTGTATTGTTTTTTGTAGGTTTCACAGATTTGAATACCAGCCTGCAATATTTCAGTAAGCATTTCCACCAAAAAGGACATTCTCCTACTTACCCTGCGTTATTATAACAAAGAAAATTAACAGCAATTCTCTGACATGATTTCTATTTACATTCCCGATTGTTCCCAAAATGTCTTCTATAGATTTAAAAAATATTCATTGGATTTGATTGTTGCATATTTTAGTTTCGTTTCATTTAAAATAGTTTTCCTTATATCTGATGTTTCAGAAAGCAGAGCACCTGTCTAGGGATGTCTCACATTCTGGATTTGTCTGACTTTCCTTGAAGGGTCATTCATGTGTTCCATACTCTCCAATTTTTCCTGACACATTAATTTGTTTGTCAGTAAAATTTCTTAATTGATGTTATATATAATCACATCAATAGGACATACTTTTGAATTACTGGTTCTTAGTTCAACCTGCTTCTGTTGTTTATTCTAGAGGTTGTCTTTTTTGTAAGAGTTCAAGGTGAAAGCCACAAGAGAAGGATTGCCACTGTCTTTGGAAAGCCATAGGAGTGAAAAGTGAGTCCAGATATGGAAGGTGTTACAACAACCCTTACATAACTGTCCGGATTGAAGGAGAACATGAAACTTTCTAGAAAGAGAGAAATCAGTAAGCCTTGAATTTGGATTTGAGATTATAGGTATTTTGAGTGAGAAGCTTATCTCTTTCCCTAGTTTTTTTTTTGAGACGGAGTCTCGGTCTGTCGCCCAGGCTGGAGTGCAGTGGCCTGATCTCAGCTCACTGCAAGCTCCGCCTCCCGGGTTTACGCCATTCTCCTGCCTCAGCCTCCCGAGTAGCTGGGACTACAGGCGCCCGCCACCACGCCCGGCTAGTTTTTTGTATTTTTTAGTAGAGACGGGGTTTCACTGTGTTAGCCAGGATAGTCTCGATCTCCTGACCTCGTGATCCGCCCGTCTCGGCCTCCCAAAGTGCTGGGATTACAGGCTTGAGCCACCGCGCCCGGCCTCAAAGTTTTTTTGTATAGTTTTCATTGTCTGTGTTCAGAAGTCAGTGACTGAAGCACAAGTGGTAACCTGTGCTTAGTTGCTCTAAAAGACTAAAATTGGGAGTTGTCTCAACAGGCAAAGATATGATCGTGATTGTGTTGTGTGTGCGAGATGAAGAGATGGGGTGGGAGTTGTTTTTGGTATAGTCACCTGTTTCACATGCCCCATGAGAAAACATTTCTTGCACATTTTACTCTCCAGAAAATTGAGAACACAAAGGAATAACCAAATATGCTCTAAAAAAAAAAAAAAAAAAGCCTTCTGTGTTTCCTCCCTAGGCGAGTGCCCTTAAAATCATACTCAGTCACAATGTTTATATTACTTACCATATAAAGTGTATTAAACCAAATACAATCCACCTAACACGTATATCTTCATATTCATAAACCTGAGATTTCTTTCTGTGTAGTGACATCTACCCATGTTGACTGACTGTAATTAATTGACTCCTTCATGTATTTTTTGACACAATACAGAGTACTGAGCTAGCAAAAGACAGTTATCAGTCAAGCATATCGTTTCTGGATTCCCACATAGATATATCCCAATTCAAAAAGAAAAACTAAGTGACTTGAGAGAAGTTTCTAAAAGCTTTCCTTTTGACTGATGAGCTGTCAATCGAAAGGGAGACTTAGTTTTCATTCTGTATGTCTCTGTAAAGCTTCACGTTTAAACAGATAAAGCAGACAGTCTATGGCGCTTCCCATGCTGTACTGCTGTAGCAGTTTGCAGGCAATGATTGATTCAGATGAATCCTTTACATACTTGCACCTGGAAAACCAACAGATGATACGAATTCTACATCTGAGAAAAGAGGATCACTTTTAAAATCAGTGAATTGAATTTACCGGTAAGCCGAGAGTTTACCGTTTAAAACTACTGTACATCTTTCATAGTATGCCACTACTAGGTTAACAGCAAACTTAGAAAAATTCATTCTTCTACAAGAGGAACATGATCATTTCCTAAGGGCTTTTACGTGAGAAATCTAACCAACATTTATTCATTTCTGAAAACTTTTCCTGCAAATGCCCACTTTCTGTGGGTTGAGGAAATCTGGAGGTAATGTAACACAGGGTAAAGGGTAACTTTGGTGACTTCTCAGTCAAGGTAGTATGGTCTATAAAGTTGTCATGGACACTGAATTAGTTAATACTGAACCACTGTTCCTAGGGGAAATACAGGGTTAGATACCTGTGAGCATCTGGTCACAGCATTTTTGTTAACTGATCAATACATAAACATGTTTTATGTGTATTTCTGTTTAAAGACATATATTGTTGATTCATTAACATTGAGCTCACAATCAACGAAACAATAACTTATTCCTGAACTAAAGTTTGTCTAACAGCTATTTTCTCCATAATGCACATTGTAGGCTTCTTGTGCTGGAGAACACTAGGCAGCACTTAAAATGACTTGGGGGCCATGAAATAGTGAAATAATCAACAAAAACACAAAAATGCAAAAAACGTGGCACACAATAGGCTGCAGAAAGGACTCTTGTTTACATTATAAGAGCTGAAGCAAGAAAACCTACTCGATTGGCCGGGCGCGGTGGCTCAAGCCTGTAATCCCAGCACTTTGGGAGGCCGAGACGGGCGGATCACGAGGTCAGGAGATCGAGACCATCCTGGCTAACAAGGTGAAACCCCGTCTCTACTAAAAAATACAAAAAACTAGCCGGGCGACATGGCGGGCGCCTGTAGTCCCAGCTGCTTGGGAGGCTGAGGCAGGAGAATGGCGTAAACCCAGGAGGCGGAGCTTGCAGTGAGCTGAGACCCGGCCACTGCACTCCAGCCTGGGCGGCAGAGCGAGACTCCGTCTCAAAAAAAAAAAAAAAAGAAAACCTACTCGATGTCTGCTGGGAATGTGCATATTTGGTGACTCAGATTTTTTGTTATCCCGTGTGTGTCTGCAAATGACTGGAAGGCCCAGCCACTGTACAAATCAATTTCATTAAATAGGCAAAGTTGCATATATTGAATCCATGAATAATGAAGATCAACTGAATCTAATGGTCCTTGGGTATCTGTGCAGACTGAAGAGGGAAGCTAGTGTTCTTATTTGTTTCATGTGCTTTCAACTTCTTCTTGTCTCCTCAATACTTGGTTGGTCTCATAGCAAACTTAAAATAAAATAGAATGTTTTCTCGAGATTCCATTTTGTAAAGGGTTGTTGGCTCAGGCTTCTGATATGGTAGTGCACCAGTCTGCCTTAATTTTGAGGGATAGATGGGCTGTTGACCTTAACTGAAGAAAATTGGTTTTATTCTCAGTGATGTAATTTCTATAAAGATCGACTCTCACTTTAAGTTAAGATAAACTTTTGCCTTTTTTCGTATAATTAATTTTAGCTGTATAATTATTATCTTCTCTCCTGAGAATATTGATCATTAAAAATTGAGCTAAAGAACCTAAACGCAGGTCTTAACATTTGTTCTTTTCTCTTTTCTTTTCTTTTCAAGACGGAGTTTTGCTCTTGTTGCCCAGGCTGGAGTGCCATGGCACAATCTTGGCTCACTGCAACCTCCACCTCTCGAGTTCAAGCGATTCTCCTGTCTCAGCCTGCCAAGTAGCTGGGAATACAGGCATGCGCCACTGTGCCTAGCTAATTTTTTTATTTTTTTGAGATGGAGTCTTGCTCTGTTGCCCAGGCTGGAGTGCAGTGGCATGATCTCGGCTCACTGGAAGCGCCGCCTCCCGGGTTCACGCCATTCTCCTGTCTCAGCCTCCTGAGTACCTGGGATAACAGGTGTGTGCCACCATGCCCAGCTAATTTTTTTGTATTTTTAGTAGAGGCAGGGTTTCACCATGTTAGCCAGGATGGTCTCTGTCTCCTGACCTTGTGATCTGCCTGCCTCGGCTTCCCAAAGTGCTGGGATTACAGGTGTGAGCCTCCGTGCCTGGCCCCAGGCCCAGCTAATTTTTGTATTTTTAGTAGAGATGGGGTTTCAACATGTTGATCAGGCTGGTCTCAAACTCCTGATCTCAAATGATCTGCCCGCCTCAGCCCCCTAAAGTGCTGGGATTATAGGCGTGAGCCACCGCACCTGGCCTGTTCATTTCTTAAATTGTGAGTTTACATTCAGTTCTCTAAGTTTTCGGGAAAATTTAGAAATTCATTCTAATCTTTAAAGTATTAGCTATACTATATGCTGTTTTAGAGGACTGTTTTTTCTTCCATTCATTGAAATCATTTAATGTTCAAAACTTTGTGCCTGAGGGAGAGATACCAGCCAAACACAATGATATAAATATCTCTCTACTACTATTTTTAAGCATAGTCCTTCCTTCTAAGACTTAGGATCAGGGTGTCATTATTAGAAAAGCATTATTAATTGACACTTCCTAGTATTTCTGGGTGTTCTTAGGTATTCTTTAAATAAAAATAGATAAAGCAACAAAAACTATAGTGAAATATTTGGAGAACACTTGATTAAACAAAATTAAATTGATTTCTTTAGCATACCTCTTTAATACTCATGTACATTTTTTAATCTCCCAGACGAACTCTAGTATTGCATGTATTATATAAACTCTGCACGTGTTTCCTAGATTTGTATGATCGTGGTATTTTTTTGTGAGAGAGGTAGCTTAAGGGATCAGTGGTCTATGGAATAAACTTGAGGAAATGCAGACTTAGCCTTCCTTCAATTGTCTCCCATAGATCTCATTTCTGTTGTTGTATCAAAACAAAATGAACCTGTATCCTCCTCTATATAACAGCCTTTTGAGTATTTTATTTTTAAAAAATTTATTTTAATTTTTCGTTTTTGTTTTTGTTTATAGACAGGGCCTTGGTCTGTCACCCAGGCTGGAGTGCAGTGGTGCAATCATGGCTCACTTTAAGCCTTGGCTTCCTGGGCTCAAGTGGTCCTCGTACTTCAGCCTCCCCAGTAGCTAGGATTACAGGTGCACACCACCATGCCTGGCTAATTTTAATATTTTTTTTGTAGAGACAAGCTCTCACTATGCTGCCCAGGCTAGTCTCGAACTCCTGACCTCAACCCATTCTCCCACCTTAGCCTCCCAAAGTGCTGGGATTACAGATGTGAGCCACCACGCTCAGCCTGAGTATTTTGCAGAAGCTAAATAGTACCCTAAGCTTTTTCTTTTCCAGGTGAAAAGTCTGCTGCCCTTCAATGGATTATTATACTCTTATTTGATAGACCTTTTTGCCAAACTTACTGTATTTTATTGGATATACTGCTGTTACTTTTATTAGACTGTAAGGTCACTTATGACAAGGGATGTCTAATTTTTCTGTGGTTTGCAATGTCTGTCATAGCACCATTCATGTACTATGTGCTTAATAATAAATTGAGCTGAACACTTTTATGATTTTAATTTCAGTATATTATTGCCACCAAAAGTACAAGGAACCAGTGATGTATTAGATATTTGGAATTTCATGATGAGATTAGATAAGGTTTCTATTCTCACAGACTATACTTATTTTTGCCAGAAATTATGACTTTGCCAGGACTGGCTTTGTTTTAAGATGGCTATTAATTTTTTTTTGAGATGGAGTTTCATTCTTGTCACCCAGGCTGGAGTCCAGTGGTCCTATCATGGCTCACTGTAACCTCCATCTCCCGGGTTCAGTTGATTCTCCTGCCTCAGCCTCCCGAGTAGCTGGGTTTACTGGTGCTCACCACCACATCCAGCTAATTTTTGTATTTTTAATAGAGACCGGGTTTCATCATGTTGGCCAGGGCATGGTGGCTCATGCCTGTAATCCCAGCAGTTTGGAAGGTGGAGGTGGGTAGATCACTTGAGGTCAGGAGTTCGAGATAGCTCTTGATTTAAAATAGCTTTCCTTTTAAAAATGATTGGCTGGATGTAGTGGCTCATGCCTGTAATCCCAGCACTTTGGGAAGCTGAGGAGGGTGGATTGCTTGAGCTCAGGAGTTTAAGACCAGCCTGGCCAACACAGCGAAACCCCATCTCTACCAAAAATACAAAAAATTAGCGTGTGTGTGGTGGCATGCGACTATGTTCCCAGCTACTTGGGAGGCTGAGGTGGGAGGATTGCTTGAGTTAGGAGGCAGAGGTTGCACTGAGCCGAGATCGTACCACTGCACTTCAGCATGGGTGACAGAGTGAGACCTCATCTCAAAC
This sequence comes from Trachypithecus francoisi, assembly GCF_009764315.1. NCBI lineage: Eukaryota > Metazoa > Chordata > Mammalia > Primates > Cercopithecidae > Trachypithecus > Trachypithecus francoisi. The sequence continues at coordinate 132,894,907 of NW_022681468.1, read as the reverse complement.
AATAACAACAACAGCAACAAAAACATAATGAGGTATGGCAATTAACAAGCTAGATAAAGCATATTTGGCACCATGTTAAGTAGATTTTTTAGGTAAATACTGTGAGGAATTACTGTATAGTAATTGTGTCATTTATAAGGTTAATGAAATGTTTTAAATATCTTAGCTTCTCTTTCAGAGTCTATACGTTGTATTCTACAAAGTATAGGTATTCACATCATATAATTATGTGAAACATTTCCTCCTCAGTTTCTTTTTAAATAAAGTATCCTAATATATAGCTAAATATTCTTCTACAAGAAACAGTAAACCATGTAGATGAAAATAAGGTTATTTCCTTATCTACCAAATTTAAAATGTTTTCAGAAAGGCAAGCATGGGTCAGTATTTTCTGTCTTTTCCCACAATTACCTGTAGGAAGATATTCCTAGCAAACCTACTTTGAGTAGATAAAAATGAAAAAGGTATGATGTGTTCTGTTTGACATGTATTCTGTTTGTTTGAGGAGGACAATCAGTAAAAAAGATAAAGGATTTGTTTAAGAGAGTGTTTTGGAGTATGGTAAATGTTCTTCACGTTGTCCTAAGAGAAAGAATTATGTATTGAGATCCCTCGCCCTGCCATGAACTGTTTCGATGAGTCACTTTGCCTTTTTGGTCCCAAGTTTCTTCCTTTGTAAAATGAAGAGGTAGTAATAGATTATCTCTAAGGTATTTTCCAGCTTTCCAGTGATTTTTTGTATAATGAAGACTGACTAATATAGTAAATCTGAGATGCTGACAGATTGAGAAATACCTTCTGAAAAATCAAGGAAAACGATATAACAAATCTTCCTTCCTTCCTTCCTTTCCGCCCTCCCTTCTCCCTCCCTCCCTCCCTTTTCTCTCTCTCTCTCACTCACTGGAATGTAGTGGCATGATCCTAGCTAGCTCTTTTTCTCTATTTCTCTTTCTCTCACTGCAGTGCAGTGGCATGATCATAGCTCACTGCAACCTTGAACTCCTGGGCTCAAGCCATCCTCATGCTTTTGCCTCTTGAGTGGCTGGGACTACAGGCACATGCCACCAGGCCTGGCTGATTTTTTTTTTCCCCCCGTAGAGATGAGGTCTCCCTTTGTTGCCCACACTGGTCGTGAACTCCTGGCCTCAAACATTCCTCCCTCCATATCCTCCCAAAGTGCCGAGATTACAGGTATGAGCCACTGTGCCTGGCTGTGTGTTCTTCTGGATACATTTTATTGTCTTAATTTTTTTTTAAATTGTTATTTGTGATTTGTGGTATATATGGTAACTCAACTCACGTTAGCCATGTAAAAGTACTTTTTGTTTTTTTTTAAAGAGAGGGTTTTGCTGTGTCACCTGTGTTGGGGTACAGTGGTGCTGCAGTCATAGCTGGGCTCATGTGATCCTCTTGCTTCAGCTCCCAAGTAACTAGGACTACAGGCACGCACTACCAGGCTTGGCTTTATTAACGATTTTTACTCAATAGCTTTTTCTTGAAGCCATCATGATTAATGAATGTTTATTTTTAAATTTTCTTAAATCCCTTAGGCATTAGTTTATTGAAGTCCTTATTGTATAAGTATTCATAATCCTAGGTTTTTACAGATAGAGATTACAGAGGGAAACAAAAGTTTTCATCTCTTCAGTCACTTCCATTCAAACATCCCACAGCTGTAGTGTCTAGCCACGTCCATTGCGTCAAAATCTTTATTGGGTGCTCTCTAGTGACAGTATAGTTTAAATTGAACATAAAGCAAAACTGTAGATAATGCAAAATTGCAATATTTCATGATGTCCATAAAAGGACCTTTGGTATCTAAACTGTTTAGATACCAAAGAATTAAGAGGTAACTTTGTGGAAAAATTACTTTTGTTTGGATAAGCAAAGTCAACTTGTGTTGATTCCCCTCAGAATTAGCCCATGGTTTTAATAATGACCTAAATTTGTAAAATAAAATGGTACAAGCTCTTCTAAAAATAATTTTTATTTTGAAATTAAAATCCCAGTCAAACCTTCTTTTCCATACTTAACTATGACAATTTGATCCTGCTTTTTTGTTGTTGTTTTGAGACACGGTCTTTCTCTGTCACTCAGGCTGTAGTGCAAGGGTACGATCCTGACTCACTGTGCCCTCTGCCTCCAGGGCTCAAGCGATCCTCCCACCTCAGCCTCCCAAGTAGCTGGGAGGACTACAGGCGCACTTCACCAAGCCTGGCTAATTTTGTATTTTTAGTGGAGACGGGGTTTAACCATGTTGCCCAGGCTGGTCTCAGACTCCTGGGCTTGAGCAGTCTGCCCTCCCAAAGTGCTGGGATTACGGTATGAACCACTGTGTATGGCCTAATAGTCCTGTTTTTATATGGATGAACTAGGTGGCTTTTAAAAAATCCAGTGCCAGTTATCTGTGAATACTAAGTATTCTGTAGATTTATAGCCAAAGATGAGAATGGCGAAATTTCCTGATACAGTACTATTTTTGCTGTCACCATTAGAAAACATTCATTGAATAGTTTTGTTTATTGTTCGTATCCTATAAGTGTGTTAAATTGATGCTCTTACCTTTACAGAAAGGGAGATGGAGAAAACAGAAGAAACATTGAAAAAATATCAGGATTATAGACAAGCAAAGATTAAGTTCACGTGGGACATTTCTTAATTTCTCGACTCACATTTATTCTGTGTTACATAAAGTTCTAGGTTCCACAGGTGATGTCCTTTTTGTCCCTGGATGGCTCGTATACTTAACCCAAGTTGAAGTTAAACATTTTTCATAGAATTTCCCACATACAATTTGAAAATAACATAAAGCTCTGTGTGACTCTATGTAAAACTAATTGTTTTGTGGATGAAATAAGGTATTTTGATTTATATATTTGAGGGTAAATATAAGTAACCGGTTGGGGAAAGCACAGGGACTCTGTAAGTGTGGAAGTCAGGTTTACAGCTAGTGCTTTCTTTATCCATTGTGGGTTTGTATATTTAACATAGGTTTGTTAGCAAGTTCTGGCTCTTTACTCTGCATAACTGATTTTATTTCCTTTCGCATGCAGTATGTGTTTTACTTAATTGTCTCCAATCCCAAAGTCCCCTCCCTTTTTTAAAAAACTCCTTAACTGTAAGAGAAAGTCGGGGAATGTTCAAAGTCTGAAATTTGGACTCAAGTCGAGAACATTGATAACATTCATTTTATTTGCTGGTGGGCAAGCAGAAGTCAGCCTGTAATTCCAACACTTTGGGAGGCCATGGCAGGAGGATCACTTGAGGCCAGGAGTTCAAGACCAGCCCCCACCTTTACCAGAAAAAGCCCAGAAAACAAAAATAACCAAGATATGCAGCCTATCTTTAAGTAAAAAATAAAATAAAATAAATTATTTATAAAAGTAAGATTTTAAAATAAGCCTGCCCATAGTACTAATATGACAAAGAGTAGAAAAAAGGAAAGACACATTAGAAGCAGTTCACTTTCTTTCACTGGAAGAGAATTTTTCGACTCTTAGGTGGTTAGAGCTGATCTCTTTTGTATGATGTACTTCTTTATGAAGGGAAGCTTTCTTCCTGCTCCTTAAAGCAAAAATAAGGAAAATCGTTACTGCCTAATTTGCTGAGTATTTAAAAACAGCTCCAGGGTAAGTGAGAAACATGTTTACTGAAGTTGATGGATAGTTTCTTATATGACTGATGTGGCCAGTTTACTTCTAGAAAAAGTTTGGAGACTCTTGATTTTGGAGTATGATTAAAAACTATTCTTTCAGTAGGTTAAGTCCTCAGATGTTCTTGGTGTTATATAACTTAAAATATAATTTCTGGCAGTTCATGTGGCCCCATTTTTATTTAGTCATATTGCTGTGAGTCAGAGTTGGACAGGTAGAACTGAACTTTTAAAATTTTTATGAGTTGGAAAATTCCCAGGTCCTTTTTAAGGTAAGTGAGGCAGGACTTTGAGTTTGTGCTGGCTTTCTACTGGACTCAACACCATCAATCTAGACTCTGTATAAAATGGTTAATAAGAATTTTGTTCTCCATAGCAATCGTTTTTTTAAAAAAGTTAAATGTTAAAGAAACAAAAGAAACTAATGTGGTTTGGGTGTTTGTCCCCTCCAAACCTCAATTTGAAATGTGATTCCCAGTGTTGGAGGTGGGGCCCTCGTGGGAGTAATTGAATCATGGGGGCAGATCCTTCATGAATGGTTTAGAACCATCTCCTTGGTGGTAAGTAAGGTCTCATTCAGTTAGTTCATGTGAGATTTGGTTGTTTATAAGTCAGGGATCCTCCCCCTCTTCTTCCTGCTCTCCCCATGTGAGACACCTGCCCCCGCTTTTCCTTCTACCATGATTGTAAGCCTCTTGAGGCCCTCATCAGGAGCACATTCTAGGTCTTTGCTTATACAGCCTGCAGAACCGTGAGCCAATTAAACCTCTGTTCTTTGTAAATTCCTCAGCCTCAGGTATTTCTTTATAGCAATGTAAGAATGGTTTAATACAAAAACTGTTTTACAAAAGCATCTCCCCTCTCCACAGTCAGCCAGAGACTTCCTTCATTAACAAAGACCCTTGTTCTTACCCCTCAAGAAGAAACTCACCATAACCAGCCCACTGTCACCCCTAATTTACAGACACCAAAACAATCCTGGAAGTACTAATTACAGGACCCCCAAGTCTTCCTACCCTCTGCGCCCTCAAGAAACCTCCAGTGCCTTGTATGCAAAAACTGATTTTCAGTTCAGGTATTTACAGAGAGTCTGTGGGCAGACTTCCCATCAATTTTTAAAGTCTTTTATGATTTCAAGGGCTTGTAAGAGAAGTGATTACATTTTGAGAAACAGCTATGAAAATGGATTTGGATGTGTTTTCGTACATTTCTTCATGTAATTAATTCATATTCTAACCTTGCTGCTTGTAATGGCATATATAGGAAATGATACTTTTACTGATAGGATCTCTAAATCATTTCTAAGTGTTTGCATTCTGCTGTTACATTTCAGGACAGCATTTTCTTCTTAAGCAGGGATCTTAATAGGAGAATATCTTTCTGGTTTTTAATTTGCTTAGAGAAAATGGAATACTTACATGGGGAGTTTCTGGTCTGTTTAGAAATTAAAATATAAAAACCACATAAAACATACCATGAATAATCTGACATTTAATATACTACATTTATATATATTCAGTTACTGTTATTTGGGTTTAGAAAGAAGTGTTGTCCTAGCCTGCAAAATAATGGTAATAGATATATACACTGAGATATTTAATATGTTCTTAACTTGGTACGTATTGATTTTTTTAAAGGAAAATATTTTGGTTCAGTTAGAACTGTTAGAGAAGTAGTGGTAGCTTTGTCATTCTTCCGTATTGTTTCTTCACCTATTAAGATATATAAGTAGAAACTATTATTCTAACTCTTGTATGCTGCATTGATCTACAAGTGTGGCTCTCAGGAATTATTGCAGATTGGATTCCATGGGAAGCCTGAGATAGAGTTTAGTGTGCAGGATGTTCAGTGAGTACCCTTTGGATCAACATCTGTGAAACAGAGGGGAAGAAAGCAGGATTGGACAGAGGGAAAAGTTGAGTTGTGATTCGGTTCCAATGACATCCTCGAGTAAGTCCTGAGCTGGACTTAGATTTCTAGGCCTTTATAGCTTTGCATTGGTTGTGGGCTGCCCTGGGAAAGGAGCATAATCTTGGGCACTCTGCTCAGGGAGCCTGAGTCCTCCATTAAGGGGAACTTGGTGGTTTGTCAGAATACTCTCTACAGGAATATTCCATTGAATCTGGTTTGGTTTCTTTGCTTATTTTTCTTTCTAGTTTCCCTTATGCCTCAGGGATCAGTTATATTACTTTTCTTTCTTTTTTTCTGATTGAGAGTAACAGGCTTTGATTTAACTGCTTTAAAGATTTACTAAGAGTCTCTAAGAGTTAGTACTTTTAGAAATTGTTTTGGGATCATTATATGTAAGATACCATAGATTTTTTTTTTATGTGTGTGAAACTGTATGATAGTATGGTATTTCCATATACATAGTCTCTTCTCTAGGTTTCTTGAGATAATCTGCCTCAGATGGCGTGGCAGTGTGTTAGGAAGGCAAAGAGAATAAAAATTAATATTTGGCATCAGACTTTCATTTATCCAGTGAATATTTATCGAGTGCCTACTATATTCCAGGTAATGTTATATAGACTTTGGGGAAAATAGAATTTTGCAGTAAGAAAATGAGCTTGACAAGCAGATATTGACAGTTGAAGCATTTTTTCTTTTTAGATGGAGTCTTGCTCTTGTCACCCAGGCTGGAGTGCAATGCCACGATCTCCACTAACTGCAACCTCCACTTCCCAGATTTAAGCAATCCTTCCGTCTCAACCTCACAAGTGGCTGAGATTACAAGTGTGCGCCACCATGCGAAAATTAGCCCAGCTGATTTTTGTATTTTCAGTAGAGATTGAGTTTCACCATGTTGGCCAGGCTGATCTGAACTCCTGACCTCAAGTGATCTGCCTCCCTCGGCTTGCCAATGTGTTGGGATTATAAGTGTGAGCCACTGCGTCTGGTCCCGTTGAAGCATTTCGAAAGTCCTGTGGCTCATCAAGATCTGAGCCTGAAATAGTGAAATTAAAGGATTTCTTCCATAGTGTAGAGGAGATACTATAGTGTAGAGAAGTTCATCAGACTTTTTTTTACCTGAAGAAACTAACTTGTGCATTTTTAAGTTAAAACCTAAATTTCTAAATTATAAGTTGAATAATTGCAAAAGATATAATTTGGATGTTTGGTAGTAACATTTAAAAATAAAGCGGTTGCATTGCTCTTTTAAATGTATCCAGTGAAATCTAAATACCGTAGCAATTGGATACTTGCCTTCATCTCTTTTGAAAAATAAAAATGGTAAGGTACAAGATGTGGGTGATATAAAGTACTTTGTGTTTCTGATGGAGAGGACACTACTGTGTTTCAGACTTGTGGCTCCTCCCCAAAATTGACATTGTTGTGTTGCAGTAATCTAGGTCATGTTGCATGGGTTCCTGTCTGCTGCTGACATCTTGACTACATTGGACCTTTGACTCCTTGGATCTATTGATACTACCTTACTGCTGTTGATACCTTTTCATATCATAGTGTTGATGCACCAGTCTGATAAGCCAACTTCTCCACACTTGTGAACTTTGAAACTAATTTATGTTATGTGTTACTCAGCTTGTGGGGCCATTTGCATCCTCATGATGGTATGCCTTCTATCCCAAAAGCCACTCTGCAGTGGGTTCTTAGGCAGGATATTAAATGGGCCTTCATCATTCCCTACCATCAGTGGAAATCCAGTATTTTTGAGTGTTGTAGTGGTCACAAAATTGACTCAAAAAAAAAAAAAGTCTGTCCTTCTCTCATTTCCTCCTTGTCCTTAGTAAGCAATTTGGTCACGTGAATGTGGCCTATCCCCAGAGAGGGATAGGCTGCTTCCTGGTTAATGATCAGGATGAAAGAGGTTGGGAATTCATAGATCTTATTTTGAAAATTCCTGGGCATGATGTGTCTTTTTCTTTTTCTTTCTCTCAGAGGTTGCCACAGGCCAGCCTGCTAGGTACACCCTCCAGGTGGCAGCCTACCTAAAAGGGTTTTAGGGGATTAAAAATTATTTCTGGCTCAACAACTCAGATTCTTTTGCAGGGTTGACAGTCTTAGGTCAGAAGTGTGATAACCATTTGGTGAATATACAGATAACTAAGTCTCCCTACAGTGGTCCTTGTGGGTCAAGATATGGGGGTGGAGAGGTATAATGGTTCTCTGGACCTTTATTATTATTATTATTATTTTTTTTTTTTTTTTTGAGACGGAGTCTGGCTCTGTCGCCCAGGCTGGAGTGCAGTGGCCGGATCTCAGCTCACTGCAAGCTCCTCTTCCCGGGTTTACGCCATTCTCCTGCCTCAGCCTCCGGAGTAGCTGGGACTACAGGCGCCCGCCACCTCGCCCGGCTAGTTTTTTGTATTTTTTAGTAGAGATGGGGTTTCACCGTGTTAGTCAGGATGGTCTCGATCGCCTGACCTCGTGATCCCCCCGTCTCGGCCTCCCAAAGTGCTGGGATTACAGGCTTGAGCCACCGCGCCCGGCCTATTATTATTATTATTATTATTATTTTTAATGCTCTTGTTTCGTTTGTACTGACTCTTCCAGATGAAGGGTTTGAGTATGAGGAGGAGATTATTATCAACAGTTACAAGTGCCTTAAATTACAAGTGCCTTAAATAGGCCCGGTGTGGTGGCTCACACCTGTAATCGCAGCACTTTGGGATGCTGAGGCAGGCAGGTTGCTTGGGCTCAGGAGTTAAAGACCAGCCTGGGTAACATGGCGAAACCCAGTCTCTACAAAAAATAAAAAATTAACCGGATGTGGTGGTACACATTTGTAATCCTGGCTACTTGGGAGGCTGAGGTGGGAGGATCTCCTGAGCCCTGGAGGCAGAGGTTACAGTGAGCCAAGATTGCGCCACTGCACTCCAGCCTAGGCGATAGAGCCAGACCTTGTCTTAATTGAAAAACCAAAACCAAAATTCAAACCCTTTAAATTTAACATAGTGCTAAGTCTACCACCCCTTTCCAGATGGCTCACCCCATGGTTTGGTTGTCATTCCCCATAGCCGAGGATGGCCCCAACACTCTAACCTTCCATGCAAAATACCTGTCAGTATCTTCAGATGTCTTGCCTACCCCCATTTTTGTAGCCATTGCTCAGTTATTCCGTAAAGTGGCTGAATGCTAGCTGACTGTTGTTTGGACAAACAGGAGAGGTTTGGCTGACTGAGGTTTGGCTGAGTTTTGAAGTAGGGCAAAATCTCAGACCCTTCATGGCTGACACTGAGATTATGGGTGGTCTCTCTGGAGTGTCCATTTGAGGGCTACATAGCCCCATGCCATGTTTCTTAGACAGTTTCTCCAGAAAACAAAAACAAAAACAAGGACTTAGAGACTCAATTATTTGAACTAAAATAAGAATCCTAACTGATGGAAGACCTTGTTTGAAGTACTGTGGGCTTGTGCCCTGACTGATTTGTATCTTACTTATGGAGTTCCAATGATTGTAAACAACACTTGTCTTTCCAGGGCCATGTGAAGACCTCTTAGTCCCTTAGTTCTTATATAGAAGCCAGACATTAATTTGCCCCCATACCAGAAACATAATGACTTGTATTGTAAGAGTGATTTTAAGAGACCTTTAGGTATTTAAGGAAACATATAGTTCTCATATGATTGCTGAGATTTCTCCAAAATAAGGCTAACCTAGATTACTTGGGGGAGTTTCCTGGAGGGGCTGACTCATTCATTATTTACGTGTACCCTGCAGGTAGTTTATCTCTAGGATGGAGTCATCCAGTTGGGATAGGTATTATGAAATCAGTCCCTGACTTCAGCTGAAATGATTCGTGTTACGATTTTATCTCTAAAAGGTATTCAGGTCAGCATCAAGTCACTAGCCAGAATTGCTGTGTATGATAGAATTGCCTTGTACTTCTTCATGGGCCAGACAGATTACAAGGTAGATTCTGTGTAATTGCCAATACATCTTGCTATACTTGGATTAATGCTTTAGTTTAAGTGGAAAGGTCAACACAGAAACATAAGGAGGAAGCCACTTGAATTTCTAAGGTAGACTTTGATGGTTGATGGGATTTGTTTAGCTGATTTTTGTCCAAGACCCTAGAGGACCTACTGGAAGTCAGTACTGTAGATTGACCTCACCTTAACTGCTTAGAGTTCCTGTTTGTAGTAGCTTTAATTATATAATTCATACAGCAAATTAAATACATTTGGTCCTCCCTTTGTTGGTCACATTAATCAGCTTGGATGATAGAATGGCATACTTATAGAAAAATGCAGTGGGAGCCTAAGACAATGTAGAAACAAGGGGTACATATCGTTAGAAGGTGATTTTGCTTGGGCTTCTTGCATTTCCATGTTTTGCAAGCAGAGGCACTGACTGCCTTTGTTTTGGACTATCCTTTCAAGGATGCTTGTATAGTATACAGCCATGGAAAATAGACATAGTTTTTCCCTCTGGAACAAAGGGCAGGTATGTTTACTGTGTATATAATAGAGATAGTTTCTCTCTCCAGAGCAAAAGTCAGCCATACTTACTGTGCATTTTAGATCTGGGCTTCCTAAACTCAGGCTTCCTTCCTATAAATGCACTGGGTATGCAGACATCCGTTTGGGCTCATCCAGTTGCTGTCATGACATGTGGGGATAAGGGAACTGATGCAAATATGCTGATATTTATGCTCCTTGCTGGGATGTGACTAATAAAGTCATTTGTCTCTGATCTGAGTCTTCTGTCTTCTATCTTCATCCTTGAAAGGGTGGCAGACTACCTTGTTAGTTTACAAGTAGGGCAAAATCTCAGGCCCTTGACACAGTTGACACTGAGATTATGGGTGCTCTCTCTAGAGTGTCCATTTAAGGGCCTCGTAGCCCCATGTAATAAAAGATCCATTTGAGAAGTATCTAAAAATTTCAAAGGCATATACCCTTCAGCCTAACAATGCCGTTTAAATGTATATGCCCTCTAGCTGACTTAAGGAGAGTCACAAGTTACCGCCCTTGAGACAAATCTGGCTCACTGCTTATTTCTTGTAAATGAAGTTTTGTTGTAACACAGCTGCACCAATATTTATTTGTATTGCCTGTCATTGCTTTTGCACTACAAGGCACAATTGGGTAGTTGCAACAGAACCATATGGACAAAGCCAAAAATAATTCTTATCGGTTCCTTTAAGAAAAGTTTGCAGAGCCCTGCTGTAGCATGCTAGCCCAATGTTGTTTACTTTAAATATATTTGCAAAAGTAGGTATACAAAGTAGGTATATCAAAATAGGTATACAAAGATGTTCAGTGCAGAATTATTGGTAATAGTTTTTAAAACCCAAGTAAACTAAACAACCTCAGGAAATGTGAGAAGGTCTAATTTTTTTTTTTTTGCCTGAACATTGCCTCATTCTTTAGATTTTAAAAAGTCATACCTTGCACTGAATTCCTGGTGACTTTGGTATGTGGCGTTACTTACTTGTTTTTTAAATATACATGTATATTTCTTCTTCACTTAGTTTTAGAAAAGGGATTGTCAGATAATACAATCTGGGAAAGAAGGCAAGGGACACCAGATTAATTTGGTAAACATATATGTATCACAAACTCCAGGGAGTGTAAAGAATCAATCACCCAGTGAGGGTTGAGGTGCTGCTGTTGAATTTTACATTTTAGTAGAAGGATCTTGGAAAGCCAGTCAAAAAGTAACTTAGGAAACTAAAGTGTTGACCTGAAAGGAAGAAGCTGAGGCAAAATTAATGTAAATAGAGAGTGTAGTGGGGCCAAGCTTGAGGATTGCAACCTGGGAGCATAGATTCAAGTTGCTCTGAATATATACATCGATTAGAGCAGTTACAGGTGAATTTTTAGAGGCAAAACAGGTGGACTGATACAAAGTTGTTAGGAATTTTTGTTTACAGAAATAACATTGATTAGTGATTGGCTATACATTGTTAAGCTATGTGTGTGGCATTAGGTTAATTTATAGCTACTTGTTGCAGTAGCAAGCAGTTTCAACATATGACTACATAGCTCAAGAGGCAGGAAGTAGGATGTAATTGCTGTCTCATTTTAAAGCCTCTTTGGGCTTTATTTATTTATTTATTTTTATTTTTATTTTTTTTGAGACAGGGCCTAAGTCAAGACCAAAGTGTTTTTGGAATTTGGTAGCTGTTAAGAATGAGAGGAATTGATACCTTGGTAGAAAAGAGTTTTTAGGAGTCAACCTAATGAGAAAGTAGGCAAAGTTCTAATACTTTGGTAGCCAGCACTGGCTAAAGTACAACTTGTTAGCAGACAATATTGAAGGTATTTCAGAAGTATTTTACTCACTGCCTTTTACTACAAATGTAGTGACCATGTGTTTTGAACAGATTAGTATTATTTAATTCCTTTGGAATTAAACTTCTTTTATTTTCAAAGTGTCACATACTTGTAATCTCCTGATGGGCTCTTCTTACCCACTGCACAGATAACCCAATTCACTGAGACAGTGTTGTTACAAAAAATAAAGAGTTTAATACAAGGCTGGCCAAACAGAAGGACACGAGTTTATTGTTACTCAGATCAGCCTCCCTGAGAACTCAGAGGGAGACTAAAGTTTTTAATGGGTAATGTGGTGGCCAGGAGGATAGGAAATTATCCTGTTGCTGATTGGTTGAGGATGAAATTACAGGGGTACAGAAAAACGGTCTTCATGTGCTGAGTCCACCCACCTCTGGGTGGAGTCCACAGGACCGATTGAGACATGAGTCACGGGTCCCAGTCGAGTCAGTCCGTTGTCAGAATGAAAAATTCTGAAAAACATCTCAAAAGACCAGCCTTAGGTTCTATAGGAGCAATTGGGAATGTCACAAGTCTTGTGACCTCTGGCCACAAGACTCGCTAGAAGCAAAAGATTATAGACTATGCCTACATTTTATTAGAATTCATGGCCGGGCGCGGTGGCTCAAGCCTGTAATCCCAGCACTTTGGGAGGCCGAGACGGGCAGATCACGAGGTCAGGAGATCGAGACCATCCTGGCTAACACGGTAAAACCCCGTCTCTACTAAAAAATACAAAAAACTAGCCGGGCCAGGTGGCAGGCGCCTGTAGTCCCAGCTACTCTGGAGGCTGAGGCAGGAGAATGGCGTTAACCCGGGAGGCGGAGCTTGCAGTGAGCAGAGATTCAGCCACTGCACTCCAGCCTGGGCGACAGAGCGAGACTCCGTCTCAAAAAAAAAAAAAAAAAAAAAAGAATTTCATGTCCCTCCTGTAATTCTAATCTTGTGACCTTTCATTAATTTTCATTCCCTGAGCAAGGAGGGGTATTAGTTTTAGGGAGGGACTGTTATCATCCTTGCTTCCAAGTTAAATCATAAACTACATTTCTCCCATGGTTAACTTGGCCTGTATCTAGGAATGAGTTAGGACAGCCATCCTGTGAGGCTAGAAGCAAGGTGGGGTCAGCCATACTAGACTTCTCTCACTGTCATAATCTTTGCAAAGGCGATTTCACATTTATAAAAACCCAGTTATATTTAATTGTACATTTGACAACTTCATGAAAAGTATGTAAGATAGGAATTGCACCAGAAAGTCTAGGACATGTGTGCCTTATTTACATAGCATAGTTTTAACACATATGGTTAGGGGATGAGTGGTGAAAGTGCTGATAACTGGGATAGGAGCAGAAGCAAATGTACTGAGCTCATCTTGAGGTCCTCTTGCAGAGAGTTCAATACGTATTTCTTAAAGTATAGAAGTGGAGAAACGGTATTTTGCATGGCAATGTTTTGCAGGTGTTAGTAGGTTAACCGTTTTAAAAGGGTACTTTATTTTCATTTGGAAAAAATGTGGAAGTAGTGAGAGGGACACCTATTGTTATTTAACCTGTTACCTAATTTCCATGTATTATATTTTCCCTCAAACATTAAATTTTCCAAATGCTCAAGCCATTTAAGGTAGACAAGCAGTGTAGAGAACCATTATGTCTTACTCAAAGCTAATATAACCATCTACTAAATAGATGGATAAGGTCACTTGGGGAATGTGTTCAACTAAGTAAACATATATTGTTTAAGTGGTTTATTTTTCTTAGGTAAGCATGTTATTTCAGGTGGCATATGTGGAAGCATTTTGGGACTATGTGTAGGTGTAACAATGCTAAGCTTTCTTTTAGTTAGTCATGGAAGACTTCACGGAAGAGCATGAGTAGGGTATGCATAAGAAACTGAGGGGGTATGGATTATTTTTGTGAAGAGCTTCAAAACCAAGGGGGAACTATATCATGTTTGAAATCAAGAGTAACAAGGTTTAATTTTTTATTATATGAGATAGATAGAGAGGGTAAGACATACCACCTTATTTTTTTTAGACTTTGTGTATGTTATACTAATTTTATGTTTACTTCTTTCTCCATATGCTCTTCAATTACATTAAGAGCATCTTGAGAGTGGGAATTATCTCTTTTACTTCTTTGGTGTCCCATATAAAACAAAATTATGAACATGCTTACAAAAATCTCAGTTAAAAAGAAGTTTAACTTTTCAAATATGGAAGGTGTGAGCATTTATTATTAATCATTGGGCAGAGTGTAGGTCAAGAGAGGGCATGGGACAAAGAACTGGGGCAGACCTTCATAGCATTTCTAGCTTCAAGGGCAAAGCTGAGGCCATTGTGTCACGCTGAAATGGGAAGGCATGGATAAGCTCTTGAGCTAGCAGGTTAAACTAGTGATTGGACAGGAAACATTGGCATCGACAGTGGCTTAGCATACAGGTGTGGTCCAGGATTCTTGCCAATCATAAGGAAACAGTTTGAGAATGCTATTCAGAATGAGCTACATGCCTCAGAATCTGTCTTAGGAAAACAGGCTTATATAGCACAGCACCAAGGATAAAATGCTTGTTCTTTACACAGAAGTGACTTGTTTGGTCTTTCTACGATTTTACCACAGTGACTGAAACCTAACAGATATGAGCTCTTATATTTAGTACAGTTGACTGTTGAACAACGTGGGTTTGAACTGTGTGGGTCCATTTATACTTAGATTTTTTTTTTTCAACCAAACGTGAATCAAAAATACAGTATTAATGGGTTGTGAAATCTGCATATATGGAGGGTCAACTTTTCCTATAGGCACGTTCCACAGGACCATGAGTATGTGCTGATTTTGGTATGTGCAGGGATCTTTAATCAGTCCCCTGCTTTGTACTGAGGGACAACTGTATACTGTATTTTGTGGATTTGACCTATATGGTCGGAAGTATGATTTCAAATAGTTTAACATTTTTTAAAAATTTTAATCGTAAACCCTGGTGATCAATATTTGTCAAGCAGATCTTTTCTTTTTTTATGTATGTATGTATATATTTATTATACTTTAAGTTCTAGGGTGCATGTGCACAATGTGCAGGTTTGATACATAGGTATACATGTGCCGTGTTGGTTTGCTGCACCTATCAGCTTGTCATTTACATTAGGTATTTCTCCTAATGCTGTTCCTCCCCCAGCCTCCCACCTCCCAATAGACCCCAGTGTGTGATGTTCCCCGCCCTGTGTCCAAGTGTTCTCATTGTTCATTTCCCACCTGTGAGTGAGAACATGCAATGTTTGGTTTTCTGTCCTTGTGACAGTTTGCTGAGAATGGTGGTTTCCAGCTTTATCCGTGTCTCTGCAAAGGACATGAACACCTCCTTTTTTATGGCTGCATAGTATTCCATGGTGTATATGTGCCACATTTTCTTGATCCAGTCTATCATTGATGGACATTTGGGTTGGTTCCAAGTCTTTGCTATTGTGAAGAGTGCTGCAGTAAACACACGTGTGTGTGTCTTTATAGTAGCATGACTTATAATCCTTTGGGTATATACCCAGTAATGGGATCATTGGGTCAAATGGTATTTCTAGTTCTAGATCCTTGTGGCATCGCCACCACTGTCTTCCACAATGGTTGAACTAATTTACACTCCCACCAACAGTGTAAAAGCGTTCCTATTTCTCCACATCCTCTCTAGCATCAGTTGTTTCCTGACTTTTTAAATGATTACCATTCTCATTAGCATGAGATAGTATTCATTGTGGTTTTGATTTGCATTTCTCTGATGACCAGTGATGATGAGCATTTCTTCATGTGGTCAGACAGATCTTTTTTTGTTGGGCCATGTGACTAGTAGAAGGAAATGGTAATACCCTAATTTAATGAGATTTCTGAATTGAAAGGAGAACAGGTTACTATTTCTAGCTTACACAGGTGGGAGCTGAATAATGTGCACAGCTCTAGGTGGTTTTCCTTCTCTTTTAAGTGTGTTGAGGCTCTTCCTCTTTCTGCTGTATAAGAGACATTAAATGTCATAATTGTGCTGTTCAGGAATTTTTAAATTTAAAATTTTTAAATTTTGAATTTTTAAATTTAAAATTTTTGTTTGGTTGACGTACTAAAAGTTTAGCTGGGATTATAAGAAATAATCCTAGACAGCATCTCCAATTTTTACCTCAAGCAGATTATTTGAACAACGTTGACTTGTTTCATAGAGATTATTTTTTAAGTATGGAGTTTGGTTTTATTCAGTGCTTGCTTATTTATTGAGCACTTGATATGTGCCAGATACTTCTAGGTACTTTATGTCTTTTATGTTATTTAATCCTCATGGGAACTTTAAAAGAAAGGTAGTGGTATTTTCAGTTTTAAAAGGTGAGGACATTGAAGCTCTCTTTACCAAACAGAGTAACCACCCCTCCCCATTCTGCTTGAAAAATCCACCAATTGATGATCACAATTTATTGATCATTGTATCTTGTCAGTTATATTCTAGTTTACTTTCATACTTCTGCACCAATCATATGAGTTGTACCCTTACCAAGAGCCAATTATATTGGTTCCCAAACCTCTTAATAATTATTTATTTAAAATGAAGCAGATTGGATTCATAAAAAAGTTTTTTTATGAAAACTGAGGTGAATGTTTGGAAAGACTCAAACACAAGGAGGTACAAAACTTGCTATTGAATTAGGTGTAAATAAGAAAACGATAAATTGGAGAAAAAACAAATCTGTATGATTCTGAATTTATATCTTTGCAAATGCGTTAGTTTTTGTTATACTTTAAAGGTGCCCGCCTTTTTGGCACCAGGGACTGATTTTGTGGAAGAAACTTTTCTGTGGATGGTGAGGGTTGTGGGGGATAGTTTTGGGATATAACTATTCCACCTCAGATCGTCAAGCATTAGATTCTCATAAGGAACGTGCAACCTAAATCCCTTGCATAGTTCACAGCAGAGTTCATGTGCCTATGAAAACCTCATGTGACCACTGATTTGACAGGAGGTGGAGCTCAGGCCTTAATGCTCCCTACCCACTGCTTACCTCCTGCTGTGTAGCCTGGTTCCTAATAGGCCACAGACTGGTAGTAATCTGTTGCTGAGGGGTTGTGGACCCCTGCTTTAAAGAAACAAGACAAATAACTGTGGAGAATGTGTTAGGAGTGTGGCTCAGGCAAGAAAGGCAAAGTAGAAAACTAATCCGAGGACCCATACTCAAAAATGGGTCGGTTTTGTTTTGTTTTGTTTTGTTTTGTTTTGTTTTGTTTTGTTTGAGACAGAGTCTTGCTCTGTCTCCTAGGCTAGAGTGCAGTAGTGCGATCTCGGCTCACTGCAACCTCTGCTAGGATTCAAGCTATTCTCCTGTCTTCTGAGTAGTTGGGATTACAGGTGCCCACCAGCACACCCAACTAATTTTCTGTATTTTCAGTAGAGACGTGGTTTCACCATGTTGGCTATGCTGGTCTTGAACTCCTGACCTCAAGTGATCTGCCTGCCTCAGCCTCCCAAAGTGCTGGGATTTCAGGCATGAGCCACTGCACCCGACCCAAAAAAGGTTCTTGATCCTGAGTTTGGAACCAAATGAAAAATAAGATACAAGAGAGTGACATAAGAAGACTAGAATGTCAGCTTTATTAATGATAAGATGATGAGAATTCATGGCTTTAGAGCTGCTGCCAAAGGAGCTTGCCAATACTGCAAAAAACAAAAACAAAAAAAACCCCAGAATTTCTGTCTTAGACCATTCCATAATAGGAAGAATAGTGCCAATCAGTAATTGGAAGAATACTGCCAATCAGTAATGTTGGCAGCTTTTTATTACATTAGCTCCACATATAAAAGAACCATGCACATTAGTCAACAAGCTCACTTCCCTTTGGGATAAGGTAGGTAAGGGAGAGGGAGGAATTCTTCAAGCTAGAAGGCTGAGGTTAGGAAAGGGTAAATCCTACATTAAAATGTTAGGTTATGTTTTATGTTTAAAGATAGTTAAGGTAGTATCTGGCTTATTCATTGTATTTTTAATCTACTTTTGAAATTACAAAAATGTGTTGCATAGCTAAGATGGAACAGAACCTAAATTCAAATCTAGTCCTATATGATTTATAAGTTTGTGTCCCCCGCACCCGACTGAGGCTCACTCTGTTGCCCAGGCTGGAGTGCAGTGGTGCGATCTCAGGTCATTGCAGCCTCTGCCTCATGGGTTCAAGCTGTTCTCGTGCCTCAGCCTCCCTAGTAGCTGGGACTACAGGCACCTGCCACCATGTGTGGGTAATTTTTGTGTTTTCAGTAGAGACAGGGTTTCACCATGTTGGCCAGGGTGGTCTCGAACTACTGACCTCAAGTGATCCGCCTGTCTCGGCCTCACAAAGTGCTGGGGTTACAGGCATGAGCCACTGCCCCCAGCCTGTGCCTTTTGCACTAAAATCACATTTATTGAGGTTTCTTTGGGGGCACACTCCTGCTTGCTTTTTCATATTTCTTACCTGTGCACCTGAATTTTCCCCTTGCAAGTTTGACTGCAGAACCTGTTTTGTTTCAGTTAGAATAATCCTCAGTCTGGAAATCATGTATTAAACGACACAATGGGATGGAATTGTAGCCTATAATAAGTGAAGAGAAAGAGAAGATCACCACCTAAGAGCTTTAAATGCTTGAAATGCGCCTGGTCTCCAGAGGCAGATAAATTATATTGAAAGAATTGATGGATAGCTCCTCATGCAGTGTTTTTATTTATAAAAGTAATTAATGTACATCAATTTACAAAAAGAAAGTTCTTACATAAAAAATGATAGTCACCAGTGTGATGCAACGTAGAAGTTAATGAAACCTTAAACTATGTTAATAGAAATGTGGTATCAGAATCATGGATGGTAGTGTTCCTTTCTAATCTTAGCTGAGATGATGAATTCATTTTCTTACTTTAAGAGGGTCACTCATCAACTGTAATGTCTTAGAAAGACATGTTTGGATTTGTGCTCCTGAAAATGTTCTTGTAGGAATAGTTAAAAAACTGGGAATGGGAAGACTGAGAATGTACGGAATAATACTCTCCAGAGTTTTATTTATAAATGCTGTCATGTAGAAGATAATATAGATTTCTCTGGTGTTCCTCTATAACAGAGTTAGGAATTTTTTTTTTTTTTTTTTTGCAGAGGACCAGGTACACATTGTGGGCTTTGTGTCACGACTTAACTCTGCAGTTGTAACATGAAAGCAAGCAGCCATAGACAATATGTGGTAAACAAATGGGAACGACTGTATTCCAACAAAACCTTATTTGTAAAAACAGGTAGTGGGCTGGATTTCACCAGCCAATAATGTGCCAAACTCTTCTCTGAAAGAGCATCATTTCCATGCCAGTTTAAAAGTTTATTTTAAGAGTTTAAGAGAACTTTCGAGAGAATATGGGTTTCAGCAGTGAAAAAGACTGTCTTGAGAGGCCTAGTGTCCTGTTACTGATTTATTATAAGCAGCAGTCCACCTTGCTGTTGGTGGGACTCTTGAACTAACTAGAAGAGAGGACCAGAGGAATCCTAAGACTTCTGCCAAGTTTTCTCCACAAATTTTCTGTGCTTCCCTGATAAAAATTTTCTGATTTAGTCATTAACATTTACAGTTTAAGGGAAAAACATTCAACTCGGTAAATAAGTGTGTATTAAGCTTTGCTTTGTATGACTGCTTATTTTATAGTTTCATTGTATTTTATCCAGCGCAGTATTTCGTTTTATATATTTTAATTTGTATATGCATTTTACATAATATGTGTTTTATTGTATATATGTAAATATTGCATATATAACATACATACAGTCATTTCTTGATATCCCATGGGGGATTGGTTCCCGGACCCCTGCAGGTAACAAAATTTATGGATGCTGAAGGCCTTTATATAAAATGGCTTAGTATTTGCATATAACCCATGCTCATCCTCCTATACAATTTAAATCATTTCTAGGTTACATATAATACCTAATACCATGTAGATACTATGTAAATAGTTGTTATACTGTATTTTTTTGTTTGTATTATTTTTTATTTTATTTGTATTTTTTTAATTTTGTTGTATTTTTTTCCCAAATGTTTTCAGATTGAGGTTGAATGAATCTGTGGATACAGAAACTGAAGATACCTAGGACTGACTGTATATACAATAAAACATACACATTTTAATGAATGATAAAATTAGTTTTGAGATCTGTTTCAATAGACGTATACACTCCAATCAAGATAGGGACCATGTCCATCACTCCAGAAAGTAGCCCCTTTCAGTTAGTTTTCTTTAACACGTATGCCTTGGAACTGGTCATCAGATTTCTGTCACTGTAAATTACCTTTGGCCTGTTCTAGAACTAACTACATAATAATGAAATTGTAAGGATAAACTCTTGTATTTGGTTTCTTTGACTCAGAATGTTTTCAAGATTTATCCAAGTTGTTGCATGCATCAGAAATTAGTTATCTTAGTTGAATAATAGTTTGCCACATGCCAGTGTTTATTTGGCCATTCATTCGTTGATGTATATTTGGACATTTTAGAGTTTTTAAGCTATTATAAATAAATCTGTTGTGAAATTCTATGTAAAGTTTTTTATGGTGATTTTTTTTTTCTTGGATACATACTGAGTAGAGGAATTGGCAGGTCACATTGTTAACTGTATGGTTAATACTCTGAGAGAGTGGAAAAGTGCTTTTTTAAAGTGGTTGTACCACTTTACAGTCCCATATTGATATGGTTTGGCTGTGTCCCCACCCAAATCTCATCTTGAACTGTAGCTCCCATAATCCCCACGTGGCATAGGATTCCCCACGTGAATCATGGGGGTGAGTTTTCCCTTACTGTTCTCATGATAGTGAATGTCTCATGAGAGGTGATGGTTTTATAAAGGGCAGTTCCCCTGCACATGCTCTCTTGCCTGCCGCCATGCAAGACGTTGCCTTTATTTCTTCTTCACCTTCTGCCATGATTGTGACACCTCCCTAGGCATGTGGAACTGTGAGTCCATTAAACCTCTTTTTCTTTTTTCTTTTCTTTTGAGACGGAGTTTCACCTTGTTGCCCAGGCTGGAGTGTAGTGGTGCGATCTTTGCTCACTGCAACCTCTGTCTCCTGGGTTCAAGCTATTCTCCTGCCTCAGCCTCCTGGGTAGCTGTGAACACAGGTGCGTACCACCACACCCAGCTAATTTTTGTATTTTTAATAAGTAGAGGCGGGGTTTCGCCATATTGGGCAGGCTAGTCTTGAACTCTTGACCTCAGGTGATCTGCCCGCTTCGGCCTCTCAGATTATAGGCGTGAGCCACTGCACCCAACTGAAACCTCTTTTTCTTTATAAATTACCCAGTCTTGGGTATTTCTTCATAGCTGTGTGAAAATGTACTAATAAACACATGTAACACATTATTGTTGCAGTTGCTCAACATTCTCTATCACACTTGGTATCGTCAGTCGTTTTAAGTTTTGTTATTCATGTGGTAGTATCTTACTATGGTTTTAGTTTACATTTCCCTGATGTTTGATGATGTTGAACATTTTTTCATGTGCTTATTGTTCATTTATGTATCTTCTTTGGCCGTTTTTAAATCAAGTTGTCAGCTTTTTATTAACTGTAAAGGACTCTTCCTAATTTTGGATATAAAATATTTTGTTAGTGTTTGTAATATGAATATTTTCTCTTAGCCTTTTCATTGTCTGAATAGTCATTTGAGGGGCATTAGAATTTTATTTTGATGGGATCATTTACCAAAGCTTTCATTGTCTTGTCTAAAAAGCATTTTTGCTTACTGCAAAATTGTGAAGAATTTTTCTTGTTTTCTTCATAAGTTTTATGGTTTTAGATTTTATATGTAGTCCTCTTTTTTTTTTTTTTTTGGAGGCAGTCTCGCTGTGTTGCCCAGGCTGAGATGTAGTAGTACGATCTCAGCTCACTGCAACTTCTGCCTCCTGGGTTCAAGTGATTCTCCTGCATCAGCTTCCTGAGTAGCTAGAATTACAGATGTGCGCCACCATGCCCAGCTAATTTTTTGTATTTTTAGTAGAGATGGGGTTTCACCATGTTGGTCAGGCTGGTCTTGAACTCCTGGCCTCAAGTGATCTCGAACAATTTGGCCTCCCAAAGTGCTAGAATACAGGCATGAACCACCACACCTGGCTTTACATGTATCGTAACCATTTCAAATTAATTTTCGTTTACAGTGTGAAAGAGTGGTTCTTCCACTACGTAGTTGGTTGTTCCAGCATCACTTGTTTGAGACTATTGTGTCTTCATTGAATTTTTTTTTTTTTTTGGTGCCTTAGTTGAAAGTCATTTGACCACATGTATTTGATTGCATTTCTATACTCTCTATTCTTGTATTAATCATTATGTCTATTGTAATTTATGCCTACCTGACTTTTTCTTTTTAAAAATTACGTTGCCTGTTCTGAACCTTTGTACTTCCATATGCGCTTTAGAATCAGCTTGCAGTTTCATTTTAGAAAGGCTTGCTAGAATTTTGATTGGAATTATATCTATTATTTGTTTTATTTTTTACTACTCCTCCACCTTATTACTTGGAGAAAAGTATACTTTGTAATATGTTATATGGGTTGTTCAGTTTGTTATTTTTAAGTTGTATTTTTAAAAATTAACATGGAGTAAAATGGACTTTTTTGGCATATAATTCAATAAACTTTAACACATGTGTAGCTCTGTGTAACTCATACCATGGTCAAGATATGTACAGTTCTGTTACCCTGTAAACCATGTTCAGGCTTTTACTTTCCCCTTTTCTCAACTCTTAATCCCTGGCAGCCATTGATCTCTGTTACTGTAGTTTTATCTTTTGGAGACTGTGTATAAATGTAATAATACAATACAGTATGTAATGTTTTGACACTGGCTTCTTTCACTAAGCATAATTACATGTGAGATTCAACTATGTTATATGGATCAGTAGATTATTCTCTTTTATTGCTGAGTGATATTACATTATATGGATATACCATAATTTGTTTATTCATGTTAAAGGACATTTGTGTTGTTTATAGTTTTCGGAGATATGAGTAGAGTGGCTATGAATATTTTTGTGCAGGTTTTTGTATGAACATAAGTTTTCATTTCTATAGTTTTCATTTCAGATCTCACCTGGGAATAAGATTACTGGGTCATATGATAATTTGTAGAGTTTGCTTTATTGATTAATTAATTGATTAATCAGTTGATTAATTGAGTAGTGGTCTTGCTCTGTCACTGAGGCAGGAGTTTGCTTTATTGATTGATTAATTGATTAAGCAATTGATTGAGTCATGGTCTTGCTCTGTCACTGAGGCAGGAGTGCAGTGGCATGATCATAGCTCACTGTAGCCTCAAGCTCCTGAGCTCAACTGATTCTCCCACCCCAGCCTCCTGAGTAGCTGGGACCACAGGTGCAAGCCAACACACCTGGCTAACCTGGCTAATTTTATTTATTTTTTTGTAGAGAATGGGATCTTTCTGTATTGTCCAGGCTGGTCTCAAATTCCTGCCTTAGCCTCTCAAAATGCTGGGATTGTAGGAAAGAGCCACTGTGTCTTGCCTTTTTTATTTTTAATAAGTGTTTGTTTCTTATTTTGAAAGTAATCACTTCATTAGAAAGATTTAGGATATGTGGACATAATTAAAAAATAGGAAAACTATCGCCCATTGTCTTTCTGCTGAAACTCAGACATTGTAGAAATTTTAGTTTGTTTCCATTTCTTCCTCTTCCTCTTCTTTTTCTGTTTATACCTAGTGGCAGGAATTTTGAAAATATAATTTAGTTTCCATCTTTATCTTAATTGTATATTTATATATGAGATTCAGTTCTTAGTAATTTTCTGATTAGTATGTGACACATTATCTGCCATGTGTATAACCGCAATTCACATTGGTAGAAGTGAATTACTCTAGTGGGATTTTAGGCAATGTAACTGGCTCATGTGAGATAGTTTTGACTCACCAGCCTTTATTTATTCATCAAATCCAACCAATTGCCTATCTCAAGGATTATATAGTTGATGCCAACCACTTGACTTGCCATTCACACTGAATAAAGCCTAAAGGCAGCTACATGTCATTTTTTATTGTGTGAATAATTATTTCTATAGTAACTTGCCTTCTAAATTAAGAATAATGTTTTTGTATTCTCAAAAGGAATAGAATGCAAATATTTCCACATAGTTTTAGAAATCAGATGCTACTATCTCTATATTTTTCTACTTCTTACCTTTATTTGTAAGTGTTGTGGGCTACTCCTGTTTTCAGAATGTTGGCTCCTGTCAAGTGATTGCTAAGGGCTTGATGTGGCCTTGTGGAACTCGGATAAACATTTTCTTCTCTGCATTTGGTTGAAGTGTTCATCAGTGATCTCCTTGTCATCTTTGCGGCCAGGAGCTTGGCTAAAAGGATTGTTTATCTTGAGGTTTGGAGGATCAGATCAATCTTCTGAGGCTTTCTGACCTGGCTTCTCACCATGGTTGATATTAGACAGTATCATTAAGCTAATAATCAGACCCTATAACTCAGAATTTAGGCATGAAGTAATTCAGCTTGTTTTACTTATTTAAAAGAGGATAATATTCTCTGGTTCTGGGTAATATGGAGTGAACAGACAGCACTCTTTCTTTAGAAATGAATGTAATTATAAAATCTGGACAGAATACGTGGTCAACAGCTGCAGGCAGATAGAGAAAGAACATCAGATTTCAAAATACCAACAAACCTCCGGGATCTCTTTCAGTACAGCCAGAAACCTAGAAGTGAACACTGCAGAAAAACATAGCCAGATCCAGAACCTCTCTAGCTCTGGCTTGAGCTGTGAGAAAGGATGAAAAGCGTAGAGGGAGTTACGGTCATCCCTTGTTCTTTTTTCTTTTCCTTTTCCCCTGTTTTCTTACAACTTAGTCTCAGGCAATCACATGGTAATGACATCAGCTGACAACCGTTGGGTGCAGGAACCAAAACCCTGAGGGAGGGTACCTTCAGCTCTGTTTGATGGAACTGTAGTTCCAAGAGGCAGAGCCAAAGCCCATTGCTTTTTCTACTCTATCCTCTCAATGTTTTTCACCAAACCAGTGTGGTTGTAAAAGTGACCTCGTTCAGGCAGGAGGACAGAAAAAGATATCCTCAGGAAACTGGAAAAGAGAGGAAAGAGCTTGGGAAAGAGACCTCGTGAAGTCATATACAGACACTTGGGTTCATGAATCTGATCTTAGTTAGCATATTTTAAAAAGACTTTAAAAACAGATATGGGATAGAACTCCACCCAGGTTTGTAGACTTACCATTGGATGGCACACCTACAGGAATAATCCAAATAGCACTGCAAAGGCTTTGAAAACTGAACTGACATTGGAACTATAACCTACAGAGGGCATATTGGAACTTGCATTGCAGCCTGAGTTTAAATAGGTTGATTGCCTGCTAAAACAAAAATATAAATACACTTTATAGGATTAAGAATATCTGGAGTTTTTTGTATTGTTTTGGCTTTTTGAGACAGGGTCTTAACTCTGTCATGCAGGCTGGAGTGTGCAGGCACAATCAGGGCTCACAGCAGCCTGGACCTCCCATGCTCAAGCGATCCTCCTGCTTCAGCCTCCTGGGTAGCTGGGACTACAGCCACATGCCACCATGCCTGGCTAATTTTAAATTTTTCTGTAGAGAGGAGGTCTCACTGTGTTGCTCAGGCTGGTCTTGAGCTCCTGGGCTCAAGTGATCTTCCCACCTAGGCCTTCAAGAGTGCCATGATTACAGGCATGAGCTGCTGCCTCTGGCTGATCCTTAGTTTTATAGCATATTATTTAGAATGTCAAGGATATGATCCAAAGTTACTTGATATACAAAAGGCCATAAATAATTCATAATGGTAAAGGCAATAACAGATACCAGTGACAAGATAATTTAAATGTTGGAATTATTTGACAAAGACATTAAGCCCTCCATTATGAAAATGCTTGAATAAGCAACTGTAAACATTTCTGCCACAAATGTTACACTAAAAGTGTCAATGAAAAAAGGTAAAGAGGAAACAAAAGTTTAGAACTAAAAAAGCAATAACTATAACCTAAAAATCTGTGGATGGATTCAATAACAGAATGGAGATGAAAGAGGAAAGAGTCATTGAATAAAGACAGGTCAATTGAAATTTTTCAATCTGAACAATAAAGAGAAAAATGAAAAAAACTTCAGAGCTTCAGAGAACTGTGGGCTGGTAACATTAGGGCTAAGATTTATGTCGTTAAATTTCCAGAAGGAGAGAAAAGTAGTATGATGAAAAAAAAAAAATTGAAGACATAATTGCTGAAAACTGTGATTGTGTTAAAAGTCAGAAGTATACATTAAAGTGAAAAAAGTCAAGTTTACTGCATGAGAATTTAAAAAATAATTTTAAAAAGAAACTGGTATTATATTGAGACAGTAACATGGAATTTTTATTTTATAGTAGGTAAATCCAG
Organism: Trachypithecus francoisi; assembly: GCF_009764315.1. Taxonomy (NCBI): domain Eukaryota; kingdom Metazoa; phylum Chordata; class Mammalia; order Primates; family Cercopithecidae; genus Trachypithecus; species Trachypithecus francoisi. The sequence goes on along the minus strand of NW_022681468.1, from coordinate 132,868,583 downwards.
ACTTCTGTGACTTTGGGAATTACTGATTTCACAGTTAGTAATGGCAAATGTTTTCCCCACATTATTGTCTGAAATGAATCAAAACTTGGTGTGAATAGTGGTGGCAAGATACTGACTTTTTTTTAAGAGCAATTCTTGGTATGTACAATAGCTTGGCGTATTATGGCCTTTATTTTCTAATCTATAGAAATGTTCTACTTGTGAGGTACTGCAGGGACATGAACAGCCCTGAGAAAGAAAGTAGGTTCTTACTTGTTTTTATACTTATAGAATTTTATGATATATTAGTAAAAATTATTAGCTTTCTTGCTTATTTAATTCTAAAGATGTACCATTAAAATCCTCCAATTTCATAGCTCCGTAGATGTTTGGTAGGGATTATACAGGTCCAAAAGGAAAGTAAACAGAGTAGCTATTACGAGGGAACACAAATAAGAATGGTTTAGAAATGGATATGATGAATTGACATGTAAGAGTCCATGTAAATGCTGTTTGCTCTCTAAAAGAATGTTTACCTAGAGCTATTCATCCTGCAGACTTGTTTAATGGTATCCTGGTGATGAAATTGAGGCATAAGTAGTATATAGTTCAATTTAATTTTATTAGTGAGCTACTTTAAATCTTTGATCACCACATTAGTTTTGATAGTACCTGTTTGGATTTGGATACAATTTAACACTTCATTAAGCAAATGGCTTCTCTTTTCTTAGGGGTGCTTGGATCACCTAATTGATACATATATTGGAATGATCACATTTTCAGATTTTACTTGAGTCACTGAGATTATTTTTGTTGTTTTTGGTTTAAATAAACTATTACGTTATGAATGAAGGAATCTTTAGGTTTTTGCTTTTCTTGTTGATGACTTTTTTTTTTCTTCCTTTTGCCATATGTTTTGTCACTACACTTGACCACTTCTGGGTGAGTAAGAAGAGTTCGCCCTTTATTTAGTTGAGTTTGTAGCTGAACTCAGTAAAATTTGCCACCTGTGAAAGGGATTGCAGTGTTGGAGAAACAAAGGAAATTAATAATGTTTGATTTTAAGATCATTTATGGTTTCATATGTTCAGACTTGTGTCTTATTGTTGTGAACAGGTTCATAAATTATGACAATGAATATAATATTTAATAGAAAATATTTTAATGATACATATATGTAGATTTGTAAGGATATGTATGTAGTTTTAAAAGTAATCTCATATCTGTATACTTTCCATTTCATACTCATGATACAGTGATTTTAATAGTGCTCTTATCTCTACATATGAAGGACCAGTATCTAATTATAATGACTTCCCAAAACCATATAGTTAATAAGCAGTATAATAGTGACTTAAACCCAGAACTAGTATACTGTCTCCCGTATTTCCATTTCACAATACTGCCTTTAACAAAACAATGAGAAATAATCTGTACGTTTTACTATGTGAATAGGTGATGTTGTCATTTAAAATTCTGTTTGCTGTGATTCTCCTATTTTTTTTTTTTTTAGGAACATATAATTTCCCATTTTCTGGGTGCCATAGAAGAAATAATATCAACATAAAATATTTTCCTCAACATACAAGTTTCCAGATCACTGCACATATGTTAGAAAATGTTAATATTACTAACAGTTCTTATTACTTTTATGTGTATTTAACACGAGTTCTTTTATTCTTACAACCCCGCAGTGAGATAGGTACAGTTACCTTAATTATCAGATGAAGAAACAGTCTTGGGAATCTGAGTAATTTGTACAAAGTTACACACAGTGAATGACTTGGGGATTTAAACTTCCAAAGTGATTAAATGATAGTGTTTCCTGAAAGAGTAATGTTATCTTATTTTATTTCAGAAATAGTGTCTTGCTCCGTCACCCATTCTGGGTGCAGTGTCTTGATCATAGCTCACTGCAGCTTTCAAGCGATTCTTTCGCATCAGCCTCTCAAGAACCTAGAACTACAGGAATGCACCACCATGCCTGGCTGATTTTTAAAAATTTTTTTGTAGAGATGGGATCTCACTATGTTGCCTAGGCTGGTTGCCAATTCCAGGCTTCAAGTGATGCTCCCACCTCAGCCTCCCAAAGTATTGGGATTATAGGTGTGAGCCACTGGTGCCCAGCCTCTGAAACAATAATTTTATTGAAATAAGAGCGTGAAAAGTGTTTGTAGTCTTGTCACAAGGGGCTTTTAATGAACTTTGAAGGGTGGTTTAGATAAGTTAAAATTTTTTCTTTATTTATATTTTGGGGGAAAAAGCATCAAAAGCCTGGCCTGTCAGGATTAGAAGACTCTTAATGGAGGTCTTATGGAATTAGAAAACTGGATCAGGATCAGATTGTGAGAAGCCTTGATTCAGAGGTCCCCAAACCCCTGGGCACAGACTGGGGAACCCGGTTGCACAGCAGTAGGTGAGTGATGGTCAAACAGACATTATCTCCTGAGCTGCACCTCCTAGATCAGCAGTGGCATTAGATTCTCATAGGAACCAAACCCTATTGTCAACTGTACGTGTGGGAGGGATCTAGGTTGCGCACTCCTTATGAAAATCTAACTAATGCCTGATGATCCGAGGTGGAACAGTTTCATCCCGAAACCATCCCACTCCCTACCCCCAGTCCCTGGTGCCGGAAAGGTTGGAGACTGCTGCCTTAACTGACACATTAAATAGTTTTGGGCTTTGAGAGGTTCTTGAAAGATTTTGAACGGTGGCTGTTCAAAGCATTTTGGTTTTCCCTAAATGTGTTGAATTAGTTGAACAGCATACCAGTGATAATGGTAATTAAGGTATCTTGATATAGATAAAGATTTGATATAGATAAAGGTGGGTTGGTTGGTTGGTTGGTTTCACTGACGAAGTCATAGGAATGGAATAAAAGAGTTGGAGAAGAGATATTTTAAAGGGGAGATTGACTGGATTTGTAATCTGGCATTTATCTTTGGTAGGTACCTTGAAGTAAAATTGCCAGGTCATGTAATAACTGTGTTTAAGATTTTGAGAAACTGCCAGACTGTTTTCCAAAGTAGCTGCACCATTTTACATTCCCACCAGTAGCATATGAGGGTTCTAATTTTCCAAATCCTTGGCAGCATTTGTTTTTATTTGTCTCTTTAATTATAGACTGCCTAGTAGTTGTGAAATGGTATCTCATTGTGGTTTTTATTTGCATTTCCTTAGTGGCTGCTAATGGTGTTGAACATCTATTTTATGTGCTTATTGGCTATTTGTTTATTTTCTTCGGGGAACTATTTTGATTATCTGCCCATTTTTAATTGAAAATTAAAAAAATTACTGAGTTGTTATATTTCTTTATAAAAATTCTAAATATAAATTCCTTATATGATCCTGTAGATTGTTTTAGGTTTCTTTTTGTTTTCATGATGTCCTGTTTACCCTTTTAAAAAAAATTATTGCTTGTGTTTTTGGTATCATCTCTCAGAGGGACTTCTAAGGGGAGCAGAGAAAAGAGAGAAGCAAATCTTATATTATTTTCCTCTGCGTAGAAGAAGTTTTTGAACATTTCCTTATAGTAAGTCAAAGGATTAGGACAGCTACACATAACTAGCGTGTTGAGATGATGTGGTTGTTTCAGTTAAGGGAAGAAGTCAGTTGTTTTTAACTGGACAAGGAGGTACGTGATTTAAAGTGTAATCATTTTCTTATGTTGTTTGCTGTGAGGTGATAAAATCTGGTAAGAAAATTAAGGTAGTTTAAAAAATGACATCCTCTGCAGATTTAAAAAGTAGTATAAGTGGCCAGGTGTGGTGGCTCATGCCTGTAATCCCAGCATTTTGGGAGGCTAAGGCAGGCAGATCACCTGAGGTCAGGAGTTCGAGACTAGCCTGGCCGACATGGTGAAACCCCATCTCTACTAAAAATACAAAAATTAGCTGGGTATGGTTCCTCACGCCTGTAATCCCAGCAACTCGGGAGGCTGAGGCAGAGGCAGGAGAATCGCTTGAACCCAGGAGGCGGAGGTTGCAGTGAGCCGAGATCGTGCCATTGCGCTCCAACCTGGGTGATGAGTGAAACTCGGTCTCAAAAAAAAAAAAAAAAAAAATAGTATAAGTTCCCTAACTGTAGGATGAAGTAAGTGGACAGTAGAAGATCAAGAGCTCTAGTGAGAATAGAGGATAAGGGGATAAAGAAGCCATTCTGGATTGTCCTCTTACATTGTGTTGGGTCTTGGTAATAGTTTTGACTGCTTTGGAGAATTTTTCTGTTTCTTATGAGCATATGTTCCATTTCTTTGATTCTCTGATGCTGTAACAAGTACCCTTGCTTTATAATGGACAAATTAACTGGAAGGTAGTATCAATTTTAGTACTGATTTCCATTTCCTTTTTTATACTTATGAATATGTAATTGATCTGTCTCACACACATATACTTACACATGTGGTTTAATTAGAAGTGGCAGAAAACCAGTATTCTTTTTTCAGGAAGGACTTTATTTCCAGTGCTAGTGCTAAAACACGTATGTATATTGAACCAAATCATAGGATATTATCATATTCAGCACTGTAAAGTGAAATAAGCTGTCTTAACAGCTTGATGGATTTCTAGGGGTAAGGAGTTTTAATTACAACATGAAATAGGCTTTAATATTCATAAGACTTTGAGGAAAAACAAAATTAAGTGAAAAAATTCCTGTTCTATTAGAAAGGAATTAATAGTTATTTATTCACAACATCTGGTTAGGAAGCTGGGGTAGGACAAACTCTCAGTAATAGAAAAGTGTGGGGTAGGTGCAGTGGCTCATACCTAGCACATTGGGAGACTGAGGTAGGAGGATTACTTGAGGCCAGGAGTTTGAGACCAACCTGGGCAACATAGTGAGGCCCCATCTCTATAAAAATAAAAATAAAAAATTGCTGGACATGAGGGTGCATGCCTGTGGTCCAAGCTCTTCAAGGGGCTGAGACGGGGATTGCTTGAGCCCAGGAGTTAGAGGTTGCAGTGAGCCATGACCATACCACTTGCACTTCAGCTGGGTGACAGAGAGCCCATCTCAAAAAGAAAGAAGGTGGGGGTGGTAGAGACAAGGAAGAGAGGGAAGGAGGGAGGGAGAGAGGGAGCGAAAGAAAATAAAAAATATCTGGGTATTATTTTGTGATATCACAGATTGAGTCTTCGACTTTAGGGTTCTAGAGGTGATTCACCAGCCTGAAAATATGCTCTTCTTACCTTTGCATTCTTGCCAAAGCATGTCCTTCCTTTAATTAGGAGAGGATAATAAAATAAAATGTAACTTGTAACGTGAAAAAAAAGAAAAGCAACAAAGAAGCCATAGAGTTTATGTAAAAATTTTTTGTAGTGAGCATTTTTGTTATATTTGGTAGGAAACTGCTACTTTGGAAACAGGGGAAAGGAAGATTAGGGAGATCTGCATTATTCTTTAGCTAGTCCTTGTTCCAAGTATATTGTAGACATAGGGGTTAAGTAAACGTTAGAATTGTAATGAAGTGCAGTGGTTCCTTGGGTATTATATGTACATTATTCGTTCTGTAGTTAGCTGAGAGGAAGGACACTGGATAGGTGACTAGGCCTTTGATTTTTTTTCTTGTGTGAATGAGGAAAAAGGAAAAGGTACTCCAAATGCTATGATTTTTTGTGATATGTGCCTAGCTCTTAATTGTCAAATGATACTTTCACCTTAACTGTGTAGGCTAGACTGCTTGGTGTATCTTCATTCCATACTATTAATTCACAAAAACTTACAAAGTATTCTTCCACTTGTTGCCTTTTTGATTTGATTAATTTGTTTAAAGGTACATTGAAGGCTGTCTTCTACTGTATTAAGGTTGAGTGAACACATCCGTGTTCACTTTTCTGTGTAATTATGCTATAATTGAGAGGTCATTAATTAATGCCTGATGTCTAATAAATAGAGCTTGGGTTGTTTTTTGTTACATATTTGTTCGTATTGAAACTCATCTCCTGCTTTACCCCATTTCTGAGGCTCTGTGAAATATTTCAACCTCAGTCTTCGCATTTTGTTAGCCAGTTACTTCACTGTCATTTGTATACCCAGGTATTTAACTTGATTTCCCATTCAGGCTATTTATATTTTCTGATAATTAGTGGAATTCAATTCATACCTCTCCATCTACTTCAGCAAGTGTTTTCTGGTCATTGGTTTTGTTTTTCTGTCAGACCTTTCCTTACCCATGACCAAAAAAAATCCTTAATTTTATCATAACTTCAGGTTTTATTTTTATTGTTGCTTCGAATAGTCCAGTGGGTAGAATCTTTTTTACCTGCTGCCCCCAAAATAAACGTTGTAATAAACTTTGTTTCCTGTCTGTCTGTGGGTTATGCTTACTTATTGAGTCAATGGACCTTCTTGTTGCAGACTGGCTTTTCAGGAATCATGAGACCCATTTACTTGTACAGTTACGGGTTTCTTCCAGACCTCCTAAAGGACAAGAGTTACTAGTTACATTCCTGCCCTCTGACACAGTAACTATCACTTAGGTGCCACACCTCTTTGAGATTGTCAGAAGTCATGATTGCCTGTCATCCAGACCTAGTAATTTCTTTATATTAATATAACTGTATTACTCTTTGATCCAGCATTCTAGCTTCTGCCTCAAAAATTATTTCAGGTCTCTCTTGATTAAGTTTTCCAGTAAATATGGAACCAGAGTTCATGAGTATCTCTTTTATCTCACTTTCTTTCCTGAATAAGAACTTATATTATTGGCTTTTTGAGTAACTTATAAATAATATTCAAACTCCTCTTCAGGATTTTTATTTCTTTCTTTTGAAAAAGTAGCTTCTGTCTGTGAAAACATGATTATATGGATCCTTTTTTATCTCCCCATTGTAGAGTACATTTTTAATGCAACAAAAGAGCAAATAATTCTGAACCACTGATTTATCGTTCAATCTAGATTCCTGATTTTGTTTATAACATGGGCTGTATATTTGATTGTGGAGCCTATCTTGACATCACAATGGCTTTTCATCCTTTAATTATAGTTGATAAAAAGTAAATTGATCTTATTCCATTTGTCTTCACCAGTGGATTCAGTATTGGAAGAAAGCTCTTTGGCAAGTGCATAACCTGACTGAAATGTCAGGGAACAGATGGAAAGGAGTTCCATAAAAATTGGCTGAATAGTAGGAGTTTGACTTTCTGAAAAGTTTACTGCCTTTCCTTTCCTCCAGAAGTGATATGAGGAAGAGCTCAACCTTCAAACGAAGAGACAGCTGTTTTTAGGCTAGTATTCAGTAGGAGAAGATAAAAGCCGTTTCAAATGAGGTCTTTACCCTATGATTTCTTTATTTTTGAAGAGACATGAGCTCTCTTGATATCAAAAATATCTCATGATCAGATGTAAACACAAAAAACAGTTTAGAGCCAATGTAAGTAGTTCTTTTGAATTTTCCTAATTATACTACTGCCTTGATTAGGGTGAAAAATTACATTTAGGGTAATTAACATATAATATGGATGTGAAGGCAACTGACTTTGTGATTATGTAGTTGGGTGTTGTGAATGTTATTACAGTCAAAATTTCTGCTTAAGTGCATATAGGCTATTTTTGTACAATTTAACATTTCCTCATAGTGTTCTGAAAACCACACTGAAAAAAATCCCTTTTAAATTACTGATATTTGTTGCCTGATTAACTTATGTGAATCTATGATGAGGCTCTTATGTATTAACTTTAGCAAATTAAACTATTATGTTTATAATCACATGAAGAATTTGAGGCAGGACGTCCTACCTGACATCAGGTACTTCTTCTACCTGATGATAAAACTAAAAATGCGTTGGAAGACAGATGCAGTACTTTGGAGGATAGAAAAGTACAATAAAGATTAAAAGAAAGATGGGCAATTTGGCAGTAAAACAGATTTAGCTCTGACTGCTGGGGTCTCTGTTTTCTAATTACTCAGCTTTTAGTACGTTAAAATTGGATGTTAATCTTCATGATGAATCTTTTCTTTATACTATTGAACCAAATAGTTCTTTCTCTTATTTACTTTTTATGTTGTCTTCGGGTGGATAAATTAGGTGTTATGTCTATGTTTTTCCCTTTGTATTCACATAAGCATAATTTGCAAAAAAGCCTTTGCCACAGTGGGAATTCGTTGTGGTGATGAAAGCTGAAGTGTTCTTTCATGCTAATTTTATAATGTGTGTATACTGCAGAAGTTAGACAAAGAAACTAAGTTAAACAAAGATCTAGAGCCACTGCCAAACTTAAAAACAACAATGGCACAAAGAAGAGAACAGAATGCAGGGTCCAAAGCCAACAAAATCCAAATGTAAATTTGCTAGTTTGCAGGCATCACATGTAAATGGACTTATTTTGGCAACTCTTGGAGTTAAAAATACAAAAGACACCACTTATACAAAAGCAAAAATAATTGAGGTTTTTTTTTTTTTTAATGGGAAAATGGTCTTTCAAAATTTATAGTAGCCAGTTAGTTTGTATGAAGAACGCTGCCTTTCACTTTTGTTAAAATCCATTTGTTTACTTAATCCCATTACTAATGTACTGTGGTTCTTCATTTTATGAAAGTCATTTTGGATGTCATAAGAAGATGACATGACCATTATATCAAAAGTTTACTGAGCACGTTTTTTTCCCTAAGCCTTGAATTGGGACCTGTAATTAGAATCCTTTCTTGGTATGTTGGCAACATATTTTATATTAATATAATTGCCATTTTCAAGCCGTTGCCTGCATGCCCATTTAGTCAATTTAATTACAAAAGTACCTTTTACCTTATTTTATTTTTCAATTATTATTATTATTATTATTTTTTTTTTTTTGACAGAGTCTTGCTCTGTTGCCCAGGCTGGAGTGCAGTGGCACGATTTCAGCTCACTGCAACCTCTTGCCTCATGTGGGAGGGAATAAAGTGAATCCTTAGCAAGTTTGGGTCTGGCTCATTTGTGGTTCATCAGATGGACATGGATGAAGGGAAACAAAAGTAGTAATGTTTCTTTGAAGATAAAGGATTGAAAACAGAGTGTTCTTATGGAAATAAAAAGATAATGGCTAAAGAAATGGGCATCACTTTTTGGTATATGCAAAAAAATGTGATTTTCCTGCCGTAATGTATACAGACAAAGTCTTACTCTGTTGCCCAGGCTGAAGTTTGTGTCGTCGTCATCACTTACTGTGACCTCAGACTCCCAGGCTTAATTGATCATCCTCTCTCTGCCTCCTCAGGTGCCAGTACTACAGGCACGCACCACCATACCTGGATTCCCAATCCAGGTCCCAATCCAAGGCTTAGGGAAAAAATGTGTTCAGTAAACTTTTGATGTATAATGGTCATGTAAATGTCTTCTTATGACATCCAAAATGACTTCCATAAATATGAAGAACCACAGTACATTAGTAATGGGATTAAGTAAACAAATGGATTTTAACAAGAGTGAAAGGCAGCATTCTTCATTCTCCACAAATTTTTTTTGTGGAGACGGGAATCTCACTATGTTGCCCAAGCTGGTCTCGAAGTCTTGGCTTCAAGTGACCCTCCTGCCTCTGCCCCCCAAAGTGCTGGGATTACAAATGTGAGCCACTGTGCCCAGCCTTACATATAAATATTTTTTCTTATGAACTTTTAGGTCTACTTTTTTGTTTTGTATTGTGGTTAAAAAAACGTGAGATCTGTCTTCTTAATAAATTCGTAAGTGTGCAGTATGGTATTAACTGTGTGCACATTGTTTTACAGCAGATCTTTAGTACTTTTTCATCTTGCATGACTGAAACTCTGTCCCCATTGAGTAACAGTTCCCCACTCTACAGTAATGACCATTCTACCTTCTGCTTCTGAGTTTCATTACTTTAGATACTTCATATAAGTGGAATTATGCAGTACTTGTCCTTTTGTGACTGGCTTATTTTATTAACATGTCATCCTGCAGGTTCATTCATGTTATCATGAGTAATAAAATTTTTTCTTTCGCTGGGCGCGATGGCTCAAGCCTGTAATCCTAGCACTTTGGGAGGCCGAGACGGGCGGATCACGAGGTCAGGAGATCAAGACCATCCTGGCTAACACGGTGAAACCCTGTCTCTACTAAAAAATACAAAAAACTAGCCGGGCGAGGTGGCGGGCGCCTGTAGTCCCAGCTACTCGGGAGGCTGAGGCAGGAGAATGGCATAAACCCGGGAGGCGGAGCTTGCAGTGAGCTGAGATCCGGCCACTGCACTCCAGCCTGGGCAACAGAGCGAGACTCCGTCTCAAAAAAAAAAAAAAAAAAAATTTCTTTCGGGCTAAATAATATTTTATTGCATGTGTGTGCCCCATTTTCTTTATTTTTCATCTAAAGACCCACTAAAACTACATTTTCTTTATTCACTAATCCATCAATATACATTTAGGTTATTTCTACATTTTGGCTATTCATGTTGTAATAAACGGAATACAGATATCTTTTTGAGATCCTAATTTTAACTCTTTTAAATAAGTATCCAGAAGTGGAATTGCTGGATCATTATGATAGTTCTATTTTTAATTTTTTGAGGACCTGCGATACTGTTTTGCATAGCAACCGTATCATTTTATATTCCCCCCAGCAATGGTTCCAGTCTCTTCATGTCCTCACTATCACTTATGTTCTTATGTTTTGTGTGTGTGTGTGTTTTTATAATAGTCATCCTAATGGGTGTGAGGATGTATATCTATCTCATTGTGGTTTTGATTTGCATTTCCCTGATGATTAGATATGTTGAGAACATTTTTATATACCTATAAGAATATACAAAGAAGACACCTGTATGTCTTCTTTGGAGAAATTGGGTATTCTTAATTGATTTAAAGTAATATTTAAATCAACAGAATGTTAGCAAAGTAAAAGATACTGAATTTCTAGAAGTCTTTCTGATTGTATTTGAATTCTATGAAGTGTTAGGCTAGTAGTTTTGTGTTTGTCCATTGATTGTTTTTGGTTTAAGTTATTTCTTCAAGAAAACTCATTTTTAACTTATAAACTTATTTCAGAAATTTTGGAAAATAGTGAAAGGAAGAAAAAAATTCAACTTTGCAAATGAAATTATTTTTTTAGTTCCCTTCAGTTTTCCCCCTCATGCATTATTTTTAAAGTTAACATGTTAAACTTTTTTCTTGTATCTTGCTTTTTTACCAAAAATTATGATGGAAAGAAAGTTTTTATTTAAAAAAGCTTAACATATGAAAGAGAAAAAGTAGTACAATTTTTACATTCAGATTGGACACTTTCAAATTGGAAACAAGAAGAAACAGTTTTTGAATTAAATAGGAAAGTGAAAAAAAAGGATAAATAGGAGCTAATACTGTATTACTGAATTTATATACTCTTAGAAACATGGACAGAGTCAGAACACATAGTAAATTTATATGATAATATAAGCTCTACTGCTTGAGTTTTGAATTTTTCACTGTTTAAGAATTTACCAGCCAGGCACAGCGGCTCATACCTGTAATCCCAGCACTTGGGGAGGCCGAGACAGGCGGATCACTTCAGGTCAGGAGTTTGAGATGAGACTGGCCAACATGATGAAACCCCATCTCTTAAAAAAAAAATTTACCTGTGGATTCTTTAAGTGAAGTTACTTATATCATCATCTAATTACTAGTTTTTAAAATGAACTTTTTGTTCATTAGAGAAATTTATGGGGCATATATTCTACTTGTTGAATGAATCATCACGCTCAGAGAGAGTTCCAGATTTGTGACTGATTTGCCTTACCATTTTTTTTTCTTTTTTAGCTATTCTAATTTTTTTTTTCAGCCTTGCTTTTATCCATTTTTCTGGTCAAAATTTTATGTATCTTTTCTTTGAAGTAGAGCCTTTCATGCTGACTTTAGTTATGTGATTTTTCAACTTTCCGAGTAGCTGGGACTACAGGCTAACACCTCCATATCCAGTTAATTTTTGTATGTTTTTTCATTTTTATTTTTATTTTTTAGCAGAGATGGGTTTCACCATGTTGGCCAGGCTGTTCTCGAACTCCTGATCTCAAGTGATCCACCTGCCTTGGCCTCCCCAAGTACTGGGATTACAGGTGTGAGCCACCATGCCTGGCTGACATTCTTAAATTAACTATTGGAATGCATATATTAAATGTTCTTAATCTCTCACGTTTCCTTCACACTATCAATAAATATCTTCCTCTAAAGGCACACCAAGGGAGAAACAATATTCCTCTTCTTGCCTCCTGAGGCAGCTCTGAACAATATATAAACTCCTCATATTTTACCCATTTTTTCCCCAATCTTGTTAATGTTGTAATTGAGGAAATTAAGAAGCTCAGTCTGGTTTCTTGCTCACAGGCAGAGATGAAACTAAACTATGCCTTTCATCTTTACAAGTTCTTTGGTTTGAAAATTTTAAAGGGGGGATCATGGCTAATTCAGCTAAAGGACACAGAGCAAATTTAGAATAAATTTGTACTTAAGGAAATATTGTAACCTATGAGTATTTTGCCAGCATTTTGCCATTGACATTGCTTTTTCTAAAGGGTTTTACATACTTGATAGGTATTCTGTATAATACTTAGAACATTTAAAATGATGCTTAGTAGTACAAACAAGTTACTTTATCATAGATGTTTATAGAATAAATGGTGAGATTTTAGCCCTTCACTTGTATTTTAAGGTTACCAAAGGGAAGTGTGTTCTATAAATTTGTTGTTACTGTCTTCTGTTGCTATCTTGATTACCATCTTACTTGCAGAAAGACTGAACAAGATAAGTGATTTTTGTATACCTAAAACTACTCAACAATAATAATTTGAGTAGTTTAATAAGGATTCTTAATATAAGAAATTGTAATGGGGTTAGATGAGCAAAAATTGGTTGACTTATGGAGATCTCTGCCTTGAACAGCAATTATCTTGCAATATTACAAAAATGTCAGAAAAGAATTCTTGATTTTTCACCTTTCTCTATTTGGATTGTGAGAGAAAATAAATATTTCTGAAAATTTTATAAAGAAAATATTAGCCTCAACTGAAAAAACCTTTTTCCCTCTTGAATATCAAGTGTAAATATACAATATCTCAAAACATATCCCCATTGTTGTGTGTCACTTAATAGCGATATGTTGTGAGAAATGCCTTATTAGGCGATTTCATTCTATTGCTAACATCATAAAGTGTATAGTGCCTACATAAACTTAGATGGTATAGCTTACTACATGCCTAGGTTGTATAGTATAGCCTTTTGTTCTTAGACTACAAACTCAGACCATGTGACTGTACTGAATACAGTGGGCAGTTGTAACACAATGATGATTATTTGTGTATCTAAACATAGAAAAGGTACAATAAAAATATAGTATTATAATCTTCTGGGACCACTGTCATATATGCATTCTATAGTTGTGTGGTACATGAGTTTATTTACATATGAATTTTCTACCTTTGATCTGCATTAAATTTCTAAAAATAACATTGCATTTACCTTCTCAATCTATAAATTTAGTTAATTTCTTGGATATAATTGGATGGGCTTGCCAATCATAAGCCACCACTCATATTCCCGCACTGAAATTTTTTTGTTTGTTTTGTTTTGTTTTGTTTTGTTTTTGAGACAGAGTCTCGCTGTGTCGCCCAGGCTGGAGTGCAGTGGTGCGATCTCGGCTCACTGCAAGCTCCACCTCCCGGGTTCATGCCATTCTCTTGCCTCGGCCTCACAAGTAGCTGGGACTACAGGCGCCCGCCACCATGCCCAGCTAATTTTTTTGTATTTTTAGTAGAGGCGGGGTTTCACCATTTTAGCCAGGATGGTCTCAATCTCCTGACCTCGTGATGCGCCCACCTCGGCCTCCCAAAGTGCTTAGGATTACAGGCATGAGCCACTGTCCCCAGCCTCCTCCACTGAAGTTTTAATTGTGGTGGAGGGCTAAGTCTTACTTTGTATCTTGCAGAAGACATGGCTCTCTATCATTTAGGTAGATTTTTTTGTTCAACCTGTCATTTTGGTTTGTATCGAGTTACAATTTTAATGAACATAATTTGCTGCGGTTTGTTTGATTTCTGTATGTACCCCTTATCCTCTGGAAACCCACAAGAATGTGAGTAAAACATGAATATTGGGAAAAATTTATATATAGTGAAATAAGTGTATCTTAAATGTATAACTCAGTAAGCTTGATAAATGCATACATCTATCATCAGTATCAAGATATTTATAGCATCAAGATATAAAATGTTTCCCTATCTACATGTAGTAGATACAGTGGAGGGTTTCCAGCATTGAACACTTACTCCTCCAGTTGCTGGAAGTGTTGGTGAATGACTCAACCGCAGTTGCTCTTCAAGAGTTACCGTCTGCTAAAGAGAGCCGTCTTGACCATGGTCACATCCACTTTCTGGGGGCCGCCTGTGTCCACTTTCTGGAGGCCGTGAGATGGAGGGAGAGGTATAAAGGTGCCCACTTGCAGCAGTTTGGGACAGTTCTCAAATGTCATCCCAGCTTCAGAATTTCCCATATGATCAGCTGAGGCATTTGTTGCTGTGTAGTTCAATTCAGCTTCTGCCTCTACCCCTTTGCGCTACCTTCAACTCATAGGTTGAATATGAGAGCGTTTTTCAGTGAATTTATTTTACAGATACTTCCATCTGCTTCCCAGGAACCTACCCAGCAGCACTCCAGAAAGATCTCTTATGTCTCCTTCCAGTCAACCCTTACCCACTCCAAACAACCATTGTTTTAATTTCTGTCACCATAGATTAGTTTAATTACTTCTGGAATTGCACATTAATGGAATGAGATAGTATGTCCTCTTCTGTATCTGGCTGCTTTTGCTCACAAGAGTTATCCACGTTGTTGTGTGTATTAGCAGTTTGTTCTTTCTGTTGCTGAATAGTAGTATTTCATTGTATCAATAATAGACATTAGGGCTGTTTCAAGTTTATGGCTATTACAAATAAGTCTGCTATAAACAGTTTTGTGTAATTCTGTTTGTGGATATATATACTTTCATTTACCATGAACTGGAATTTCTAAGTCAGAGTTTAGAAGTATTTTAATACTCTGAAAAATTGCCAGTTTTCCAGACTGATTTTACCATGACAGTTCTTGTTGCTCTGCATTCTCTCTAATTCTTTGTGCTAATTGATACATTTAGTTTTGTAACATCACTATTTGTGTTCTTTTGTGCCATTTATTATTTTGTGTCTTTGTTTTGCCCTTTTTGACTCATTAATCAAATTTTTAAAATTCAGTTTTAATTCCTCAACGTGGCTTTTTAGCTGGACCTCCTTCAGTTATTTTTAGGGGTTCCTCTAGGAATTATAGTATAATCACAGTTTACTCAGAGCTTTTAGTTTACTATGTCAATGTAAAATTAAGGATCTTGAAAAGTATTATTCTGTATACCTCTTCTTATTCTTTGTCTTAAAAATGTTACAAGATTTTCAAAACAACTTTAGAGTTTCTGCTTTGAATAATCACGTGCGGCCGGGCGCGCGGTGGCTCAAGCCTGTAATCCCAGCACTTTGGGAGGCCGAGACGGGCGGATCACGAGGTCAGGAGATCGAGACCATGCTGGCTAACATGGTGAAACCCCGTCTCTACTAAAAAAAAATACAAAAAACTAGCCGGGCGAGGTGGCAGGCGCCTGTAGTCCCAGCCACTCGGGAGGCTGAGGCAGGAGAATGGTGTAAACCCAGGAGGCGGAGCTTGCAGTGAGCTGAGGTCCGGCCACTGCACTCCAGCCTGGGCGACAGAGCGAGACTCCATCTCAAAAAAAAAAAAAAAAAATCACGTGCATTTTTTTTTTTTTTTTTTTTGAGACGGAGTCTCACTCTGCCGCCCAGGCTGGAGTGCAGTGGCCGGATCTCAGCTCACTGCAAGCTCCACCTCCCGGGTTTTTTAGGCCATTCTCCTGCCTCAGCCTCCCGAGTAGCTGGGACTACAGGCACGCGCCTCGTCGCCCGGCTAGTTTTTTGTATTTTTTAAGTAGAGACAGGGTTTCACCGTATTAGCCAGGATGGTCTTGATCTCCTGACCTCGTGATCCGCCCGTCTCGGCCTCCAAAGTGCTGGGATTACAGGCTTGAGCCACCGCGCCCGGCCAATCACGTGCATTTTAAAGAAAATAGAGGAGAAATCATCTTTATTCGTACTCACGTATTTGCCATCTGTATGCTTTCTTTTTTCTTGTAGTTGTGAATTTTATCTGGTATTGTTTTCCTTCAGCCTAAAAACTCTACTTAGCATGTCTTGTAGTTTGGGTTTCTAGTCAGTGATTTCTGAGGTGACATTCTTTTTCCCTCTTCATGCTTAAAGGGTATCATTCCTTTATTGTTTCTGATAAGTCTTTGTATCATTTTCCCCTTATGTAATTTATCTTCTCTCTGGTGAATTGAAGATTTCTTTCTTTGCAGTTGCACTTTAGCATTTTGACTATTGGTGCATTGGTGAGGTTTGCTTTGTAGTTCTCTCCGACTTAGAGACTGCTGAGTTCCTTGGATCTACAAGTTGTTTTCACTGATTTGGGGAAATTTTTGCCAGTTTTTTTGTCTTACATACTTTTGGTACTCTCATTACATGCATTTAGACCATTTAATGTTATCTAACAGGTAGCTGAAATTATTAATTTTTTCAGTATTTTTTGTGCTTTAATATTGAATAATTTTATATTGATGTGTGTTCAGTTTTACTTATCATTTCTTCTGCTGCTCCAGTTCATTGTTAAGCTTATCCAGTGAAATTTTCATTTCAGGTATTATACTTGTCAATGCTAGAATTTTATTTTTTTAAAAGGGTTTCTCTGTTAAGAGCCTCCATTTGTTCATTCATTTTGACTATCTTTTTCTTAACGTGTTTGAATATTTATAATAGCTGCTTTAAAATCCCTTTATTATTCCAACATCTTTGTCATCTTGGGATATGTTGACTAATGGTCGCATTTTTATTTCACCACACATCTAGTAATTTTTAATTTCATATTGGAAAATATAAATGATATGTTATAGAAGTTTTGGCTTTTGTTAATTTTTGCAGTTTTGTTTTTGCTCTGGTAAGTAGTTACGTTATTGGTTAATTATCTTGAGGCATGGCTTTTTGCTTTGTTAAGGCAGGTCTGTAGAAAGCCCAGATTATTTACCAAGCCTTTCTAATTCATCTCTGCTGTGGTAGCCAGCATCTGAAATCTGTGATCAGTTATTTTAGTGTTCCAGCTGTTCCTTTTAGTTGGAATTCTTGTATTCTTCCTCACGTTTATGTTGAGAGGTCATAAAGATTGGAGGGAAAATTAAATGTAAATTTTTGGACCTTTCTCAGCTGTGGCTTTCTGCTCCCTTGTGTTTCCCACCATAATTTCCAGTCACATTGGCATTCTCAAATTCTGTTTTCTGGATTCTGCCTTTTCTTCCTCCTCTTCTTTTTTTTTTTTTTTTTTTTTTTTTTTTAAGTAGAGACGAGGTCTTTCTATGTTGCCCAGGCTGGTCTCGAACTCCTAGACTTGAAGTGATCCTCCTGCCTCTGCTTCCCAAAGTGTTGGGATTACAGGTATGAGCCACCACGCCCAGCCTATTTTCTGACTTCTTAAGCAAAGAAGACACTGGGTTTCTGCTTGTCCAGCCACCACATGCCATATTGACTGGGGAGTGCCTTCATTTAACCATATAGATTTGGATCTTACCCAGAGAGTCTGGTTTTGTTCTTTGCTTTATAGTTTCAGGTCTTGTGTTTAAGTCTTTAATCCATTTTCAGTTGAATTTTTCATATGATGTGAGATCAGCATCCAATTTCATTCTTTTGCATGTGGACGTCCAGTTTTCCCATTGCCATTTTTAGAGACTATCCTTTCCCTATTATGTATTCCTGGCATCCTTGTCAAAGTGCAGTTGACCATACATGCGTGGATTTCTGAGTTCTCTATTATGTTCCATTGGTCTGTGATTCTGTTTTTAATGACATGATTTTATGTCTGGACCATACTGTTTTAATTACTAGAGCTTTGTAATGATATTTTGAAATCAGGAAGGTTTAGACATTATGAGAGTTCAGAATTTAGAAATCTACATGGCGGCCGGGCGCGGTGGCTCAAGCCTGTAATCCCAGCACTTTGGGAGGCCGAGACGGGCGGATCACAAGGTCAGGAGATCGAGACCATCCTGGCTAACACGGTGAAACCCCGTCTCTACTAAAAAATACAAAAAACTAGCCGGGCGATGTGGCGGGCGCCTGTAGTCCCAGCTACTCGGGAGGCTGAGGCAGGAGAATGGCATAAACCCGGGAGGCGGAGCTTGCAGTGAGCTGAGATCCGGCCACTGCACTCCAGCCCGGGCGACAGAGCGAGACTCCGTCTCAAAAAAAAAAAGAAATCTACATGGCAATAATTTTTGCTTACATATGTACACTCATACATATAACAAATTTGTGTGAATTTTTTAGTCCATTTCATGAGAACAGTGTGCTATATCAGGGCTTTCAGCTGAGTGCATTCTTGGTGTGATTACCTTTGTTCTGTGCCTTAGTCATCACTTGTATCTTTTATGAAGGCTGCCTTGCAATGTCATGCCCTTCACCAGGGAGATTGGGAGAGTGAATGTAAGTGGATAAGAAGCTATAGCTAGGCCGGGTGTGTGGCAGTCCCAGCACTTTGGGAGGCTGAGGCAGGTGAATCACCTGAAGTCAGGAGTTCAAGATAGCATGGCGAACATGATGAAACCCCTTCTCTACTAAAAATATATAAATTACCCAGGCCTGGTGGTGGGTGCCTGTAATCCCAGCTACTTGGGAGGCTAAGGCAAGAGATTCACTTGAACCTGGGAGGCAGAGGTTGCAGTGAGCCGAGATCATGCCATTGCACTCCAGCCTGGGTGACAGAGCGAGACTCCATCTCAAAAACAAAAAACAAAAAACAAAAAACCTATGGCTGCTACTAGAAAACTTGTCCTTATGTTAAGTAGCAGTGTCATGTTGTTTATAAAAAACTTCTTTAGTGAGCTTTTCTGTGTATTCAGCATTGAAGGTGATACAGAGTAAGACCTGAATGTGGCCTTTGCTGTTAATTTGAGACATGTTAGATAGTGTTCATGTAAACAGTATAACTTCATCCATTAATGGACATTTAGGTTGTTTCCACATTTTGGCTATTGTGAATAATGCTGCAGTTGACATGGGAATACAGATATCTCTTTTAGATGCTGATTGTAATTGTTTTGGATAACTAGTAGTGGGATTGCTGGGTCATTATGATAGTTCTGTTTTTAATTTTTAAAGGAACCTCATACCATTTTTTTAATAGCAGCTATACCATTTTACATTCTCACCAACAACGTACAAGGGCTCTAGTTTCTCTGTATCCTCATCAACACTTGTTTTCTTGTGTATGTGTGTTTTTAATAATTGCCATTCTAACAGGTGTGAGATTATATCTTACTGTGATTTTGATTTATATTTTCTTGATATTTATGATGCCAAGCAGATTTTCATATACCTGTTAGCCATTTGTATGCCTTCTTTGGAGAAATGTCTATTCAAATGTGTTGTCTGTTTTTAAATTGGCTTATTTGGATTTTTCTGCTGTTGAATTGTAGGGGTTTCTTATATATGTTGGACATTAACCCCTTATCAGAGTTATGGTTTGCAAATATTTTCTCACATTCTGTAGATTGCCTTTTCACTCTGTTGTTTCCTTTGTTATGCAGAAGCTTTTTAGTTTAATGTAGTCCCACTTGTCTGTTTTTGCTTTTTTGGCTGTTTTTATTTTGTCACATCCAAGACATTTACAAGACCAGTGTCGTGAAGGTGAGGTAGTTAACAGGATCAGGCACCGCAGAACAGAGGTAAATATAACCTGTAGCCCATCGCCTTTTTTTTTTTTTTTTTTTTTTTTTTGTAAATAAAGTTTATTTGAACACAGCAACTCCCATTTGTTTGCATAACGCCTGTGGCTGCTTTTTTTCTAGAGTTGTGGAGTTGAGTAGTTGGTATGGAAGAGATCGGCCCCCAGTTGCATAAAGTATTTATCATCTGGCCCTTTATTGCAAAAGTTTGCTGACCTGTGCTATAGAGATCAAAGAAATGAAGAATAAGAGTAAGAGTTATATTGTATGACTAGGATGACTTTGATGACCTGAAAGAGTTCAGTTTTATCCTGTAAACAAATGTTTGCTGAGAGCCTGCTTTGTGCCTGGCATTTGGTTTTGCTGGTATGATCCAGAAGATGATAGATAGCAAGAGATTAATTAATGAGTGAGTAAATGGTAAGGAGTGAAGGTGATGAATATAAATTTTTCTTTTTGAGTATGGAAATAATTGGGTGGTAGTTTGGTACTATGAGGGAAATTTTTAAATATAGGGAAAATATGAAAGGAAAATTTTTAGAGTTCCTCTGAGAGAGGCAGAGTGTGTTGTCATTATAGGAATTAATGGTCTAAGACTTGAACCAGGGAGTGCATGGGCCTCATTACAGGAAATGAATAGAATTGTTTGTGGAATTAAGTTAATAATAGTAATTGCTCACACAGCTGTTTTTACATAGCAAATTGTGTTAGGTAATCAGCAAAAATCCATTAAAATGTGCTTGATAGTTATGCAGAAACTGCTTTATTGGTACTGACTTATGATCCTAATGAGTACCATAAAAACAAAAAACCTTTGCACTTTCATGTTGGTATAGTGTTGTATATTTTTTGTTTAATGGGTAAGTGCATTTGTAGTGTTTTCATCTTCCTTTTCTAACCACCAAACCCAAATATAATTGTCCTGTTCAAGAAGGGCAGCAACATGAACCTTATGAGCTCACAGAGCAATGAGGTGTGTTCTCACTGAAAAAAGGAGTATCTATTTGATCACTTCCCTGTCTTCTTTCCCAGACAGAAGTGGAATGTTTTATTGTATGGTTGGATTTAGGTCTACTAATTTGTTTTCTGTGTGTTCAAACTGTATTTTGTTTTACTGTATCTCCATTCTTTTGGGGTGGGATTTTCTTAGAACTCCTTTTATTAGCTGGCTTTTTGCAATGCCTCTGCTTTTTTTCTTTTTTTTCCCCTGGTAGCTTCTCTAGGGATGTTAACATACATCATTAACTTCTCAAAGGCTATGTAGAGTTAATATTGTGCCACTTCACATAAAAGGCAGAACTCTTTTGACTTTATACGTCTGTTTACTGACCTCCTTTATGCTATAGTTATTATATGTATTACATCTAAATTCATTGTAACTCTTAGGAGAGAAAATTATTTTTTCTCTCCTAAGGTCTATGTGTTCTAAAACATTAAAGGAAAAATTAGTCTTTTTATTTATTATATATGATACTATTCCCTAGGATGCAGGTTTTCCTCTGATAACGTTAGCCTTCAACCTGGGCCAGGTGCGATGGATCACGCCTGTATATCCCAGCACTTTGGGAGGTCGAAGCAGGCGAATTAGGCCGAGGTCAGGAGTTCAAGACCAGCCTGGTGAACATGGTGAAACCCTATCTTTACTGAAAACACAAAAATGAGCTGGATGCAGTGGTGTGCACCTATAATCCCAGCTACTTGGGAGGCTGAGGCAGGAGAATCGCTTGAACCTGGGAGGCGGAGGTTGCAGTAAGCTTAGATCACGGTACTGCACTCTGGCCGGGGCAACGAGCAAAACTGTCTCAAAAAAAGAAAAAAAAAAATTATTCTTCAGCCTGAAGAACTTCTTTTAATATTTCTTATACCAAAGTTATGCTGGTAATGAGTTCTTAATTTTCTGTTATTTGAAAAGGTCTTTATTTCAACTCCATTCTTGATGGATATTTTTGCTGAGTATAGAATTCTGGTTGGTAATCATTCTCCCACATCCCCCAGCCCCAGGCACTTTAAAGATATTTTTTTTCACATCTGCCGGCATTCATAGTTTCTGAAGACAAGTTCTTAGTTATTTGAAATGTTGTTACTTTCAATGTAGTATGTCACTTTCTGGCCATTTTCAAGCTTTTTATTTTTGAGTTGTCAGCAGCTTGGCTATGTTGTGTCTGTGTATGGTTTTCTTATTTATACTCTGTGGGGTTCACTGTATACAGTCTTTAATCAGTAAATTTGTGTCTCTCACTGCATTTGTGAATTTTTTGGCCTTATTTCTTCAATCACTTTTTTCTACCATATTTTCTTTGTTCTCTCATTATACTTATGTTAGTCTTTTAAATATCTTTCCTTAGGTCTGTGAGGCGCTGTTCATTTTCTTTTAATCATTTTTCTCTTTTTATTAATTGGATAATTTCTGATGATCTGTCATCACGTTCACTGATTATTACCCTGTTATCTCTGTTCACTCTTAAAACCATCCAGGAAATTTCTTTCTAAATTTCAGATATTTAATTTTAGGTGTGTATGTGTGTGTTTTGAGACAGAGTTTCTCTCTTGTTGCCCAGGCTGGAGTGCAGTGGTGCGATCTCAGCTCACTGTAACCTCCGCCTTCCGGGTTCAAGCGATTTTCCTGCCTCAGCCTCCCGAGTAGCTGGGATTATAGGCACCCGCCGCCATTCCCAGCTACTTTTTTGTATTTTTAGTAGAGATGGGGTATCAGCATGTTGGTCATTCTGGTCTCGAATTCCTGACCTCGGGTGATCCACCTGCCTCAGCCTTGCATAGTGCTGGAATTACAGGCTTGAGCCACTGCACCCAGCCAATTTTAGTTATTTTTAATTTATTTATTTATTTATTTATGAGAGAGAATCTCGTTCTGTCACCAAAGCTGGAGTGCAGTGATGCAATCTCAGTTCACTGCGCCTACTGCCTCCCACGCTCCAATCAATCCTTCAATGTTAGCCTCCTGCGTAGCTGGGACTACGGGAGCACACTGCCGTGCCTGGCTAATTTTAATTTTTTGTAGGCTGGTCTCAAACTTCTGGACTCAAGCAGTCCACCTGCCTTGGCCTCCCAAAGTGCCGGGATTACAGGAATGAGACACAACACCTGGCTTAATTTTAGTTTTTTTAAATGGTTTTTCTTGGTGATATTTTCACATTTTTTTTTTTTTCTGTTAAAAGCATGTATGTTTTACTTCATTGAGCATAGTTACAGCATCAGCCTTAATGTCCTTGTCTGAAAATTTTACTTTGGGTCATCTTGCTGTTGGCCTCTGTTGATTATCTTTTCCGTTGAGATTGGGTTACATATTACTGTCAAAGAATTTTGGATATTATATATGTTATTTGTGGAAAAATTGGCTTATTTCATGTTCTTCCAAAGAGTTTTGATGTATTTGTTTTAGTGAGCCATTTGCTTTTGATTAGACTCAGTGAAAATTGTCTCTTGCCTGAAGTTCGTAGCTGCTCAAATCTCAATTCGGTTCTTTTATTCTCAGCTACAAACTGCCTTATGCCTGCCCTGTGAATGGTGTTCCAATACTCAGCCAAATATTTGGGCAGAGATAAATAAAAAATTTGGGACCTCTCTTTTCTGGCTTTCTCCCTTTTGGAATTCTATCCTTACTTTCTGGTGACTGTGGTCGTCCTGTCTCTGTCCTCTTTTCCTTCAGGCCAAAAAGACAATGGGGTTTCTGTTGGAATTTTAGTTACTATAGGTTATGGCTGCTTGCCTACAGGACAAAGGTTTCAGAATGGAAAACTCACCTGTACTGGTCCCTGAAAGCAGATAAAAAGAGAAACTCACCCATTCTGGTCTCTTCTTCCAAGTTTATATTTTCATCCAAAATCAGCCTGTTTTTGTTTACTCCCCAGAGCCTTTATGTAGTTGATAGCAAGCTAGCTAGATATTTTCTTTCCACCAGTCCTAGGATTTATAGTAACTATTGTAAGAGAAAGAATAGTAGGAGATGAGTTCAGAGAGGTAGGAGGCAGAACCTGTAAAACATTGTAGACCTTTGCGTTTATTAATAATTCTGAATGAGTTGGGAAGCCATTGGTAGGTTTTGAGCACAGGATGCACATGATTTGGTTTGTTTCTAAAAGGTTGCTTTAGTAGGAGAGGCAAGAAGAAGAAAAAACATTTAGGAGACTATTATAGTAATGCAGGTCAGAGATGATTTGATTGTGTTAAAAATTGCATCAAGGTTTTGTTTTTTGTTTTTCGTTTTTTAAAACTGTTTGTAGTGCTTCTATGGAAGAAAACACTGGCATTGGTCTTCAGGTACAGGGCTTTGGTATTGAGATTGGGAGAATACTTGCTTCTCTGGTACATTGGGAGGACCCTTCTTTCTTTCTAGAAACTTGACAGCTAGTTTAGGGGAGTTTTAAAGGTAGCTCAAGAGGCTTTGTCAGGGTTGGAATGTCTGTTCAGACAGAACAAATCCTTAAGGTACAGTGACCACCAGATCACTCTATAGTTCCCATTAGACAATTCCCAAGTCGACCCCTGGGAACATATTACTTTCAATTCCTGGCCATCAGGCAGTTTCTGTTTTTCTTAAAGAGACAGACTTGGCATTTCCTTTTGGCCCTGTACTCTTACTTCTATGATTAAATCAGTCACTGGATTTTCCTTTTGTATCTTTACAGGGCATTTGTATCAGGGTGATATGGCTAGTAACAATAATATAGCAAAATCTGTGTTTGAAAGTCATTTTCAAAATTAGCCATTTTTTAAAATGAAATTAGCCTTGTGTTCATTACCTTATTGTACTGTACTGTGGCATTAAAGACTTTAATGGAACATCTGTACTTGTAAATCTTTGGTCTCAGCAATGCCAAACAAAAATTCTGATTGGATTATTCAAGATGACCGGAAAGGGTGATTCCTTCTAATCTTTCTACCGGACTTACTTTCTTACATATGTGTTTTTTGTTTTTTAGACTGTTTTGTTTGACAATTCACTGCACGGAACCTAAATTTTTTATAAGTAAAAAAGTCTCTATAATGTTATATATACTTTAGATGAGGTAGCATGTTTTAACTTTATTAAATTCCCTTGCAATTTTAATATTTTCCTAGCTTTTCCCTTTTTTATTAATGTGTAGCATAATAACAAAGCACTTGTCATTATATTCTAATTGATCCTATTTCACAATGTATTTCTGGGAAAATGCATTTGTAGATTTATTTCATGAGCATCTAAAATGTGAAAAATACAATAAAAAATGTTAGTGTTGGTTTTTTAGGTGTATGTTAATTTACAATTGATTGCAGCCTTTGAGTCTTATCTAAAGGAATATCCTTACTCTACAAATAGAATTGAATAAAGACACTATTAAAGATAGACACATTCATAGCTTTGGTTATGTGATATAGCTATCTCCAGTCAGAATTCTTTCATCAAATCATTTGCTGGATCCCCCTACAGCAGATGGCAATCCTGCAAAGTATATTATGTTTCCCTTATTTATGACAGTGCTGAGATTTTATATTTTTAGAGTACATTTTACTTTCTTGAATAAAAATTTGATTTCAGTGCTACTAAAGACACAGTGCACCTGTGCACCAGAGGGTGGGGGGAGAAAAAGAGAGAAATGTGTATGTGATTTTCCCTGTGCCCTTGCTCCCAACTATATGTGTGTCTCTTTCCCACAGGGAAGGCTCTCATTTATGATACCCTACCAGTATGGCCAGATTGAATTGCTTTTCCTACTGCTTTTGCTGCAGGGATATCCTAACCATTTCTCTCATTCTTGTATGCTATCTCCCTGTTTCATCCTTTCATTCTTTCTTGGCTCATCAGACTCACCACTACTAACTGAAAATATTTTCCCATTTCCTGTCTTATTTCTCACTTTACCCTAGTCTTAGTTCAGGTTGTCAGAGGTTAGTGATAGGTCTGGTAGTGGCAAGTGGGAAGAGAAGGAACTGGTGTTCATGTCAGCAGCTTTGCTCCTGATTCTTCCCTTTTACTTTCAGGCTGGTTTACTTACTAAAACTCCACAGTGCTAATAATAATTTGTTCACAGGGCCTATATGTGGTGGGGGGTGGGGGAGAGGATGGAGGGAAACACAATAGGTGCTTAGGGCATAGAAAAGCATCTCCTCCCACCAAAAAAAAAAAAAAAAAAAAAAAACCTAGTTTCCAGTTTTTGCTAGTAGATCAAAACCTAGAGATGCCTGTAGGACTCTGGTGGCTTGGTGAAAGGGAAGAAATAGGAGAGAAGCTGTGGGATAGTTTTTTATTGACACTAGAAAGAAAATACTCTTAGTCAAATACTAAGATGGGAGTAGAGCATAAGAAGGTAGTCTAAATCTGTGTTCTTCCTAGAAAGGGGAGTAATGGCAAATGTTGGACTTGGCCAAGAAGTTTACCTGTTCCTCTAAGAATCTTATTCTCTGAAACCTTAAAAACTTGAATTTTACCTTTTTATTCCTTCTTTAAGGTCTCAGCCTTTTAGGGAACTGCCTGTATATATAGTAATTTATGATTGCTCTTAGTTACTTTTCTTGTTAAATGTTTTCACAAAAGAAGGTGGCAGATTGCTTTTGTTAAGTTCACAAAGTATTTTTTTTAGATATGAGGTCTAGAATTTAATGTTCCTTACTGGAAAATACCAAGTTAAAACAGCATGCTTCTAAAAATGGAGCACATAGAATCAGAATATATTGCATTTTACTTAATTGGTTCCATTCAGAAAAGCAGGTACTAAGAGATTATCTATATAAAAGATTAACAAGGAAAAGGATAAATTAAGTCTTTCTGTTATTGATCACCCCTTTTAATCATGTTGAATAGAAATGGAAAAAATTTATTAGAAAGTCAAATAAGACTCAAAAGTGTTTTTATCATTAATTATTGCTGAACTTTCTCTTACATCTACCATTTTAGTATATGAGTCAAGGAAGTAACTTCTCTGAAATTGTTGAATTGGCATGCATATACTAGAAATGGGAATGATGAAAATAATATGGGAATGATAGTTCAGAAATGTCTTAAAAGGAAAAATGTTACCACTCATCACTGTATTGCAACTGTGATGTATTTTCTTGTCAATAGGTATTTTTTTCAGATTTTGGTCAATTTGTATAATATCTGTGTTTTTTATCTTCTGTGTGTAATTTCCTTTTTCTGCTTACCTTAGTCTTTATGGCTGAAGCTTTGGAAAGTTTATTATTCCTGTCATATTTCTGTGTTTGTACAGCCATTGTCTTTAGCAGAAAGGAGTCATTGATGCTAAAAGATGACTCTTGCCTTTGTCAGTGCCAGCCACGACCTTTTACTAAGAGTCTGGATATGTTAACAATAAAACTACAGAGCTTGAGTTTAAAACCTAGCCAGATTCTTGTTATTCTATAGCATTCATTGAGCCCCTTGTCATGTCCAATATCAGTGGTATGTACTACTGTTTAGCTGGTGATTCCATCACCTAATTAATTACCATTTTATTTCATTAATCTTTGCTTTTTCTTTGTTTTATAGAAGTCACTTGATGAAAATTGAATATATAGTTTCACATAATTTTGTGTATGTCTTAAATTTTGCTTGAGATGTTCTCTGTAACTGGCACCCATCTTTCCTCTCTCTATATATTTTTACAAATGTATTTAAAATACATGCAAAACTGGGCATGGTGGTTCACACCTGTGATCCCAGCACTTTAGGAGGCCAAGGCAGGAGGATTGCTGGAGGCCAAGAGTTCAAGATCAACCTAGGCAACATAGTGTAAGACTCTGTCTCTACAAAATAAAAAAATAATAATAATTAGCTGAGCATTGTGGCGTGTTCCTATAGTCCTAGCACTGGTGAAGCTGAGGCAGGAGGATCACTTGAGCCCAGGCTTTTGTGGTTGCAGTGAGCTATCATCATGCCACTGCACTGCAGCCTGGATGACAGAACAAGAACCCTGCCTCTAAATGAGATAAAAATTAAAATACACATAAGCCTCATATTTATTAATCATTTGATATAAGAAAATATAAAGTCATAAAAAGACTAAGTTATGGTTTGATGATTTTCATTAGGACAAGATTCATCAAAATCACTTTCCATTGTATGTTCAATAAAAGTGATTTTTTAAAATACAACTTTTCATAAAATTTTTTGCAGTTCCATTTATTAGTGGATTTTGTAGGTATATGGTTGCCTTTTTCTTGGATTGAGTCTTAGAGGAATACTTGCTGCTACTCTACAGTGTTGGTTGCAAAGAAAATGCTTGGAAGATAGCTCACTGGTATCTAATGATACTGGAGAGATGGTAACAGTGTATTTTTGTTTTTTTTTTTTGTTTTTTTGTTTTTTTTTGTTTTGAGATGGAGTCTTGTTTTGTCGCCCAGGCTGGAGTACAGTGATGCGATCTCTGCTCACTGCAACCTCCGCCTCCCAGGTTCAAGTGATTCTCCTGCCTCGGCCTCCCGAGTAGCTGAGACTATAGGCGCCCGCCACCACGCCCGGCTAATTTTTTGTATTTTTAGTAGAGACAAAGTTTCACCGTGTTAGCCAGGGTGGTCTCGATCTCCTGACCTCATGATCCACCCGCCTCAGCTTCCCAAAGTGTTGGGATTACAGGCGTGAGCCACCGCTCTCAGCTGGTAACAGTGTTTTTTACACCACATTCCCCAAACTCATAGACTATCTCTCAAATTTGGAACTTTAATACGAGCTCCACAGGAATGAACAAAACACTGTTCACATAATCTCTGTGTTTTCAAAGCCTCTGGTTCACTTGAAATTGTGCCTGCAATGTTGTCTATACTAGATACTCATCTTTTGTATTAACTCTTATTAAAAAGTTATTAAAATATACATTAATCACTTGATACAAGAAGTACAGATTCATAAAAATAATAGGGTCCTAATAACTAAGTTAGTAATTAGTACATTCTACTTTGGAAGCTGACCCCTCTCCCTTCCCTGCTTTTTGTTACCCATCCTTTCAATTTGGTAATTCTGTCACTATAAAAGAGCCATGGTAATCATTGCAAGTTAGTGGAGAATGTGTGGCATTTAATTTATTACATACCACATTCTCACCTAAATTACAGAGGGGCTTCCAGGAATATCTTGAAAGAAAGATAATTTCTAAACTTAGCAGAACGTTATCATTGTAATATCCAGGCTGTTCTCATGAAAGAATGAAAGAAAGAAGTCAACTATTTCTGTGTTGATGAATTTCATCATAGAATGAAACTTGGAAGGAGTTAAAGAAGTGTACTCTGCTAGCAGTCAAAGATGAAAAAGACTGGAGTCTTCAAAACAGAAGAGGTTGAAATGACTGAATTGAGAGATCTCCAAGTCTTCCAGCTTTTACTGGGGACTGATTGGGAGGTGAAAATAATGGAACCCAAGTATCCGAAGATGCATTAAGGATGCACAATGAATTGTTTTGTTGGTTATGGCAACTCATTATTTCTCACTGTGAATTTTCTTTTGCCACCTTCATAAGAGTGGAACTGTTTATTTGAAATCAAATTGTGTATAATTTTAGAAGAGATGGAACTGTTACCACAAAAGTGTCATTTTGATTTTATATAATGTTGATTTGATATGGTTGATATAGTTAGATTCAGTTTGATGTCATCAGTTAAGAATATCTGATCAGTGATCAGAAAGAAACCAACTTTATTAAATCAAATGATTGTCTTGCGTCATTTTCTAGGGCTTAAATGAATTATTCATGTTTTCATGTAGGCAGTACTAAACCAGACAAAGTTTGGGAGTTCATCTATTCCTAGAAGTAGCAGTGCAGGGCATGGGGCAGGATGGAGAGACTATGACCCATTCTAAAGTCTGCAAAGAAATATTTTAATTCTGAATTTCTGTAATTTACATAGGGTATTGCTTGAGGATTGATGGAACAATGATGAAGGTACTTTGAAGTAACTTATATTTTACAGGTTTCTGAGGCAAAGATTGGTACTTAGCTGTTCCATGAAAACGCAAAAACCACTTGCTCAATTGTACTCTGCTGTCCCATACCAAAAATATCCACAAAAGTATGTTTGCAGATATATTTTTTATTCTCTTCTCTTTTTAGGTATGGATGAAAGAGGAGGTACAACATCTTGGGGAACAAGTGGTCAACCAAGTCCTTCCTATGATTCATCTAGAGTAAGTTTGCTGATCAACCCTTGATTAA
Organism: Trachypithecus francoisi; assembly: GCF_009764315.1. Lineage (NCBI taxonomy): Eukaryota > Metazoa > Chordata > Mammalia > Primates > Cercopithecidae > Trachypithecus > Trachypithecus francoisi. Next base: position 132,838,704 of record NW_022681468.1, on the reverse strand, counting down.
AACTGTAATTTGGCAGACTAAGTAATTTCTTTCATATATGCTCTGTTTCTTATGAGAAATGAAAATTAATATCTTTTCATGGGAATATAGTAGAATACCCAGTACCTTTTTGGTACATTTAGTTCTTTTTATAAGCTGTCAAACTTTGGAGATTTATTTTATTTCCTACAGTTAAATATTCTTGGTGTTATTTGTACACCTGAACTGTCTACAGTACTCTTTACTAAAGAGCTTGGAATGCCTAAGTGCTCTCCATATGTATTTAGCCATTTTTCTTTATGTTTGGTTTATTTGCTTTGCGAGATGGCAGTGGCTTTCAATGTACCGTCTTCCAGCCTCTCTCCCTCATCGTTGCTTCAACAGTCATCAGCCCTTTGCATCAGGAACTCAGTAGCCCTGCCTCTTGGAAGCATATCAAAACAGACATAACAGATGACATTTCTTGGTTAACAATTAAGAGAAAATAGGACCAAGCCATCTTTCTACACATTGAGGTCACAAGATTAGAGCCCTTTCCAACAAAAAACAAAAAGAAAAAACCCCAAAACTTTATAAAATGAGACCAGGAAATGGAAAATTAGATCAAAGAATTAGAATAAAATTAAGCACTCTGCTCCCAGACTTTCTCTGGTAAACTGACGAGGTTAAGAGAGACTTTTCCAGGCTGGGCGCGGTGGTTCATGCCTGTAATCCCAGCACTTTGGGAGGTTGAGGCAGGTGGATCACTTGAAGTCAGAAGTTGGAGACCAGCCTAGCCAACATGGTGAAATCCCGTCTGTACTAAAAGTACAAAAATTAGCCAAGGCATGGGGGTGGGCACCTGTAGTCCCAGCTACTCAGGAGGCTGAGGCAGGAGAATCGCTGAACCTGGGAGGCGGAGTTGCAGTGAGCCAAGATCATGCCACTGGACTCAAGCCTGGGCCACAGAGTGAGACTCCATCCCAAAAAAACAAAAAGAAAAGAGAGAGAGACTTTTCCAAAAGGCCATACTTTAAGTGAATGAATTTCTCATTTCTCTCAGAATTAACCAAGAGAAGAAAGAGACAAGCATAAGATTTATGGGTAGTTAACCCTAGAAGCAAATTGCCTTAATGGGAGGAAAACTGAGTAAGTGATTGAAATGCATAGTCTCAGTATGGATTACACAAGTTTGCTTTGAAAAATGCTGAGTTAAAATACCTTTTAAAATTCGGGGTTTTACTGTTGTATTTGGCTGTAGCCTATGTATAACTTATCTTAAATCCTTTGGAAAGAACTGGGATAGTCATACGGAATCCAAAAAGATGCATAGAGGCTGTTAAAGGTGGGTTTTTGTGTTTCACTTTTGGGAATCAGAGGCTGAGAAAGCTACATTGTAGTGTAAAGAGCCATATGCTGAGTATGTCAGGACTTGAATTTTACTCTCAACTGTGTTGTGAATCAGCCATTTAATCTTGGACACATTATTTTTGTCTTAGCCATTTAATCTTGGACGCATTGTTTTTGTCTCGAGGCTACTTAAACTGGTTGATGTCCGAATTTCCTTCCACTCTTAAACGTTTCTGATTCTTTGAGTATTATTATGAACCTGTGAGATAGGATCCAGTTTAGATTTTGAAGGTAGGAGTTTTGTGTAGTGGGAAACCCACAATACTACTAATTAATATTGGATTATTTTTTTCAGAGGCTTGAGTTACTTTGTAATAACATGTTATTTCTTAGAATGCATTAAATGGTAGCTGGGTGCCTTATATTTATCACTCTTTCAGGCTTTCTTCACTGCTTCCCACTCCCCCACCGCCCCCCTTGAGTGCTGCATAGGATTTTAGGTGAAAAAAACATACTAATGTATCCAAACACTTATATAATTTATGATCTTGAAATTAAGTTTACCTTCAGACATGAAATCCAAAGCAAATCTTTTCTTTTTGCTATTTATAGGTTAAACTGAAATGCTGTATTTTACTTAGTTTATTTATTTTTAGTATGTATTATGTACAGTGAAAAGTTAAATTGATTATGTAGTAAGCTAGTTTTCATAGAACCATAGAACCACATATGTATTTCTAACTGTCTGTTGAGATATCAGATAGAGTGAAGATTTAATGCTACCCTTCTTTATTTTTATTCCCATTGAAATCCACTCTTTCACTAAGTTTTCTCCTTCTATCCTAGTCATCGTCTAAACCTAAAAGGTTTGGTGAGATAGTTAAGAGATTTTTGGTATCATTTTCAAACAGAAATCTGGATCCAATTTCCAGCTGTTATTCCCTTTAACTCTTCTTGCCAAGGAGAACTTTATGGTTGTCTTTGAAGCCTCCCTCAGTACTACTTTATAGGGAAATTATCAGCTTTTGGGGTTTCATCTTTTAACACCATTCACCTCTTGACCATTTTTTTTCATAATCATAAGCATAAATGGGTATAATTGTGTTAATAAGAATCTCAACTACAGTACTTCATTCTCCTATTTTAGTATATTGAATTTCTTAAATTCTTATTTAAGTACATTGAGGTTCTTAAATTCAAAAATAAGTATTAATGTTGGCTAAAGACTAGTTTTGACTTGTTAAAAATTTGTCAACTTAAACAGTGAAATTGCAGATACTTCAGTAGAAATCACATAAATGAAATTTATTTAGACTTTATCATATTTTATAAATATTACATTTCTGTCAGCAAATTGCATTATTTAAAAATAATTTGATTTTCAGTAACATCACTAAGTAGAAATTTTTTATTATACTTTTTATAAAATTTGAAAATGCTTGGTAGGCCAAAAAAGGATATTGGATACTGCAAAATGAGTAATTTGTTGGAGACACAATATACATGCTTTAAACTTACATGAATTGAACTGTCTGAGCTGCCATTCTATCCCTCTCCCATTCCTATGCTAAACTATAAGGGAGAAACAATACTTTCTGTACAATAGTATGAAACCGTATTTGGCAAATGAACCTTAATAATATTGTATAACTATATGTTACTGTATGGGAGTAGCTACACAAAGTCATGTTGATTGAACTTACTCTTTATTTAAGAACTTTTCAAGGGAAATGTTTGCTATGTACGCTAGTTGCCTTACAGGGTCCTGACTTTAATTGTAAGATACCGTGCTACTCTAGTAGCTTTGGTGCGTAAAGGAGCTCCATCTGAGTCACATAGTTAAGTGGTCACAAACTTCTCATCTCTGTGTTAGGCTTATACCCATTCTTTCAGAATTAGGAAAAGTCACTCTAGCACAGCTGCAGTCTGTGTGTCTGCCCCTGCTTTTACCAAATCCACCAGAAAAGTAGCCTTGCACTGTAGAGGTGGTTAAGTTTCTGGTTATCAGAAGTACCTACAGCAGTCCGTCCGGTGAAGAGATTTTGCTAGGTTGACATAAAAATAGACATTGTGCCTAAGAGTGGTTATAGAAGAAATGGTAGGCATGGTCAGCATTCTTAGGCAATGTGGATTTCATATTTCCTCAGCATGTCTCAGCATGTTTGAGACACCCAGAGGGAAGGAACACAACATTTGTGCTTTGTAAGCTCCAGACCTCTACTTTTGTTAAAGTCCTGGTTTCTGCACTCTTCATTTGCTGCCCACCTGTACAGAGAGCATAGACACACACATGAACATACAGATAGAATCATGTTGTGAATAGCACTTCCAGTTTTAGAAATTTGTGAATGTGGTGATAAAGGCAAAGCACCTGAGACTGAAAGGAGTGATTAAAATCTCAGGTAGTTTAGACATGGGCAAGAGATCTAGTTAATGAGTTTGTTCCCTCTCTCCCTTGTTTTTCATTCTTTATTGCATAGAAATGTTGGTGTACTAGGCATAAAGACCAGAGAATATTGTGGTTGTTCTTGTTCACTAAAGTGTTAGTGACTGTGAAATCATACTGCTTGGGTATAAATCATAACTCTGCCACTTACTACCTGTGTGATTCTGGACAAGTTATTTAAATCTAGTGTACTTCAGTTTACTCATCTGTGAAATGGGGATAATGATATCTGTTTCATGAGGTTGTTGAGGATTAAATGAGGCAATATATGGAAATTGCATAGATCAATGTCTGATATGTGATGAGTGCTATATAAGTGTTGGCTTTATACCAATGTATCTCAAAATTCACTAGATCTATATTTAATAATTACATAAATTTAAACACATGGATACATTGCAAATATGCTGTATTCTAAGTGTAATAAATGAGAATTATTTGCCAACTCAGTCATGCTTAATTTAACTACTTTTATTTCTTTTAAATGTATGAAGGACATAAATCAATTTCCCTTCTTCTTCAGCTGTTCATTTCTTTCTTGGGAAAGCAACAGTCTCTTCCTGCCAAACTTGGATATAAAAGTTATCAGTCTCTGTAGTATAACACCTTATACATAATGGGTGCTCTATACATGTTTGCTGAATATAATCAAATCGGGGAACAATCATTAGATTTACTAGATTAATTAGGCTGGGAGGTTGAGGAAGGAAAGAATCAACGTTGATTTAAGATGAAGCTTGAAGTAGGTGGTGGTGGTATTAATGGTAATAAGTGATTTGGAAACGTACTGTGTGACCATGAGAAAGTTACTTCTATGTGTCTTAGTTTTCTGGTCTCTAAAATTATGATAATTTTACATGTATTTTGTAGGGTTTTGGTGAAGATGAAATGTAATAATAGGTATGCAGTATTTCATTTATTGATATAATAAGTGGAAACTGCTATTACTATTTATAATAATTTGAAGTACATTTTCATAGTTACATTTCTTGATGTACAAATTCTGTTTCTAGAATGTCTAGTTGTTTGAGTTTGTGGAAATGTCAAGAGGCCAGGTCATCTTGGTTTCTCTGCCTTTTTAACTGTGTTAGCCAACCTATGCCAAGCTCTGGAGTATTAAAGTACCATTGAGGTTTGCATCCTGGGGTAGGAGAGGGAGAGAGAGGAGTATATTGATGCTCTTTTCTAAGATACAGAGTTGGTCAGTCCTTAATTTAAAAGGTAGAATTGAGTTCATTGATAGGAAACCACTGATAGGAATTAGATTTATAGGCATCATCAGTAATCAAGAGTTGGCATTTTAATTATGAACATTTTTCAGCCTATATATAATCTTATAGTAGTTATTTTTTTTAAAAAAGAAGCTACATTAAGTTGAGTAGAGCTTGGGTGCTTTTTAAAAATACAAATTGCTAAATATCCACCATGGTTTTCTCTTCTGTCTGTATTATGGCTTACAGAATGAAACAGTCATTATCTTTTTGCTCTTTCTTCCATCTGTGTTTTACAGTATCATAGAATTTTCAAAATTGAAAGATGCATTGGTTATATATATTCTGTCTTTATTTCATACATGAGGAAACTGAAACGACACGCTTGAGATTTGACCAAGTGTAGATTTGTGCTGTATGTAGAGATTTGGCTAGGCTGTGTGACTAGTTAATGACAGCCTCTGGCATGACAGAACTCAGATACTCTGAATCTTATGCTAGTGCTTTTTAACCCCTTTACTTTAGTACTTCCCAACTCAAAGAACTATATATTTTCTGTCATATCCTGAAGGAATGGGAAAAGAGAGAAGAGAAAAGTGAAAAGAGAAGAGGGTCTGCAGCTGATAAAAGAGGACATGGGACATATGATAGAACAGTTTACCTAGCAAGTATAGTGTATTGTGGGGAGAATAGCATAGAATTTAAGAGCTTGAGCGTTAAAATCAAGCTGTTTTGGGGTCTGTTTCTGGCACTTCTACCTCCTTACTCTGTGACTCTGGGCAAGTGATTTGTTTTTACCTTAATCTTTTTTTCTTTTTTCACTGATTTAAAGGGGATGGGTACTAATAATAACTACCTCACTAAAGTTTGGGGCTTATACCTGTTAGTAGAAAATGGAAAACCAGTGTGTGATAATGATTTAGCTTTAAAATACTTGATTTAGCTGCTGTGTATGATTCAGCACAAGATGATATCAGAGATTTTTTTTTTTTATTAAGGGATAATAATAGGTATGTTCTGAGGCTTTTTGTTTTAATATATGCTATGACTTCTGATACCTATAGCAATGAAGGGACAAGAGGATTCCGTTCATTTAAAAAGCATCAGCAGTGGTCATTTAACAGATGTCAAAAACACAGACAGCAACCTCATAGACCCAACTAGGTTGAAAATGAAAATACGTGGGTACAAGGATTTAAGTATTTCTCCAGTCTTCTAAAGTTCATAGACAAAGCCATAGATTGGGGACTTGGGATAAGGGAAACAAAATTAAATAAAAACTCAATGAAAGTAAACATAAGCTTTCAGATTTTATGGAAACTAAAATCAGCCTATAAGATTATCTGGATGAGATTAATGTCATTTCTTTTGCAAATCCTGGACCATTCCTGCCAGATATGGCTAAAGGGAACTTTAATTTTGTTTAGTGCTCTCTCCATTCTTAACAAGAGTTCAGTATTTTTTCGTTAATGTGGACAAGCTTGGCTAAGAACCTCTCTATAGTTTGTGGGTAGTGAGTTAGAAATAGGATAATAGAACCTTGGTTTTTCCTTTTTTTTTTTTTTTTTTGAAACGGAGTCTCGCTCTGTCGCCCAGGCTGGAGTGCAGTGGCCGGATCTCAGCTCACTGCAAGCTCCGCCTCCCGGGTTTACGCCATTCTCCTGCCTCAGCCTCTGGAGTAGCTGGGACTACAGGCGCCCGCCACCTCGCCTGGCTAGTTTTTTGTATTTTTTAGTAGAGACAGGGTTTCACCGTATTAGCCAGGATGGTCTCGATCTTATGACCTCGTGATTCGCCTGTCTCGGCCTCCCAAAGTGCTGGGATTACAGACTTGAGGCACCACGCCCGGCCAAACCTTGGTTTTTCTAATGTGCTATCTATACAAAAAACAGAGGTCATTCTGACCTCAGCAGGGTCATACTGACTGAAGGTGTAGAAGGAACTGGTGGGTAGTTCATTTCCATTTGACAGCAGATGCCTTAAGAGTGTGTCTGTGGGCAGAGGCAACTTGTAGTTTCCTTCCTCCAGCAGAGCCCAGTGGCATAAGAACAGTATAGGTGGCCTGCTTTTCGGGAGGCTGGACTTACCGTGATCCTCCAATTTTAAGATGCTGAGATTTGTAAATGCATTCAGTTTCTTAAATGTTAAAGGTGAATAAATGTGTATCTTATAGTTCAGGAAATATGCTTAGACATATAAGTCCTATTTGCCTAAAGAGTTACTTTTTAGGCTGGGTGTGGTGGCTCACGCCTGTAAACCGAGCACATTGGGAGGCTAAAATGGGAGGATTGCTTGAGCCCAAGAGTTTGAGACCGACCTGGGCAACAAAATGAGAGCCCCCTCTCTACAAAAAATAGAGAGAAAAAAAAATGCCAGGCCTGGTAGTGTGCAGCTGTGGTCCCAGCTACTCAGGAGGCTGAAGTGAGAGGATTGCTTCAACCCAGGGGTCGAGGCTGTAGTGAAGAAAAAAAAAAGTTGCTGGTTCACAGCTGTAATCCCAGCAATTTGGGAAGCTGAGGCAGGTGGATCGCTTGAATCCAGGAGTTCAACACCAGCCTCTACAACATGGCGAAACCCCATCTCTTAAAAAAAAAAAAAAGAAAAAGAAAAAATCTAGCCAGTTGTGGTGTTGGCTGTAGTCCCAGTTACTCAGGAGGTTGAGGCAGCAGAATCTCTAGAGCTGGGGAGGCAGAGGTTGCAGTGAGCCGAGATTGCACCACTACACTGTAGCCCTGGTGGCAGAGTGAAACCTGATCTCAAAAAAAAAAAAAACCCCAGAAAACTTTTTAACTCTTTTAAGACAGAAGTGGAGACGCTATAATTAGACAGCAAATAGTTAATTAGCAAAATAATTTTATTAGCTACTATGAGATTCCAGAGGAGGGAGAGAATACTTTGGATGGTCAAGAAAGACTTAATAGAGGAGGAAGTGTTTGAGTAGACTCTTAGAGGATAGATAGCATTTGAATAGGGCTGGAAGAAAGTCTGGAAATGTGGAATGATGGAGACAGTACGGTGGTCTCATTACAAAATTCGGTAGATAATAAATCAGCTTACTTTGTGGGAAAATAGTATGAGATGAGGCTGGATAACATTTCTGTAAAAAAAAGTTATCTATTCTTTGGGAGCCAATTAAAAATAGATTTTATACACAAAATTTTTATAAATATTAACTTACTGTGTGGTATGAAGAATGGATCCAAAGTGAAAGAGTGGCAAAAAATAGGATGATCTGAAAAGATGGTACATAGACCCACTCATAATGAAATAAGACTTGGATTCAGAGGATAGGAGCCAGATTGCAAAGTTATATAAGAAATTTCACAAAGGGGAAAACACAAAACCGGTACAACTAGGTGACTGGGAAAGATATAAAATCATGTAGACTCACTTCACCCACAGAATGATAACGCCTGAATTAAACTTCATGTGTTTTTTATTTAGGCGTTGTCAAGTTAGCTATGATTGTATTAAACCAGATTGCTTGATTTTGATAAACAGTTTTCCTTATATTAATACATGGGAAAATCGAGTTGTGTGAATAAAGAAATATAAAATAGCTTTTACTCAGTTGTCCCTTTTGTCAGCATCGATGGGTAAAAGGTTAGTGTTAGTTTTTCTTCTCTAGTGTAGATATTTCCTCAAAATTGTGTGTTTGCTATTGTTTTTATTTTTGAAGGGAAAAAAGTGTACATTTTATAGCTACTAGGAGATCAAATACAGTAATTAGAAAGGACACACAAATTTTGAAATAGTATTTTATGCCTCTTGATCTCAGGTACAATACACGAGATGAAGCAGTTAAATAGCAAAGCAAGACAGAAGGGTCAGAGAATTAAAGTAAGTGTTTTCTATATATTGCATCTATGTTCCCATTAATCTCTGTTTTGTTATATAACTGCTCCTTCTGAATGCTCTGAATGTGAAGAAAACTTTGAGTAAGAAAAAGGGCGTGTTTTAAAGTTAGATTTAAATAAAACCATAGGAGTAAAATGTTTTTACTCTTAGTTCTGTTTGAAACAGCCCCTGCCTGTAAATTATAACGTTAATGTTTTTGGATAAGAAAAAATTGGGTTGTGATGATGTAAGCACCTTTAAGTCTCTTGCCAGCAGATACTTAAAGTGAAAGAAAGCACCTACTGATCAGATTGCCCATGTTTCCATTTTAAGACAATTAAAGCTTCATTTTTTTTTCAGACTAGCCTTTCTTCCTGGGGACAACACTTACTGAGAGGCTTTGCTGTAGATCTTTTTGGAAATAACCTTCATGTCAATTTCTCACCTTACTGTAGTTAACTTTGTAGGCCCATGAAATAACATCTTGATCAGGACTAATCTAATCTTTGTAGTTTTCTTTTTTAATCTTCTAACTAATTGTTCAGATTTTAAAGTTAACAAGTAAAAATCAAAACATACTAATCTTTGAATCTTTTTTTTTTTTTTTTTTTTTTTTTTTTTTTTTTGAGACGGAGTCTTGCTCTGTCACCCAGGCTGGAGTGCAGTGGCCGGATCTCAGCTCACTGCAAGCTCCGCCTCCCGGGTTCACGCCATTCTCCCGCCTCAGCCTCCGGAGTAGCTGGGACTACAGGCGCCCGCCACCTCGCCCGGCTAGTTTTTTGTATTTTTTGTAGAGACGGGGTTTCACCGTGTTAGCCAGGATGGTCTCGATCTCCTGACCTCGTGATCCACCCGTCTCGGCCTCCCAAAGTGCTGGGATTACAGGCTTGAGCCACCGCGCCCGGCCATCTTTGAATCTTTATGTCCCTTTTTGTAATTGTTGAGGTCTTTCTTGACAGCCTGTTTAATATTTTTTCCCTAAGTTTAGAGATTGCTTATTCGTGGGAATAAAAAGTAGGGTAAATTCTGGCTGAACACTTTTTTTTTTAACCCACTTGGGTTTTTAAATTAATAACAATGAAATCGTAACCAGCACTTGTCACAATTTAGTTTACACACTTTCACATGTTACCTGCTTTGATCTTCACATCAGCTCACCAAGAAGCCATTTTTAAAATCCTCTCCATTTTAGAGGTGACAGAATTGAAGGTTAGAAAAGGTAGATAGCTTACCAGATATTAAATGCTTAGGACTTTATCCAGGCTGTCTCTAAATTAACTGTCCCTTTTTACTATGTTACATTTGCCAAATTATAAAAGAGACCCCCAGAACAGTTATTTCTACTTGTGCAGGACTTTAAGGACAGAGTCTCTAGAAGTTTAAAGATAACGGTACTGCCAACTTACTTCTTATAAAAACAGTATTTACATTTTATACATTAAAAAAATGAGCTATAGGATGAATCAGACAGGTTTGCTTCTAGTTTTTACCACTCTGTTTTACCTTGGACAAGGGAGTTAATTTCTGAGCCTCAGATTTCTCATCTCCAAAGAGATTTTTTCTCATAGGAAGTGTGCAAGAATTAATAGAGGAAGTTTTATACAGTATTTAGCTCATATAGAAATCTGTACATTGTACTTTTTTTTACACTCCCATGAGAAATTTCATGCCCATTTTGATTTAAAAAATAAAAAAGATGTTAGGAATTTTTCAAATCTTGGATGGTCATTGGAGAGGCAGCTGTTTTGAATTCCTGGAGTAGGTCCTGAAAAGATGATGAACTATTGGAGTTTTTAAATGCCCAACAAGAAGTTAGTTTGTTTGTTTGTTTGTTTGTTTGAGACAGGGTCTTGCTCTGTCGCCCAGGCTGGAAATGCAATGGCACAGTCATGTCTTACTGCAGCTTTGACCTCCCAGGCTCAAGTGCCTCTCCCACCTTAGCCTCCTGAATAGTTGGGATTACAGAGGTGTAGCACCACACTTGAACTTTTGGAAAGTTCTGTATTGCAGATCTTGGGATTTGGAGATTATTGGGGAAAAGAAATAGGGCAACCCACATTCTTATGAATGTAAATTTATGCAAATCTATATTCTTATAACAGATTGCAGATTAATACAGTCTAGGAAAGGAAGAGGTTTCAGTTCCTCAAATCTGTTTAAAGGGATATGCATCTCTAAGGCATTTAAGAGACCTAAATTAGCTTATGTAGGCCAAAGGATTGGTGTCATCAATAATTGTTAGATTTTTGTGTCATGTATTTTTGTTGTCATATACTTAAACACTCTTATTCTGAGAACAAGCTTGAAATGTTTCCCTTCAGCATATTGAACTGATGCTTTAACCTTCTTCTTATAAAATGAAATAATTACTTAAATGTCATTTTACATCATAATCAGTTTGTTGCTTTGTGCATGGAGCAGAGTATATTCTGGTGTTTAGGTCTGGAAATTATTTTGTGATAAAGCAATTAAGTGCCAGCTGTCCTGAACCAAATATCTTCTCCATGTTGGTAATACTGTTGCATCTTATTGAGTTGACTTTTCTGAGTTTTTGCTGTCTCCATATTACTCTTGATTTTCCACTAATTTTGCCTTACTTCCTTATATCATTTTTCCTCAGTATCTTTCTTCCCTACTTTGAGTTTTGTAGTCTCTTGGAATTCTGTATGCACATCTTTATGTTGTTAACATGGAAATCCTTTTTTTCCAACTCCTTTCATTCATGAAGCTTTTACTGAGATTTCACTATTTTCTTGTCACTGAAATTAGTTGTGCAAAACAAAAACCATCAGTTTATATTTCATAAAGGGAGTCCTCATTCTTATGGGAAAAACAGAGATTATTGTACAGTAGAATGATAAAAGCTATGATAAGGATGGCCTAGGGGAGAGTAAAAGTCCAGAAATAGAAGGAATATTTGCTTATGAAATCTCCAGGGCATATTGTATACAAAGTGAAAATGATAATCTGTTTTGTAACACAAGGAACAGAGAATTTAAGCCTGAGTTCTCTCATTAGAAAAATGAACCTGGTCAAATGGGTCACTTTTTCTGGACATGACATGAGGTTTCTTCCTTTCTTTTTTTTTTTTCTTTTTTTCTTTTTTTAAATTTGAGACAGGGTCTTGCTCTGTTGCCCAGGCTAGAGAGTACAGTGACACGATCATGGCCTGTTGCAGCCTTGACTCCCTGGGCTCAAGTGATCCTCTGCCTCAGCCTCCCAAGTAGCTGGGACTGCAGGCCTGTGCCACCATGTCTGGCTAATTTTTTGTAGAGACAGGGTCTCACTTATGTTGCCCATGCTGTTATCAAACTCCTGAGCTCAAGTGATCCTCCTGCCTTGGCCTCCCGAAGTGCTGAGATTATAGGCATGAGCCACTGTGTTCGGATGGGCATCAGATTTCTAATGTGTAAAACAAAATTTTGAATAAGATCATAGTTTCTCAAACTGTCCTTAATGGGATATTAACAAGCAGTGTACAAATACAGAGCTTTGTAGTCTAAAACATTTATGTATTAGTTAAATGGGCTTTTTGTGGTATTAGATTTCTTAGTTTTTAATAGGTGGTAGTAAATGATAAATCTTTACGAAAGGAAAAGAATAAACTTCTTCCTACATTTTTTTCCATCATAGAATGCCCTCGATATTACTTAAGAAATGTAGTTTGACTGCTAGTAGCAGTCTCAAGAAATAGTAAGTTAGGCAATGTAAACATTTAGCTCTTAACTTAGATCTATGATCCTTTTGAGTTTGTTTCTGTATAAGATGTCAAGTCGGCCGGGCGCGGTGGCTCAAGCCTGTAATCCCTGCACTTTGGGAGGCCGAGACGGGTGGATCACAAGGTCAGGAGATCGAGACCATCCTGGCTAACACAGTGAAACCCCATCTCTACTAAAAAAACACAAAAAACTAGCCGGGCGAGGTGGCGGGCGCCTGTAGTCCCGGCTACTCGGGAGGCTGAGGCAGGAGAATGGCGTAAACCCGGGAGGCGGAGCTTGCGGTGAGCTGAGATCCGGCCACTGCACTCCAGCCTGGGCGACAGAGCGAGACTCCGTCTCAAAAAAAAAAAAAAAAAAAAATGTCAAGTCAGGGTCAACGTTAATTTTTTTTTCGTAAGGCTGTCCAGTTTGCTACTACCATTTGTTGAAAAGATTTTTCTTCCCTCCATTGAGTTAACTTGTTATCTCTGTTAAAAATCTGTTGACCGTATATGTGAGGATCAATATCTGGGCTCTGTATTCTGTTTTATTGATTTATCTTCACACCAATACCGTAACTGTCTTGATTTCTATACCTTTAAAATAAATCTTGATATCAGGTAGTATAAGTCTTCCACCTTGTTATTCTGTTTCAAAATTGTTTGAACTTTTCTATGTTGTTTGCGTATACATTGAAGATTTTAAAACCAGTGTGTCAGTTTCTACTAAGCTGTGTAGGATTTTTTTTTTTTTTCTTTTTTTATTTTTTATTATACTTTAAGTTCTAGGGTACATGTGCATAACGTTTATATCATGTATAACTCCCCAATGCAATCCCTCCCTCCTCCCCCCTCCCCATGATAGGCCCCAGTGTGTGATGTTCCCCTTCCCGATTAGGATTACATTGAGTCTGTAGATCAGTTGGAGGGGATCTTAACAGTGTGGAGGCTTTCAATTCATGCATATGATGTATCTCCATATTTAAATCTTTGCTTTCCATATATATTTTTTTTTTTTTTTTTTTTAATTTTTTGGCAAAGCTTTGCTCTGGTGCCCAGGCTGGAGTGCAGTGACATGATCTCTGTTAGTATTTTTAGATAGTTTTTAGTGAACAAGTCTTGCACATCTTCTGTTTAATCTATTAACTAAATGTGTTTCATAATTTTTGATCTGTTATATGTATTTTTAATTGCATTTTTTGGCTCATATCTAATATATAAGACAATGATTTTTGTATATTGACGATGCGTCCTGAAACCTTGCTAAACTCACTAGTTATGGTAGCTTTTTTGGACATTCCGGAGAATTTTGTTTGAACAATGTGTTGTCTGTCAGTTATGAGAATTTAACTTTTTCCTTTCTAATCCAGATTTTTTTTTTCCTTATGGAATTGGCTATAACTTCAAGTATGATGTTGAATAGATGTGGTTAAGAATGGACTTTGTTCCTAATGTTAGGGATAAACAGTGTTTTGCCATTAAGCATGATAATTGCTATAGATTTTATTGATGTGATTTATTAGATCGAGGAAGTTCCTTTGTAAATGTAATTTGTTGAGAGTATTTAAGAAAAACTGATGTTGAATTTTATAAAATATTTTTTTCTGCATCTGTTGAGATGGTCAGATGATTTTTCCTTTTTAGTGTGTCACTACAGAAGTTATATTGATTAATATTTTAAAAATATTACAGCAACGCTGCATTCCTGGGCTATCTAGTACTGGGTTATTATGTATTGCCATTTTAAAATTGTTTGATTTAATTTGCTAAAATATTAAGAATTTTTACATTCAGGTAATATTGATCTGTAGTTTTATTTGTTTTTTCTTTTTTTTTGAGACGGAGTCCTGCTCTGTCACCCAGGCTGGAATGCAGGGGCGTGATCTCAGCTCACTGCAACCTCCGCCTCGCAGGTTCAAGTGATTCTCCTGCCTCAGCCTCCCGAGGAGCTGGGATTACAGGCACCCGCCACTACATCTGCCTAATTTGTATATTTTTTTAGTAGAGACAGGGTTTCACCATGTTGGCCAGGCTGGGCTCCAACTCCTTACCTGAAGTGATCTGCCCACCTTGGCTTCCCAAAGTGCTGGGATCGCAGACATGAGCTACCATGCCTGGCGGATCTGTAGTTTTTTTTAAAAAAAAAAAAAACTTGTGTGTGTACTTTCTTTGTAAGAATTTGTTATCATGCTAATCCTGGCCTGAAAGAATTAGTTGAGAAGTATTACTTCTTCAAATTTATTGACAAGATTGTTAATAATATTTTCTTCTTTTTAATTTTTGTTTTAGTTACCTATTGTTAACTAGATACCACAAACTTAAATAACACATTTATTGTCTCATCTATGAGATGGGGGAAATATAGTATTATTCAATATATAGGTTATATGGGTTAAATTAACTGACAGAATGGCATGGATATTGTTAACAGTGCTGGCACACGTAGTATGTACTCAATAAAACTTAGTTGTGATTGACACTTTATTTTCCAGTTATCAGTATGTTTCATTTTGCTTTAGGGTATTCTTTAGCAAATCTTAATGTGACTTCTGCCTGCCTAACAGTATTTGTTCTGCTTTTGGTGCTCCCATTTGAAGCTGTGCTGGTGTATTAGCATCTTCTAAACTATTCATACAAAACCCAGCAAGTTTAACTTGTAATTTGGCAGACTGGTTTGTACTTCATTTAAATTTTTACTGTTTATTATCATCCTGCCCCCTAGACTACTAGGGGGTCCAATTGTAGTAATCAAACCTTGGAAGCTGTAATGTGGTACATGCATGTCAGGCCCAGATCTCATGAAAAGGTTATTCAGTTTATTAAAATATTTTCAGATAATGTCTCTCTTTTCTTGTGACTGTAAGCTCCTTGAAGGCAAAGACTTTTATTTATTTTTGCATCCTATCATCTGGCACAATGTCTAATATATTATAGGCAATACTACACATATAAACATAGGTATTGTCACTCTTCCATATACATATTTTAATTTCTTTAATTTCATTAATAACTAGATTGACATAATATGAAAAGATAGGTAAAAAAAATAAGGTGAGTAATGAAGGAGAAAATGGGGGCTAAAAATCGAGAGAAGGTAAGACGAGAAGATGAAGTATCAAAAAACACACCTGGCATTTAGGATAGAGATTGATAGTATGCATTAAAAATATTAGAACTCAAAGCAGACAGGAAATTCATTTCAGTTATTGCTGCTGATGAAAACCTTCATATTTGATCACATAGATAATTCAGTTTGTGTCACAATTAGCTTTAATTTTCTTAGGAAGGGTATAAGAAAAGAAAGGTAATACTGTGACCTGTTGTTATGAAAGGAATGCTGGTCTTCTATGTTCGTAAGTATCTGAAAATTTTGTATTTTGTGCAAATGTAATTAACTCACATTTTTGTAAGTATGTGAAAAGTTTACATTGGGTGCAAATAATAGTAAAGCAATATCAATTTGGACTAAATGTCTGAATTCAAGTGTAATTTTACTTTTTAGGAAATAACTGCTTTTTACTTTTAATTACATGTATTAGCTGAAACTATTCCAATAGAGTAATGCCACTTAAACTTGCTTCACAGTTTACATACACACATCAGAAGAGAGTTTTTCTCTGGTAATGGGTCAGATAGTTATTTCTTTGATTGTGTACTAGGTGAGGATGCTGACTTGTATTTTCATACCATGTTATATGAAGAATATTACTTTTCACACTAGAATCATGGCCATGGAAGGAGATGCTTCCACTGAGAAGCGTTAAAAAATCCATGTAAATTGCTGGCACTTCCACATCTCATGCTTACTCCAAGATACAAATCAATGCTTTTTGGTAGAGTAGGGATGGAGTGGAACAGTCGTTCTTTTTCTGCTTTCATTTTTTATGAATTCACATAGTTTGAGTAGATCAATTGACGTAAGATACAAGTCAGTATATCTGGTCACACAAGTAACCACAAAATCCCTCTGCTGTGTGATTTTGTTCAATTCTAGTAGATGTTTCTCAAACTGGGAAATGAGTAGTCCCTGGCGGTTGTTCCTCAGCCCTGTTCTCCAACGTGATTAGAGAAGGAAATGCCTTTATTTACTGATTTTTTCAGTGAAAGGAGACTGACAACCATGCAGAAATAAGTTAAATGTTCTTTAGTTACAAAAGTGCTATGGAAATGGGAGGGCAGCGTATTTAGAATTTAATTCCTTTATTCTTTGTATGTGTAAGGGCTAACCTGAAGAGGTATTTTCTTTAAATAAATCTATAAAGTATTAACATACTAATAGGAAGACTCACAGATTCTGAAGCTGTGATTTTGGGATATTTAAGGAGACTTAAAAATCATTTTAAAAATGCTTTCTCAAATTAAAACAGCAACTTTCTTGAAAAATAATTTAGATGCTCTTTCAAATTGAAAAATTACAGAAGTTAAAAATGAGGAATTATTCCACATCCAAGAAAAACCTGTTGAGTTACTTCACTAAGCTGCTCATTGAAAATACAAGTCTCTACTGACAGGATTACATTTTAGTTTTAAGAAGCTAATTTATCATTTAAAGATTATCTCTAAAAGTTAGGTTTTGTATATGTAATATACTCACAGTTACACCTGCCTCTCATAACTTGATAGTGAAACCTTTCTGTTTTTCAAAGGGAGTTCCAGCATTTCAACTGCTGAACACTTTACAAGAGAAACTGTATACTGTACATCTGAAAGCAGGGGTACTGTCTGCTTTTGGTGTTAAATAGACATGAAGACTTCTTTCGTTGCCCGTTCTTTTTTGGAATATTCACATGACACTTGTGTCCTTTAGCCAGATAATCACTGTTGATTTCAGAGGTCTAGAAATTGGGGAAGGGGATAATAGGTCTGTCTCTTAACAAGCCTTTTTGCATTCAGTTGCTATTTCTGGGAAGCTTCAGTGCTGCAACAAATCACAGAGTCTCTAAGGAAGACTAGTGCCCCCTATCATGCTGTTTCTCTTGTTGAGCATTCAATTGATGTTGGATTTCGGGCCCTGACCCTAAAGATTTTGATATCTATGTGAATAATTTCCTTTTCTGCAGTTGTCAGTGCATTACAGCTAGGCCATTCGGATGCCTTTTATTAGAACGGAGTTACATAGCCTTTCCCATTTAATTATTAATGAATATTAATTCTTAACTATAATTGCCAAATCATTATCATAAACTTTATCTAACATAAGGGTACTCGACTACTGGCTCTGACACTGTGGAAATTTGCCTCTAAGTTTTTTGATGCCTCTGTTTGCATTTTCCATGGTAGTTATCTTAGCATCCCAGAAGACTACTGTACCTATTCCCACCTTGGGCAAGAGAAAAGTTCTGCGATAGATAAAAATGTCTGCAGTAGATGTCCACTTAGCAGCAGAGGTTTTTCCATTTCCCATTTTGTTTATGGATTCATCAGAGTCCCCCAGTCCAAACAGTTCACTAAAGCTCTTATGACTGTCTCCACTATTGTGAGTACCATTTGCCAAACTGGGTAAAATTTTTTTTTGGTTTTTGTTTGTTTTGTTGTTGCATTTTCCTACTTTCATTCCTTTATCACTTATGAATTACTGTTTGAACAGATTTATTCATTTTGTGTGGCTTCAGCCTATCATTGAGCTGTTCAATTCACAATAGTTGTAGGGAGGAGCAGTTATTACTAGAAAGGCAACATTGCATGGTGGGCTCTGGACAGACAGCCTGGATTCAAATCCCCGTCCTGCTGTTTACTGTTAGACTTTGGGTGAACTGTGTAAATTTTCTGTGCCTCTTGCCTCATCGGTGGAATGGGAATAATAGTGACTAGTTCATAGTGTTGTAAAGATTAAGTGAATAAAGCCTTTAGCCTAAGTTCTGGCAAATGGTATCGCCAAATGTATGCTCATGCTATTATTATTTTTATTATAATAGTTATTATTTTTTAGATGTAGCCTCACTCTGTCACCCACGCTGGCGTGCAGTGGCACGATCTCAGCTCACTGCAGTCTCCACTTCCTGGGTTCAAGTGATCCTCCTACCTGAGCCTCCCAAGTACCTAGGACTATAGGCACATGCCGCTACATCCAGCTAATGTTTTGTTTGTTTGTTTTCTGTATTTTTAGTAGAGACAAGGTTTCACCATGTTGTTCAGGCTGGTCTCAAATTCCTGACCTCAAGTGATCCACCAGCCTCAGCCCCCAAAGTGCTGAGATTGTAGGCAAAAGCCGCTGCACCTGGCCCATGCTATTATGGTTAATACTGTTACACAAAACCTCAAATTAGGGAGGATGAGTGAAGATTTGGTAATATATTCCTGGAAGGAACCACTGATCTATCAGCTGTGGCTTATCTACTTTCACCTTCAAGGAAATGAATCTAGGCCAGGGATTTAGCGCATATGTGAGCCAGTTATTAAAGAAACATTGTTTCCCTATTTTACTTTGAATTGGAACTTACCCTTAAAGATGATTGCTTTAGTCATGGGGTAGGAAGAGGCAGTATAAATAAATAAATGGCTCATGGTCAACTTCCCTGACTAGTAACAGAACTCAAAAGTACTGTCTTAATGGTTCCTACTAAAATATGCAGTACTATTTTAATCATGAACTATATATTATTATGGCCATGGGTCAGAATCTAAAAATCAGGAGCAGCCAACCTTGTTGCCATGACTCTTAACAGTCCACACAACACTGGCTATCAAGATAGGATACCAGTGACAAACTAAAAATATATGATATTTCTTGCAGATTTTAATCTGTTGGTTCCTGGAGTAATGTATGCAACTTTATTTATAGAAACTTAAGATGAACTGAGGAGGCTAGCAAAGATTAACTCATTTAACAAATGTGTCTTGAACATTTTTTATGGAAAAGGACTGCCTTTGGAGCCAGGCGAAACTATTTCCGATAAGAATGTAGCTACACTAAGGGTTAAGTGAACTGATAAGGAAATGTAATCATGATTGCTTTGCTTTTTATCGTTTGGGAAGTGTGTCACAAATTACATACAACTTACAAGGGGATTTTGAAAGCCACCTTTCATAAGTTTGGGGCTTTCATGATGCGGCAAGAGATATGAGACTTTCCCCCAAACGATAATGTATTTCTATTTTAGAGAACAGTTTGGCAGTATCTGGTAAATTTGAACACGAGCATACCCTGCGAACCAGTAATTTCACATTTAGATAATTGATCCCAAGAGAAACTTTCATATAAATTTGTACAAGGAGACATATTCCTAAAATGTTTATAATAACCTTATTTGTAATAGGGAGAAATTGGAGGCAAGCTGAATGTCAATAGGGAACTGGATAAATTGTGGTATGTTTATAAGTAGAATATTATATAGGAGTGACATGTATATGCCAGTGCTACACATTGTCAGCATACATCAGTCTTATATATTGAATGTTAACTGAATAAAGAAAAAAAGATACCATGTAGAAACATACAAAATGATGCTATATACCATTTAGGTAATATATATAATGAAAATATTAAGTAATGCGTGAAAATGATAAAAAATTTAGGATAGTGTTTGCTTCTAATGGGAATTATAAGTACATAGGGGTTTAAACTATACTGGTAATGTTCTGTTTGTTGAGTTGTGGGCACATGGCTTTTTATTATGTACATTTTAATATGTCTGGACTAGTTTAGAAACATTTAAAAATTGAAAGAAAATGTGTCATATTTTGTTGACGTTTGCATTTCAGTGGAGATAAAATGAGAGATTTTTTTCCTGCTTAGTTGATGCTATTTCTGTACATTCTCTGTTTTCTACAATGGGTATATGTTATTTTAATCATGTTAAAGGAAAAACTGAGAAATAATGTATCTTTTAGAAAAATAAATGATTGTTTTAGGAATTTTTGGAAAATATAGGCAAATTAAATGAAAAAATATTAATACTTTTTATAATTAATTTTCTAGTCTTTCTGTAAACTTTATTTATTTGTTTTTAATTTTTAAAAATTTTTTGAGAAAAGCTCTGGCTCTGTTGCCCAGGCTGGAATGCAGTTACGTGATATTGGCTCACTGCAGCCTTCAACTCCTGGGCTCAAGGGATTCTTCTACCACAGCTTTCCAAGTAGGTGGGACTATAGGCATATTCTACCATATCTGGCTAATTTTCATGTATTTTGTAGCACCAGAGTCTCGCTGTGTTGCCCAGGCTGGTCTCGAACACCTGGGCTGAAGTGATCCTCCCACCTTGGCTTCCCAAAGTATTGGGATTACAGGTGTGAGCAACCACACCAGCTCTATAAATTTTTATAGAAGTTAAGCATTATTATATATATATATTTTTGCTACTATTTTTCCAGCCTGTTGTTATAAAATAAACATTTAACATATGGGACTGGTATTTTAAAGTTACTTTAAAATATATTATCCTCTGAATGTAAGAACATGGTTTTGCTCATTGGCTGATGTTCTCTCTTCTTGCAATTAGTTGTTGCTTCTTAAGCGTGGGTTTTAATAAAGTTATATTGTACCTTATGTTTGATTTATTTTAACTGATTTTACAAATATCAGGAAATAATAAAAATATTTACTGAGCAGTTACATGCTCAGTGATAATACCGTTGATTTAAAGTAGTAGAAGATAAAAGCTTTAAATTATGTAAAAGGTGAGATTTTCTTGGGAGGGGAACAGTAATATTTTAACTCTTAATTTTACTGGTTGTATATAGTATGATAGGCAGATTTATGAACACGACAGTGGAATTATGGTTTTACAATGTGAGCTCTTTAGGATTTGATGTAGTGCTAGTGGTACTAGAAAAAGAAATAATAGGGCTAATACTGTTTTACAGCATACCAGGCCCTGTGACTTACAGGATAATATAAACCAGTTCTTGCCAAACTTCATTTTGTTTATAAATCTCCTGTAAATCTTGTTAAGATGCAGATTCTGGATTCACTAGGCCTAGGATTCTGCCAGAGCTTCTGCATTTCAACAAACTCCCAGAATTTGCCGATAAGTCAGTTTTAAGGACCACATTTTTAATACTGAGGATGTACATTAGTGCTTCTCAAACTATCTGCGAAAGACTAGCTTTTAAAAAATATTATCTAGTATTTCACAGAAGAATACTTCTTGGAAATAAAGAATGTATAGAAGGCAAAGGGAGAAAATTGTATATTGTATATTATAAATTATTATACAATTGTATATTAATGTGAATGTAATCTTTCAGTAAACCTTTTACAGGTGTAAAGTCAGTACATTAGAATAAACTGTTTCCAAAAAATGTTTAGATATGTCACACTATATAGTACAGTTTTTAAGAACAGGTAATTTTGTAAAAATACTGGCCCTTGTGCTAAGCAGCATCTCATGTATCCATCATATTTTCTGAATATTCTTTCTATTTCTGAAAGTTTTTGATTCTTCTCTTCCTCCTACCTAGGCCAATTCAAGGCTCACTCTTCCTTGGATTAGAGTAATTCTATAAAACTACTTAGCATTCATGCATAAAATGTTACCTGAAGAGATTATTCATCCTCTCAACAAAAATTTAAGCACTTCATTACACACAAAATTCTGTGCTAGTCTCTTTTGGGATTATGAAGAGGAATAAAAAGTTCTTGCCCTGTAGAAATTTATGGACCTGGATGACAGAATCCATCTCCCTGTTAAGAAATTTTATTATATATTAGTATTGACCTGTTAAAGGATATCAGAATCTTAAAATACTATTAAGTAGCTTTTTCAGATGTAGACCTGATTCATTAACTGGGGTAGTGTTTATTTTTCATTCATTAATTACATTAACAGATTTTATTAGTCACCTCCTGCATGCCCATTAGTGTGCTTCTCCATTGTGAGAGTCTAGTGAGTGATAACTACAGACATAATTCCCAGTCTCAGGTAACAGACTGTTGTGATTAAGTCAACCCACTTGAGTTTTTCATAGTTGTGTTTAACTGAGAGAGACAGTCACATTCAAGGATTTGTTTTACAAAGTATAACATTATTTATCTAGACATTAATGTTGGCAATTTATCATAGGGGTAAGTAAAGAAGTACAATAAGAGCACTTTTCTCTCTTTGAAACTGCATTTATTCTTACTTTTTTAACTTTCCATTTTATTAGTATTTCACTTTGAAGCATAAACACTCATTTATTTCCAGGCCTCATCCAGAGCTTTCTGTTGGCTTATGGGTTTTGGCTGATTCTGCTGGCTTTTGTCCACTTAGAGTCTATAAGATTTCAGTAATTCATGGGAAATCTTATAGCTCCTTGAATATCAGAAACCTGTGGGTACTTGTTCAATCCGGTTAGATAAGCTGGTTTCTTACCACCTTTCTTTCTGATAGTTACCATGAGGTCTATGGAGAAACTGATTGGACATTTATAATATCGAAAACTCAGCAGCATTTTAAAGATTTAGCAGCTAAAACCTCCTCCCATCCCTTTGTCATTGTCATTTATTCAGCATCTGCTATGTGTGTGGCAGGCATCATTCTGAGGATGTCATTGTTGGGGGAAAAAGAAAAAAACATAGGGTCCCTGTACTCTCAGAATTTGTAAGACATAGTCTCTAACTCGGATAATGATGATGATGATGATAATAATAATAATGGCTAGCATTTATTATGTGCTTATTATGTGCCAGGAACTTTTCCAAGTGCCACATATATTAACTCATTTAGTCCTTTTGTAACAACCTGTGAAGCGAAGGTATTATTATTGCCATCATCTACATTTTTACAGATAAGGAAACTGAGCTAAGAAAATTTAATATGCCCCATGCCACACAGCTTGTATGTACCAAAGATGGAATTACCTTCCAGTCTGGCTCCAAAAATTTCACATTTATCCACTACACTATGCTGTGCATTTATAACAGATAATTATGATTTAATTTAAATGGATAATTAAATAGACAGTTTTAATAAGTAGGAGCCATGCAATGATGGAATGCTCACTGCTGTGGGAGCACAGAATAAGCTCACCTAATTTGGTCTTGTTAGGGTCAGGGAAAGCTTTCCTGAGAAAGTAATCTTTATTCAAAGAGCATAAAACTCCCTTACAAAAAGAAGCCATTGAAAAGAATTGAAGATTTTTTTTTAGTAGAATTTTAAAAACAGTGGTTTCTTTTTTTTAAACTGATTTTCATACAACGAAATAACAACATAGGTTTGTAAAACTGTAAGTGTATTCTGAACTGGGAAAGATCCTCTGGTGATGATACTCTATAAATTGGATGAGATAAATTATTTAAATGAGCCATTTTAAAAATTAACCAAAAGAAAAAATTCTTGTATTTTTGAGGTGAGAAACCAGATAAGAGTACTATTATATAAATAATACTAGATGTGTTCTCTCTCTCTCTCTCTCTCTCTCTCTCTCTCTCTCTCCCCCTCTCTCCCCCGCTCCCTCCCTCTCTCCCGCCTCCCTCCCTCCCCCTCCCTCCCCACCTTGGATACAACGAAAGATTTGATTGCCCACATTTTGGGAGGCCAAAATGGGAGGTTCTGTTGAGCCCAGGAATTCAAGACTAGCCTTGGCAACAGAGGAGACCCCATCTCTACAAGAAATAAAAATATTGGCTGGACATGGTGGTGTGTGCCTGTAGTGGTGTGTGCCTGTAGTCCCAGTTACTCAGGAGGCTGAAGTGGGAGGATTGCTTGAGCCCAGGAGATGAAGGCTACTTTGAGCTGTGATCATGCCACTGCATTCCAGCCTAAGCAACAGCAAGACCGTGTCCAAAAAAATTTTTTTTTTTATTATGTGCTGTTTAGTTTAAATATGGAAGCTACTTTGATCACTTCAGGTCTGTTGTCATACTGTAGCAGGGATTAACATTTCTAAGTTCCTGCATCAGGAAATGAACATAGAGAAAAGTATGAAATCTTTATAGACCACATTTTATAATATCAAAGCTTTTGTGAAGTATTATGCATTCATAGATGGAATTATTTAAGATTTACCAACTAAATTTTAGACAGATTTTAAGTATAGAAGTTAATGGTTTTTGTAATCTTTCCATGCATCAACTGATTTTATCAATTATTAATAACGAGTGCTTTCCATTTTTATAAGATGGGAACAGTGATTGTTTAGGGTGTATTTGGAAATATTTTTGTGTTCAATAGCATATTGTGGCTAAAAGGCTGGTGTAATAGATAATTCTGATAGTATTGCTCTGTCCTTCATAATGTATATCATCTCATGTATTTAAAAAATCTCATTTATCTTAGTGGCTATTAACAGAATTCAAGATCTTAATTAGGATTCCTGGGAGCCATGTTTGACCCCTTTTGTTAGCATAGTAACTTTCTATCGATTTAGAATATGCAGCATAATAGTTGTATATTTAATGATCTCACTGATTTACTTCCTTTATATTTTAAAATTGAAATAGCATTCATTTACCAGTCCCATTGGTTGATCCACTCCAGCTCCAACTTAACCATTGCTTGCTTGGATTTTGTTCTTTTCTTGTCACTGCAACCACTCCCTTAGGCCATTTACCTTCAACCTGTGTTCTCCAGCCTGTTGGAAGTTACTACATTATTTTGCTTTGTTGTCTTCTATTCAGTCAGCCCTATGAGTGCTCTGGTTTATGACATTTTTCCCTTTTGCTCTATGAGCAGCCATGCTTATTGGCTAACTCTTTGTGGTATTTGAGAAGTTTAAACTCCTAGTCAACTAACTTATTTCTTTCATTGGGACTCTATTTGACAGCTAAGCTACCTTCTACTTTTAAAACTACATGGATGAATACATATATACAGAAAAACATTTTGCCATTCTAATTGCTGTAGTTTTTTTTTTTTTTTCTCTTTAAACTGTGGGGTTTCTCCCTAATTTATACTTATCTGGAAACTTCCGGTGTTTTAATATGGTTTCAGTGGGGGGTGCCTGGCTGTCACCTTTCTAGACCTTTTTATTCTGTGTTTATCAAAGAGATCTTTATTCCAAGTTGTCTAAGTTCTTGCTACTAGAAGTGTAGTTCGTAGGCCAGCAGCATCAGCATCACCTATTTGTTAGAAATTCAGAATCTCAAGTCCCACCCCCAAGACCTTATGCATGTTAATCTGCATGTTAGCAAGATCTCTACATGTTTGATAAGAACACTGAAGTCTGCAAAGCACTGCTGTAGGTATCAGTCAACTAGATGATATATTGACATGCTAATAGTTGTACATTTCTAGAACCGATTTTAAACATATGACTTGTGATAATCTTATTTAAATATTGTGAATTATTTCCTAACTATCCACCTTGTTTCACCAAAAGTTATACTCTGGGTGGGTATTACTACTACTGTGTGAAAGGAATGACAGGAATAATCCCAAACAGTAAGCTACCCCCAGTCCTTGAAGTGAAGTTTTGGTGAACAGTTGTAGGTAATGTAAAACTGTGACAAACATTTTGCAAGTCTATTGTTCCTTCTCCCAGCATCAGTTTGCACCTGTAGATGAAGAAATGTTATTCCTTTCTTGTCTCTTGGACAGTGACTTTTAAACAAAGTTGCATTTGCTAAATTGAACCTCTAAGGCATTGGGGAAAATATCTAATTTTTATCCTTAAATGAGAGAAATTATGCCTTACTGATACTTGATATGTGGATTAATAGTATATGCATATAATCCCAATAAGTAGATATTGAGGATTTATGTCCAACTCTTGCTTGTATTTGAAGAAAAAAGTTTATAGACTCCTATTTTCTGGTGCACTATGACAGTCCCGGTCATTAGCAGTGAGAACAGCAAAATGGTTAGGTTAGCTAGCAGAGTAAAAGACACTACATGTAATTTACAAAGTTAATAAATTATGTGTAGTCATTTAGCGACACCATAAATATATTTCAGACTTACATATATTTGTATAGTGGTGCTTTAGGAAATAATTAAAAAAAAAACTGTAGTTTAGTTTTTACTTTTGTAAAAAGTTGTTGTTCAAGAATGAGGAGAACTGGGAGAATACAAAATTACCCTTTCATTCTCCTTTAGCATTCAAATGTAGTGTGAACAATGTAGCTGTTCCACAAGCACATTTTAATTGGCATTTTTCTAGAGTAGTATTGTTTTAGGATGACAAACAATATTTAAGTGAGTATGTTTATAGGTTTTGGTGCCTTCCTTTGTGTGCCTAAGAATGACAGTGGGAAGGGTGGCAGAGAGAACATCCAGATGTATGTGAGATAGTGATTCGTCACTTAGTATTCATTTTAAGTAGTAAAAGCAAATTCTCTGGGCCAGGCGTGGTGGCTCAGGCCTGTAATTCCAGTGCTTTAAGAGGCCAAGGCTGGAGGATCTCTTGAGCCCAAGAGTTTGAGAACAGCCTGGGCAACATAGTGAGACCCCATCTCTTAAAAATTTTTTTTAAATTAGTTGGGTGTGGTGGTGCACTACTATAGTTCCAGCTATTCCCGGGAGGCTAAGATGGGAGGATCACTTGAGCCCGGGAGGTTGAGGCTAGTCAGCAGTGATCATGCCACCGCACTCCAGCCTGGGCAAAAGAGCAAGGCCCTGTCTCCAAAAAAAGAAAAAAAAAAGGTAAACTCTGTGGGGTGACGTTAGCTAAGAGCCATCCTATTTCATATATAGGGTCTACTAAATGTGGCTATATCAGACAGGACTTACGGTTGTGGTTACCAGAGAACACTTGTGGTCCTAAGTTGTAAATGTCACCCAGATTCTTCTTGAATGTCTATCTATCACATGTCTATCAGTAATTCTAAAGTATGTAAAAATGAAACAAAGATTTATTTGGGAGTTAGCACTCCCAGAAGATTAGTTTTAAAACAGAACAGCAGAAGGAGTTGTGACATGCATCTATAAGCAACTGTAATGATTTGACAGTTATTTAGCCCTCTATTCCTAGCCCTTTCATTGAACTGACAGCATGCCTGCAAAGATAGTGAGGCCTGTTCCAGTTGCACTAATGTCCTCTTAAATGGTAGCCTGCATTCTGGGTAATGATAAATGTTCAGTGATTCATGATTTTTTTAGTCCCAGGGGATTCTGGATGGTTTCAGGTTTCTGTGAGCCAGGGTAGTTTTGTCTCTTACTTGGGCTTCTTATACATTTGTTTGGTCTTCACCATGTTGATTTTAAATTGGCAGAGATATAGATGACCTGCAGTTTTAATTAATAGAGTTCAAAGCCTTCTTTAGAAACAGTATGATTTTGGAAGTGATGCTGTACTTAAGAGTATGTAAAAGTCTGAGAACCAGTACAGGTTTCATTACATAGTAATTTTGTAACACTTGTTTTTATTTGTAAACTTTATCTTTTTTCCCCTTTGCTTTAAAAAAAAGTATGTTTTAAACTATAAGGAGAAATGTAATAACAGCTACTGTGAAAAGTAACATTAGCTTTATTGTTGTTATGGTGTTTGTAATTTCTTTCTTAAGAATTTAAATCAGCTGTTTTTAATAATTGTTTTCCTTTTTACATGGCTCAGTTTCTGTAGGAGTATATATTGTTATACTACAGTAGTATTAAAATGAGCATAAACAGACCTTTTTTGTTGAATATTTGCCATTTAGGAAAGGATTCATTTCTAGCATATTGATTGTGGATTAGTTTTAGTATTTTAAGTCAAACATGTAATTGCCTAACCCTTTATTTTTAGGGTCTGGGGGCAGGGAATGAATAGGAGGATAAAGATAAGTATTTCCCTAATTTATTACAATTGAGAAATATATTTTCTTAATTCATTTTTTAAAAAAAATTATCCATTGTATTTCCCTTTGGATGTAAAGTAATCTTAGAGGTAATTTTAGTAATAGTTTACAGAATTCTTATAGCTCCCCATCCCATCAGAAGAGCTGATACTTTGAAAACATTGATGCTCATGGTTAGTATTTATTTATAGAAACCCACTTTGCTTTACGATCAGTAAGAAAATGTTTTTTGACATTAAAATCTTAAAAGGAATAAAAGAAGCACTTCTGCTGTTATCCAAATAATGAACAAGAAACTTGGTTAGAGATGACCATGTGTATGGCCATGTGTAAGTAAGTCTGTATATTAATTAGGTGAGTGTCATTATGCTCAATTAGTGGGACTGCCAAATAATCTCTTTAATACTCTGATCTTTTTCCCCCCTAGGGTTTTACAGACAGCCCTCATTACAGTGATCACTTGAATGACAGTCGATTAGGAGCCCATGAAGGCTTGTCCCCAACACCTTTCATGAACTCCAATCTGATGGGTAAGTTGGTAATTCTCTGCAAGTAGTCTTCTCAAAGCTTCTTTGGTCAGAGACATTTTTTATCCCTTTGTCAAGGAGGGACAGGTAAGTATCTAGAAGAAAGTTCTTGAGTTTCTAGCGGCATCTAGGGCTTTTCTTGTTCATTACAGCTTGAGGATCAAATGTCCAGAAAATTGGGAGTCTTCTCTTAAAGCATTATTGTTTTGGTGTCAAAAAAGGAAGTGGCAGTGTTCTGATTGTCAGTTTTGACAATGTCTGTGTGACCTCAAGCATTACATGTGTTCTGGGGCAGAGAAGTATTGTTTTAGGGGCATTTGTGATGTTACTGTTTCTCTTAACAGTTGTATTATGTTGTAATTAAAAATGTAACATAGCAGTGATTTTAGGCAGATTTTACTTGCATTGGACAGTATTTCTCCTGGCACAATTTGATTAAAACATAGTACATTTAGATATCGCAGCATTGTTTTAAGCACTTGGCTTCATATTAGGACTTTTTAAAAGTTTTGGTTTGAAGAAGTGAAGTTGCACTTTCAAGAAGGGTATGAATTACCATCTAAACCTGATTTTTATGTTTTGGCAAAACCTTTGTGGTTAATCATGCTCTGCAAAACACCCCTCCTTTCCTTTCTTCTTCTCTGTCTCAAATGAAAGTTTAAAGTTGTTCATGCTAAAATTACAAACCCAAGCATGTTTTTTTCGGTTTGAATACCATTTTTTAAATGTGTAAATATTTTACCTTTTTGCAAAACCTGATTGAAAATAATCTGTATGTTTTATGACATTTTTTTCTTGCTTATGCTGGAGCTGAGCATATTACAAAAACTTTCATCTGTTTTACCAGTTATGACTGTTTTTCCAGTTATTGGCATCATATAAATATGGAAAGTTTGTGTAATAGACATTGATTTCATTACTTATTTTATTTCTTAAGGACATGACCTATATTGTGATCTTAGAATCATCCTTTTAAGACACAGCCATACTAATCTAAGTGGATTACCCATATCCCAAATCCTGGTGGTCTGCAATTTCTGTAAAATGATTTGCTTTGCATAGTCTTTGTTTCCTTTATTCTCTGTGGTGTTGAGGAGACAGTCTGATCGTCTAGTGTGGATTTTGCCTAAGGTGGTTGACAGTTTGAAGCCAGAAGAACCATTAGAGTATGACAGAAGAGTGAAAAAAATCTAATCAGCAATAAAACTTGTGTTTAAAATCACAATTTGTTTCAGCGTAAATAAATGCACATAGAAAATCACGGTATTAAATGTGTTATCATTCCAGATAAAAAATCAGAGTTAGGTTTATAGTAAATTATTTGGGTAGGGAAAACCTTCTAATTTATTTTTTAAATTTTCAATTCAGCTTACCATCAAAGTAAAATCAATGTAACACTCCAAATAATTTCCTTTTGGAGTATAACTTTTCCCCAAGTAGGATTTAATTTATATTAAGTGTAGTAGGGCAAGTAAAAGTCAGTGTTTTTGTAATTTTGGATGTCTTAATTGAGAATATAACTCTGAACTGTAAAAAATCAGAAATTGCTGTTTTTGTATTTATGTTCTTACCTTTATTCTTCACTCATAGAGATGACTTTTAGGCCCAGTGGAATTTCATCATTAGCACAGCTTTGTGCCAAGGTGACGATTAAAATTTTGTACGGCTTTGGGAGGCCGAGACGGGCGGATCACGAGGTCAGGAGATCGAGACCATGCTGGCTAACATGGTGAAACCCCGTCTCTACTTAAAAAAATACAAAAACTAGCCGGGCGAGGTGGCGGGCGCCTGTAGTCCCAGCTCCTCGGGAGGCTGAGGCAGGAGAATGGCGTAAACCCGGGAGGCGGAGCTTGCAGTGAGCTGAGATCCGGCCACTGAACTCCAGTCCGGGCGACAGAGCGAGACTCCGCCTCAAAAAAAAAAAAAAAAAAAAATTTTGTACGGGACAAGTGTGGAAATTAAATGAATACTAAGAGGTATACATGTCAGTTACTTGCTCTGAGCAGATGTTGACTAACAGTATTTCTGTAATTCACTTTGAGGTAACATTTTCTCAGTTAGAGCAATTACAAGCATGTGCTTGTTGGTTTCTTTAGTTTTCAGATGATTTTTAGAATACTTTTAATAGTCATCCATACCCTATGTATAAAATCAACATCTAAAAAAAGTCTTGAAGTAAATAATTATCTGTAAGTAGATTGATCTCTTAACAATTCAAATGAAAAATTCTGCATTCATCTGAACTACATTGTTTAGGTACTACTTTGTATCAGATGCAGATATACAAACCATACATTTTCTTTTCTTATTTTCAAGACAGGGTCTCACTTTGTCACCCAAGCTAGAGTGCAGTCGCATGATGATGGCTCACTACAGCCTTGAACTCCTGAGCTCAAGCCGTCCTCCTTCCTTAGCACAACACCAGCTAATTTTTTAGTTTTTTTATTTTGTAGAGATGAGGCCTCACTGTGTTGACCAGACTGGTTTTGAACTCCTGGCCTCAAGTGATCCTCCTGCCTCAGCCTCCTAAAATGTTGCAATTATAGGCATGAGCCACCATGTCTGGCCCAGACCATATGTTTTATTTGTGAGTGTTAACTACCTGATGTAAAAATGCTTACTTATATATAAAAGAAGGAGAGAGAACCCTGAAATGATTAAACAGATAGGTTCAAAAGAAATTCACTGGTCATTGGCAATATCTGATATACTTCACTTATCTTTATTTTCAGTAAAAATGATCAAATGAAGTACCTTAGTCTAACAACAGTGTAAACAATCTGCACAACAATAGCTGAATCCAAAATAGCTTGCTTTTGGAAATGAATGCCTCTTAAATCACAATGCAGTTCTATATAGCAACAGGCAATCCAACTCGATATGAGCTGAAGTAATTGAACTGACACCCAAACGTGGGTTTATAGCAATATGTAGAGTTACAATGGATAGACTGACTTTTCTGGCTGTTTGACAATTTAAGGGAGTTTCTGGCTGAAAAACCTAAATTGTTAAAGTTCTGCTGAGATGTGTATGGTAGTATTTGAAGCATTTGGAGCTGTTGATACCCAATCATCTCTACAGGTAACAGTTGAGAGTGGTGCTGTGAATGATGAATGTTCAGAAACAGTTAAAACTAATAGGAAAGCAGTAACATTTCATGTTGCTATCAACATATAAAAACACCATTAAGTGGGGGAGGGATTGTACGTCTAGGGAATGTTGTTATTTTAGTATTATGTTCAGCCATAAGTACATTTGCCTGAAGAAATTGTGGATTATAAAGCACCACTGTCTTCTGTGATAGAGCTTCCAAGCACTTTAATGATTTTGTACATTGAAAAATGAGAAATTTTGTCTAACAAGGGTTGATAACAATTCAATAATGAACAATTTGCGACAGAAGGTGTTTATATATTCATGTAGATATTTTGAAGTGTTTTATGCTGAATCAGTTAATGTTTCTTTTATGAATTGCAGAATTCTGTGGATATGTCAATATGGGAAAGAGGGCTTTTCTTATGTTTCAAGTGAAATAAGTACATCTTTTTGACACATCACTAGGTAATTAGCATCAAGCAGTTCTGTACTCTGTAATATTACAACTAGATGAAAAGCTTTGACCATAGCAGTGAATCCCATGGTCATTTCAAGTCTACTATCACCAAGTAGCCTTGTCTATCTCAAGCTTCTTCCGGCTCTGGTCCATTTCTCCACCCTTGATTCTCTCGTTAATTTCAGTAATATTTGTTTTCCTTTACCTATTCATAATTAGTCATATTTTTGATGATGGCAGGATCAGTTTACTGGTTGAACTTAAAAACAAATTATTCTCACAGAATTGCCTGCTTTCCATCCCCAAGTGATTGTGTAATAAACTACTATTATCTTTTTATCCCTCCATGTTTATAAGCTTTACTTATTTTAGGATGTATGTATGTCTGTATGTGATAAAAGGGAGACTTAAGGTGTAAGATTATCTTCGCTTTTGTTTGTTTTCTGAGACCCTTAATTGTGTTCCTTTCTGAGACCCTATTTTGCTTCTAGAGATGGTTTGTTAATTTTTCTTTTCAAGAGTGAATGTAATATGTGGTGGTACGGGGGAAATTGCAGGGCTGAGAGTTAGGAGGTGTGGATTTTAATCTAGATTCTGAAAATAATCATTGCCTTTCTAATAGAGTAATGCTGAGAATTTTCAGAGGTCTTATACAGCTCTAGAATTTTACAATTCCATAATCTCATAAATTTAATAACTTTTATTCAACCCTGAAAAAGGCTGCAACAAGAATTATAATTGCTATTTTGCAAATGATTAAAACTAAGGCAGAGGACAATTAAGTGTTTCTTTCTGAGGTCACAAAGCCAGTAAATGTCAAAACTAAATGTAGAACTTATATCTCCTGACTCTTAGTTGAATGCTATTTCCATTAAACCACACTGTTTAGGTGTTTAAGATACCTGTTCTTTCTTCATATCTCAGGTTTTTTACTAGCGCAGCATTTTCTTAAACCATAATTATGGAGACACTGATCTTGAGGGATGACCGTGGAAAAAAGTCACGGTTCCACAGTGAAATAACTTTGGACACCATTTTGTGTCAGTTGTTCCCTCGTAGAAATTCAGATTGTTCTTTGGAATGTTAAAGACTCTGAAAAAAGAAGCAGCTGATTTAACTTTGTTTAGCTTCCTACACCCCAAAATCACATTAGGCATAGAAGGCTTTCTGTAGAAAGCATCATTAGCTTCCGAGAAACTAGTTTTCCATGGGATACTGGGAAATGTTTCTGGTTTTTTAAGGGAAAAAAAAAGATCATGAAAGATCTCTGAAAAGTAAAATAGCATGATGTTAATAGAATTGCTATACAGTCATCCCTTAGTATCTGTGAGGGATTGGGTCCCCTGATGCTCAAGTCCCTTATATATATAAAATGGTATAGTTTTTGCATTTAACCCACACACATCCTCCTATATACTTTAAAACTAATCTTCTGGGAGTGCTAACTCCCAAATAAATCTTTGTTTCATTTTTACATGCTTTAGAATTACTGATAGACATGTGATAGATAGATATTCAAGAAGAATCTGGGTAACATTCACAACTTAGGACCACAAGTGTTCTCTGGTAACCACAGCCGTAAGTCCTGTCTGATACAGCCACATTTAGTAGACCCTATATATGAAATAGGATGGCTCTTAGCTAATGTCACCCCACAGAGTTTACATTTTTTTTTCTTTTTTTGGAGACAGGGCCTTGCTCTTTTGCCCCGGCTGGAGTGTGGTGGCGTGATCACTGCTGACTAGCCTCAACCTCCCGGGCTCAAGTGATCCTCCCACCTCAGCCTCCCAGGAGTAGCTGGAACTATAGTAGTGCACCACCACACCCAACTAATTTAAAAAAAATTTTAAGAGATGGGGTCTCACTATGTTGTAACTTATAAGCAAACCAGGTGTCTTCCCATTGCTGCTGGAATGTCTTTGCTTAACTCCACCTTCTGTATCTCAGAGCTTAAAGGGCCCCTCTGGTAAAACTTCTATGTTTTATTTCCATTTCATTGTAGATTACATAGGTTTCAGTGGATTTGTCTGAGAATTTAAGCCCAAGTACACTTTTTTTCCATATATCTGGTACCTCAACCAAATTTCAAAGAAAATTATTTTATAAACTTGATACTGCTTGCACTATAACCTATGAAAAATTCTGAAATCTCCTAGAGTTACAAAATACGTAGAATCACCATTTTCAGACTATCAAAGGGTAATACATCCCTGCCCTCAAAAGTTAACGATTTTGGCTGAGCGGGGTGGCTCACATTCCCAGCACTTTGGGAGGCCAAGCCAGGAGTATTGCTTGAGCCCAGGAGTTTAAGACCACCCTGAGCAATATGGTAAAACCCTGTCTCTACAAAAAATTAGCCAGGCATGGTGGCACATGCCTGTGGTCCCAGCTACCTGGGAGGCTGAGGAGGGAAGATTGATTGAGCCAAGGAGGTGGAGATTACAGTGAGCCAGATCACTTCACTCTACTCCAGCCTGGGCAACAGATCCAACCCTGTCTTTAAAAAAAAAAAAATGTGTAAGTTTGATATACTTGAAATTTCTTCACTAGATGAGATATTGAAAATGATTATGAAGTGTTTAAGGGAAATAGTATCTGATTTGATAGTATTTCATAAGGATGAGGCCTTTTACTTTTTCTACTGTTTTATTAACCCCAAGTTTCATGAAAGAATATGTTTGTGTATTCATTGATCTACATTCTCTGACCTTTGGCTGTACTAACAAACACAAAATGTTGGCACCAAGAGAAACTTGAATGAAAGGAGCCTAGATACAATTGAAGGCACTAAAGCCAAGAAAAATGAAATGACTCGTTAGTTTGAAACATGGCCCTGGCCAGGCACAATGGCTCGCTGTAGGATCACCTGAGGTCAGGAGTTCAAGACCAGCCTGACAAACTTGATGAAACGCCATCTCTACTAAAAATACAAAAAAAAAAAAACTAGCCAGGCATGGTGGTGCATGCTTGTAATCCCAGCCGTTTGTGAGGCTGAGGCAGGAGAATTGCTTGAATGCGGGAGACAGAGGTTGCAATGAGCCGAGATCGTGCCGCTGCACTCCACCCTGGATGACAGAGCAAGACTCCATCTCTAAAAAACAAACGAAACAGAAAAAGAAACATGGCCTTGACCCCCTTGATTTTAATTAGTACACAGTCCCTTTCTTCTACGTTGCTTTTTTTCCCTTTTTTTAACTTCTCGTGTTCAACCATTTGTTTCATTTGCTACCTTTTTTTGCATTATAGCTCTGCTTTTTCTTTCTTTGACTACTACTTAACTCTCATTAACCAGTCTGAGTTGTTGAATACCTTCCTCCATCTTTTTCATGTATTCATTCATCCATTTTTTTCCTGCCCTTTACCGTGCCCTTTTTCTGCCTTTTCTGCCTTTTACAGAGGAAAGTACTGTGTGGTAGAATGGTAGAATATTAAAGTGAATAATATTCAATCCATCTTTGCAGACTTTATTATTTTAGTGTGATAGAGGGATAAGAATTTCAATAATTAATATACATGGCAGAATGTCAGTGATACGAATAAATTCTTACAGACATTCAGAAGAGATTACATTCAAGCACAACCAGAGATGATAAGGAAAAGTTTTATTGTGGGTCGCATTTATTCCAGTCAGCACTCTTTCTGTTATAAGTGACAGAACCTAACTGAAACCAGGTGAAACAAAAAGTGGTGTTTATTAACCCATTTATCTAAGAAGGCTAGGAGTAGATTGATTTGGAGCATGGGGGACCTAGGGGTTTAAACAAGGTCATCAGAACTCCCTCTTTCACCTTACAAATGTTTTGTTGAAAGAATAAGAACTGGAGAGGCAAATTGGGCCAAGGACAGGGGATGTGAGAAATGGGAAAAGGTGAGAATACAGTGTTCTGGTCTCTCCTTCTCTAGATCCCTCACTCCAATATTTCCAGATTGCTCCCTGGTTGCTATATTATATTGTAAGATACCTTATTCCTTAGTGGTTTGGAATGTTTTTGTTCAGTGGACATGTGCATTTAATTTATAACATCCTGTTCCTGGCAGTATCACCTTTTCCATGCCCCTGCCCTGCCTCTACAGCCTAAAAAGCACTTCTCTTTCTATGGTTAGAATGAATTTGATAGCCATTCTTTGAAGCTGAAGCTGTTTCTGTGAGCCAGAGATGACCTGAAGGCTTCTTTTCTACCCAGTCTGAGAGAGACCAAAGTAATACTAACGCCTTAGTTTGAAAGAGGTTCCACACTTTCCAGAGTACTCCTGTATGGACTCAGATCCCTCTTATCTATGGGTAATTCATCCTCAAATGAATTACTTGAAAGAGTAACCAGGATTTCAGAAAATACAGGGAAAAAATGTTTTATTTGAATTTTTAAAAGCTTTTTCAAATATTAAAAATAATATAATATTAAAAAGTGATCTATATATTATTCACCAGGTCTTAGAGTAAACAAAAAATTAGTTGTTGATTTTTTTGGCATGTTTTTCTCAGAAAATTTATATGGTAATAATATATGTCCTGTGTTTCACATTTGAATCTTGTTGCTTTTTCTCCTTAGTTATTAACCCACTGTTTCTAACTCAGATCCTAATCCATTAATGACTTTATATTTGATTAAATGGCTCCTTAACACCTTTTTCATGGACCTCACCAAGTCTTCAGTCTTTTGCCTAGTATTCAACTTACAGTGGATTTGTTCTGTTTATATATTACGGGATATTCAACAGAAGATTGATCAAAGCGGTTGACTCTGGCTTGAGACTGCCTTACTCTCTGTAGAGGATATTTCACAGAGTTTTGTTTTCTTCTTTTTTAAGTTATCTGGTCTAATGGATTTTTTCATGAGCTCACAACATTGGCTTAACTGTGTGTCCTTGCAAACTCCAGAGACTTAAATGAAGTGGACCACCTTTACTGTTATTTGTTTATCCAGTGCATTTCCTCATTGTCACTTAAGTGTGCATTGTCTATGATCAGTAGTCATCTTTATGGAACCTTATTGTTTTATAGTGGGCCAGTTGCATAGATCTGATAAATGGTTCTTCTTTGAATCATCCTATTGTTTGTTTCTAGTTCTAGCCAAGTGAACATGAACTCTTAACCAGAGTTCTGAGTTTTGCCTGTAGTGAGGTGGATGACAGGGGCTGTGGCTACTTGGTCACTAGAGAATAAGAGAAAGATTGCTTTTAAGGAGCTTTTGTAGCTTTACAGTTCTGCTGTATGCATAGAATTTCAGAAGCACACCATAGCACACAGTTGAGAATTTGGGACACTGTTTTGATTTAAGAAAAGTCCTAGAGCAGCATTAACAGATCATGCTTCCTATGTGGTAACATTTCAGATTCACTTCTTCTTCTTTTTTTTTTTTTTTTAAATAGAGATGAGGTCTTGCTGTCTTGGCCAGATTAGTCTTGAACTCCTAGGTTTAAGTGATCCTCCTGTCTTGGCCTTCCAGAGTGCTGGGATGATAGACATGAGCCACTATACCTGGCCCAGACTCACTTATTATAGTAAAGATGCTGCCTTCATCATTTAATAAAGGCTTTCAGAATGTTTTATGTAAAATAAATGCTTTCATATTAAAATTCTCATAGATGTTTGAACTGGATAAATAATATGTCGTAAAGAATAGAAGTAGGGGAAGGTATTACTGGTACTCCCCGTACCCTGAAAACTCCAGGGCCTCTTTCAAAGTGAAGAATTAACAGTAGCTTGATTAGTGGCCATGGTATTTATATAAGTTTTAATTAGCCATCAAAATAAGTTTTAAAAAAAATTTGAAAGCATATACTGAATTGCTTTGGTTTAAATTGTACAAATATTACTATTGTTTGAAGGTTTCCATTACATTCTGATCCTTTAGTTGTATAGGTTTTTTACTGCATTGCTGTAGTTGAATAAGCCTCGCGTCTTATGTGAAGCCCCATAAAACGGTTGCCTATTTTGAGTGTCAGGTCACCATTTTTGTAACCTCCTTATTTCCACATCTCAGCTTTTTTTTCCGGGAAAGTTCAGCCTTTGCCTTTCATAATTCATGGTTTTTGTGACTTCCAGTTTGGTATTTGTTGTTTTTATTTGTGATTTTAGATTTTAGAGGGGCTTTTTTTGGTGGTAGTGGTGTTTGGTTTTTTTTGATTTTTGTTTTTTGAGACAGAATCTTGCTCTGTTGCCCAGACTGGAGTGCAGTGACACATCTATGGCTTACTGCAGCCCCAACTTCCCAGGCTCAAGTGATCCTCCCACTCAGCCTCCTAAGTAACTGGGACAACAGGTGTGTGCCACCACACCCAGCTAATTTTTAAAAAATTATTCTTTGTAGAGACACGGTCTTGCTGCGCTGCTCAGGCTAGTCTTGAACTCTTAGGTTCAAGCGATCCTCCAGACTTGGCCTCTCACAGAGCTATGATTACAAGCATGAGCCACCATACCTGGCCTGGCCACTGATTTTAGGTTTCTGTGAACACTAGAACTTGCCATTCTACCTGTATTTCAGAACTTTCTGATACATACACACGTGCATATGCACCCACACACACATATATGTATGAGGATGAGTTTTTAAGTACTTCTTTATCTTGAAAAATGTTTCTTTGGGTATTTCCATATACGTGGTATGGTTTGGTGGTTCCACAGTCATTCTTGTATTACATATTTGTTTTTTAGTTTGAGTATACCTCTGAATGATTATCACATTTCTAAGTTCCATGAAATTTTTAGGGAGTCACAATTAAATGAGAGTACATTACTAGGCCACTTCACAGCAAATTAAATCAATTAGTAAATGTATAGTTAATTTTAAATTTTATTAATTTCTCTTACATACTTTCCCACACTTGTTCCTGAGATTAGGGATTAGCAAACTGTACACAAAGAGCCAGACAGAAAATAGTCTAAGGTCTGTGGTCCAGGATACCAAAATCAATGATAATCAATGAACTAGGCCATAAACATATAATTCATGGCTTAAGAACTAAGCCCTAAGCATATAACTACTTACATGTTTAAATAGCTATATAAGTACTTAGATATCATTGATTTGGGGCTATAAAAATAACAGGTGGTGGCCTGGATTTGTTCCATACGCTACATTTGCCAGTCTTGCTCTAGATAATTTAACGAAAATACTTTAAATAGTAGTAACTCTGCCAATTTGTTGAAGAGTTAATAAGTTATATATGGCCGGGCGTGGTGGCTCACACCTGTAATCCCAGCACTTTGGGAGGCTGTGGTAAGTGGATTACCTGAGGTCAGGAGTTGAAGACCAGTTTGGTCAACATGGCAAAGCCCTGTCTCTACTAACAATACCAAAATTAGCTGGGCGTCATGACGCGCACCTGTAATTCCAGCTACTAGAGAGGCTGAGACAGAAGAATCACTTGAACCCAGGAGGCGGAGGCTGCAGTGAGCCAGGATCACATCACTGCACTCCAGCTTGGGTAACAGGGCAAGACTCTGTCTTTAAAAAAAAAAAAAAGTTATATATGTGAAATTTTATAGAAAGTACCAGGTATTTTCTTTTTTATTTAAAAAACAAATTCAGACACGATGGTTGGTGGTTGTAGTGGTGAATTACACTAAAGTTTGAGGAGCTATACTGCCTCTATACAGAATGGTAAGTTACCAATTAGGTGAGTTGTTTTTCTGTTGTTTTGCTTTCAAATATGATGTAGGCAGATTTCTAGGCAAATGTCAGATTTTCTCCCTCTGAAATCCTATGTTTCCCTTAGTTTTCTATAATCAGAAATCTTTTAGAAAAACCCTACTTCTCAAGATAGCAATATAAGATTGTAGCTTTAGTGTACTACGACGTTGGGAGAGGAAAAGGTGAAAATTAGGCTGCTTAATAGAGGTGTGGCAGTTGAGCAGTTGCATCTCTATTGAGCAGCCTAATGTAGAGAGAAGCCTTCAGAGAACAGCTGCAAAGAATCTATCAAGGGAATCTATGATGAGAGGATAGTGTGAGAATAGCCCAGTAATAAAAAAAGCATACTGTTGCTCTAGTGAAAATCTGTACTGCCCAACATATGAGAATCTCCCCCAAGGGTATGTGCAATAAAAATACAGCATTTTCTAGGCTGTGTATAAGTAATTTTTGTAAGATAAATGTAAATTATGGATTTTGATGCAGTTTATAAAATACAGAATTTAAAAATTTCATGTACAGTGATTAATGGTTAGGGGTTGAGGAATTTTCTGGTTGTTATATGCCATTCACTTTCAACTTAAGGCTGCCTTCTATCTTAAGGGTTTAACTGGGACCCTGTCTCTACAAAAGATTTTTTGAAACATTAGCCAGGTGCAGTGGCACCTGCTGTGGTCCCAGCTACTTTTCAGATGTACATTTGGAAAAGTTAAATGCAAATTGTATAAAGAAAACAGTCCCAAACACAGTTACGAAGATGAATTTTTATACCCAATAAAAGAAGACATTGTGTCTTAGCTCCACCACAATGGAATTTAACCCAAGGAAGTAATTGAAAATGCACATAAAGATGTGTATGCAACAATGTTTGCCACACACAGTATTTTATAAAGAAAAATTAACATCACCCAATATGGGACTAATTAAGTTATAATAGGGTCATATGATGAATAACATTGCACTCATTAAAACTTACCTTTCAGGCTGGGAGAGGTGGATAACTTGAGGTCAGGAGTTTGAGACCAGCCTGGCTAACATGGTAAAACCTGGTCTCTATTAAAAATACAAAAAAAATTAGCTGGGTGTGGTGGTTGGAGCCTGTTATCCCAGCTACTCAGGAGCCTGAGGAGGGAGAATTGCTTTGAACCCGGGAGATGGAGGTTGCAATGAACCAAAATCGCACCACTGCATTCCAGCCTGGGTGACAGAGCAAGACTCTGTCTCCAAAAAAAAAAAAAACCCACTTACTTTTCAAAATAGTATTTTGTGATAGGATTTTTATACAGTATTTCATAGTGGAAAGGCAGAGTAATGTATTACTGCAATATATGTAGATAATAAAATCTAAATAATATCAAAAAATTAACATTGGTCTGATTGGAAGTTAGTGTCAGGAGATACACCGTATATCTGAAAATATACTGTATTTTCACAATGAGCATGTATTATGTTTATACGGAAAAAAAATACTTAAATAAAACTATCTCGTAACATAATTGGAAGATAAGAGGAAAGGAAAAAATGTTTAGCCACAAAATCCAAAAATATTATTGGCAGACTTTTCTTGGGAGGCTTAATAAGACAGTTGTCACGATATACTAAGCACATTGGTTCTTCGGCAGGATTCCCTGTGTGGAGCCACAAGAACAATCTTTTTTTTTGTTTGTTTTTTTTTTTTTTTTTTTTTTTTGAGATGGAGTCTTTTTCTCTTGCCCAGACTGGAGTGCAGTGGCACAATGTGGGCTCACCGCAACCTCCATCTCCCAGGTTCAAGTGATTCTGCTACCTCAGCCTCCCGGGTAGCTGGGACTATAGGTGCACACCACCACACCCAGCTAATTTTTCTACTTTTAGAAGAGATGGGGTTTTGTCACGTTGGCCAGGCTGGTCTCAAACTCCTGATCTCAGGTGATCTGATGGCCTTGGCTTGCCAAGTGCTGGGATTACAGGCATGACCCACTGCACCTGGCCATAAATCTTTATTTTGTTTAACTTTTACTTGGTCTGAGTGATCTCCTTGTTCTCCTTTGAGCAGGATTTAGGCATTCTTCACTATCCCTCCTCCTTTCTCACCTATCTTGCTGGTCTTTGGTGTTTTGTTTGGTTTGGTTTGGTATTTCTGTGAGATGGAGTCTCACTTTGTCACGCAGGCTGGAGTGCAGTGGCATGATTTCTGTTCACTGCAACCTCCGCCTCCCAGGTTCAAGCAGTTCTCCTGCCTCAGCCTCCCGAGTAGCTAGGATTACAGGCGCCCACCACTATACCCAGCTAATTTTTGTACTTTTAGTAGAGATGGGGTTTCACCATATTGGCCAGGCTGGCTTTGAACTCCTGACCTCAAATGATCCACCTGCCTTGGCCTCCCAAAGTGCTGGGATTACAGACGGGAGCCACTGTGCCCAACCAGTCTTGCTGGTCTTTATCTTCCTAATGCATATGTTGTTTAGCTTTCAAATTCTAACACAAGTTCTTCCTTTTGTATGAATATCCTTAATAGATACTGCCTTGTACCTCTATCTCTTAATGTTCCTATAAACTTGATTTTCCAGTTAAATTGCAGCTCCTTGGTGAGAGGACATGTCTTTAAACCTTTGTGTGTGCTTCATTGTAACTGCATAATTATGTAAAGTTGTTTTCGTGGTGGTGGTGGTGTTTTTTTACACAGAGTTTCACTGTGTCACCTAGGCTGGAGTGCAGTGGCATGTGTGATCTTTGCTCACTGCAACCTCACCTCCCAGGTTCAAGCGATTCTCCTGCCTCAGCCTCCCAAATTATAGGCGTGTGTTATAGCTAGGATTATAGGCGTGCATCCCACACCCAGCTAATTTTTGTATTTTTAGTAGAGACAGGGGTTCACCAAGTTGGCCAGGCTGGTCTTGAAAAGTTTTTAATGAGAAACCCTGGTTTGGTCTTTATTTATGCTCTTGAACAAGTCACTTAGAGTCTTATTTTTTTCACTTGCAAAATGGGGACATCAGTGTAAGTTTACAGGACTGTTGGATTGAACATTGTGGCCACTTCATAAACTATAAAGTATTCCATAAATATAAGTTGTTAGGTTCATTATAAGGGGTATTTAAAAAGTGGTTGATTACTGTCAGCATAGGGATAAAAAGCAGATCACATGGGAGACAGCAGCAATTCCTGTCTAGGACCAGAGCAACCAGAAATTAGAGAAAGGGTTAAGTGAATAATTACTCCATATCCATACATGGCATATTACACAGCCATCAGAGTCATATCCTTAGATGCTGATAGAAAGATCTCTGAGATACAT
This sequence comes from Trachypithecus francoisi, assembly GCF_009764315.1. Classification (NCBI taxonomy): domain Eukaryota; kingdom Metazoa; phylum Chordata; class Mammalia; order Primates; family Cercopithecidae; genus Trachypithecus; species Trachypithecus francoisi. The sequence goes on along the minus strand of NW_022681468.1, from coordinate 132,795,580 downwards.
TAAGTAAAAAAGGCTAAGTGCAGAGAAGCTTGTTCTAATTTGTGTTAGAAATGATACATATCTAAATGCAATGTGGTATCTTGGACTGGATCTTGGAACAGAAAAATTACATAGGTGGAAAAAACAATGAAATTCTAATAAAGGCTTGAGTTTAGTTAATAGTAATGCTCTAATGTTAATTTCTTATTTTTGACAAATGTAGCATGGTTATGTAAGATGTAAGGGAAACTGGATGAGAAGTATATGGGAATTTTCTGTACTAACTGACACTTTTTTATAAATGTAAAATTATTCCAAAATAAAAAATTTAATTAAAAAATAGTAGGCACTTTTGTGTTTGGCTAGAGTATCTCTGAAAGAATATACAAGAAATCTGTGGTTTTTCAAACCAATAGAATATACAACACCAAGAGTGAACCCTAATGTAAACTATAAACTTTGAGTAATAATGATGTGTCGGTATAGATTCACTGGCCAGGCATGGTGACTCACACCTGTAATCCCATCACTTTGAGAGGCAGGAGGATCACTTGAGCTCAGAGTTCAAGACCAGTCTGGGTAACCTAAGGAGACCTTGTCTCTACAAAATAATAATAATAATAATAATAAAATTTTAAGAAATTAGCTGTATTGGTGGTGCACGCCTGTTGTCCTAGCTACTCCAGTGGCTGAGGTTGGAGAATCGCTTAAGCCCAGGAAGTAGAGACTGCAGTGAGCCATGATTATGCCATTGCACTCCTGCCTGGTGACAGAGTCTGTCTCTAAATAAATAAAATACATACATATGTACTGAAGATCCATGAATTTTTAAGTCAAGAATTTTTTTAAACTTTTATTTTTAGGAAACAGCAATTCTAATGTGTGATATTAGCAAGTGAGAAGAACTTTTTGGTCAACATTTAGTCCTTTCCCTTGAGTGCATAGCACTCTTGTACCTTTGGGCTGTAGGAAATGGGAAACATCAAAGACCATCAACAACTTGAGAATATTCAAAAATCAAGATAATCTGTATTTCATAATTAAGTACTTACATAAAACATCTTAGTAAGAAGACATATTGATGTCTGGGGTAAGGGAAAGGCAGTATAGAAGGAAAATATTGGAACACCTCAGAGTTAATTCTTTAGTGATAAAATTTTACCTAGGGCTGATCCCTGTCACCTTTCTTCTTCCCCTACCCCCAACCCTAGAGCAAGATAGACAGAAAGACACAGAAACAAATTATATCTGGGTTTGTCCTCAAGTTTACTGGGTAACAAGTGGGGTTTGAGGATTAGGTTTTGACTGTCTTTTCTAATCTCAATCAAATCTGAAGAATCCCTTTTTTTCCCCTAAAATGATAATACTACTTAGGAAACTCTTACACAATTTCAGTTTTTTACTAGCCAGAAGAAACTGGCTCTACAGGGAGAGTTTGAGAATGTCGGTGAGATTGTTCTGGTGGTCCCCAGGGTTGGGTGTTGTAGGCAAACAATTCCTTAGAGATCTGGCTTGGATTGGAGGCTCTTGGTGTAGGGGTGAGGGACATTGTTGGGGGTAGGAGTGGGTTCTTGGAAATGGAGTTGAGAAAAATGTCAGTGAGCTAATTCATAACTTCCCCTTGGGTTTTTAAAGATTCTACTTAATTTGTTAAAATTGTCCTCAATTTGTTTAAAAGTTCTATTTTTTAAAAAATGTGTACAAAGAGCCAATAACAGATGAAAATATACTTTCCTCTGTGTTGTCAAAAATTTTGTTATCTGCAACACAAAAACTATAATAGTGGCTCTTTTAAAATCATAATAAACTATGGCATGTTATAAATTTAAAGTTTTCAGAAATATTTTTCAAATGATTAGTACTTGTGTGGATGGATGAGTCCTTGGGACAGGTGTTTTTTGTTTGTTTTCTTGTATATGTGAAATCTGAAGTAAAAATAAACCACCCCTTGCTTAAAAAGAGGTTTAGGATGAAGTGGCTAAATCTCAAATTTCCCTTTTTGCTTCAGTGTGTCAGTTAATCTGGCTGTAGGGTATATTTATCTACTGTGAAGCCCACTGATGCATGCAAAGCTAAGCACAGTACAATTTTCCCCAGTAGGTCTTCTTTCTCTGGGCATTTGTAGCTGTGCCTCAGTGTGTGGAGTCCGCTGGGGAAAGCTAAAAGGGCTAAGATGTCAGCTATTGTAAAGATACTGAGATCCTGTTTTAGGAAGGGAATGAGACATCCAGTCTTTAAAAAAATACGTATTTCTTATTTCCCATAAGGCAGTTAGAAGTCTGCACAATAATGATAATTGTTAATATTGTAAATAGGATATCAATTTATGTGGCATTTAAAGAATTTTGAAATTCCTTGTATTTTGTTTATCCTTTTTCTATGAGTATTCAAATTTCTGTTTCTTGTCTTAATATCAGAGATTTTAATTTGTTCTTATAGTTCGTTAACTTGAACCTATGGCCTAGGTTAGCCATTAACTGACTAGTTGAGATTATTTATCTTAACCTATTGTTGCATATAGTATTTTAGGTTTTTGTTGACATGGATACTATTGTATATTTTAAAATGCATGGAACTTGTCAAAGGTAGCTTAATTTGACTTTCTATCTTCATAAAAATATTAAGGGATTTTTAAAATGTCATTAAATATTCTTATCTAAATCATTTATATATTACCATAAATCACAGTTGTATTAAGTCAGCCATAAAGATTTCCTACTTAATGCAAATGAACACGTAAGGTATCTAGAAAGCGTTAATTTGTGAGGGAACAAATTAAAGTGGTTAGAATTGCTATTGAGCTGTATATGATAGATGAAATATTTTAATTGAAGACACAAAGAGTTCTAATATTGCTAATGAGAGAGTATGTAGATCATTTAATGTCATAGGAGAGCAAAGTAGAAATTTGGAAAAAGTAAAAATGACTCCTAAATTACCCAGCAAGTTGTAAAGATACATCTTTCTCAGCATGCATTCTCATGATAGCATAGCAATGTATAATATATCTGATTAGTGTCATAATTGACTACCTTGAAAGATAATGGTTCTAAGGGTCAATAAAGCACACAATAAGAAAGATGTAATTAATGTAATCAAGGTAGGCTAAATGAATATTTGTTAGTATCTGAGTATTAAGATTTTTTAATTTTAAGGAATTCTATTTTAAATATACTATGGTAGGGGAAAAGAACCATGCTTTTGCCTTGAAAGCACTGGCAGAATAGATTAGTGTCACAGATAGTGTGAAACTATCACACTGAATCTTTTTGGCTTGTGTTAATAGGTTCTGACCTAATGTGTATCACATTTTCATTTTTAATACAGAATCTAAACAAATGCTTTGCCAGTTGAGAAACTGGAGTCCTCTTTCCATGGTGCTCATTACTTATTTTCTCTGACTTGCTCCTATGAATTTGGTTGAAAGTTTGCTTTTAATTGGAGAAGCTGAGATTTTTTGGGTACAGGAAGAAAATAATGCAAGAGTAGTGATGAAGGTTGCTGCTTTCTGTCTAGTTCCACAAAACCCTTTAATTTAGGAAGCTCAGTCTGTCTATACAGGTTGCTTGGGCTGGCCCTAGATAGAATGGATGCATTGGGTGTTGAAACTAAAAAGGGACTTGGTTCATCTCACTATATAAATGAGGAAACTGAAAGTAAGCCCCTGTGTTTGGTTAGAATGCCAACCGATTTAAAAGGTCGAAACGCTCTAGAATTTTTACCTTCAGATTATTGCCAACATTAATTATTATGCGAAAAGGGGGGAAAGTTTGATATGGTAATAGGAGATTAAAATGGCAGAGTGTGGTTTCCTGGGCTACAATGGGTCAGCGGACAGAAATGTAGAATTCCAGTTAATGAGGAACACATTTATATTCTGTTTCAGATGCATTGTGCCTGGTGTTAGTCCCATACATTGGACTTGAAATGGAATCATCTTTTTAATGCCCTCTCTTTTTTGGCCTGCTGTGATCCTACTCTACTGTAGCTTTTTTCTTGTTTTAAAGATGGAGTTTGTGACAACTAGCTAGTGCCGAATTCTGGTTGGCTTCTTGGTGGAAGGAATGTGTTATTTCACCCTGGACGGAAGCATGGAGTGTCCAGATCCAGTGAGTTTCAAGCCAAACTCTATGAAAACATAGTGTCTGCAGCTTTTGCTAGGTATTCATTGTGTTCATAAAAGAGAAATTCAGGGATCACTGTGGGTAGGGACAATTCCTTCTCTCTCTAAGACCTAAGCAAGAGAGATCATTTAGACTGAGGTCCTTGGTGTATTCTTGTTGAGGGACGATGACACAAAGGGGAATAGAACTAATCAGTAAACCTTGCAACCCAATTTGGACTTCACCCATGACAACCATCAGCCACAGGAGGCCCAACTCCCATCTCCTCTCTTGGTTTGCCTATGTGGTGCAGAGGAATAGGCAGGTTTGGTTTGTTTATCTTTTTTTTTAAAGATAAGGTCTCACTCCGTCTGCCAGGCTACAGTGTAGTGGCACAATCTTGGCTCACTGCAACCTCTGCCTCCCGGGCTCAGCCCCACCAAATAGCTGGGACTACAGGCGCGAGCCACCATGCCCAAATAATTTTTGTATTTTTTGTGGAGACAGGGTTTTACCATGTTGTTCAAGATGGTCTCGAACTCCTGAGCTCAAGCAATCCACTAGCTTCAGCCTTACAGAGTGCTGGGATTACAGGCATTTAGCCACCGCACCTGGCTGGCTTGTTTATAAACAGTTTGTAAGTGGAAGAGGAGAAAGTGCAGTTACCCAAAAATGCCATATGAACAAGATGCTAACCCCTCTCTCCTCCACTTCTTTTAGATTACCAAAGAAATCTAACTTCATAGTAATCACAGGAATATTTCTGGAGTATAGTTTATATTTTCCATGTGATTTAGAAGGGAAGGAAATCCTCTGCCCCTCATCCAGTCTTAAGGTGGGAATGAGAATTGTACTCAAAATTTTTTAGTCGAGAAACATGAGCCTGCTGACAGCTGAGGGCTATAGTTTTCTAGATTTGGGTAGAAAGACCTGGGGGTGGGAATATCCTCCAGGCAGGACTAGCCCTGTGGCCTGATCTCACTTGAATTTTCAGGTAATCTGACTTCCCAGTGATTTAAGACTGTAGTGCAAAGAAGCCAAGTCTCAGGTAGTTTTTTCAGGGACAGGCCTTGGGTTAGCTCTGTCTGAAGGTAGATGACTAGTTTGGCAGATAATGTGGAGGAAGGAACACTACTCTTTGGAATGCCCTCAGCTGTCTAACTGTGACGGATTGTGCCTGGCCCAGCTGCAACTTGATCTCAACAAATGTTCAAGGAGAGGAACTGTGATAGGGCCACTTAGATTGCTGTATAGCAATCTAAGGAGTATAGCAGTTGAGGTTCCATGCTTCCAGCAAGGTGTAGGTGGCCTGGATTTTTTGTGGAAAACCAGTGAACAGACAATTCATTTTTGTGAAATTGATTTGGTATAGCACAAATTCTAATAATTTTTCCTGTAAGAGTTTTACTATACTATCTCATATTTTATTGAGTACCTTTTATGTGCTAAACACTCTGCTTAAGAGTGTGGGAAATATCAAGATGAAAAAGACATTACCTTCAAAAGAATTACTAAAGACTCCGACTTTATACTTAATAAGTTTATGATGAGTATAAAAATAGAATACTGTCTAGACATTACATTCCATATTAAGCTGTAGTAATATAGAGCATTTTATTTGAGTAAGAAAAATAAAATAAAATCCAAACTCATTTAACTAAAACATGATTTTCAGTTTGAATACTTTAAGTTTCAATTAGGAATTCTGCTTTTTCATGGCAAGAAGTTATCGTGGATCTCCTGCACATCATTGTTCTGTGTGTCCTACCTCTAGGATAAAACCTCTAGGCTCCTTAGTATGGCACTTAAAGATCTTCATTTTCTGGCTCAAGCTTTGTTTTTTTCTCATCTTCATCTCTACCAAGTATCCCACACTCTAGCCATATCCCAGTGACTCCCTATTTCTAGAGCTAATACTCACTTTCACAAGTTTTTGCCTTTGCTAGATGACATTGAATTTCTTCTTATCCATCAAGGATTAGCTTATGCTTGACATCTGTAGCTTCAGAAATGGACAATCACTGCTTCTTTTGTATTTCCTTAATGGTCTATGCAGCTTGCTGAGTAGCATACCTTAGTACCATTTATCATAGACATATGTGTACACCTCTGTCTTTTTCTGCTGAATTATAAATTCCTTGAGGGCAGGTCTCTTTGTTATTTATATTTCTATCTATATCTTCTACAATATGCCTGAAATACAGCAGTATTCAGGAAATTAGCATTTCTTGACTGGCAATCCCTAACCTTTATTTTGCTTCTTTTTTTCTTTTTCTTTTTATTTTAATGCTCATTTCCTAACATCCCCCTTACCTTTCAAGAAAGGAGTACTGTCATTGTCTGCTGGAAGATACAGAACTCCTGTTGAAAAGTAAATTTAGGCTGGGCTCAGTGGCTTATACCTATAATTCCAGCACTTTGGGAGGACAAGGCAGGAGTATTACTTGAGACCAGGAGTTCAAGACCAGCTTGGACAAGATAACAAGAGCTCATCTCTACTTAAAAAAAAAAAAAAAAAAAAAAATCAGCTGGGCCAGGCATGGTAGAATGCACCTGTAGTCCCAGCTACTTAGGAATCTGAGACAGGAGGATAGATTGAACGCAGGAGGTTGAGGCTGCAGTAAGCCGTGATGATGCCTCTGCACTTCAGCCTGGGTGACAGAGTGAGACCCTATCTGAAAGAGAAGAAAAAAAATAGTAAATTTAGAGATGAAACCTGGCTTTGGCCCCATTCTTGAAATAGAGTCTTAGATCTTCTCAGTAGGGATGGAGGACTTTAGTGACTTCCATTTTGAGAACCGTATTTAAGCCTGACAACTAATTTTTTGTGATCCCTTTTTGAAAACTTGTTTATCTCAGTATTATGTGATTATTTATTACTCTTTGACATAGGAGCATATTACATGTTCTGTTTATTACTCTATTAGGAGCTTGTTACTTGGGGAAGTGGTTGTAGTTGGCAATCATCCCAAGGTACTTACAGCCAGTAGAAGAAAATATTGGCATTTAACCTACTGTAATTGTTTGTTGAGACAGGGTCTTGTTCTGTTGGCCAGGCTGGAGTGCAGTGGCATGATCATGGCTTACCGCAGCCTTGACCTCCTGGGCTCAAATGATCCTACCACCTCAGCCCCCTGAGTAGTCGGGAGTACAGGTGCACACCACCACACCAAGCTGATTTTTTTATTTTTATTTTTTTGTGGAGATGGGATCTCAGTTTGTTGCCCATGCTGGTCTTGAGCTACTGGAATTAAGCATTCCTTCCACTTGGGCCTCTGAAAGGCTGGGATTAGTAAGCCACCATGCCCCACATATAATGTTTTTATAAACAGTTACGATTTTAAGGGAGGTAGTAGTGGGACAGGTAGGGTGGAAAGGGTTAGCCTTTGTAAGCATTTCTTAGGATACATGAATTCCTCTCAGTTGTTTCTAGTTTCACAAAAATCTCAATGTTTGTATTTCCAAATAGACAGCATTCTTGATTTCATGATATAGTTGGTTGAGTTTTAAGTTGTTTTATATCTTTGGCATCTAGCGTAATGCCTTGCCTGAAGGAGGCACTAAGAAATATATATTGAGTAAGTGAATGAATGAAAGCTGTTTCTTACCAAACTCAGTACTAAAATGGGGGGGGGGGGGGGGGTTGTAATGCAACAAGGAAGGAAAACAGAAAACAGGAAGCATCTTTATTTTGCTCTCTGTTTATGTTGCATGACTGCAATGTTAATTCTCAAGCAGTTAAATGTCTGATTGAGCTTTGGTTTGCACTGACAATACGTTGAACGTTTAGATTTGTTCTCCTTCTGTAGTTTTGGAAAATAAATATTCTTTTGAGTTCTGTTTACCTCATAGGATAGATAATGGTTATCCGCCCTTTAACTGGAAGAATTAAAGATCAAAGGTTCAGAGTTCTATTCAAACATTATAGTTTAGTTCCTCTTGTTGCAGTAACTTTAATGTACTTCATTCATTTATTTGTGAAGTGAGCTACATAAACTGATAAATGAAACATAAGTGTATTTTAGTCTTGATGTTAGCTTCTGATTGTAAAGAATATATGTAATTTTTAAGGTTTCAACATCAGAATATACGTTCTAATAATTTTTGGTGAAATTGGCAGTGACATTAGTGGCATTAGCATCTTACAAACAACTATTACTACTACCTGCAGACTATCATGGAAGCTATTTTGAAAATACTTAGGACCTGGTGAAGATGTGAATTATACTGGAAGAATCTGTAGTAAGTAGGAAAAAGCACAAGCCTGTAGGCAAATTTTTAGGGAAGGCCATACTGTCTATTTTTGCCTAGATTTTAATTCTGTTTCACTAATGCCTTATATTCCACTAGTGATTAATTTGGGTTCATAAGTATAATCTGTCAGAATGTTAATATATTATTATAAATGAGTCAAGTTTGGTTGCTTAATTCCTAGCAGAGAAGTTTTGTGCGAGAAAGGTCAGTCATTTTGGAGTGTGGTATACTATGGATGACAATTTACTGAAGGGATGGGATCTAGGGTAAAGAGTTTAGCACCCTGGGCACCAGGTAAGCAGAGAGATGCTAGGCAATAGGAGAAGATTGTAAGATGAGAGAGAAGAGGAAGACAAAGATGTATTCCTTCCAGGCCTGAACTCAGAAAAATAGGAAAAAATGCCTTTTTCCTTCTCTCTCTCTCTCTCTTCTGTCTAGTTCCCAGACTACCATTTACATAGTTCCTTACTGTTTTGGATTCTGCCCTGATTGTTTCCATAACATTGTCTCATTTTATCCTCAGATTTTACAGATGAGGAAACTGAAGCATGACAAGATTAAGTATCTTTTTACTTGACACTATCAGTACTGACAGGGAAGTATTGGTATCCTTGACTCCAAAGCCTATTTTAACTATCCTGTGTACTGACCCTGGGTTCTGCATATATACACATTTTCACAGGTAACCAATAAACTTTAGATTCCTTATGTAGCTGAGTTTCAGATAAGATTATGGATCTCAGAGATTAAAGAATAATCTGTTATTTTTTTACTGTGGTATATTTTTTATTTTATTTTATTTTTGAGACAGGTTCTGGCTCTGCTGAAAAGCAGTGGCATGGTCCCAGCTCACTGCAACCTCTACCTCCTAGGCTCAAGAGGTCCTTCCACCTCAGTCTCCTGAGTAGCTGGGACTACAGGCAAATGCCACCATGCCTGGCTAATTTTTGTAATTTTTTGTAGAGACAGGGTTTTGAAGTGTTGCCCAGGATGGTCTCAAAATCCTGGGCTCAAGTGATCCACCCGCCTCAGCCTCCCAAAGTGCTGGGATTACAGGAGTGAGCCATTGAACCCAGCGGTAGATATTATTATGTAATACTTTCTAAGTACAGATTTTCTTTTAATAATTATTTAAATGATATATGAGAGCTATAAGATCTTACCATCTGGGAGGTTACAGTTTATGTAATAATTGCCATTCTCATGTCCTTTATAATGCTCTGTTATTTTATTTTTCTCTGTATACTGTAATAGCTGAGAAGGAAGTATTTTGGTTAATTGCAGTAGGGTACCTGAGAAGAAGCTTGGGGACAGTATATTGAAGTAATTTATTAACAACTTTTATTGACTCCCTTTTTTGGGTGTGAGTTGATTTGAATAGTAAAAGTTTCCAAATTTCATCATCATTTGTCGTCGGTGTCAAACTGCTAACCATGTCATGTAGGTTTGTTCTTTTAATCACAGTTTTGTTTATGGGGAAGAACAGAACTAAAGTAGAAAAAAAAAGCCTTATGTTAAAATTCAGTTGTTAACACCTTCTTCTTTTTTTTCTTTTTCTTTTTCGAGACAGGGTTTTGCTCTGTCATCCAGGCTGGAGTGCAGTGGTGCAATCATGGCTTACTGCAGCCTTGACCTCCTGGGCTCAAGTGATCTGCCCACCTCAGCCTCCCAAGGAGCTGTGACTACAGGTGTGCACCACTATACCTGGCCTTTTTTTTTTTGGTCGAGACAGAGTCTCCCTAGGTTGCCCAGTTTGAGCTCAAACAATGCCCCTGCCTCTGCCTCCCAAAGTACCTCTGATTACAGGCATGAGCCACTGCACCTGGTCTTCTTAGCATCTTTAAAACCTAATAAAAGAGGTAGAAAAAAAGGGTCTTAACGTCTTCTTTACTACTAAAAATTAGGTCTATAATTAGATATTACTAAGTTTGACAGAAAATAGCCTCTAAAGAAAAAGAAAATAGCCTCTTGTATTGCTATAATGTTAAGCTCTGCCATGAATGAGCAAAACTTCTTTGTTATTGTGGATTAGCGCTACTGTCCTACAGGTATGATCTGGGTTCAAATTCTGGCTCTTGTTTGTAAGCATCAGTTTCTTAATATATACATGTGGATAGTAATTATACTTACAATGTAATATTGGTTTGAGAATTAAAGGACATAACTTGATGCAGAAGGTAGTACCTGGCACATTGATAGTACTCAAGCATTTTCTGTTACTGGTTAATTAAAATTTGTAATAACATTTCCCCTCACTTTGGATGAAGGTCATTTTATTTCATTTAGAATCATGCCATTATTAATATGAAAACTATTATTAAAATACTTGTATTATTTCCACAGTGGTTTTATAGACTATAAATATGGAAAGCTTGCAGATATTTGATAAAAATTATTTTTGTTTTGTGAAGAGATTATATTTCATTAGTCCATAGAAATATAAGGGGGGAAGGAATATTAAATAAAGTTTTGTTGTTGATAATTTCATTGAGTCATTTTTGTCTGTTATCTTTGTTCTATCAATTCTTGCATTGCAGAAAGCTTATCTTGTATTCAGTACAATGATCAATTTAATTGGCTCTGCAGTGTCTAGGATGAGGTTGCTTGGCCAGGATATATTTGGCAGTATGAGGAAGGCAAGCCTCTATGTTGATTATAACTCTGCCTTGTCACCATTGTATTCTTTCTAAGCACAGACACAGCTTGGTCCCCTGGCAGTGATATACAGCAAATGTCAATAACAACCTTTGTAAATGTTAAATAAAAGAGCAAATAGAAGGGCAGTGATTCATTAGGAAAGAATTTTGTCTGAGCAAGTTAACTCTTATTTCTGTTAACCCATTTTAAAGAATCACTGACTGTCTCTTGAGACTTTGGATGCAGTTGAACTAGAAACTATACAGATGAAGGTCCTATTTTCCCTTTAATGGGTGCTTTGGATCAGCAGTATGTGCTCTTCATTTGAAGTATCTTTTTTTCTTCTTTTTTTGAATTGTACTTTGACATCTTACCAGTTTGATTAAGCTTCAGACAGTGCTGTTACCATTAACTTGCCTCCCAGTTATCAGAAACCTCCTGAACTTAACCTGTGGAGAAATTTTTACCATTTTTCAGTTAGTGGTTACATTTTCAGTTTTAGATTTTTCAGTTAGTGGTTGCATTGTGCATATATGTGTTACTTCTTCAGACCTACCTGTCTGGATCAAATCACTGGTCATTCTGCCTTGACAGCCAGACAGATAGCCAAGCAGCCAGTATATTTTCAGATTTTTATGTCTAATGTGATTTTCTTTTCCAGTTTTTCTTGTCTTGTTTAACCAGTGTAAAGGCAATCTAAGTGTCTTTAGAGTTAGCTAGAATTCCAGAAACTGATGTGTAATTCTTTCACTAACCATACTGGAATTTGATATCTGTGTATGTACATAGTTGCTTAAAGATATTTTATTTTTTCCTTAAGATAGAGATAAAAAGAAAGTGTTCAGATTTTCAAAGCTAGCATTTTTTTCCTTTTTTTCCCCCAAAAGAGATAATGTATTATCTATCAACCACTCTGTCAGAATAACTCACTTGTTTTATCATGTACTGTGATAGATTAGTCATGAATTCGCAGTTAATGAAGGGCTATTTATTTCATGCCTACCCTCACAGGATTTTTTTCTTTTTTTCTTTTTTGAGACGGAGTCTCACTCTGTCACCAGACAGGAGTGCAGTGATGCGATCTCAGCTCACTGCAATCTCCGCCTCCCCAGTTCAAGTGATTCTTCTCCTGCCTCAACCTCCTGAGTAGCTGGGGCTACAAGTATGGGCCACCATGACTGGCTAGTGGTGTTTGTTTGCTTTTTGGCAGCAGGTCGGTGGGTGGGCAGTGTTTATAGGAACAGTGTGTCACATTGTTGCCCAGGCTAGTCTCAAACTCCTGATGTGAAGCAATCTTCCCCGCTCAGCCTTCCAAACCACTGGGATTATAGGCATGAGCCACAGTACCTGGCCGAGAACTATTTTTTTTTTTTTAAGTATCTTCTTCATACTAGATACGATACTGTATGCTATTTTTGAGACTCTGTAGTCAAGTATAATTGTAAACCAGCTAGTAAAATTGAAGTTTCTTTTTTCATCCTTGTATTATTTGGAAACAAAATTAAGAAATAGAGTCTCTTTTCTTCGTCCTACTTTATCCAACAGCCCTCACTCCATATGGATACTGTATACTTTGGATTTTAGAATATTTTAACTCTTAAAGTAAGGGGCAGTGGAATCACAATATCACTGATTTAGCAGATCCTTGGTAAATATTCATCGTGTGATCCTGTGGCAATCCTAAATAGGAATTCATCTCTTTCTCTTAACGCTTTCCCGTAGTACTTTATATCTCTTAAAAAAGTAAGTGGTTTACATTACTACATTACAAGTTTTTTGGACCACCAACCTTGTTTCTCTCTCAGAACCTTAGCTAAATACAGGGTATTCAAATATCCCATCCTTATTTCCTGTCATTTCTTGTCATGAGTCTTAGGTCCTACTATTTACCTGCTTGTAATTACCCATTTAGTTTGAAGTGTTTTATGTTTGCATGCTTTTCTTTCATATTATTTCCCCTAACTGAAATGCCCTTCATACCTTTTTTTGCCTAATTAAATCTATCAGTTCATTTATCAATACTTACTGCATTTCTGCCATATGCTAGACACTGTGTTAACTCCTTGAATATACATAGGTAATGGAAGCATTTATGACTTTGCTGTCCTGGAGTTTTCAACTCATGCTTATCTTTTCTAGAAAGCCTTGCTTAACCTCCCAACTTGGATTCAGTGCTCTCTTCCTCTTGTGTCTGTGACTCCCTGTATATGTTACGCTAAAATTTGCTGTTTGTGTACACTTGCTTTTAGGTTGGAGTTTTCTTGAAGATAGGATGTCTTGATTCGTTTCTTCCCTTGGCCCTATCCAATACCTGATGTATATCAAGTGCTCAATAATTGTTTGTTGAACTGCTTTTAAACTGTATATAGATTATATGATGCCTGCCATTGATGAGATCTCAGGACTTACAGTTCTGAATGTTTTGGCTTTCGTTATAGTTATTTGGATGCATGTCTGTCTTTCCTGTTAGGTTGCCAGCTTCTTGAAGAATACAATTTTATCATATTTTATTTATATTATATGGACAATTATATTTCTATATTTTTTTTGCTATGCCCCACCTAATTTTACATATGGGACCTGTAAGATTTTGGTCCTTCTCCTAAAATGTTTTTGGTAAATGCTGATCTCCTGTGAGAGCCACCTGAGTGAGGAATCTCAATGTGTAGGAAAGTCAGACAATTTCTTTAATGAGAGACTGGAAGAGTTTGGTTGTTAAGTGGGCTCAGAAAATGTCTGTTGTGGCAAGCCTGTGGCCCCATCTACTCAGGAGGCTGAGGTTGAAGGATCTCTTGGCCCCAGGAGATCGAGGCTGTAGTGAGCCATGATTGCACCACTGCACTCCAGCCTGGGTGAAAAAGTGAGAGTCTGTCTCAAAAAAAGAAAAGAAAGGAAAGGAAAATGCCTGTTGTCTCTCCTCTGCAAATGAGCTGATACTGAAAAGTAATCTGGAACAGGAGTTTTACGGATATCAGTTTTTGAAACTGAAGTAACATTTTGGCATGATCTGGAGCTAATGTACATTCCAGAGGCTGTGTAGATGATGACATCTACCTGTGAGGCTACATGACTGATACAGAAACTGAGATTCATTTGCTAGTCTAGCACAAAGATGAAGCTTAACTTCACTGATGTATAGAACCAGACTTTGTCACTGTTAAAATAATACATTTATGGTTATTAGCTACATATGAATTGGGTTCATTCTGAAATTAGAGCAGTTCCATTAGTTCACTGAATCTATTTGAACAATAGTGTTTGCCATGGTTTGAATGATGATGTCTGCTCCATAATTCATGTCGAAACTTAACCCTCAATGCAACAGTGTTAAAAGGTGTAGTTGGCCTGTGGGAGGTTATTAAATTATGAGAGAGCTTCACTATCATAAATGGGATTAACACCTTATAAAGTGGCTCAAGGTCAAAAGGCACACCTTCTTGCACTTGCACTCTTCCACCCTGTGAGGACACAGCATTCATCTCATGCCCTTCTGCCATGTGAAGATACAGTATTCCTCCCCCCAGAGGATGCAGCAATAAAGTGCCATCTTGGAAGCAGAGAGCAACCCATATCAGATGCCAGTCCTGCTAGCGCCTTAATCTTAGACTTCCCAGTCTCTAGAACCATGAGAAATAAATTTGTGTTGTTTATAAATTACCTATTCTATGGAATTTTTGTTACAACAGCACAAATGGTCTGACAGTGTTCTTCTTTAAAAAGGAACAGTGTTCATGGATACAGCTCTATTGCTTCTGGAATTCTTGGGGAAGATTCTTTGGAGTTTTGTGGAGGTATATGTAACTTATTAGGTTGTCTTTGCCATATTTTTATGATGGCAAGTGAACACAGTATGCCCATGGGTGAGATTAGAATAAAATAGAGATTTTTATTTGTCTATTACTTATTTAGCCAACATTTATTGTCTACTATATGCTATTCTATCTAAAATGTTTTCACTTTTCCTGCTACTTGTCTCCTTGTTTCCTTGTACAAAAATAAAATTTAAAAAAAAACCACCCCAAACCTGCCCATGCTTCATAGTCCTGTTCAAACATCACCTCATTTTTAAAGTCTTGCTTGATTTTTTTTTTTCCACATTTTTTTTCGCCATGGCACCTTTGAGGAAATACAAAATTTGCCTTGTGTTACAGCTTCAAGTCCCCTTCATCAGAGCTTAAGCATTCTTAGGAGAGGTGTTTGTTTGATCTCCTGAAACATTATCACTACACTTCATGTTTGTGGCCAAAAAACAACAGAAAGAGAATGTAATTCTCATAATAATGATCATACACTAGTAACTACAGTTTGTTCAGCACATACCTGTGAGCCAGACATTGTAAGAAGTGTTTATATTCATTATTTCATTCAATTATTTTAACAGCATTATTTTATGGGTATAGAAACAAACTTGAGAAGTCAACTAACAAACTTGCCTTAGCAGCTATTAAGTTGTGATTGAGGAAGTAGAACGAACTCAGATTTCTCTGACTCCAAAGTACATGTTCTTAAAATGCAGTGCTATGCTACTATTGTAGTTTCTCAGCTTCAAAGAGAACCACCAGAAGAGCCAATTCATCTCATCATTTTATTTCCTGGTTTTGTTTTTGTTAGGACCTTTGGAGTGTATCTGTTAAATAAAATTAAATTTGGAATGCAGTATTTAGAAAAATGTGTGTTCACTAAATCTCTGACAAACTGGTCATAAACTAAGCCTTGTAAGAGTGAGGCTCATAAACTAGGATGTGTTCATTAGTTGTAGAAAAAAGAATAGAGATTTGAAAGGGATTTATTCTTTCTACGTAAAATAGATAAGCAGAGCAGACTAAAAAACAGCTTTTTAAAACTTTAATGGAAAGGATCTCAAATTATTGTGGAGAAAAGGTTTGAGTGGATGAGAAAATCAAACATTTAAACTAAGTGCAAAGTAATTACCAACATTGAAGCAAAAACGACAGATGTCATTCACAACAGTGAATGATACAATAGTAAACTTCCTGCCTTTATGTGTGTTTCTTTCTTGTTAAATTTAAACTTTAGCTCTTTACTATGTGAGAAAATTTTTGCTTTTATATGGCTTTGATGATTTAAATGAAGTGAATGAGCATGAATGAAAATAATTCTTAAATGAATGAAAGTCTGAGGCTTTTGCAATAGAAAGTATATAATTAGCATTATTTTTGGTAATGAGTTTTATTTTGAAGCTGAAACCACTGCTAACGATGTTTAAAATTTTTTAATTTCCTTGTTTCTTTAAATGATTTATTTGGGATACTGACACAGAGCTAAATAACTTTGAATTCCATAGTAAGATTCTTTGAAAGTCTTTTATTTGAAAGTCTTTCGTTTCTTCTAATTAGGTAGATAGTCTCCATTTGCTGCTAAGGCAACTCTACCACTTCTCTTTTTTTTTTTTTTTTTTTTTTTAAGATAGGATCTTGCCTTGTTGTCCAGGCTGCAATGTAGTGGCACAGTCTCAGCTCACTGCAACATCACTCTCCCCAGTAGATGGGACTACAGGCGAGCACCACTATACTCAGCTAATTTTAAAAAAAAATTTTTTTTAAGGCCGGGCACAGTGGCTCACGCCTGTAATCCCAGCACTTTGGGAGGCTGAGGCGGGTGGATCACGAGGTCAGGAGATCAAGACCATCTTGGCTAACACGGTGAAACCCCACCTCTACTAGAAAAATACAAAAAAAATTAGCTGGGCGTGGTGGCAGGCACCTGTAGTCCCAGCTACACAGGAGGCTGGGGCAGGAGAATGGCTTGAACCCAGGAGGCAGAGCTTGCAGTTAGCCGAGATGTGCCACTGCACTCCAGCCTGGGCGACAGAGCAAGACTCCGTCTCAAAAAAAACAATTTTTTTTTTTTCCTAGGGATACAGTCTCACTTTCTTGCCCAGGCTGGTCTCAAACTCCTGAGCTCAAGTGATCCTCCTACCTCAACCTTCCAAAGTGCTGGGATTATAGATATGAGCCACTGTGTCTGATTTAATTCTTGAGTCTCCCCTCTAAAGGCCTCTGGCTCAGAATCTAGAGCAGAAAGTTTCTGTTCATGGCAAATGTTGCTGATTTTCCATTCTGTTCTTGTAGAGTTTTTCATATACTTTGGTTTCCATGTTTTTGATTCCACTTTGTTCCATAAAGGTTTATCATTTTAATTTTCTGTTACTTGATTTCAGCAAAACATTGATGTGAGGAAAATATTAAATAGTACAGCTATGACAAACAGTGCTGGGACTGGCTAGGGAATTTGGGGGCCAGCATGTTTGGGTGTCTTCGGCTCCGTCATCCCCTGTAGAATTCTGGGCACTCTGGTTGACTTCACCTTGGCCAGCATGATGGGAGCCTTCTTCATGGAGCCAATTGGATTGGTTACAATGTTCCAGACATCCCAGGTATTGCAGGTAACAGCTACATTCTTCTACAAAATGAAGAAATGCAGACAGCCACGTTCCAGAAGCCCTTGTCCTGGCCTCCAACTGCTAATATCCTGTCAGTGCACTGACATTTTCACGAGACACAATGTCTTGGCTCTCAGAAATATTTATTTTTTCTTAGATTGGTTGCATCAACCTGATTATATTTCTTCCCCCACCCCCAACCCCCCCAGCATTATGTCTAAGCATTGCCTTAGGAGGAAGAAAATATCAACTGGATGGGAAATTTGAATGGGGTGATGATACAGATCCCACTGGGGACAGATAACCAAGCTTTCATGCCCAGGTTCAGCAGCCTGACGAGATCGTTATGAAAAATTACTTGGAACTTTTATATGCAGGGAAACCTAAGAAAACCAAGTGTGATTTGAGGCCTGAAATGTAACTAACTGGCCTTCTTCTCCTTTATCCAGTGGTAAGGTCTGAAAATAAAATGTTGACTAAAGACTTTATAATATTTCTATAAGTTCTATTGTAGTGGATCCAGCTGTTAAGCCTGTATAAAATCATATGACTACTGCTATAATCGGTAATAGGATGTACCCTGTTAACTTAAGGCAAACAACAAATGAAGCAATTATTATTTTACTGTTGCATCAGGCAAACCTACAGGTAGAATGAGTGATGAGACTCGTGAAATAAATAAATAGAAAGTTATTACGTATTAGCCTTTAAAATTCAAAATACCAGACAACCTAACAATGAATTTCTGAATAGCCATGGTAATGGGCTAGGTAAGTTTTACTTTATTACTTTGTGACACATAGCTAATTTCTAGAAAGCAAGAAGTTTTCTCTTTACAGTGGTGAATTTAACACTAATACTTGTATTTTTGGTAAATACAGAATGTGCTATACTTAAAATTTTTTCCTGCTTATTGTAGTTTTAAAATTATTTCATAGCCCTTTAAGTAAAAGGCATACATGTTTGTAAATAGAAGCAATTCTCAGCTTGTTTTCTTCACATATAGAAAACTAAAATTGTAGAAAGATATTAAATCAACTAGTAACTCCAGTGAATACGGTATTTTGTAATCTTTAGGTTTATCATACTTAGATTTTATGTATAAGGAATCTAATTTTAGGACTGGGCACAGTGGCTCACACCTGTAATCCCAGCACTTTGGGAGGCTGAGACAGGCAGATTGCATGGGCCCACCTGGGCAACATGATGAAACCCCATCCCTACGGAAAAAAAAAAAATGCTGGGCATGGTGGCACGCACCTGTAGTCCCAGCTACTTGGGAGGCTGAGGTGAGAGAATCAGTTGAGCTCAAGAGGAGAAAGTTGCACTGAGCCAAGATTGCACCACTACGTTCCAGCTTGGGTGACAGAGTGAGACCCCATCTCAAAAAAACACAAAGCATCTGATTTTTTAAATTGAGACTTCAAGAATCCATAGTAATTTGTCATAAGTGCGGTGTTTTTTTTTTTTTCAAAGGTGCTTCCTTGTTGAATCATCCTTATAACGTTATTAGCAAAAATTTGGTTGAGCCTTCTACTTATATTTTAAAGCCAAAAAGGTAACTGAGTTTTTTAGATTTCATAATCTCTACTCTCCATCCTCTCCAGTATAACATGCTATGTCTCAGTCCTATTGGAGAATCATTTCTCATGCATATTGCTTTAAGCAACAAAAAACCAAAACCCTTCCTTTAATCTGCATATTGGAAAAACCTCAGTTGCTGGAAGTTAAATATGTTTCTCTGGTAATGTCAGTCTTGGGCTCCTTAGTTAGATTCCATCTTTTTATCACTAATGTGCCCTAAACCAGCCTGCATCTACCAATCTTGCTTTATTATCTGATGTCCCTTAATATCTGGTCTCCCCAGTGATTCCTAAAAGGTCACAGTGACGATCTCTATGCTACATGTTTGTTAATGTTTAGTGGAAATTTTCTGTGACAAGGCAGTACACGGAAACTATAGATTATCAAGATTCTTTGTAATTGGCCATAATTTTATCTGTCCAATGTGGCTGTTTTGTGTCTTGGGAACATAGGTAGCATCCTTTCTTCATGGAAACAAATCAAAACAATAAACATATATTCTTTCTTACTCTTCACTTGTACTTTTTTTTTTTTTTTTTGAGTCTTGCTCTATTGCCAAGACTGAAGTGCAGTGGCGCGATCTCTGCTCCCTGCAACCTCCACCTCCTGGATTCAAGTGATTCTTCTCTCTTAGCCTCCCGAGTAGCTGGGATTACCAGCACCCACCACCACACCCGGCTAATTTTTGTATTTTTAGTAGAGATAGGGTTTCACCATGTTGGCTAGGCTGGTCTCGAACTCCTGACCTCAGGTGATCCACCCGCCTCGGCCTCCCAAAGTGCTGGGATTACAAGCATGAGCCACCTTGCCTGGCCCGCTTGTACTTTTCCTTCTTTTTTTATTCATACATCCAGTAAATGTTTATAAAACAACTACAATATGCAAGAAGTTCTGCTAAACTTGGAGGAGGCAAAAATGGTTAATATTTTCATCATTAATAGTTTTTGGTCATTCATAGTTCACACAAGTAAAAGCAGCAACGTGATAAAGTAGCATTTATCATATAAATACCATCACTGTTTATATAGAAAAATTTTTCATCTCCTTACATTTCAGGATTCTGAGTATCTTCCCAGTGCTTCCTGCACGGATTTAAACAAAGTGAGTCCTCTGAGTTTGAGAAGTATTTGTGAAATGTTGAGTGAATGAGTGTGAGTATATAGTAAATAGTAAAAATTATTTACCTAATAATTCAAATAGTCACTCCCAGTGAAAGTGTAAGAATAGATACAGAGAACTATTCTTTCTAGAGGTTATAGTGCCCCATAGGAAGAGTTGTCCCTACTTATTCTTCACTGTTACCTCGGTTGATGAATTAATTGGCATATAGGGTCCTGTTTTGATCACTGTTAAAATTCTCAGGGGAGCCATCTAATGGGATGAAACACAAATTTTTGGCTTGTTTGTTTTGACATTTAAGTACTGTTCCTGGACATCAGAATATCTAATTCTGAAATTAGAACAATTTTATGAGCTTACCAAATTCATTTAACAATAATGTTCCTTTTTAAAAAGGGGGATATAATGTTCATGGATAGAACTCCATTGTTCCTGAGATGATCCATGACTGACTCATTTGGAGGGGATCCCTTGGAGTTTTGTGCAGTTGTGCATAACTCATTTGGCTGTCTGTATACATATGTCCGCTTCAAGTGTGGGCTGTTAGTAAGTCCATTTTCTTTTACACTAATGATAGGTATGTACTGATTTTCCTACTGTACATCTATAAACATGTAATTGCACTCCTTTTTTGCTAATCAGATGACAAACAGGTAGGTTTATTAAGCTATCAAGTTAGAATCAAGATCATATTTAACTTCTATTGTTTCTGCATTTGACAAAGGAAAAAGGAGGTCCCATTTCATTAAGAACCTTCAGTTATCCTAGGCACCACACAAAGTGCTTTTGCTCTGTTCATTTAATCTTCATAACCCTATGTGAGAAGTTTTGCCATTTTTAAAAATATTTGGAATTCAGTGGGGTTTTTTGGTTCCTTCTCAGTAACCACAATTCTGCTCTCTACTTCAGTGTTTTTAATAATAGTTTCATTGAAATATATCACATATTATAAAGTTACCCTTTGAAAGTATACGATTCAAGGGTTTTTAGTATATTTAGAGTTGTGCAACCATCACCACTAATTTCCAAACATTTTTGTTACCCCATGAGGAAACCCCATACCTATGAGAAGTCAATTCCTATTTCCCCCTCCACCCATCTCCTGGCAACAGTTTGTCTTTCTCTGTATATAGATTTGCCTATTCTGAATATTGCATATAAATAGAAACACATAATTTGTGGTCTTTTGTGACTGACTCTTTTTACTTAGCATATTTTCAGGATTCATCTGTGTTATGTTACATAATCAGTATTTCATTTCTTTTTATTGCTGAATAATATTCCATTGTATGGATATACCACTTTTTGTTTTTCTGTTCATCAGTTGACTGAGATTTGGAGTGCTTCTACTCTTTGGCTATTATGAATAATATTGCTGTGAATTTGCTGTACAAGTTTTTGTATGGATGTATTTTCAGTTCTCTCGGTGTATACCTAAGAGTGGAATTACCAGGTAATATAACTCTGGTGTTTAACTATTTGAGGAACTGCCAGGCTTTTTCCCAAAGTGGCTTGGCACCATTTTACAGTCCCATCAGCAACTTATGAAGGTTCCAGTTTCTTCACATCTTTGCCAACATGTGTCTGTTCCTTTTATTTTAGCCATCCTAATGGTATGAAAACCTCATTGAGGTTTTGCATTTCTCCAATGACTAATAATGAATATATGCTGGATGCTATGGCTTAGGCCTGTAATCCCAGCACCTTGGGAGGCTGAGGCAGGCAGATCGCTTCAGCCCAGGAGATCGAGACCAGCCTGGGCAACATTACAAAACTCCATCTCTACAAAAATTATCCAGGTGTAGTGGCACGCACCTGTAGTCCCCCTACTTGGAAGACTGAGGTGGAAGGACCACCTGAGCCTGGGGAGGTCAAGGCTGCAATGATCTGTGATTGCGCCACTGCACTCCAACTCTGGGCAACAGAGTAAAACCCTGTCTCAAATATATATTGCGCATAATTTCGTGGGTTTATTGCCTACTCGTATGTCTTCTTTGGAGGAAACTATCTGAGAT
Organism: Trachypithecus francoisi; assembly: GCF_009764315.1. Taxonomy (NCBI): domain Eukaryota; kingdom Metazoa; phylum Chordata; class Mammalia; order Primates; family Cercopithecidae; genus Trachypithecus; species Trachypithecus francoisi. The sequence continues at coordinate 132,773,486 of NW_022681468.1, read as the reverse complement.
TTAGTGATTTAATTTCTGAAATGGAGATAGTGGTTCTGGCCTTGCACTATTTTTGAGAATGATGTAATAAAAAGACATATCTAATCCCCCAGCACAGAGCCTAACACTTAGAAGACATTTATTAAACGTTAATTTCTTCTTTCCCATTCCTTCTCCAGTTTCACAGATGAAGAAACTGAGGCTTAGAGAGAAGACACATAAGTAATTCACCAGGGTTCATCTGACAGTTAGCTTGTGAACTCTAGATTCACATGCAGATTTTTTATATTCCTACTAGATTCAACACTACTCCCCCAACAACCCCTCCTTTTTGCCTATGCTCCTCTACTGTGAAATGGCTCCCTGGAGTAGGTAAACTTAGCTGCTGTATATGATACTTTTATATATGTGCTGTAAAAGCAAAAATAGCTAATTTATTAAAAAAAAAACTTTTCAAGGAATTTAATTTAATAGACTCTCTCTTTAGATTCGTTTGAAATGTAATGTCCCTAAGGAACTGTGTTTTCCTTACACTTTGACCTCTGTAGGATAAAATGTCTGTAACAGATGAAAGGCTCAATTTTGGATGAATGTCTTGATGCATGACCACCAAAGGCTGTTTCAGCTAGAATGGTTGAAGAACTATGGTTTCCAGATGATGTTATTACCTTAAAGCTAACCTGTTTTTAAATGTAGTTTATAGTGAACAGGACCACTGACATATATTATTAACCATTTTGATTTTTTTGTGGATTCTGGAGAGGCAGCATCTGTAAATTATGTGCATATTGACTTTTGTTTTGTTTTTGTTTTTTTAACTTCACACAACTCCAGAGAAAGAAAAAAATAGAAATCTTTTTAGACAAAAGAGAAACCCCTACTCTTTTGGCAGGATTTTCAAACTCAGAGTGTATTATCGGGACCAACTGAGGAATACATTGACCAGCGTCTGCAGTTATTGTTGATTACCAGAAGAGAGCCATCCATTTTCTAGTAAAGTATTGTTATTTTAAACAGCAGAGTTGGGATCAGAACTGTTTCTGAACTGAAAGTAGAGCATTAAACAGATTCTTTTTTTTTCTGGTTTTGATATTTTCAAATTAGTCTATTTTTAATTATTAATATTAAATGATAATGAAAAATGTCGTGCTTGTTGTGTGACGCACATTGCTAAGTACTACATATATTAGCTCATAAAATCTTCACAACTTATGAGTTGTATGTATTGCCTGAATTACTATGTATTTTTCATATCAGGAAATTGAGGTTTAGAAAGTTTAGATAATTGGTCCAAAAGTCACAAAATTAGTGAGTCATGGAATCGGGATTTAAACAAAATTTTATATGACTTCAGAGCTCCCCTCCTCTCCTTTCTATATTATTTTTGATTTAATTCTGTATTCATAGTAGTTAAAAAGTGAGGGTTCATTTCTGTTTTGCTTTTCAGAGCATTATTGTCAGACATATTTTTAATAAGATATTTCCTATGTCTTTGGAGGCAGAAGGTTCAGACGTAGATGCTTTCACTTAGGATTGAATTTGGAATCAAAAAAAGAGAGAAAATGTCTTTTGGTGGTCACACAAGATAAACCTGGTGGTTAAGAGCTTTGAATGCTGTTTAATTATGCCTGCTGCTTTGATGAGACCAGTCACTACTCTCTATGTTTTTCCATTTCTCGTGAATGGGGATAATCTGCATTATTTTGAGATTTAACCGAGTTATTGCATGGAAAGCTCAACCTGTGTGTTAGTTACTTCAGAAAATTGTTTGGAGAGATTTTATGATCTTGTTATTATGTTGTTTGGGGAATGGGTGGGTAACATGATACCATTTTTAAAATAGTATTGTTATTCTGTTTAGAAAGCAAGCAAACTTTAAGTCCAGTATTATTGTTTTTACTTACTAATGCTTCTGTAAACCAAAGGAGTGGTTGTCTTTGTATCCTCATAAAAGCAGTCACTCATGATCAATTTTAAATGACCACTTATAACAATAAGTATATCTCATAATGCTTTTCCTGTTATACTTTTGGAACTGGCACATTTGATCTCTGTTAATCCCTACATGATACTCTGAAGATGACTAGACAGAGCCTTTAAAGTTATGTCAGGCCACAAAGGGAGATTATAAAATGAGAAACTTCAAGGTCCTATCTAAACGTTCTACAGATTAATAAATTGAAGTCATTGTTTTAATTTCATCTGATAAAGGGTAAACAAGAAATAGTAAGAACCTGAAGTAGAATCTGAGTCTTCTGATTTGAGTCTTGTATCTTCTTCTAGTCTAAGATTTGGAAAAGAAGTTAGGTATGCATTTTAAAGTGAATGGTTTATAATAAACCACCAGTGAGTTTATCTTGTCCCCTTTCTCTTTGTGGAATAATAACATCATCCAGCCTGGCATGGTGGCATGTACCTGTAGTCCCAGCTACTTGGGAGGCTGAGGTGGGATAATCACCTGAACCCAGGAATTCCAGGTAGTAGTTGAGCTAAAATTGTGCCACTGCACTCTGGTTTGGGTGACAGAGCAAGCCCCCTCACTAAAAAAAACAAAACGACCAATAATAATAATAATAATATCTTATTTTGACTAATCCCTAGATTTCTTTCCCAAAGGGAATCTCTATTGTAGTGGGCATATTTTCATCAAATGTGTACATTTTTTTTCTTTTAGACTGTAGAATATATAATCACTATTAGCCTTTTATGCAAAGTGTAGTATTTATATCTACAAGTAAAAATCCAGCATCCAAATCAGAAATGTGAAATAATTAGATTTTCTATATGTTGTTTTTGAGAGAGATGAAATTGACATATTGGCAGCAAAGATTAATCACCCAAGTCAACTTTCAGGATTGTCAAAGGGTCAGTTCAGATTCAGCTACATGTGTTACACTGGTTTCCACATGATTTCTGGCTCTGATGATTGATGTTCCTAATGGAATCTAAGGACCTTTAAGGTGCCAAATTGCCCTCCGAATTATCAAAGAAATCTACTGGTTAAACACGTGTATGCCCATTCTTGTCCCGTCAAGGATTTGAGTTTGCTGGTTTGCTGTTTTTAAGGATGAAACGTAATTTTCCTGGTTTTTCTTTTTAAATTGGGTCATCTGTACATGGCATATAGTGAATCAGTTATTCATAATACTAAGTTATCCAAGATATCCTTGCCTACATGCTCTCTAAGTAAAAGGAACTGACAGGAGCTCTGTGAATGCTACCTGACAGATCATGGAGCTCTGCCTTTGTATAATTATAGCAATGTTTGCTGAAGATTGTTCTATTTATCTTCTCTTGTAATTATGCACTATACAGAGTCACCCCTCACACACCAGGAGAATGTGAAGAAAACAAAGCCAATGACTATACATTTAAATTTTTTTCATGGTCACCTAATTTTCATTTGCAATTCAGTTTTAGTTAGGTTATTTTAGAAGAATGCAAAACCTTCTTATCCTTCATACAAGATTACCAGCTACCATTTTTACTTTCATCCTCCTTTGTCCTTTATCTTTTCAAGCATACTGTTGTTTAACAGTTGTTTGTGTAGGATACGAGCCTTGCATGCCAACTTTGATGTGGCAGAATGAATCATGTTACCATTGATCTCAGCCTGAACAGAATAGCCATCTTCAAATAGGAAGAAGTTTCTAGCTTCAGGTTGTTTTAGCACTGCGTGCCTCGCCTCGCCTGCCATGTAAAGTCAGTTGCCTCACTCCAAACAACCCTGTATTAATATGCACAACATGACCATTTTCAGTGGAAGGTTATTAGAATGCTAGTTTGTATCCTCTAGTGAATGAAATGATGTGTGATTATGAAGTCATCAGGCATGGACCAGTAAGACTCCAGAGAGCCTGCCCCTTCCGAGGTCCTCAGGGTGCCATTGATTGGTGGCCATGTGTTTGTGCCCGGTAGACTGTGAAATGGTGTGTTGCTACACGGCTGTGTTGCACCTGCGCCCCACCGAGGTGATTGATTGGTTTGGTCATGTGGAATGTTCCCATCTGGTCTGCAGTAATGTGTTTTTTTTGTTGTTGGTTTTTTTTTTTTTTTTCCATCTGTGAATTGCAAGTGCTGGCTGAATAGTTACAGCAAACAGTTTCAGAAGCCAAATAATCCTTTTCGTCTAAGAACAAATTGGGATATGAAGGAGTTTGTTTTTGCGTACCTTGCCTTTAGGTAGTCATTCTCCATCAGGTTCCTACTCCTTCTGTCTAGGATGTTATGTACTTTTCTCTTTTTACCTATTTTTACCTCCTCTTCATGCTAGATTACACTTTCTGTATTTCTAATTTGTGCAAGTTTAAAGCAAAATCTGTTCTTTTTTGCTATTTGTTGTTTTGATATGCCACTTGAAGTGATTTGCAATTTTTTAAAAGATAGTTTCTGTGATCATAATTGGATTATCAGAGTACTGATGTATTTTTAAGCTTTCATTTAACCTCACAAGAGTGGTGGTTTATTTATTGAAAACTACTGATGTTGCAGTTTAAATGTCAAGAAATTATTTATTAGGTTCTTTTTTTAAAAGATTCTATAGTTATATTGGGCGGTCTTGTTTGATATTTCTTAATCTTAGTCCTTTTTCATAATTGATCTATTCATTCCACCTAATGACTAATTACATATCAGAGCACATCATCAGCCACATTCATCATAGTAGAATGTAATAATCAATGACATTTCAACAAAGGAAAAAATAAATATGCAAATAAGGCCTCATTAACATTTGCATGAGTTGTTTGAATAATCACGTTGCTGACAAGGCTGTAATTAACAGAAATTGATGCTGAGTTCAGTATTTGATAGTGTGTTTTCTCAGCGTTTTATTGTTGTCACTGCGGGGGCTGAAATGAAGTTCTGCTCTACTTGTACCTTGACTGGAATTTGATGTGCAGGACTGTGCCAGGTACCAAAGGCTTCTGGGAGCCCTTGATTCATCTGTGACCTAACTTAATGCATATAAAGATACTTTATTTAAATTATCTTATTTTTTTTAACGAAGCACCGTTAGATTTTAGCAATTATGAGAAAACTGTAGAAAGAAAACAAACATGAAAATTCAAATCATTATTTTGCCAGAAATGGCTTATATGAATCAGATACAATTAAGACTTCAAGATTTAGATTTGCTCATACCATGGAAAATTGATGCCATTAATTTTTTTCTCTCTCTCTCTTAAATCTGGCCCAGTGGATCACTGTCAAGAGGTTGGAGCTTACTGTAATTGAAAATCACTTGCTTAGGGAAAAAAATCTAATTATGAAATGTACAGTTTGAGGGTTTTTGTGTGTTTTTTTTTTAATAGCTGTGCACTGCCACATTCCTCCTCCTTTTCCTGTACTGTTTCCTGTTTTTGTCATGGATATTAACTGAAATGCACTAAACACAATAAAGCTGTTTATGTCAGTTTTTTGGATGACTGCAAGTGCTGATTATAACAAGTTTAAGGAATTTCCTTTGTTGAATGTGTACCCGTGCCATATGGCTCCACATGGAACATTAACTTGACAGGGATAATGGATTGTGGTATATGGAGACAATTTTGCCTGCAGCTTTACTATAACTCATTCTGGTTGGGGATCACAGGTTTATAGTATGGGATGCAGCAAACATCCAGATGGATTTACTTTACATAAAAGAGTTGCATTTATTTTTATTTCCTTCCTGTAATTGGTAAAATAACTTTTTAAAAAAAAAATCAAAATATTAAAAAGTAAATGAAGGGAAAATTGTTAAAATGAAAACATGGATTCTGAGCCCTTTTTTTGGTAAAATGCTATGAAAGAGACTATTTTTGTATATTTAGCACATTAAAGGCATGGTATATATAAGCTGATACTGCTTTTGTCTTTACAGTAGTATCCAAAATGAATTTTCCTCTCAAGATTAGAAATTGTCTGTATCGACCTTACAGATGTTTCAAGTTTGTAGACATAAATGATCAAGCAGTGTCAATTATGAAATTATTTTAGTAATGCTTATTAAATAGTAGCCCTCTCTGAGATGAATTTGATTTGTAAGATTTGAGATAGAAAACCTTTTTTAAAAAGCATCCAGTTTTTCTTTAACTGCAGTATATCACATGTAATAGAAGAAAAGGTTTGTTATTTTGCCAAGCAGTAATAAAGTTGCTGACTGTTGGCTTCTTGGTTTTATATGTATGAAAGTTACTCTTAATTTATCTGGTGGAAATAAGAAAACTAAAAGCCACTTTGGCAAAATGATCAGTGTAACGAAAGGCTAGTTACCTAGAATGCTTAAATACATTGTTAAGAACTGACATCTATTCTAGCTCTGTTAGAGGGGGAAAAAATCTGGAATTTTTTTCATGCTATGAGCTTGTAATGCCAAAAACAAAAAACAAACAAAAAAAATAAACTAGCTGACTTGGTTATTTTCACTTTCTTTTTAAATAATTTAGATCTTCTTTTATCTTCTACTCTGTATTTAGGTGGAATATAGAGCTGATGTCATCAGTTAAATAATGTGGAAATCTATGATTTATCTAAATAAAATCATTGATCTATAATATTGATCTACAGTGTCCTTGATACGTTAGGTAATGTGCTGTCTCTGAGCACAGTAGATAAAGACAGCTATTCCTTGCAGCTTCTAAACACTAAAAATTGCTGACATCTTTGCAAGTTTATTTTGAGTACCTGGGACATACACATAAGTCAAAGGCCAAGCTTTTTAACCATCTTTGCTGTGTCAAAAAACACTGGAAGTGGGAAGGAAACTAGGCTGGGAAGCCATGTGGAACACCATGCTTTCTTTTTTTTTTTTTTTTGCTCTTGGGAGACATTTGCTCTTTATTCCTCTTATGAAGTCACAGCGGCCTATCATAACCATGAATTAAATGTTTGAACATAAAAACAATAATTCCCATGACTTAAGTCACAGCTTTTAACAGATCAACATATATTTCTTATTTCTACATTCCAAGGTATGAAAAATAGCTGTCAGTTTCTAATGTGTTATCTCACCCTAATATGTATAAAGGAAATATGTGAAGTTTCCCTCAAAGAAACAATAAAATTTTCAGAGACATCAAAATAAGTATTTTAGATTTGAAGATCCCTTTTCCTCTGTTTTGTAATATATGTTTTCTTTTTTTGAGACAAAGTCTCACTCTCACCGAGGCTGGACTGCAGTGTTGCTATCATGCCTCGTGGCAGCCTCTACATCCCAAGCTCAAGTGATCCTAGCACCTAAGCCTCCTGAGTAGCTGGGACTACCACACTGAGCTAATTTTTATAGAAACACAATTTCCCATGTCGCCCAGGCTGGTCTTGAACTCCTAGGCTCAAGTCATCTGCCTCTGTTGTCCTCCCAATATGCTGGAATCACAGACAATAGACAATAGCCACTGCTCCTGACAGTGCTTTTTTTTTTTTTTTTTTTTTGAGACAGAGTCTTGCTCTGTCGCCCAAGCTGGAGTGCAGTGGCACAATCTCGGCTCACTGCAAGCTCCTCCTCCAGGGTTCACGCCATTTTCCTGCCTCAGCCTCCCGAGTAGCTGGGACTACAGGCGCCCACGCCAGCTAATTTTTTTAGTATTAGCTAATATTTTTAGTAGAGATGGGATTTCACCGTGTTAGCCAGGACGGTCTTGATCTCCTAACTTCGTGATCCACCCGCCTCGGCCTCCCAAAGTGCTGGGATTACAGGCGTGTGCCACTGTGCCCGGCCCTGGCAGTGTTTCTTAATGTGATACCCAGCATTGCTTATAAATAAAGCACATTTCCCCCCATGTATTTTAAATAGTGTAATTTACAAAGGATATGTTAATGAATAATGAAATTTTTTTTTCCACTTTGGTTAAAGTTTGACACAGGTATAAAGGGCTTATATTATATTGAAAAATATCTATGATATTCAGACAGAATATTTTAGGAGTTACTCATCTAAATTGCCTAAAATATTATTTCTAAAAATATTTGTGGATTAACTGAGAATGCAGGAAGAGTTGTAGGGTTTAATACATTTTAACTATTGGTATTTGGTTGTGATGGCATTGCTTCCATAATACAGTGACTCTGCAACTGCTATCTAGATTTGTTTCACTTGTGGAGTGTAATAATTTGCAAATGTTTTGTTCATTTTTATATTGGCAGAGATTATAATTCTGAGGTACCATGCTTATAAGACTTAATTTAAAGAATATTAGGTCGGGCATGGTGGCTCATGCCTGTAATCTCAGCACTTTGAGAGGCCAAGGCTGGCAGATCACGAGATCATGAGTTCGAGACCAGCCTGTCCAACGAGGTGAAACCCTGTCTCTACTAAAAACACAAAAATTAGCTGCGCATGGTAGCAGCTACCTGTAATCCCAGCTACTCGAGAGGCTGAGGCAGGAGAATCATTTGAACCTGGGAGGTGGGGTATGCAGTGAGCCAAGATTACACCATTGTGCACTCTACCCTGGCTGAGAGTGAGACTGCATCTCAAAAGAAAAAAAAAAATAGAGTATTACCACAAGTTCTACTTACTCTTCTCTTTTCAGTGGCCCATCCTTAAGCCAGTTCTCTCCTTGGTAGAGAACAAAGACAGGCAAAAGAGAAGAATTTCCAGTTTTCCCATTTTACTTTCACTTGTTAATATCACTGATGGCTAAATATTTCATGAAATTAAACTTTGATGCTCATGTCTAAAATGACACTTCAGCATTAACTAAATATTTCTGTTTTTCATGTTTTTTCAATTAACACTGCTTCTCTACAGCTGAGCCTGGGTTTCAGTGTTTAAGTCAGATCTTGGAAGAAGCTTTCTCTAAGATTGGAATGTACCTTATCTTAAAGCCTTCTTCTGTTACCCTGTTAACCATTCCTGGCTTAAAACCTTCAGAAGTCATGGGATGTGGGTTTGCTTGGGGAGTCTGCTGCCTCCAGTGGAAATTTAGGCAACTGCTATGGCTATTCCAGACAAGTACTTTACAGATAATCAGATCTGTTTCCTATCTAACCATAGGAAAAGTGTAAAGCTTAGATGGGTAATTCATATATTCCACTTTATAAGCCATTCTAGCAGCCAGTTGTAGGAGGACGGTAGCTGTTTGTTTTCAAAATGACTTATTCTCAAAAGAGTTCATTTGGGGACAGTTAAAATAAGGCAACAGGCAGAAAGAGGTAGAGCTAGAAGAGGCCTAACTATGTTTATTGGGGTTAATGGATAAAAAGCAAATGACCAGGTATTTTCATTATGAACCATTATATAGTCATTTCCTTTTTAAGCACATGCTACCCATTGATGTTTCCAGTTAAATGAAGAGTTTTGCTGTTACTAAATGATCAGAATTTCAGGTTTAGAATATTGTAACTAGTATTTCTGAAATTGAGAAAAATTTCAGTGAATATATGATTATATTAACCAGTAGCTGAGATCATTTACTTATTTCAGTTGAAAACTTGAGCTAAAATTAAGTTTTGTACATAATTCCAGTTCCAGAAAGGACCTTGAGAGGTCCTCTAGATAAGATCATATTTAGACTGTCCCAAACACATTAGTCTATAATTTAGACAAAATTAATCTCAGTCTCAGTCTGTTTTTCTCTCTCCCTTCTCACCTCTCCTTGACTTCTCTTTTTCTAGTTACTCTTCCTTCTCCAATATCCTTTCCTCTTGCTCTCGTAATCTCGTAATCTCTGTCCCCTTACTTTTCTCTGCTTTAAAATTTCTTAATCGTGTGTACTACAAGAATGATGGTCTTTTATAATCCATATGGCTATTAATTACCTACACTAAATTTTCAAAGCAAAGACCTAATGTTCTATTGTATAGATGTTTCAGAAATTGTCATACATATAACTAGATTTCAGCTGCCTGTTGCTATCCATCCCTAAACAGTTTAAGGGTGTTAGCAGTGATTCTGATAATTGGGAGCAGAAGATAGATTCTCTAGACTATGCAAACTTTAGTGAATCTTAGCCCTTTTCCCTGGAAAAATTAATAGTATCACTCATTACATAGGGCTTTGCTCCTGCATAACTAAATCTCCAGGGAGATCTTCCAGGTTCCTTGCCATCACCTTTATTTGCAAACACTAAAAAATCTCTAATATTTACTTCTTTAAACCAAAAAAAAAGTTAGAGCGTTATAGCTGTGGCCTGCACTCATAGAAAAAGTGTGCTTGCACTAATGTTTAGGGGCTAGGAATATTTAAGCATTTGCTATGACACTCAAGAAAAAAGTAATAGTACCAAAAAAGCTTTATGTTTTCATTCTTTAATTTCCACAGTCTCCCTATAGAAGATCGGGAAATTACAGAAGCCAAAAAAGGAGACAGCAAACTTCATTCACTCACAGTCCTGTAATGTAGTCATTATCAGTATTAACACTTGGAATATAGTAGATGCCCTCTTTCCCACAGGAATCAGACAGGCAATTTGCCATTTAATTAACAATAGTTTATTCCTCAAAAAATCAAACATAATTACCATGTGATCCAGCAATATTACTTCCAGGTACATACCCAAAAGAATTGAAAGCCGAATCTTAAAGAGACATTTGTACACCTATGTTCATATCAGCATTATTCCCAGTTAACCAAAAGATGGAAGTAACCAAATATCTGTTGATGGATGAATGGATAAACAAAATGTGGTATATGCATACAACAGAATATTATTGAGCCTTAAAAAGAAAGGAAATTCTGACACATACTATAACATAGATAGGTCTTGATAATGTCCTAATTGAATGAGTATCCTAAGTGAAATAAACCAGTCATAAAAAGACAAATACTTTATGATTCCATTTCTGTGAAGTACCTAGAGTAGTCAGATTCATAAAGACAGGTTATCGGGATCAGAAAGAACCTTAAAAGGTTCATCATCCAACAACTCTTGAGTATTTTAATCTCCTTTTATTCAACAAATATTTATAGATCATGTGCTAAGTGCCAGACATTATACTAAGGACTGGGGAAACAAAGGAAACAAGTTTGATAAGGTTCCTACATTCATAGATCTAAGGCCTAATAGTAAAGCCTTCCATCACTTAGGGCCTGCTGATTACAAAGTGCCATTTAATTATTACAGATAGCATTTATTTAAGTATTTATTTGGGACACATAGTGGGCTAAGCTTTTGTGTATATTTATGCATTAAATTCAAATTCTATGAGATACAAACAAAATTTTTTATTTTATACTTGAGGAAACTGATGCTGAGGTAATTGGTTGGCACAGGATTGAACAATTTACATTTGCTGCAAACCCAGGTCTATCTGACTCTGCAATTTGATTTTAACCAGTATATTATGACCTCTGACCTCAAGTTTAGTACTTCCCTTTTTTTGCCTTTTTGCATGCCTTTACAATTCTGTTAAGGTATTGTCCAATCTGTGCTTTGAACATCTCTAATAATGTAATTGTCTCTCTCAAGGTACTTACCTAATCTTTGGATATCTCTGGTAGGTCTTTATGATGTGTTTTTAAAAATTCAGTCTCTGTAGAATTTTCCCACTTTGGTCCCAGATATGTTTTGAGGATCACACCAAACAATAACAACCAGCCCTTCAGACATTTAAATCAGGCTATCACCTTTTTTCTCCAGAAATACTTCTCCACTAGTACGAAATCCTGTGATTTCAAATGTATTTATTTTAGTCACTATCCGTGAACAAGTTTTAGATTGCTTGTATTGTTCTTACTCTGGCCCCAGATAGTGATGCATTTTCTCCAAATGTGGAGAAATGACAGCAAACACTCTTCAATGAAAGTGGTAAAAGCAGACGTTAACCATTCCCCAGTCACTGTTTGATGGATAGATTGATTGATTGATTGATTGAGATGGGGTTTCACTCTTGTTGCCCAGACTGGAGTGCAGTGTCACGATTTCAGCTCACCGCAACTTCCGCCTCCCAGGTTCAAGTAATTCTCCTGCCTCAGCCTCGCGAGTAGCTGGGATTACAGGCATGCGCCACCACGCCTGGTTAATTTTGAATTTTTAGTAGAGATGGGATTTCTCCATGTTGGTCAGGCTGGTCTCAAACTCTCGACCTCAGGTGATCCGCCCACCTTGCCCTCCCAAAGTGCTGGGATTACAGGCATGAGCCACTGCGCCCAGCCCACTCGCTGTTGTTTTTAATTAAATTAGCAATTATTTCACTGGAAATAGCTGAAAAATTTGCAACTCAGCAAAGAACTATCTTTTCCTTTTAAATTATGTGGACCTTATAATTCTGCATTCAAGTATCAGAAATCAGCCTAGGCACCTCTCCCTTAATTTGCAGTGGCGGGTCACAGAGGGGCATGTGCTATAGGTAGGTAGGAACAGGAAGATTAGATAGATTGTGGAAAGGTTAGGCAAAAATTTAGGAAGTCTTTGTTGAAGAGTATTTCAAGCTTGAATGACACAAAGGGAAGAAGCACAAACTGGAGGAAGAGTTTGGGTGTTTAATAGTTCAAGGGAGAAAGGATATAGCTACATTCCTTGGTTTTGTGCAGCACTCTCTTTGAAGCCAGTAATCACAGCAAAAACAAGAGGAGGTGAGATAAAAGCCTCTGTGCAGAAGAGCATGGATGTGAATTGATTATATCAGGATTTACTCATACTTTTATAGATAGATAGATAGATAGACAGATACGTAAAGACAGATATAACTGTGTTGTGTGTCTATGTGTATGTATATGTATATGTATATACAGATTCCCTCAGCTGTGTTCACTCAACCTGAGAGTAGCAAAACCCCAGTATCAGTATATCAGTGTCCTTCTCTAGTGTCCAGATCTTGGTTTCAGCATACCATTCTCCACCTGAAGGAACCAGGGCTTCTTGGAGAAATGACTGATTGTAGGGCTGAGGCAGGGAGAGTACAAGATGAGTCTGGAGCAGCATCTTGTTATTCTGGAAAGGAAGGATGTGCTCAAAGAATGATGATGAATTGTTAGAAGGTTACAAAAGCCAGGCTAAAGGGGCTCCCACTGGCCAAATCTGTACATTTGAAACAACAAAATAAATAGTGATAGTAATAGGTTTATAATTCTTTGAGTAAAGAAGGAAACTATGAGTCTATGCCGATATGTAAATTGTGCTGATAAATGAATAAAGTTTTATGAGAAATAGGATTTTTACCTAGTCTCAAAATACCTTCTCACAAAATGCTTGTCAACTATAGTGGGAAAAGGTAACTTTTCAGTTGAGGAGCCTTGGCAGACACCACCTTAATGAAGTGGTCGATTCAACATCAATAATGGGATAATTCAGATTCATGTGCCACCTAACAAGGTGCATTGAGAACACAGCATCATTTCTGTGTTACTCTTTCCAATCTAATCTTAAGGAAATACCATGCAAAATAAATTGAGGGACATTCTAAGCTACAGTATCAAGGATGTGAAAGTCAAGAAAGTTAAAGAAAAAGAATAAGACTAGCATTTGATAACACAGTGTGACCACACTCAATAAATTAATTGTAAGTTTTAAAATAACTAAAAGTATATTTGGACTGATTGTATGTAACACAAAATATAAATGCTTGAGGTGATGGATACCCGATTTACCCTGACATTATTATTATGCATTGTCTACCTGTACCAAAATATCTTATGTACCCCATAAATATATACACCTATTATGTACCCCCCACACCCCGCCAAAAAAAAAAAAAGAAGTAAAGCGCTGGCAGAGCAAGATGGCCGAATAGGAACAGCTCCAGTCTCCAACTCCCAGCGCAAACAACACAGAAGACCAGGGATTTCTGCATTTTCAACTGAGGTACTGGGTTCATCTCACTAGGGAGTGCCGGACAGTCGGTGCTGGTCAGCTGCTGCAGCCCGACCAGTGAGAGCTGAAGCAGGGCGAGGCATCGCCTCACCTGGGAAGCGCAAGGGGGAAGGGAATCCCTTTTCCTAGCCAGAGGAACTGAGACACACAACACCTGGAAAATCAGGTAACTCCCACCCCAATACTGCGCTTTAAGCAAATGGGCACACCAGGAGATTATATTCCATACCTGGCCGGGAGGGTCCCATGCCCATGGAGCTTCCCTCATTGCTAGCACAGCAGTCTGCGATCTAACCGCAAGGCAGCAGCGAGGCTGGGGGAGGGACGCCCGCCATTGCTGAGGCTTAAGTAGGTAAACAAAGCCACTGGGAAGCTCGAACTGGGTGGAGCTCAGAGCAGCTCAAGGAAACCTGCCTGTCTCTGTAGACTCCACCTCTGGGGACAGGGCACAGCTAAACAACAACAACAACAACACAACAGCAGCAAAAAAAGCAGCAGAAACCTGTGCAGACGCAAACGACTCTGTCTGACAGCTTTGAAGAGAGCAGTGGATCTCCCAACACGGAGGTTGAGATCTGAGAAGGGACAGACTGCCTGCTCAAGTGGGTCCCTGACCCCTGAGTAGCCTAACTGGGAGACATCCCCCACTAGGGGCAGACTGACACCCCACACCTCACACGGTGGAGTACACCCCTGAGAGGAAGCTTCCAAAGCAAGAATCAGACAAGTACACTTGCTGTTCAGCAATATTCTATCTTCCGCAGTCTCTGCTGCTGATACCCAGGCAAAGAGGGTCTGGAGTGGACCTCAAGCAATCTCCAACAGACCTACAGCTGAGGGTCCTGACTGTTAGAAGGAAAACTATCAAACAGGAAGGACACCTACACCAAAACCCTATCAGTACGTCACCATCATCAAAGACCAAGGCAGATAAAACCACAAAGATGGGAAGAAGCAGGGCAGAAAAGCTGGAAATTCAAAAATAAGAGCGCATCTCCCCCTGCAAAGGAGCGCAGCTCATCGCCAGCAACGGATCAAAGCTGGACGGAGAATGACTTTGACGAGATGAGAGAAGAAGGCTTCAGTCCATCAAACTTCTCAGAGCTAAAGGAGGAATTACATACCCAGCGCAAAGAAACTAAAAATCTTGAAAAAAGAGTGGAAGAATTCATAGCTAGAATAATTAATGCAGAGAAGGTCATAAACGAAATGACAGAGATGAAAACCATGACACGAGAAATACATGACAAATGCACAAGCTTCAGTACCGACTCGATCAACTGGAAGAAAGAGTATCAGCGATTGAGGATCAAATGAATGAAATGAAGCGAGAAGAGAAACCAAAAGAAAAAGAAGAAAAAGAAATGAACAAAGCCTGCAAGAAGTATGGGATTATGTAAAAGACCAAATCTACGTCTGATTGGGGTGCCTGAAAGTGAGGGGGGAAATGGAACCAAGCTGGAAAACACTCTTCAGGATATCATCCAGGAGAACTTCCCCAACCTAGGAGGGCAGGCCAACATTCAAATTCAGAAATACAGAGAACGCCACAAGATACTCCTCCAGAAGAGTAACTCCAAGACACATAATTGCCAGATTCACCAAAGTTGAAATGAAGGAAAAAATCTTAAGGGCAGCCAGAGAGAAAGGTGGGTTACCCACAAAGGGAAGCCCATCAGACTAACAGCAGATCTCTTGGCAGAAACTCTACAAGCCAGAAGAGAGTGGGGGCCAATATTCAACATTCTTAAAGAAAAGAATTTTCAACCCAGAATTTCATATCCAGCCAAACTAAGTTTCATCAGTGAAGGAGAAATAAATCCTTTACAGATAAGCAAATGCTTAGAGATTTTGTCACCACCAGGCCTGCCTTACAAGAGACCCTGAAGGAAGCCCTAAACATGGAAAGGAACAACCCGTACCAGCCATTGCAAAAACATGCCAAAATGTAAAGACCATCGAGGCTACGAAGAAACTGCATCAACTGATGAGCAAAATAACCAGTTAATATCATAGTGGCAGGATCAAGTTCACACATAATATTAACCTTAAATGTAAATGGACTAAATCGTCCAATTAAAAGACACAGACTGGCAAACTGGATAAAGTCAAGACCCATCAGTCTGCTGTATCAGGAGACCCATCTCACATGCAGACATACATAGGCTTAAAATAAAGGGATGGAGGAAGATCTACCAAGCAAATGGAGAACAAAAAAAGCAGGGGTTGCAATCCTAGTCTCTGATAAAACAGACTTTAAACCATCAAAGATCAAAAGACAAAGAAGGCCATTACATAATGGTAAAGGGATCAATTCAACAGGAGGGCTAACTTTCCTAAATATATATGCACCCAATACAGGAGCACCCAGATTCATAAAGCAGGTCCTTAGAGACTTACAAAGAGACTTAGACTCCCATACAATAATAACGGGAGACTTCAACCCCCACTGTCAACATTAGACAGATCAACGACAGAAAGTTAACAAGGATATCCAGGAATTGAACTCATCTCTGCACCAAGCGGACCTAATAGACATCTATAGAATTCTCCACCCCAAATCACAGAATATACATTCTTCTCAGCACCACATCACACTTATTCCAAAATTGACCACATATTGGAAGTAAAGCACTCCTCAGCAAATGTACAAGAACAGAAATTATAACAAACTGTCTCTCAGACCACAGTGCAATCAAACTAGAACTCAGGACTAAGAAACTCAATCAAAACCGCTCAACTACATCGAAACTGAACAACCTGCTCCTGAATGACTACTGGGTACATAACAAAATGAAGGCAGAAATAAGATGTTCTTTGAAACCAATGAGAACAAAGATACAACATACCAGAATCTCTGGGACACATTTAAAGCAGTGTGTAGAGGGAAATTTATAGCACTAAATGCCCACAAGAGAAAGCTGGAAAGATCTAAAATTGACACTGTAACATCACAATTAAAAGAACTAGAGAAGCAAGAGCAAACACATTCAAAAGCTAGCAGAAGGCAAGAAATAACTAAGATCAGAGCAGAACTGAAGGAGATAGAGACACAAAAAACCCTCTAAAAATCAATGAATCCAGGAGCTGGTTTTTTGAAAAGATCAACAAAATTGACAGACCGCTAGCAAGACTAATAAGAAGAAAAGAGAGAAGAATCAAATAGACGCAATAAAAAATGATAAAGGGATATCACCACCAACCCCACAGAAATACAAACTACCATCAGAGAATACTATAAACACCTCTACGCAAATACAACTAGAAAATCTAGAAGAAATGGACAATTTCCTGGACACTCACACTCTCCCAAGACTAAACCAGGAAGAAGTTGAATCCCTGAATAGACCAATAGCAGGCTCTGAAATTGAGGCAATATTTAATAGCCTACCTACCAAAAAAAGTCCAGGACCAGATGGATTCACAGCTGAATTCTACCAGGGGTACAAGGAGGAGCTGGTACCATTCCTTCTGAAACTATTCCAATCAATAGAAAAAGAGGGAATCCTCCCTAACTCATTTCATGAGGGCAACATCATCCTGATACCAAAGCCTGGCAGAGACACAACAAAAAAAGAGAATTTTAGACCAATATTCCTGATGAACATGGATGCAAAAATCCTCAATAAAATACAGGCAAACCGGATTCAGCAGCACATCAAAAAGCTTATCCACCATGATCAAGTGGGCTTCATCCCTGGGATGCAAGGCTGGTTCAGCATTCGCAAATCAATGAACGTAATCCAGCATATAAAGAGAACCAAAGACAAGAACCACATGATCATCTCAATAGATGCAGAAAAGGCCTTTGACAAAATTCAACAGCCCTTCATGCTAAAAAACGCTCAATAAATTCGGTATTGATGGAACGTACCTCAAAATAATAGGAGCTATTTATGACAAACCCACAGCCAACATCCTACTGAATGGGAAAAAACTGGAAAAATTCCCTTTGAAAACTGGCACAAGACAGGGATGCCCTCTCTCACCACTCCTATTCAACATAGTGTTGGAAGTTCTGGCTAGGGCAATCAGGCAAGAGAAGGAAATCAAGGGTATTCAGTTAGGAAAAGAAGAAGTCAAATTGACCCTGTTTGCAGATGACGTGATTGTATATTTAGAAAACCCCATCGTCTCAGCCCAAAATCTCCTTAAGCTGATAAGCAACTTCAGCAAAGTCTCAGGATACAAAATTAATGTGCAAAAATCACAAGCATTCTTATACACCAGTAACAAACAGAGAGCCAAATCATGAATGAACTTCCATTCACAATTGCTTCAAAGAGAATAAAATACCTAGGAATCCAACTTACAAGGGATGTAAAGGACCTCATCAAGGAGAACTACAAACCACTGCTCAGTGAAATCAAAGAGGACACAAACAAATGGAAGAACATACCATGCTCATGGATAGGAAGAATCAATATCATGAAAATGGCCATACTGCCCAAGGTTATTTATAGATTCAATGCCATCCCCATTAAGCTACCAATGAGTTTCTTCACAGAATTGGAAAAAACTGTTTTAAAGTTCATATGGAACCAAAAAAGAGCCCGCATTGCCAAGACAATCCTAAGTCAAAAGGACAAAGCTGGAGGCATCACGCTACCTGACTTCAAACTATACTACAAGGCTACAGTAACCAAAACAGCATGGTACTGGTACCAAAACAGAGATATAGACCAGTGGAACAGAACAGAGTCCTCAGAAATAATATCACACATCTACAGCCATCTGATCTTTGACAAACCTGAGAGAAACAAGAAATGAGGAAAGGATTCCCTATTTAATAAATGGTGCTGGGAAAATTGGCTAGCCATAAGTAGAAAGCTGAAACTGGATCCTTTCCTTACCCCTTATACGAAAATTAATTCAAGATGGATTAGAGACTTAAATGTTAGACCTAATGCCATAAAAACCCTAGAAGAAAACCTAGGTAGTACCATTCAGGACATAGGCATGGGCAAGGACTTCATGTCTAAAACACCAAAAGCAATGGCAGCAAAAGCCAAAACAGACAAATGGGATCTAATTAAACTAAAGAGCTTCTGCACAGCAAAAGAAACTACCATTAGAGTGAACAGGCAACCTACAGAATGGGAGAAAATTTTTGCAATCTACTCATCTGACAAAGGGCTAATATCCAGAACCTACAAAGAACTCAAGTTTACAAGAAAAAAACAACCCCATCAAAAAGTGGGCAAAGAATATGAACAGACATTTCTTAAAAGAAGACAATCATTCAGCCAACAGACACATGAAAAAATGCTCATCATCACTGGCCATCAGAGAAATGCAAATCAAAACCACAATGAGATACCATCTCACACCAATTAGAATGGCAATCATTCAAAAATCAGGAAACAATAGGTGCTGGAGAGGATGTGGAGAACTAGGAACACTTTTACACTGTTGGTGGAATTGTAAACTAGTTCAACCATTATGGAAAACAGTATGGCGATTCCTCAAGGATCTAGAACTAGATGTACCATATGACCCAGCCATCCCATTACTGGGTATATACCCAAAGGATAATAAATCATGCTGCTATAAAGACACATGCACACGTATGTTTATTGCGGCACTATTCACAATAGCAAAGACTTGGAATCAACCCAAATGTCCATCAGTGACAGACTGGATTAAGAAAATGTGGCACATATACACCATGGAATACTATGCAGCCATAAAAAAGGATGAGTTCGTGTCCTTTGTAGGGACATGGATGCAGCTGGAAACCATCATTCTTAGCAAACTATCACAAGAAGAGAAAACCAAACACCGCATGTTCTCACTCATAGGTGGGAACTGAACAATGAGATCACTTGGACTCGGGAAGGGGAACATCACACACCGGGGCCTATCATGGGGAGGGGGGAGGTCGGGGAGATTGCACTGGGAGTTATACCTGATGTAAATGACGAGTTGATGAATGCTGACGAGTTGATGGGTGCAGCACACCAACATGGCACAAGTATACATATGTAACAAACCTGCATGTTATGCACATGTACCCTAGAACTTAAAGTATAATAATAATAATATTAATAAAGAAGTAAAGCTAATGCACGATTCTAAACATGGTTCTTTTGTTAAAGGACATTATTGAGACATTTAGCAAAATTCAAATAGGGTCTGAAAATAGTAATGTATAAATGTTAATTAGATTATTCTGATGTTTCTATCATGCGTATTTGAACAATATACATCAGCACATACACACCAAAGTATTTGTGGGTGGTAGAGCATCTTGTCTGCTGTTTATTCTCAAAAATAACTAAGGGGAGAACGTTTCATTTACTAACAACTTTTTTGTAAGTTTGGGACATTTTAAAAATTAAAGCAGGCCGGGCGTGGTGGCTCAAGCCTGTAATCCCAGCACTTTGGGAGGCCGAGACGGGCGGATCACGAGGTCAGGAGATCAAGTCCGTCCTGGCGAACACGGTGAAACCCCGTCTCTACAAAAAAAATACAAAAAAACTAGCCGAGCGAGGTGGCGGGCACCTGTAGTCCCAGCTACTCGGGAGGCTGAGGCAGGAGAATGGCGTGAACCCAGGAGGCGGAGCTTGAAGTGAGCTGAGATCCGGCCACCGCACTCCAGCCTGGGCGACAGAGCGAGACTCTGTCTCAAAAAAAAAAAAAAATTAAACCAAAACAGCAACAAAAAAGTATTGTTTTGAACCTGGATGTGGAAGTCTCAATGTCAGGATATTTAAAAAATGGATTTTGTATTCCATTTATAGAGAAGGAAAAAACATTTTAGGTTTTAAGCTGAGTTTTAGGTTTTCTTACTGGGGCCCTAAAAATTTATATGGCAATAGGTTAACAAGAGAAAGACAAGCAGAAGTTTATTCATATGTGCATTGCATATACACATGAGTGTACCCAGAGATGAGTTACTCAAAAGACTGTTTAAAATTTGGAATTTGTATACCTAACTTGGTGGAGGAAAGAGAGGGGAAAGTACGGGCACTTATGGTAAGCAAATGACTTTTTATAAAAATAATTAGGTCTTCAGGATAATAGATTGAAGATAGGCTACTTTGTGTCAGTGTCTCTCTGGGTGTGGTGCTGACTTCTGTCTTCAAGAAGAGAGATTAGAGTTGCTCCTGGGGAGAGTTTTTATGACAATTGAGTTCTTTTAGGAGGCTCTGCTTTTAGGCAGATAAGGATTTCAGAAATTTAAATGCCTTCAGCACAAAATAATTCGTATGCGAAAGTGGAATATTTTAGGATAGCATATCCCGATCCACCTTCACATGCACTGGGAAACTTTTATTAGTTTCTGAACAGTGGAATGTAATGGTGAAGGTGTTCTGGTATGGATAGATGGGAGCAAAGAGAAACTAGAGGCAGGGTTATCAGTTGGGAGGCAAATGCTTATGTGTTCATCCACAGGAATCTAAACCAAGATGGTGATTGTTATGGGCAGAAAGAAAGGGATAGATATGAGGCACATACTAAGGATTATCTTTTGGAATTTGTTCACTCTTAAAATGAAAGTGGGGCCGGGCGCGGTGGCTCAAGCCTGTAATCCCAGCACTTTGGGAGGCCGAGACGGGCGGATCACGAGGTCAGGAGATCAAGACCATCCTGGCTACCACGGTGAAACCCCGTCTCTACTAAAAAAATACAAAAAGCTAGCCGGGCGAGGTGGCGGGCGCCTGTAGTCCCAGCTACTCGGGAGGCTGAGGCAGGAGAATGGCGTAAACCGGGGAGGCGGAGCTTGCAGTGAGCTGAGATCCGGCCACCGCACTCCAGCCTGGACGACAGAGCGAGACTCCGTCTCAAAAAAATAAAATAAAATAAAATAAAATAAAATAAAATGAAAGTGACAGAAAGAGAAATAGATGATGCGTAGTACAAATAAGTTTACATTCTGGACCAGAATAGGGCATATTCCTGAACTTACTTGAAAATAATTTGATGACATCTTACTGTTTAATGTAAATGCTTTTAATGTAAATAAGTAGCATTTAATTATGTAAATTACTTAGAGTTCTTACACTTTATAGGCTTTGTTTTCTTATACTTGTGTTCCTATACTTCTGACTGTTTTGTACTGATGATTGGATAAGTCAAATCATCAAATGACCTAACTTCATTTTTTTTCCCCCTTTTTGAGACGGTTCTCACTCTGTAGCCCAGGCTGGAGTGTGGTGGCACAATCTCAGCTCACTGCAACCTCCGCCTCCTGAGCCCAAGTGATCCTCCCACCTCAGCCTCCCAAGTAGCTGGGACTACAGTTGCACACCACTATCTGCTAATTTTTTTGAATTTTTTGTAGAGACAGGGTTTCGCCATGTTGCCTAGGGTGGTCTTGAAGTCCTGCGCACTAGAGATCCACCTGCCTCAACCTCCCAAAGTGCTGGGATTACAAGCATGAGCCACCATGCCTAGCAGACCTGACTTCTTTGTGCACATGTTATATGGGATACTTCACATACATGAATTCTTTTAAAGATTTTAGCTTATGTGTAAGGAATATACTATATACTACATCCTTTTTAAAATATTTTTCCTATATTAAATACAATGTTTATTGTAGAAAATCAAAATATGGATGAGCCAGAAAATAAGAACATCCCTTATTTAAGAACATTTAAACATCTTAATAAGAACATTTCTATATGCCCAGGTCTACTGTGCTGCTTTAGTCTTCTGCTCTAAAGTTATTCTGCAGGGTACTCTATCCATAGCTAATGTTGGGAGAAAGGCAATCTAATTAAGCTTATTTACATTAATGAGTATTGGTAATGTGTTATAGTACAGAGAACGTAGGATTTGGAATCAGAACCTGAATCTTAGCAATGTGCTCAGCCTTCACTACATTTATGAGCTTGGGTATAATCACTGAGGTTGACCTCAGTGATTCTCATTTATAAATGATTTCTCATTTATAAAATGGGAATAATAAAACTTGATTATCAGGGGATTGGTGAGTGTGAAATAAGATAGAAAATGCATAGTAAATGTAGTTTGAAATGTGTAAAAAACTATATACCAGGAATCATTGATAATGAGTGATGGACTTCTAATTCTTATATTATTTGCATTTTGAAGTTTTTTGGCCACTCATATTGACCACAGATTGATAGAATCTTAGATGTTCATTAAAAATATGTATATATTTCAGAGAATGGAAAAGGGAAAAAGAGTTGGTGTAGGAATCACTTTGGTAAGCAGGCTGACATAGCCTCAGTTTATATACTCAGGGATGCCTTCCTAGAGCTGTTCCTGATTCTTTCTTTCTTTGAATCCACCTAATCTCTAAAAGCTAACTATGCCCAAATGGTCAATAAGCCTCTCTTTAGGCTACTCTGCTCCTGCTGTGTGATAGTTGCGGGTAGGAAGGCATTTGAGTTTAGAGGAGCGTTTCTGAAGCTTTAATGCTTATAAGAATCATCCAAGGATCTTGCTATAAAATGCAAGTTCTAGTTCAGATCATCTGGTGTGGTACCTGAGATTCATAATTTTTACAAACTTCATGGCCTTGCCTCTGGTCTGAATATTACACTTTGAGTGGAGTTAAAACATGAATGATGTTTTTATGTGACTTTTTTATTTTTGAAGCTATTTGTAGCAGTATTACTCATATAGTTATTACATATACTCTTTAACATTTCATGTTAATTTCTTCTATTTAATACAGTCTTGTTCTCTGTGTAAGTAAAGCCTCAAATTCATTAGTTGCCCCAGGGTAATAATGAGGGTAACCAATACTAGCATAAAGTGGTTACACAGGAGAACCAATACCAAGTTTTTCTTTCATTCTTAAAACTTTGTCAACATCTCTCACTAATGGTAAATTAAATGTGAAATTTTAAATAAAATTACTAAATATAGAAATTCGTTACATTTTCACCATGTTACAGAGTATCCATGTAAAAATCACTGATATGTAATAGCCAGTGTATTCATATTGTTTTAAATTAGGATTTTGTCTTAGGAAAGTTATCAAGTTCTATTTATTTCTGTGATACAAAAAATATTCAAATTTATATTGTAGAACTCTAAGGAAATGAATACTGGATTTAGTCAAGGCAGAAATACCAAGACACAAGGGGGCACTGTCTTACCATAATCTGACTGAATTTAATTTAGCTTTTTGTTTACTGTGTCTTTCGTTTCCAAAATTCTGTCTTCTCTCTAGTTAATCATGAAAGCTTAAATATTATACCTTTCTCTAAAGCTGTAATACTTAAATCAACTAAGCTTTCAGATTTCACAAATCAGATGTGCTCTTAGCAACATTCAGGAACCTTTAATTGTATTTGGCATGAAATTGGAAAGAGTGGATGATAATTAGAGATGGTGTAACACACTGTTAGTGTTTAGGTCTGCAGTGGGGAAAATCACTGTAAAAATAATTCAGTTGATTTGGAGAAATATAGTGCCTCTGTTAGGCAGAAATGAGTTGGGATAAAGATTGAACTGTTATAAGCTGCAGCTGCATTTGCCATAAAATACCAAGTTGGTGCTGATGAATGTTTTGTTTTTATTGTCATGGAAACTTGGAGCTGGAGAATGGATATTCTATTCATCTGGGAAAATAGCAGTGCCTTGCATAAAACATAAGGGCCTTCCAAAGCAGTTCCTTAAATAGATATTGGCTGAATATAATCCAAAAAGTTGAGGAAGTAAAAGTGAAATAAATGCAATCATTTCTGGATCCCTTCTTTTATTCTCAGTACTAACAGTATAACCTATATTCAGTTATTAAACTTACTACTTCTAGAAAGTTGAATTCCAGTAAGCATGGTATTTAACTTCAGTATTAATAGTTATCTAACCCTTTAGAGCTATCTTTATATTTATTTCCTTAATCATAAGATATCTTTTGGGAACTCTAAATCTATATCCTATTAAACAACTACTTCTGATCCCCAAATAGTTTGTTTTTTAAATTAATCCTGCTTATCTGCTATAATCTTTCATTGAAATATTTTAAAGCATTTTATACTTTTTTTAAAGCTTTACCCAAAATAAACTTTTAACCATAAAAGCACTAACTGAAATCATTGCATGTTCTGGGGCAAAAAACAAAGTATAAAATAAAAAACCTATAAAGATGCAATTAAATCCTTGTGCATATTTTATAAAGTTGTGAATGGAAAGAGACAGTCACGGAAACAGAAAATGCAAAGGAGTTTTGGGTTCAGTTTTGTATTTTGCTATTACGTGATAATAGCAAAATACAAATATGGAAAATGATATAAAATGTAGATAAAGTGGCAATACAAATTAAAACAGAGTTCCTAAACTTTATAATAGCAAAAGGGGAAATTGCGAGTTATAATGATTTTACCAAAGGTTACTGACCAAGATTCATTATCTCTGCAACAGAAACTAGACAATTTTTTTTTTTTTTCTTTTTAAACAAAGTCTTGCTCTGCTGCCCAGGCTGGATTGCAGTGGTGTGATCATAGCTCATTCCAGCCTCCAAATCCTGGGCTCAGCAATCCTCTCGCCTCAGCCTTCAAATAGCTGGGACTACAAGTGCACGTCACCATGCCCAGCTAATTTTTTTTATTATTATTTGTAGAGACAAGATCTTGCTATGTTGCGCAGGCTGGTCTCAAACTCCTGGGCCCAAGCAGTCCTCCCACCTTGACCTTCCAAAGTGCTGGGATTATAGGTGTGAGCCACTGTACCAGGTAACTTTTTTTTAACATTATAATAAAAAAAAAAAGAAAGGCTAGAGTGGGATTATTTTAGGTAGTATAGTCAGAGAACCCTTCTCTGAGGAAATAATATTTGAATAAATGCAAATGCACCTGTAGTCCCAGCTATTTGAAGACTGGGGTGAGAGGATTGTTGAGCCCAGGGTTTGGAGGCTGGAATGAGCTATGATCACACCACTGCACTCGAGCCTGGGCAGTAGGATAAGATTGTTTAAAAAAAAAAAAAATGTCTAGTTTCCCTCGCAGACTGAAATGCTGTGACAAAAGAACAGTTCACGCAGAGGGGCTAACAAGCCAAGCAAGCAGCCTTCAGTGGAAGAGAACTTGGAAAGTTCCAATGTTCCAGGAAAGTGATAAAATACAAGTTTAGAAAAATTGTTTTTTCAAAAAATGCTCAAATGGCCAGGCACAGTGGCTCATGCCTGTAATCCCAGCACTTTGGGAGGCCAAGGTGGGTGGATCGTTTGAGTCTAGGAGTTTGAGACCAGCCTGGGTGATGTGGCAAAAAAAAAAAAAAAAAATACAAAAATTAGCTGGGCATGGTGGTGTGCACCTGTGGTCCCAGCTACTCAGGAGGTTGAAGTGAGAGGATAGCTTGAGCCCAGAGGTGGAGGTTGCAGTGAGCCAGGACTGTGCCACTGCACTGCAGCCTGGTTAACAGAATGAGACCTCATCTCAACAACAACAAAAAGCTCAAATGTACTTACAAGCATTATAACTAACAACATGACCAGTTTTCTCACGTGAGACGGGTCTAGGTGTGGTCTTAAATCTGTGTTTACAATGCCAGGATATACACATCCCTCAAACAAAGAACAGGAGTGCTTTAAAAATTTTAAGTATAAATTTCACTGTTATTTAGCATATAGTTTTGTGAAAATATTTTAATGAAATTGGTGAGTTTTTAAATTATTGAATATAAAAGTGTCAAAATAAATGTAAATATGACTTAACTTGCATAGTGAGAGACAGACCTCTAATTTAAGAAGCAGTATAATTTAATAATAGCAATTTTCACCAGTATTTTTCATGCCCTGTGGTTATCTGTAGCATAAATTTAGAATATATGTATGTGGGCAGGGATTGGGGCCAGGAATTAAAGACCTACACAACAAAATACATGATAGTGAATTTAGAGAACTGGTCAACAACATGCCAAAGAAAATAGAAGAGAACGAGGAACTGGACATTGTATTTCATAACTGAAACGATGAGAAAGAACTGGAAAATTGCCAGCTTTTTAACCTTTTAGAAATAGCTATGTGTGTAGTTAGTGCAGGAGATCATATTCTTAGAGCAGTTTGTTCTAAATTCAAATATGTCAGCAGACTTAGTGGAATTCAAAGTATTTTAGAAATAAAACATCTAATGTTGGAAATGAGCACAATATCATAAAAACAGAAGTAGTTTAGCAAAGTTTTTAGATTGTCCAAGAGTTTATCAAACCCATTATCTGTTACGGTAAAGTCTCCCTGAGCAGGATGTTTTTAATTTAGGCTACTCCAAAAAGTAAAGATAGTAGCAAATGTAGATCCATCTTTTCAGATTATCTTCTACTTTATGCACTACTCTAAACAGTTTGTTTGTTGAAAGTCTGATTATTTACAGAAGTCAAGTTTTGTTATGTTCTAGCCTTTTCTGATCTGTAAAAATGGGTTTGATAGAGAAAAACTAGGAAAAAGCTTTTTCATTTTTTTCCTTTAAAGGGGGTGTGTGGAATGGTTTCTAAGAGGTATAAAAATCTTAGGAAGTTTCATAGTGGTCCTAAATCATTACTTTTCAGACATTTGACAATAGGCACTCCTGAGAGCAGGAAAACAAGGGGAGTCCTGCAGTTACTCGACTCTCTCACTGCCTGGAGGAAGATTCTGGGCCACAACAAAAAGAGAACAAGATAATCAAACACAGCCTGGCAGTCTTTGTGAGTTGAGAAGACAAAAATCAGAATTCAGAGAAGCCAAGGGACTTATAGGGTAAAAAGGAAGCAGCAGAGAGAGAGCAAGGGAGCTCAAGATCTTCCGAGTTTGCTTCCAAGTCTTTGGCCAAGTACTGATATGTACATGCATGTATATGCATGAGAGGAAACAACTTGAGACCAGGGAAAGCTCACACAAAGCTGGGAATAATTCTTCCTCCAACGAACCAAAGTGGAAAGATCTCATAATTAACAGGGTGTGTGTAGTCTTCGAAAGGATATTGTGTTGGTGGTGCTAAATTAGACCTGGACTGAAGGGTGTTCTTGACCCACTGTTAGAAATATTAAAGGCAAACCTGGAAAAGGAGCAAACTGATTCCAAGTCACTTAACTGCTTGCCAGAACAAAGTGTGACATTCTTTGAAGGAATACAGCAAAATCTAGCACCCAGAAATACAAACCTTTTAAGGTCTGGCATTGACTTAAAACTTACTAGACATGAAAAGAACAAGAAAAAATATACCCTATAACCCGGAGAAAAAGTAATCAGTAGAAACAAGAGTCCAGGAAATTAGAGAGATGATGTAACCAAGCAAGGGTGTTAAAATGGCTTTTATAAATATGCTTGATAGCTCAAGAATGTAGAGTAAAATAATGAATATGATGTAGGGATAATGAATGCTATGAAAAAAACAGAATTTATTTATTTACCTCTTTTCCCTCCCTCGCTCCCTCCATCTCCCCCCTCCTTGCCCTCTCCCTCCCTCTCCCCCTCCCTTCTCCACTCTGTCCCTTCCTTCCTTCTTCCCTCCCATCCGTTCTCCTCCTTTCCTCTCCCCTTTTCCTTTTCTTTTTCCTTTCCCTTTTCCCCTTTCCCCTTTTTTCTTCCTTTTTGGAGGCGAGGTCTCTCTCTGTTACACAGGCTGGGGTGCAGTGGAGCTATCATAGCTCACTGTAACCTTGAACTATTGGATCAAGTGATCCTCCTGCTTCAGCCTCCCAAGTAGCTAGGACTACAAGGATGCACCATTTCTGGCCAGTTTTTTTTTCTTTTTTCTTTTTAGAGACAGGGTCTTACTATGTTGCCCAGGCTGGTCTTAAACTCCCAGTCTCAAACCATCCTCCTGTCTTCGTCTCCTGAGTTGCTGGGATTGTATGTGTGAGCCACCACACCAAGCCCCCTAAATGTCATTTCTAGAAAGATGAAAAATACAGTATCTAAAATGGAAAATATACTGGTTGATATTAACTGCAGCTAATTCACTTCAGAAGAAAAAAATCAGTGAATTTGTAGGCATAGAAACAAACTGTTCAAAATGAAGATTAGAGGACCTCCAGCTTCTATCTAGGATGTGGAAAACTATAAAGAATGCTGCTTTTGGCCAGGCATGGTGGCTCACCCCTGTAATCCCAGCACATTGAGAGGCCAAGGAGGACAGATCATGAGGTCAAGAGATCGAGACCATCCTGGCCAACATTGTGGAACCGTGTCTCTACTAAAAATACAAAAATTAGCTGGGTATGGTGGCACACACCTGTAGTCCCAGCTCCTTGGGAGGCTGAGGCAGGAGAATCATTTGAACCCAGGAGGTGGAGGTTGCAGTGAGCTGAGATCACACCACTGCACTCCACCCTGGCAACAGTGAGACTCTGTTTCAAAAAAAAAAAAGAATGCTGCTTTCATTCTAGTGGTAAGGGAGGAAAGCCTGATAAACTACAAACTTTTAACTCTTTTGAACCCTTCAAAGAGGCCCAAGCAAACGGTTTCTGTAAGTACTGGGGCTGAACCAAAACAACAGAGAACTACCTCCATCATAAGCCTAAGGCATATTAAGCAATAGCAGTCTGCCACTGGGGCAGGGGCAAACGCTTGAAGAGAGACCCACTCTCAAGCACAGGTTTATACCATCTGTTAAAAGCTGAGGATGAAAGGCTAACGGAAAAGTTTTACAGCACCCCAGCCACATGCCAAACATTAGGCAAAACAGGTGATCTCTAGAGGGAATTGAAGCCTCTCATAAACTCAGAGACATCACAACAGTCACACCAAGCTAAACTCCTACTTAATTATCTGAATGTCTCACTCTAAAGTCCTTATATGGAAAGAGGCATACCCATTTCCAGGCCTAAATGTACTGCTGTTCTACCCACAATCTCCTGCATCCATCAAAAGTGTAAGTCACGCACATAAGCAAGAGAAAAACAAAACAAATATTGTCAAGAGGCAAAACAGTTAACAAAACAAGACTCAAAAGTGGCCGTGTTATTGGAACTATCAGACAAAGATATTGAAAGGATCTAGTGGAAAAGGTAGACAGCATGCATGAATTAATGGGGAATTTAACTGATAGATGGAAATAATGAGTCAAGTTGAAATGGTAGTAATAAAAAAAAAAAAGGAGGTAAATAATTCCTTTGTGGTCGTCAGTAGACAACCCAGTTGCTGAATAAATCAGTGAACTTGAATATAGGCCAGTATAAATTATCCAAACTAAAACACAAAGAGAAAAAAAGTGAGAAAAGATCAGAGCTGCAGGACAGTATCAGTCTAATAGGTGTGTGATTAAAGTTTCAGAAGGAGAGGGATAGATAATAATGCCAAAGAAATATTTGAAGAGATAATGGCCAAGAATTTCCCAAAAGCAATGAAAGACATCAAACCATAGATTCAAGATTTAAGAAACAACAAGAACTCCCCAACACACACACACACACCACACACACATTCCCTTAGACATATTTAAAGTGCTGAAAACCAAAGATAAAGAGAAAATCTTGAAGACAGCCAGAGGCAGAAAAAAAGCCGCATCATGTATAGAGCAACAAAGATAAACTACAGCAGACTTTTCTTAAGAAACTTTGCAAGCAAGGTAATAGTGACATCTCTAATGTATTAAAAAATTTTAAACTGTGTCAACCCAGAATTACTTATCTGTTGAAAATATTTTCTTAAAAAAGAGGATAAAGACTTTTAGATATATGAAAAGCTGAGAAAATCCATTCCCAGCAGACCACAATAACTGTTAGAGTAAGTTCTTCAAACGGGGAATGTCACTCCAGACAGAAACTTGGATCTGCACCAGGGCTCAGCAAACTTTTTTCGTAGAGAGCCAGATATTACATATTTTAGGCTTTGTGGGTCAGACTGTTTCTGTCACAGCTACTCAACTCTGCCATTGAAGCACAAAAGCAACTATAAACAATACTTAAACAAGTGAGCATGGCTGTTTTCCAGTAAAACTTTATTTACAAAAACAGGAAGCAGGCCATGAGTCATAGTGTGCCAACCCATAATCTGTACAAAGAAATGAGAGCTCCAGAAATTCTAATAATGAAAGTAAATATAAAAGACATACGTTTTGTCCTTTTAAATCACACTATAAAATAACTGTCTAAAGCAAAATTAGCACATTATATTGTGGGTTTTATAAAATATATAACAACAGTAACCTAAAAGATGGGAGGAAGGATTTTGAAAAGTAGACTCTGTTAAAGATGTATATTGTAAACTGAGGACAATCGCTAAAAAATTAAAAAGAAATGTAACTTATCTACCAATAGTGGCTATTAAATGGAATGCTCAATCTAAAAGCAGGCTGAGAGCTGGGTATAGTGGCTCACACCTGTAATCCCAACACTTTGGGAGGTGGGAGGATTGCTTGAGGCTGGGAGTTCCAGACCAGCTGGGGCAACATAGGAAGACTCTGTCTCTACCAAAAAAAAAAAAAAAAAAAAAAAAAAAGCCAGTTGTAGTCTTAGCTGTTTGGGCAGCTAATGTG
Organism: Trachypithecus francoisi; assembly: GCF_009764315.1. Taxonomy (NCBI): domain Eukaryota; kingdom Metazoa; phylum Chordata; class Mammalia; order Primates; family Cercopithecidae; genus Trachypithecus; species Trachypithecus francoisi. Next base: position 132,742,396 of record NW_022681468.1, on the reverse strand, counting down.
GGAGGATCTCAGCCTAAGAGTTCAAGGTTACAGGGAACTGTGATCACGCCATTGCATTCCAGCCTGGGTGACAGAACCAGACCCTGTGTCTTAAAAAAAAAAAAGAAGGAAAAAAAAGTTTGAGAAAGATGAAAGAACAAAGAACAAATGAGATAAAGAGTAGACATCTAAGAAAATGGCAGACTTAAATCCAGCCATATCAGTAATATAATGCAAATTTTCAAAATGAAACAGAGAGATACCAAGAGATAGAGCAAATAAGCATTTGGCTTTTTTGATTCTCTATTTTCCAGTGGTTTTTGCACATAATTTTAAGAATAGGGCCTTCCCTAGATGAAAACATTTAAACAGTGAACTTCTTAACGTCTGTTTACACACTGCTAACACTGGCCCTCCTTTTTACTGAATAAAAATGGTTTGCTGCTCTTTCCCCCGTGAGCTTCAAACAACAACCAAGCTATGTTGAACTAGTAACTTGGAACCATCAGACCCAAGGTGCTCCCCTAAAACCACTTTGCCCAAACCTTAGGGAAAAAGGAATAGGCAGGCTAAAGATTATATTCAGACATGTCTACCCTTTTTCCTCTATGTTACAAAATCTAAAACTCTGTTGAAATTAATTTTAGACTGTTCTTTTATGTTTTGACTTCTCAGGTGTTTCTACCACCTTCTCTGGATCTTGCATACTTTCTTCGGTGAATCTTTGTGTTTTTCAGTTGTGAACAGATTGTGACTATGTATACAAAGAGATCCAGATACCCATTCATTAATGCTAAGAAGACTGACACTGTTAAATTTTCATGAAATGAAAGGCATAAAGAATTTTAAAACCTCTGAAAGTATCCAGAAGTTTCCTTTAAATTCTTTGCCTAGAATCTTTTTTTCTCTTCTAATTAAGACTTTTTCCTTAAGCACGAGCATTTAAGATATATATAGCCAATATAGTATTGTATAATATAGTCAAATGTATTTTCTAGTCAGTACATTTCAGTTCAAAAATAATAACTAAAATTTTATTACCCCTTGTTTGTCACTGTTCCACGCACTTAAGATGTTAATGCATTTTATCCTCACAAAAACCCAGTGAGGTAGAACTATTTTTATCCTTGTTTCACAGATTAGGCAACTAAGGGATAGAGCTGTTAGGTAATACTGATAATAAGCAACAAAGTGGGAATTTAAACCTGGTTAGTTTACATCTAGAGTCTTCATTCATTACCATTACCCCATGCCTCCTCTCTAATTTATTGTTACAGTGTGTTAGGATTTTTTTCTTTTCTTCCTTCCTTCATTTTTTCCTTCCATTCTTCATTCCTCATTCCTCCACTCACCAAATATCTACTCAGACACACTGTGATCTGAATTTACTTGTGTATCCAGTTATAATGAATTAATATATAAGATTTTTATTTTGAGTTATGCCTTACTCACAAATGAACTTTGGATTATGACCCATCAAGAAATTGAGACTGGCCTTTACCTATTTTCAAACTCAAAACATAGGATGGCAGTAAATTGCAGTACTGGAGACAGCTCAGTGAAAATTGAACATGTCATATTCTATCCTCATGTAGCAAGAACTGTATTTAAATCTTAGCAGGCCAGGCATGGTGGCTCACCCCTGTAATCCCATCACTTTGAGAGACTGAGGTGAGAGGCTGACTTGAGGCCAGAGTTCAAGACCAGCCTGGGCAACATAAGAGACCCCATCTCTACAAAAATGTTTTAGAATTAACCAATGTGTGTGTGTGTGCCTGTAGTCCTGGCTACTTGGAAGGCTGAAGCAGGAGAATTGAACCCAAGAGTTCAAGGCTATGAAACGCCACTGCGTTCCAGCCTGGACAACAGATCAAGACCCTGTCATTCATAAATAGAACATAAAACACATACATACAGTCTTAGTAGATCCTAAGTGGGATTTAAGGCTCTCTTCTGGGCTTTCTCCATGTGTTTCAACAAAATGAAATAGTTACCATTTGATGGCTATCTATGTATTTTCTTTACACACAAAGTGTACAAAATGTGCTTCGTTTCTGTATTACATAGGTAGAGGCTGTTGAGTCTTGGTAAAAAATTTTATTGACATTTTGTTTTTCTTAATCTGAATAGAAGTAAGTCTTGGTAATTTTAAATATACTGACCTCAGTTTGCTATATTCAGCAAATATATTCACAGCTAAATTCTCAAAATGTATTAAACAAGTGTTTACACTTTGGTTTTATAACTGCACATCATCATTATTATAAAAATCCCTCCATTTTTAGCGGCTTATCCTTTTTACTATGTGTAGTGCCCAAATTGACATTCCATCAGAGGGGTATGTCTTATTAATAGCAAAGAGTTGATGAGTATATCAATTTCATGGGGCATTAAAAGAAATCATCTAGTCCACACTTGCCCCACCCCACTCTATTTTTCAGGTAAAAAAACTGAGGTCTAGAGAGGTTTAATGACTTATGTATCTCACGTAGCTAGTTCACATCAGAGACAGAAATAGATCCTCTTGACTCTTATTTCCATGTTTGTTTCATTCAGTTGGCCTGTTTATGACCAGATAGTTGATGAATGGTAGCAGTTCCATTGACTAGTTTCTTTCCTTCTCTTCCAATTCTTGCTGTCAGGGGAACTGGCTAATTAACAATCATTTATTATCTACTATTTTAGAGCACAGTTCTCTTAAGCTGTCTCTCTGCCTTCACATGGCTTTATGCCATAGATGGAGCCTTGGAGTAGAATCTGTTCCTGGCACGCAAACAAAACAAGGCTAGAATTCCAGACCAGTGTTCTCTGAACAAGTGGCATCTGCCTTCTGGTCCCTGAGTGCCATAAAAAACAGAGTTAGACACTGACCTTGCCTGGTAAGGTCATGGTCTAAATTAAACAGTCAAAATACAAAAAAGATGTGAGAAAATAATGGGATTCAGCAACAATGAGCCTAATGTTCTGCTTATCATTGTATAATGCAAGAAATTTCTTAGACGAGCGTTGACACAAGAATTTGGTGGAAACAGAGTCAGTGTGTCAGAAGGAGTAAATTATTTAAGTGTGTGAATACCAAGATACATTAATGTCAGGAAGGAAATGAGATGCCAAAAGCACACGTATATGATAATTTGCTCCCTCTATCTTCCCCCAAATTATCTCGTGATGTGATTGTTACTTGACTTTTTCTTTGTTTTGGAGTAAGTGGAGTAAGTAAGGTTAAGGCATTGAATGAGTAGCTCAGTTTATGTAGTCTTTAGAAAGCTGTAAACCATTAAATTATTTTAAATCCTTTTTTAAGAATGAGATAAACATTAAGACAGCAAGGTGACTTGATTATTTTTAAAAAATACACATTCGTGATGGGTTTTTTTGTTTGTTTGTTTGTTTTGTCTTTTTCGTGAAAAACAGCCCCCTAGTTCTGTAATCTTTTGAATTGCTCTAAAAAATGAAAATGTCTTTATTTCTAAATCTAAACAACATGTGGTTGGGGAAATGTGGCAACATTAAGAAAAATACTCAAATTCTGAACTTTAGGCAAAGCAACGGTACAATAAAGATGTAAATTATGTTATCAAAGACAATTTAGGAAAATCCAGCTGTTAAGAAAAGTGACTCAAAAATGGAAGTTAGATTTTGAGCTACCTATAATTATAGTTTACTTCTTTTTTTTTTTTTTTTTTCTTTGAGACGGAGTCTTGCTCTGTCACCCAGGCTGGAGTACAATGGCACGATCTTGGCTCACTGTAGCCTCCACCTCCCGGGTTCAAGAGATTCTCCTGCCTCAGCCTCCCAAGTAGCTGGGACCACAGGTGTGTGCCACCATGCCCAGCTGATTTTAGTATTTTAGTAGAGACAGGGTTTCACCATGTTGGCTAGGCTGGTCTTGAATTCCTGACCTCAGGTGATCCGCCCGCCTCGGACTCCCAAAAGGCTGGGATTACAGGCGTTAGCCACCATGCCAGGCCCAGAAAGTTCTGATCAGTGACTGAAATTAATCAAAATCTATTTATGTAATTCTGCCCCGTTCATTCATTTAGAATTTTTTACTACCCACCCACCTCACCCTCTCAAATCGAATTGTGCTCTTCTGGCCATTCTAATGATGGAAATGTAAACTGTTTTCTGTAGACCTTCTAATCCTCACCTATTTATATTTAATTTGCAAATCTGATTTTAAGGGGAGAGAGGTGGAGAGCATGAGGAAGGGTAGTTGAGTTAGTGAATGCTTCCATCCTAGAATACTTCATCACAGATTTTAAAGTCTCAGAAAGTTGTTTCTTTTTTTTCTTTTCTTTTTTTTTTTTTTTTTTAACAGTATCTCATTCTGTTGCCTAGGCTGGAGTGTAGTGGTACAATCATGACTCACTGCAACCTAGACTTCCTGGGCTCAGGTGATTCTCCCATTTCAGCCCCCGTGGTAGCTGGGACTACAAGTGTGTACCACCATGCCCAGCTGATTTTTTGTGTTTTTTTGTAGAGTTGGGTTTTTGCCATGTTGCCCAGGCTGGTCTCGAACTCACGGGCTCAAGTGATCCACAGTCTCGGCCTCTCAAAGTGCTGGGATTACAGACATGAGCCATTGCACCCAGCCTAGAAAGTCATTTATAAAGCCTATTCAAATTGCCCAGGTCTGACTGTGTGCTTTTATCAGGATAATAGGATACTCCATTGGCACCTTAGCAATTCTGCCAGAATTATTGATTGGGAAGCTGCTTACAGTTCTGATGCACATCACAGGAAGCTGGTGCAAAATTAAGATGGCATATGTGATGAGATAAAGGCTGGGTTAGAAAAGTGATTACAACTGGGAACTTGCTAATCACTGACCTCTATAGGGATCCTGTGGTTTATCACTAATCTCACTCACACTTGGCATTTTCCTATGCTGCTGCCTCATCATTCATAGCTGTGTGAGTAATTTGGCATGGAGTGAACAAGAGGAGGGCATAGAGAGTCCAGCAGCTGTGCTTGTTGGCACTAGATATTTAAGTATCTTCAATGTAGCCAGCAGTGTGGTTGGCACAAATGTTAGCCAATAATGCTTAAACAAATTGTTGTGAAGAAAATAGGCAAGCGTTTATTTAAAAACCCCCTTTCTCTTTTCTTTAAAAACAAAAAATCTGGTCAATTAAGATCCTTTTTAGATTCTTTTTCTGTACATTTGAGCAGATTACTACCAAAATAAAGTCTGTAATTCTAACAGTATCTTCTAGACAAGAATTTCTGAATACTTTATAAGTATTAATTAAACTGTGCAGGGTCTGTGGGAGATACATGTTATTCAGTTGATTTTCCTAAAAGAGTGAGTGGGGTCATTGATATTAAGTGACATGTAACTTTCCCAGTTCACTCAGTGAGAGCAAAACAAGAGCCAAGAGATGAATCCAGTACTCAGAATTCCCAGGTCTTTGCTCTCATACTCTACGGCATTGCGGATTTGCCCACTTTGTAAGTTAGCATTTGGTGTTTCTCCATATGGTTAGTATGATTCAAATTGTATGGTATTTTTGATAGAGTTTGCCCACAAAAGAGGAGTAAGTTCTCCACGAACAAAAAGGTAAGTTAAATAATGAGTTTTCAAAGACACTCAAGGGGGAGGAGGACAGTCTGCTCATAAAACTGTCATCAAATTTAGATATGTGCACAAATATTTAGATTTGTCTATATAAGGGTTTCACATTGTTTCTATGAAAAGTAAATATGGAAAAGCTCACATGAGTTGCACATAGAAATACTTCATTTTGAACATAGTAATGTTGATCTCATTAACTTTTTTGAAACATCCAAGAATTGTTGCTAGGTTAAGCTTTTAGCTTTTAAGAAAAACCAGTCTCATACTAAATACTTAAATTATAACACATGGAGTTTTTCTGTGTAAAATATGCTGAATTCAAATTTATGAATGCAAATCAGAATATCTGACAAAAATGAACAGAAGTAATATTGGCTTTCATACAGATAGGGAAGCTATTCTATTTTGTACTGCTACTTGTGAAGGCAACAGTTATTTCTTCAATAGTATCTATTCATTGAAATTAATAAACTTGTCTGGAAATTTTTAGGTATTTACTGTACTGCTGCAGAAAGAAATGCTGAGCAGGCTTTATATTCCATAATATCATTATCTCTGGCTGTTTCCTCATCAGTACATTATTTTCTCTTGATAAGAACAGAGCACACACCATGAGAGTATTGTAGAATTGCTTTGGTCTAAATTTGCATGTTGAAGGAAGAGTGAAACTGAACACCATTCTCCAAGTGTGGATTGTGGCTTATCTGCTCTCAGGTTGCTCATAAAGACATACCTGGGACTGGGTAATTTTTAAAGGAAAGAGGTTTAATTGACTCACAGTTCAGCGTGTCTGGAGAGGCCTCAGGAAACTTACAATCATGGTGGAAGGGGAAGCAAACACATCCTTCTTCACCTGGTGGCAGCATGGAAAAGTGCAGAGCAAAGTGGGGCAAAGTCCCTTATAAAACCATCAGATCTCATGAGAACTCACCATCATAAGTGGGGCAAAGTCCCTTATAAAACCATCAGATCTCGTGAGAACTCACCATCATAAGGACAGCATGGAGGTAACCACCTCCATTACCTCCCACCGGGTTCCTCCCACAACATGTGAGGATTTGGAAACTACAGTTCTAGATGAGATTTGGGTGGGCACACAAACCATATCAGGCACCTTCAAACTTTTGTGGTATTTTTAATAAATATATATTATCAAATACTAGATTTCTGTCACTAAAAAGAGCTAAATATCTAACAAATGTAGCAGTACTTCTAAAACTTTGTCATCCAGTAGGCTGTAAGCTTTTTCATTGTTTGGCACCTATTGAGGGTAGAGCTTGCAGCGGTTGTTTTGTTTGTGTATTGTTTTTTGTTTTTTGAGACAGGGTCTCGCTCTGTCTCCTAGGCTGGAATGCAGTAGCATGATCATAGCTCACTGCAGCCTCAAACTCCCAGGTTCAAGCAATCCTCCCACCTCTGTCTCCTGTGACTACAGGTATGCACCACCATGCCCAGCTAAGTTTTGTTTGTTTGTTTTTTAATAAAGGTCAGGTCTTACTATGTTGCCTAGGCTGGTCTTGAACTCCTAAGCTCTAGCAGTCCTCCCACCTCAGCCTCCCCAAGTGCTGGGATTACAGGCATGAGCCACAGCACCCGGCCAGAAGCTTGTGTCTTCCTCATCTCCTAACCTCTTCATCTGTCAGTGACTAGCCCATAAATGTTTGATGGAATGTATGGATCTTAGATTCTTCTGTCTAGTCAGTGCTTGGATATTTGTAATTGAGATGGAGAGAAATGGGAATGTAGAACTGTGCCTGTCCACTCCCACCTTCAGTTTGACTGCCGATTGTATCTTATGTCAAAAGAATAGCAATAGTTTGTGTTTCTGTAAGCATTGAAAGGTTGCAACTGAGTATATTAGTAAGGTAGACAGCAAGATAACTTTTTTTTTAAGTCTGAAAATATTTGTTAGGGTAACTAATGCCTCTAAGAGTTTATATGTCTGGAGAAAATAATGTTACGAACTTCAGTCATTTGCTGTTTCTTGAGTAAATGTTTTAAATACTGTATAAATTGAATAAATGTTTTAAATACTGTGTAAGTTAGTCAAAATTATCTGTCGTTTCTTGAGCAATTTTTAGTTTAGGTCAGAAAATGCTGAATGTGGTTAATGTAAACCGTGTAAGTTTAGCTACTTAAAATACCTTTGCACACAAGTTATGTATCTGATGGTTTAATATACATATATATGTATTATTCTTGTATATTTTTCAGTAATATGTTGCTATTCTAGTAGAGTTGGGTTTCTTAACCTGGGGTCCAGAGAATCCCAGGACAGAAGGAAAATCAGTGAACTTGAATGGGAAAAAATTGTCATCTTTATTTTTACCAATCTCTAAGTGAAAGTTTGCATGGCCTTCCATTTTGAATAAGGATAGCAAAATAGTCCAGACAGTGCCTACAGTTTTTGTCACCAGTAGAACAATAGGTATTTTCATATCATAATTGTTGCAGATATCTTAAACTGTTATTTATACTTTAAAATTATTATTAGTCCCACTGCTAAATCTTATTAATGTGTTAATAAATTATAGGAAATACGAGGTTTTTAAAAGAACATTTTGACAATTACATGGCGTTGTACATTAAAATACTTATATTTTGTTTTGTACGTTTATAATCATGATTCTGAGAAGTCCACTCAAGAGGCTCATGCACATGTGCACACATCCATACCTATACACACCCACACCCCCGCAACACAAGGGTCTGGTAAAAACCCTGTATTAGACTATCCCAGAAAATTCTTTGTAATAATTTTTTCATAGGTACTTCAAGGAAAATTAGATATGTGTTACATTACTAGTAGTTCTTAAACTGTTTTCAGCTGAAGTTGACCGGTTAAAATTGTCTGTATACTTCATTTATGTATTTTTATGTTTAAAAATTGCCAAAGATTTTTGATGTCAGATGCCTGAGATAAAACAAAGAATAAGGTATATGACTAATTTTAATTCATGAAAATAGTTCTTGTGAAAAGTAATTTTGAAAGAATTAAAAATGAATGCCTCCTAAGTCTTAGACTGAGTATGCATTATTATATTTCAAGGATACTCAAATTTATAAGTCCTTAAGAAAATAACTAGTTTATAATAAATGAAAGGTGAAATAAAAATGTATTTACATTTCAGATTCTTATTTGAATAGATTAAGTATCATTTTGAAAACAAGCTATCAACTTTCATTTCAGAAGAAACTTTTACTTTGTAACATCTTCAGCTTATGTTAAATTAGTTTTCGTTCTCTCTGAATTCAATGTCCTTTATGAAAGGATAAGAAATTTTAGGAATGTTAATAAGCACAGGAAAGTAAGTTTGAAACTTTAGATTTTTTAAAATGATCTATTATATGGGTAGCCTCCACACAGATAATTAAGATTGTATTTAAAAGCTGTACATTATTAAAAACAGAGCTAATATTCACCTCTAACCTTGTTCCTTTTTCCACCTCAACGTTTTTTTTTAAGAGTACTTACTAGGACATTTGAGTCAAAATACAATACATTATTAACTCATGATTAAGTGTGGTGGCTCATGCCTGTAATCCCAGCACTTTGGGAGGCCGAGGTGGGCAGATCACAAGGTCAGGAGTTCGAGACCAGCCTGGCCAACATAGTGAAACCCCATCTCGACTAAAAATACAAAAATTAGTCAAGTGTGGTGGCACACACCTGTAGTCCCAGCTGCTTGGGAGGCCGAGGCAAGAGAATCGCTGGAACCCAGGAGGCAGAGGATGCAGTGAGCCGAGACTATGCCATTGCACTCCAGCCTGGGTGACAGAGTGAGACTCCCTCTCAAAAAAAATCAATCAATAAAAAATGTAGTTCACTAATTTAAAAAACTCTACACATGAATAGGATGTTCAAAATTGTTTATTGATATGATGCATAATTATTTTTAAAAAGCCTCGGAAATGGACCAGTATCGTTTTCATTAAAGTATGCATGTCATGCTGACTGATTGATGTAGAAGTTTTACAATTCTAAATCTGACATCTATTAACCCTTTAGATAGGCAAAATAATCCTTGTAATAATAATGCCAGGCCTCCGTGGTAACACATACCTGTAACGTCAGCACTTTGGAAGGCTGAGGTAGGAGGATTTTTTGAGCCCAGGAGTTTGAGACCAGCCTAGGCCATACTGTGAGATCCTGTCTCTACTAAAAATGAAATTTTAAAAAATTAGGCATGGTGGCAAACGCCTATAGTCCCAGCTACTTGGGAGGCTGAGGTGGGAGGATTGCTTGAGCCCAGGAGTTGGAGGCTGCAGTGAGCTGTAATTATGTAACTATGCTCTAGCCTGTGCAACAGAGCGAGACCTTGTCTCAAAATAAATAAATGAATTAATTAAGTAAAACTAGTTATTACAAAATAAAACCATTACAGGATTGTACACTTGGAATTCTGACACACACACACAGCCTTTCCTGCATCTAATCAGAATGGATCAGAAATCCTCTTGGAACAAGAAGATGGCAGAGACTGAAGGGAAATGCCAACTTAGAATGACTGGCATAGAAGGAATTATTGAAACTGAGGGAAGACAGTTGTGTTCTTCTTTGGCAGCTCTGGTTTCTAAATAAATAGGGAATTTCAGAGAACAACTTCATTCTGTGCTTTGCAAAAATCAGAAGATTGTGGGGAGGGGTCTGGTGGAGAGGGCATGACTTAGAGAGACCTTGAGGCTGCTGCTTCAATCCAGCATGTCAAAGCACCATGTTTGGGGGCGTTAGTTACTGAACCTCAAAAATGCTACATTGCGAATTAGCTTAGTATATTGAATACATGAGTGAGTACCCTACTGTTAACGCTGTGAGACTTAACATCCATTCTCCCTCAAGAACTGGCCCATACTATTCCTGATACTTGGCCATGAAAGTTTTGAACTGTGGTTGTATTAGTTCATTCTCACGCTGGTAATAAAGACATAACCCAAGACTGTGTAATTTATAAAGGAAAGAGGTTTAATTGACTCACAGTTCAGCGTGACTGGGGAGACCTCAGGAAACTTAAAATCATGGCAGAAGGGGAAGCACAAACATCCTTCTTCACATGGCAGCAGCAAGAAGTGCCAAGTCAAAGGGGAAAAGCCCCTTATAAAACCATCAGATCTTGTGAGAACTCACTATCACAAGAACAGCAGCATAGGGGTAACCGCCTCCATGATTCAGTTACCTCCCACCTGGTCCCTCCCACTACATGTCGGGATTATGGGACCTACAATTCAAGGTGAGATTTGGGTAAGGACACAGCCAAACCGTATCAGTGGGTATAGTCACAATAAGAATTCTTTTTTTTTTTTTTTTTTGAGATGAGTCTCACTCTGTCACCCAGGCTGGAATGCAATGGCACAATCTTGACTGCCCACAACCTCCATCACCTGGGTTCAAATGATTCTCTTGCCTCAGCCTCTCGAGTAGCTGGGATTACAGGTGCATGCCACCACACCTGGCTAGTTTTTGTAGTTTTGGTAGAGATGGGGTTTCACCATTTTGGCCAGGCTGGTCTTGAACTCCTGACCTCAGGTTATCTGCCTGCCTCGGGCAGGTTATCTCCCAAAGTGCTGAGATTGCAGGCGTGAGCCACTGCCCCCCCGCCACAGCAAGAATTCTTACATGTCTCTGGGAAGAATATAAATGGGCATGGTGACTTCTGAGAATAGTAAGGTAATCAATGCCTGTAAAGTTGAAAGTTAGCATCCTTTAATCTACCAGTTTCCCTTATTTGTGTCTATCCTGAAGGAGTGTGTGTGTGTGTGTGTTTACAAGACGTGCAAGGATATTTGTTTCAGTACTGCTCATGACAAACAAATATAAAAACTGTCTTTCCGTAGGGGAATATATAAACTGGTTTTATTTGTATAATGGAACATTGTATAGCAGTAAAGATGCTCAAACTAGGGATCTGTTATCAACACATAGCTCAAAACATGATATATGGAAATGCAGGTTTCAAGATAAATAGCATGTAATTTCATCTGTTAAATGTGTTAAATGCAAACAGTAATGTATATTGTTCGAGAGTATGAATATATATTTAAGAGTACAAAACATACATGGTAAATATGCACATCAATATTATGATAATGGTTATCCAGAGGTGTGGTTTGAGCTATGTCTATACTGTATTAATTAATTAATTTATTTTTTTTTTTTTTTTGAGGCAAAATCTTGTTCTGTCGCCCAGGCTAGAGTGCAGTGATGTGATCTTGGCTCACTGCAACCTCTGCCTCCTGGGTTCAAGCAATTCTTCTGCCTCAGCCTCCTGAGTTGCTAGGACTACAGGCGCGTGCCACCATGCCTGGCTAATTTTTTGTATTTTTAGTAGAGACAGGGTTTCACCGTGTTAGCCAGGATGGTTTTATCTCCTGACCTCATGATCCGCCCGCCTTCGCCTCCCAAACTGCTGAGATTACAGGTGTGAGCCACTGTGCCGGCCCAATACTGTATTAATTTTTGAGAGAGAAAGAAGAAGGTTCAATCTGACGCAAACATGGGAAAACATTCTAACTAGTGGGTACATGGACCATATTGTTGGCTGTATAAATGTCTTTTTCATTCTTTTAAATGTGTTTTAAAATACTATGCATTGAAAATAAAGTATTTACATGTTACTTTATGTAGCTCAAGTGATCCACCTCATCCTCCTGAGTAGCTGGGAATACAGGCATGTATCAGCATGCTAATTTTTTATTTTTTGTAGAGACAGGCTTCACTATTGCCGACGCTAGTCTTGAGCTAGTGGACTAAAGCAGTCCTCCCACCTCAGCCTCCCAAAGTACTGAGATTACAGACATGAGTCACTACATCCTCCCCAGAATCTGACTCAGACTGACCAAAATGATAGCAAGTTTTTACAAATTATTGGATTGTATCCTCTTATTTCTAATTTGTTCTATTTTTAAACTGCAATATAATTATCATGAATAGTCTAGAATTTTGATTGTCAATAAATGAGGGGTTTTATATAAAGTTAATTTCTTTGTTTTGTAGGAAAAACATCAGAGAGAGGCTCATTTTCCCTGTACAGCAGAGATACTGGATTACCAGGCTGTCAAGTAAGTTTAATGATTAAAAAAAGCAATGAGATGGTTTTTAAACACATAAAGACTCTATTAATAGATGAGATAGAAATTATCCAATTTATTTCACTACTGTTTATTTAATTTGTAACTAAATGTTGTTTTTTTTGCTCTCTCCGCTTAAAATTGTTTCAGTTCCCCAGTTTACCAGGCTGTCTTTATCATCAAAGATTTTCATAACCCACCTCCATTTTAACTGGAAACAAAGTAGCAGTTATCTTTCTACCCCTTTCCAAAATACCTGTCATTTCTGAGAAATTTTTTTGCGTATTTTCTCACAGAAAACATAATTGCTGGTACATAAAAAATACATGATTGATCTGCATAGCTTGAATATCCTGTAATGTCAAACTGATCATTAATATTGGAAGTATTTTGTTTTCAGTCCTGCATCTACCAATTTTTAGGCTTCACACCCTCCCCGACTTGGAATTTTTGTTTCAACTGTCTACCTTCTCTAGCATTTTGTGCTTCTGCTAATGGGCATCTTCTCTGCCTTTTTCCTCATATCTTTAGACTGAGAATCCTGAACACACAATTCAATTCACCTGGAGATTTCCATCAGAATCAAGCCAAAAAGAATCGAAAGGAAAGGCAGAACATATTAAATTTGTTTTCTGCCATCTGCATGCTTTACATGAGGGCCCACCCTAATTTCAGGCATGGGCATGTGAGCCAGTTTTAACTGCTGTGCTAATAGTACTCCATTTAATACATATTTCATAATTGTGCCTCTAAGAGAGTTTTACATAACATCCTGTTTTGTGATATGCCTTCCCATTATAAAATAATGTATTGTAGTAGGCTGGCCATGGTGGCTCACGCCTGTAATCCCAGTACTTTTGGGAGACTGGGGTGGGAGAATCCCTAGAGCTCAAGAGTTGGAGACCAACCTGGGCAACATAGTGAGACCTTATCTCTACTTAAAATGTAAAAATCAGCCAGGTGTAGTGGTGCATGCCTGTAGTCACAGCTGCTTGGGAGGCTGAGGCAGGAGGATCACTTGAGCCCAGGAGTTGAAGGCTGCAGTGACCCATGATTGTGCCACTGTACTCCATCCAGAGTGACAGTGAGACTCAGTCTGAAAGAGAGAGAGAGAGAGAAAGGGAGGAAGGGAGGGAGGGAGGGAAGGAAAGAAGAGAAAGAAGGGAGAAGGAAAGGAAGGGAGAGAGAGAGAGAGAGAGAAAAAATCAATATATTGTAAAAATTAAGGATCATCTATTCCCATGTCCTTAATGGCAAATAGGCATGGTCTGAATAAGTGATTTGTTAAGTATCATAGAGTTGGGGGTAGTAACTGGACCAACACTCAGATTTCTTGGCTTCAGACCAAACAGTCTTACTCTATTTTCATCCAAGTGATTTTTTAAAGTTTTAGTGTTACTAATGATTGCTTTATTTTCCATTTATGGTTAGCTTTATTTTATCCTAGTCATTTAAAATATATATAGATTAGCATTGTGTCATAGCCAGTGTTTTGCTTTACCAGCTCTTACTAGCTCACAAGAGCCAAATCTGTTAAACTTTTAGGAATTTAGCAAGCATGGTTGACATCACACTGGTATCTTAAAATTGATTATTATGAGCTAGGCACTGTGGTGCATACCTGTAGTCCCAGCTACTTGGAAAGCCAAAGCAGAAGGATCACTTAAGCCCAGTAGTACAGTTCCAGCCTGGGCAATGTAGCAAGACTGCAGCTCTAAAAATAAAAATAAAAACAAAAAAATGGCCATCAAGGAAGTGTTTACACTGTGGAAATCCAAAAATGTTACAATTCAGGGCTTCCATTTTCTTAAACAGTTGTTAAACATTTACCAGCATACCGATCATGCCTAGTTAAAAATTGCAGAGAACCAAAGAATGTAAGTGCTTATTCAGATCACAGCAAAAAATAGAAAAGCAGCAGTTGAACATCTAGCCTCCATTAAGGTACCTTTCTGACCTCTTTCAAAGGTAACAATACTTTAAGGCCAACTAAGATATACGATTTATTCTGTATAGTTTTAGCAATATCCATTGATGAAAATCAAAATACCCTCTTTTTTGGTCCATATCAGATGTGGATTGGTGATTGTAATATTTCTGCAATTCATAGTTGATATCAGAACTCATTCTTCTTTAAGATACAAGTTACTGTTTGAATTTCATAGTCTGAATTTTAGTTCATAAATGACTTAAACTGGAGGCTGTGGATCTAATTTCTGATCTTGGCTATTAGTACTCATTGTGTGAGTTTTGTAGGCCACCTAACCATCACTCTCCTGAATCTCTTCAGAGTACAACAAAATTTTAAAAATTAAGTTGCAGCCGGGCGCAGTGACTCACACCTGTAATCCCAGCACTTTGGGAGGCCAAGGCGGGCGGATCACGTAAGGTCAGGAGTTCGAGACCAGCTTGGCCAGCATGGTGAAACCCTGTTTCTACTAAGCATACTAAAAATTAGCAGGGAATGGTGGCAGGCTCTTGTAATCCCAGCTACTTGGGAAGCCGAGGCAGGAGAATTGCTGGAACCCAGGAGGCGGAGGTTGCAGTGAGCTGAGATTGCACCATTGCACTCCAGTCTGGGCAACAGAGGAAGATTCTGTCTCAAAAATAAACAAATAAATAACCACACTAAGTTATATCATTTGGACAATGAATGATTGATAAAAGTAACTACAAAGAATCGTGTAGGTTTAAGCTTATAAGCTCTGCAGACTGCCTCTGTGACATATCATTAAGTTAACTTGTCTGCCACCCTGCTTCAGGGCCTTGAAAGTCTTTTCATCTTCATCTTAAATATAAGACAGCAGCTTAGTTAGGCAGTGTTGAATCTTATATGTATTCTCATAGTATAAGAATACCTTATAACCATAACAAATTTGTTTACTTATCAGATGTATGAAAGTGCTCTTCTCAGTTCCTGATCATACAGTAGAAGGTCAGTAAATGTCAGTTGAGGAGGGTAAGACAAAACGTTTAGAGTAAAGAGACCTAGGTTCAAGTCCCATCTCTGCACTGATTTCTATCTGAAAGATAGGATTAGCTGTTTCTGCTTCCACCTACTTAGTAGATCTCTGAAGGCTAAACTGTATGGGCTTATGAAAACATTTCAAAAAGTAAATACATAATTCTAAAGTTCTCAATTCATGTAACCCACATAACAAAAGATATTTTGGATCTTTAATATTATTTTTAAGATACCTAAATGTTTGAGAGCCACTGGTCAAATGTTAACGTTACTGCTAAACTTGAGAGGGGAAGAAAACACTATTGTAAGCTTTTTGAGACCACAGCTACATCTAAAATCATAGTCCATGCTTATATTAATATTTTTATTATGTTCAAATGTTTTCACTTAACATTTTTATACCCTCTTGGCAAAGATATTGCTGTTTAGTTAGAGTCAGCAGTAAGTTCTATGAATGTAATTGTCCAGTTTTGCAAAGGGGAATCTTAACAGTTTTTACCAAGGATTAATGTGCGTTTGTACCAGATTTAATTCTCATATCAAAAGACATTTATTTTAAATCTAAATGTGTAGCACTCTAATAACATTTGCTACCATTTGCTGAGCACTAACTGAACTAGCCATTGAACTAAACATACTCACATTTAATTCTTTTAACAACAACTCATTTTGCAGGATAGTAAACAGAGGTTCTTGTAAGGTATTATGCTTAAGGTTACATATCTAGCAAGTGGGAAACATAAACTCATGCTTGAGTGTTTTGGCTATATGACTATACTTCCGCACAGGAATCCCTCAGATTTCAACTCTGTGCCTTTATTACCTTCCTTCATTTTAATTTGTTTGAGAAGGAGATAGGGAATTTTTTTTTTTTTTTTTTTTTTTTTTGAGACATGGTTTCACTCTGTCACCCAGGCTGGAGTACAGTGGCGCTCACAAGACCTCCTGGGCTCAAGGGATATAAGGTTTAGTCAAGAGACCTAGGTTCAAGTCTCATCTCTGCATTGATTTCTTCATCTGAAAGATAAGATAAGCAGTTTCTGCTTCCACCTACGTAGTAGGTCTCTGAAAGTTAAAGTGTATGGGCTTGTGAAAACATTTCAAAAAATAAATACATAATATTAAATTTCTAAATTCATGTGGCCCACATAACAAAAGGTAATTTGGGTCTTCATATACCTCCCTGAGTAGCTGGGACTACAGGCATGCACCCGCCATGCCCTGCTAATTTTTCTGTATTTTCTTTCTTAGAGATGGGGTCTCACTATGTTGCCCACGCTGGTCTCAAATTCCTAGGCTCAAGTAATTTTCCTGCCTCATCCTGACAAAGTGCTGTGATTACGGACAAGAGCCACCACTCCCAGAGGGAATTTAAATTTTTAACGAATGTCCAGGTGATTTTGATTCACATGGACTAGAGTTCATGCTTTGAGAAACCCAACTCCTCTGTACATGCCATCTCCTCTGTATAAGCCAATAGGAGTTATCCTTAGAGGAAACTATATGATTGCTGTTTGACAAACAGTCTATAAATATTTTGGAGAGATGAGGAAGGCCTATGGAAAAGAGAAGAACAAGGCTACTAGAATGTTTGATACAAAATAACAATATTGCTATATATAAGATTTAAGGATATTCAAATGACAGAAAGATACCTTTTTTTTTTTTTTTAAGAATTCGTAGAAGCAATTTGTGAGCCCCAGAGAGGAAGCCTAAAATTCAGCAGAGTGGAAAGATTATTCTGCAGCAAGGACAAACTATTCAAAGAAAAACATGTATTCCAAACAGTGTTTATTATAATGAGTCAGAGGAGGGACAAAAATACACTTTAACGCTGCCATTTTGTGTTACCTATTCACAAGCGACAAAAGCAAATCCAAGGAAATACAAATAGTGACTCCAAAATGATACCCAAACACCACGTTGAAACCATTTTTCTTCAACAGAATCCCCCAAGGGGCATTAACTCTGCTATTAATGTACATAAAATGCTGCTGACATACTGCAAAATTCAGACTAATTTAATAATGCCTGATGGGCCTTACTTCATGTTAAGATGATGTAATAATATGTTGCTAAATGAGTGTCCTCATATTACATTCACAGCAATCACATTAACTGATGAGCCATTAAAAAGAAACTCACGTCACAGTATTACTGGAAACACTGATAGATCATTCTGCAATTAAATTTTTTTATTGATCAAACACAGAGCATAGAAGCCGGCGTCTTTATTAACAATAGATATATTACTTTAAAAACTACCAGTTAAGTGAAAAATCCTTTATCAGTATAACAAAGTTTTTCATTTATCTCTCTTAAGCACATATTTATTCAAGTAGTTTGATAAGTTTTTCTCTAAGTATTTAAATGTAGAAGATGGCAGGGTCTTGGTTTTTTTCAGAAAGTGTGAAGTTTCATCTGAGTTCAGATATTACACCCTTGAGAAAATGACAACTTTAAAAACTACCTTACTTAACTCTTAGTTGTTTGGAAATAAGCTTATACCATTTGGTTTTTCCTTGTTCTTTTTTCCTGTTATACCCAGTATCATATACAGACATTTATAATAGTAAAATAATAAAAGAGTTGATACATCAGAAAGACATAACAATGATAAATATGTATACACCTAATAAGAAAGCTTCAAAACAAATGCAGCAAAACAAAAATTGATAAAATTAAACAGAAAGATAAACAAATTGACAATCATACTTGAAAAATTGAATACTGGCCGGGCGCGGTGGCTCAAGCCTGTAATCCCAGCACTTTGGGAGGCTGAGACGGGCGGATCACGAGGTCAGGAGATCGAGACCATCCTGGCTAACACGGTGAAACCCCGTCTCTACTAAAATATACAAAAAAAAACTAGCCGGGCGAGGTGGCAGGCGCCTGTAGTCCCAGCTACTTGGGAGGCTGAGGCAGGAGAATGGCGTGAACCCGGGAGGCGGAGCTTGCAGTGAGCTGAGATCCGGCCACTGCACTCCAGCCTGGGCGACAGAGCGAGACTCCGTCTCAAAAAAAAAAAAAGAAAAATTGAATACTTCTGTCTTAGCAGTTTGCAGAATAACTAGACAAAAAACTTAGTATAAGATGTAGAACAAAATTAACTAGTTATCGACAACCTTGACCTAAATGATATGTATAGAACTCTGCATACAACAACTGAAGAACATAAATTCCTTTCAGGGGCACACATTACACTAACAGGCTGGAATCATATGCTGGTCCATAAAACTCGTGTCAGTAAATTGGAAAGGTTTGAAACCATACCAAGTATGTTCTTTGGACACAAAAGACTTAAATAAGAAGTCTGATCAGAACTCAGGGACACAAAGAGGGGAACTATAGACACTGGGGCCTCCTTGTAGGTGGAGGGTAGGAGGAAGGAGAGGATCAGAAAAAATAACTGTTGGGTGCTAGGCTTACTTCTTGGGTGATGAAATAACCTGTACAACAACCCCCCCACCCCAACACGAGTTTACCTATATAATAAGCCTGAACATGTACCCCTGAATATAAAATAAAAGTTTAATAAAAAGCAAAGTTATATTAGAAGTCAACAAGACTGGGTGTGGTGACTCATGCCTGTAACCCCAGCCCTTTGGAAGGCAGATTCAGGAGAATCACTTGAGCTCAGGAGTTCAAGACCAGACTGAGCAACATAGTTAGACTCTGTCTCTACTAAAATTAAAAAGAAAAAAAAAAAAAAAAGAAAACTAGTCAGGTGTGGTGTCAGGAGGCTGAGGCAGGAGGATTGCTTGAGCCCAGGAGTTCAAGGCTGCAGTGAGCAGTTATTGCACTCCTGCACTCCAGCCTGGGCAACAGAGCAAGACTCTATCTCAAAAAGCAATGTCAGTAAGATATCTAGAAAAACACCAAATGTTCAGAAGTTAAGCAACATGTTTAAATGACCCATCATTTTAAAAAGAAACCACAGGAAATTCAGAAGGTATTTCTAACTGAATAATAATGAAAATATGATAACAAAACATGTTGGTGCAGTTAAACGAGTGCCTGGAAGGAAAATGTACCTTTGAATGCTTATATTAGAAAAGATGTACAGTGAATGACCTAGGTTCTACCCTAAGAACTTAGCTAGAAAAAGAAGCACAAAGTAAACCCAAAATAAATAGAAAGAAGGAAATACTACAAGTAAGAGCAGAAATCAATGTAATAGAAAAAACTAACAAAATCAAAATTTGGCTATTTGAAATAAATCATAAGGTTAACTCCTAGCTAGATCAGTTAACGAGGAGAAGGGAACAAGAACACAAATTATCAGTACCAGGAATGAAAGAGAGGTTACTGCTATGAATCATATATACATTAAGAATATAATAAACATTATAACTTAATTCAGTAAATTTGACAACTTGGATTAAATAAATGAATTTCTTGGAAAATACTTACCAAAAGGAGACAAATTGAAACAAAATCTGAATAGATGTTTATCTTTTTTTTTTTTTTTTGAGATGGAGTCTCGTTCTGTTGCCCAGGCTGGAGTGAAGTGGCGCTATCTCGGCTCACTACATCCTCTGCCTCCTGGGTTCAGGCAATTCTCCTGCCTCAGCCTCCCCAGTAGCTGGGACTATAGGTGCCTGCCACCACGCCCAGCTAATTTTTGTATTTTCACCATATTGGCCAGGCGGATCTCAAACTCCTGATCTTATGATCCCCCCGCCTCGGCCTCCCAAAGTTCTGGGATTACAGGCGTGAGCCACTGCACCCAGCCTGAATATCTGTTAATGAAAGTAAATTCATGTCAAAAACCTTCCCACAAAGAAAGCATAAGTGTCATATGGCTTCTTTCAAATGATTAATTCTTTCAAATGCTTAGGAAAAAGATAATACCAATCTTATACAAGTTAGTTTAGAAAACAGGAGGAGTGAACATTTCTCAGCTCTTTTTATCAGGTGAGCAACATCCTGGCAATACTCAAACAACACGTGCGGTTTGTATCAGAAGTGAAAGTTTGGTTTAAGATTTGAAAATCCATGTATTTAGTTCACCACATTATAACAGAATCAAGAAGAAAAACAGTATGATCATTTCTATAGATACAGAAAAGATGTTTGACAAAATTGAATACTCATGATAAAATCTCTCAGCCAGCTAATAGAAGGTAGCTTCCTCAATTTGATAAAAGACAAACATGGAAAAATATATGGCTAACAGCATATTTAGTGATAAAAGACTAAATGCTTTCCACCTAATGTCAGCATCAAGGTAAGAATTTTTGTTCTCTTTGGGAGGCCGAGATGGGCGGATTACGAGGTCAGGAGATCGAGACCATCTTGGCTAACACGGTGAAACCCCATCTCTACTAAAAATACAAAAAATTAGCCTGGCATGGTGGCGGGTGCCTGTAGTCCCAGCTACTTGGGAGGCTGAGGCAGGAGAATGGCATGAACCCGGGAAGCGGAGGTTGCAGTGAGCCGAGATCACGCCAGGTTGCAGTGAGCCGAGATTGCGCCATTGCACTCCAGCCTGGGCAAAAGAGCTAGACTCCGTCTCAAAAAAAAAAAAAAAAAAAGAATTTTTGTTCTCACCATTTTATGTTTTGGCCAGTGTATGAAGACAAGAAAGAAGGTCATAGAAATTGGAAAGGAATAAGTTGAATTTGCTGATGACATGTTTGTGTACATAGGAAATCCTAAGGAATCATCAAGAAAACTTCTAAAAATAAATAGTACTTTTAGCTGTATCATAGGATACAAAGTGAATCTAAAAAATTAATTGTATTTCTGTACACTAGCAGTGAAAATTAGAAAATAAAATTAACAGAATAGTACTGCGTATAGTAGTATCCAAAAGCATGAAATACTGAGGGAAAAATGTAACAGAAGATGGCAAAGCGTCAACAGTGAAAACATCTGTTGGAAGGCTTACTGTCACTTACATGTTAGTTCGTCCTGAATTGGGTTATAGATTTCAAGGCCAGCCTGGGCAACATAGCAAGACCCTGTCTCTTTAGGGGAAGAAAACAAAACAAAAACTAAAGACTTCTGCTTTTCAAAAGACATAGGTTGAAAAAAAATACATCGGCAAGCCACAGTCCAGAAGTCCAGTATTTGCAAAACGTATGTTTAACAAAGGACTGATATCCAGGATATATAAAGCGTTCCAGGCTGAGGCAGGAGGATTGTTTGAGGCCAGGAGTTCAAATTGCCTGGATAACTTAGCAAGATTCCTATCTCTACAAAAAAAAAAAATTGAAAATTAACTGCAGGTGGTAATGTGCACCTGTAGTCCTAGTTACTCAGGAAGCTGATCACTCAAGTGATTGAGGGGGATCGCTTGAGCCCAGGAGTTTGAGGTTACAATGAGCCATGATCATGCTGCTTCACTCCAGCCTGGGTGGCAGAGCGAGATCTTTTCTCTTAAAAAAAAAGGGATTTCTACAACTCTGTAAGGTTACCTAAGGCTTCTACAGTTTTTCTCTTCATGACAGGAAATTTAAGTACAGTGAATTAACAAGTTTCCAGTCCCTTCTAGACTTTTGTTCTATGGTAATGTCAAGAACAAGGTCATTTCTGCTTTGTAACATGATTACACTGGCCTGCTGTTTCTCCAAGAGGATTAATTAAAACTAGTTGTTTTAAACTGCAATTTTGATCTTTATGTAACAACAAACCTAATAGTAGCCTCAGTCTTGGACAGAATTATTAGAAACATAATATTTAGAACAAGAAAGTTGGTACTATATTCTATTCTGAGCAAACGTGTTTCAGAACAGGCATACGTAAACCAACTCATTCAGAGAACTAAGAAGTTAGTTACTCAAGTAACATGAAGGGTATCTTTTAAGTTTTTGAAGCATAATTCAACTTTTCTGTAACTTTGAAGGTTAAAAAGTTGGACAATGGGTAGAAATTAAGCGTTCCAGATTTCAGCTTAATTTTAAAAAGAAATATTATCATGTGTTGAGCTGTTAATGGGGTAGAATATTAAACCTTGGTAGATAAATGACTTTCCTCTCACTGGATGTTTCCAAGCAGAGGGTACACATCCACTTTACTGGTATTTTATAATAGAGAGATTACAGTACCTGTTGTTCGATTGAAATAAAAGACCTTAAAAGGGGCATGGTGTTGCATGCCTGTATTCCCACTCCTCTGGAGGTGGAGGCAGGAGGATTATTTGAGCCCAGGAGTTCAAGGTTACAATGAGCTATAATCACACCATTGCATTCCAGCCTAGGTGACAAAATGAAATCCTGTCTCTAAAGAAAAAGAAGTAGAAGACCTTAAAATGTTCCTCAATTCCATGAACTCTCTAGTGACAAGTAAAAGGCTTTCCAAATGGTATTGATGATCCATCTGAGGTTGGTGACCAGAAATTACTGTTGACACTAACCTATATGGTTGTGTATGTGCTTCAACTTTTATTCTAATACTACCCAGCAAACTACATGTGTAAGCACAGTCAGCAAATGGTTGAATCAATATAGTGATCGGGATTGCAGGCCAGTTAGATAGGTTAGCAATGATGATACTACGTAATAACTAGCATGTATCAGTCACTTGACCCTATAAGCATAATTTCATTTAGTCCCCACATACTCAAATGGTGGTATTGTTGCTGCTGTTGCATCAGTTATTATTATTCCTCCCATTTGATTGCTGAGGAACCTGAAGCCTCAAGAAGTTATATAATTTTCCCAAGATTTCATAACTGGTCAATATTAGAAGGATAGGAGAATTGATGTAGTGATAAGAGAATGGTTAAAGTAATAGACCAGATTTCAAAGGAAGGAAATGAAGCCATGATTAAACTTTGTGACTGGAAAAAAGGTCAAGATATTGGTTGTTATGCAGTGAAAGAACACGTGCAGTAAGTAATAAGAGAATAATGGCTCTATAAGAACAGGAGGTTATGTCAAAGAGTTGAATATTGGACTTGCAGATTTCACAAGTCAAGTGGTTTCCAGGGCTAACAATCTAGTCCTCCTTTGGGGAGTAGATTGGTGATTTAGGGAATTGTTGGAGTCATGAAGATTAAGAAAACATAAGACTAGCTCTTGGATTGATGTGAAAGCTATCCAGAGATGATTGACTCATAAGGTAGCATGTGAAAGGGACATACATGCACACTAGTCGGCACACAGTAGGCACTGAGAAAATGTTGTTTGAATCTGAACCATGTAATCTAGGAAAGAGCGTATAAGTAAGGCTCACAAGCCATCAGCTGCCTGCGAAGTGATCTGCGTTTCCTGGGTTTTTTGGAACATAGTTGTTTTGTGGAAACAAAGTCTAATCTTGGAGTATCAGGCAAGAGACACTTTTTTTTTTTTTTTTTTTTTTGAGATGGAGTCTCGCTCTTGTCGCCCAGGCTGAAGTGCAATGACATGATCTCAGCTCCCTGCAACCTCTGCCTCCCAGGTTTAAGCAATTCTGCCACAGCCTCCTGAGTAGCTGGGATTACAGGCTCCCCCCACCACACCTGGATAACTTTTTGTGTTTTCAGTAGAGACGGGGTTTCGCCATGTTGGCCAGGCTGCTCTCGAACTCCTGACCTCAGGTGATCCACCTGCCTCAGCCTACCAAAGTGTTGGAATTACAGGCATGAGCCACCGTGCCCAGTCAGTAGACACTTGTAGTGTCCTATTTTTGTTAAAATGCCAGAGAAAGAGAGTGTTGGATTATGCAGGGCTTACTTGGCAGGGAAAAAGCCTCATTCATTCTTTTATTTTTATCTTATTTAGTTATTTATTTATTTTGTGAAACAGGGTCTCACTCTGTCACCCAGGGTGGAGTGCAGTGGTGTGATCACAGCTTGCTGCAGCCTCGACCTGCCAGGTTTGGGTAATTCACTTCAGCCTCCTGGGACTACAGGCATGTGCCACCACAGTCGGCTAATTTTTATATTTTTTAGGTAGAGACGGGGTTTTGCCATGTTTCCCAGGCTGCATTCATTGTTTCTTTGTTTCTGTTCTCTCCATGAAAATTGATGGTTATACTTTTGATGATACTTAGTGCTCTTTGGAAGCAGTTTCAGAAAGTCCATTTATTCTTTCATAAACTTATTTCAGGAGAAAAGAGCCTATTAAATAATGGGTAGAGATTTGATGCCATCTCAAAACAGAAAAAAGAGGTGACCACATACTGGCTATTACATGATAAAGGATTATTGTCAGTTTTGGAGCGTGTAACAAGGGGTAGGAGATGGCAGAACAAATGAAGCAGGAACAACAGAATGTTGACAGCTAGCTGTCAAAGCTGGTTGACAGCTGTCAAAGCTGGATGATACAATTAACGTGAAGGTTAATTGTACTTTTTTTCCCTACTTTTGTGTATATGAAATTTTCTAAACTAAAAAGTTTAATGTTTTGAAGATGTCCAGTGTGTAATTTTCAGTTTATGAAGTACTGCATGCCTAACTATATGCCTAATACTATATTGGGGTTTATTTACTCTTAATTATACTTACGAAAATGCAAGGAATTGAGAAGAGAGCATACTTAGTTGTTCCATGTTAAAGCTAGTATTAAAGAGAAAAAGAGTGACTTCAAAGTATTAGAACTCTTCTGAAAATAGTAGGACTACATAACACCATTTCCACAAATACCAAAGAGAAATAAGATTTCATCTCCTGTTCTTCTAATGTTAGTACCTCACAGAGCTGGCTTTTTTGTATTCATTAAAGAAAAGCCGCAAAGGCATACTGGTAACACATAGGAAAACATTCAGTTATCCCTTTTTAATAAGAGAGTAATAAATTCAGACATTCAGAAAAACTCACTTTGAAGTAGACATACTTAGAATATGCTCACTACTAACCTCATAAGACTCTGCTTTCAAAAAATCTCCTATAGCATTTTTGGAAGTTGAACTTTTTATGGAAGCCTATACATTCCTAAAGGAAAGTCATTCTTATTGCATATATGTAATTATTTAAATATTGGATATATTAAAATGACATTTAGCTTGTTCTCTTCGTATTTCTTTTATTTCTAAGAAGTCTGTCTTTAGTGATATACATCCCGGATCGCTGTACTGTGATATCTTCTTTTTGGCTGATTAAAGATTTGGGAGGGAAGTTGAGAAAAAAAAAATTAGTGAAAAAGAAAAATTAAGATGGTAAAATTTCCTATTGCGACTCATAATTGAAGATTAGGAAACAAACTGCTAGATTATCACGTTTTAGCACTGTAATATTACATGCGTAGTTTGTTTTCTTTTTTTTTTTTTTTTTTTTTGTTTGAGACAGAGTCTCACTCTGTCGCCCAGGCTGGAGTGCAGTGGCTGGATCTCAGCTCACTACAAGCTCTGCTTCCCGGGTTTATGCCATTCTCCTGCCTCAGCCTCCCGGTAGCTAGGACTACAGGCGCCTGCCACCTCGCCCGGCTAGATTTTTGTATTTTTTAGTAGAGACGGGGTTTCACCGTGTTAGCCAGGATGGTCTCGATCTCCTGACCTCGTGATCCGCCCGTCTCGGCCTCCCAAAGTGCTGGGATTATAGGCTTGAGCCACTGCGCCCAGCGTTTGTTTTCTTTTTTTAAGCTAGAAAGATGGGGCTGATTGACTAGGCACAGGACTCATG
This sequence comes from Trachypithecus francoisi, assembly GCF_009764315.1. Classification (NCBI taxonomy): domain Eukaryota; kingdom Metazoa; phylum Chordata; class Mammalia; order Primates; family Cercopithecidae; genus Trachypithecus; species Trachypithecus francoisi. Next base: position 132,716,263 of record NW_022681468.1, on the reverse strand, counting down.
CCTATAATCCCATCGCTTTGGGAGGCTGAGGTAGGCGAATCACTAGGTCAGGAGTTCAAGACCAGCCTGGCCAGCATGGTGAAACCCCATCTCTACTAGAAATACAAAAAAAATTTAGCCAAGCGTGATGGTGCACACCTGTAGTCCCAGCTACTCGGGAGGCTGAGACAGGAGAATTGCTTGAACCCAGGGGGCAGAGGCTGCAGTGAGCAGGAGAATTGCTTGAACCCAGGAGGCAGAGGCTGCAGTGAGTCAAGATCGTGCCATTGCACTCCATCCTGGACAACAGAGCAAAACTCTGTCGCAAAAAAAAAAAAACAATTTTTTTTAAAGATTGGGCTGATTTCGTTCACAGGATACATTTGATGGATGACTGTCATTATCTTCTCAAACTTGCATGATACTTTAAGTATAGACAATGTTAAGTTTTCAAGAGGCTATGTTGAGATTATAAGATTTGGGATTTGTAAAAGAACCAATGTAACAGTTGGCTAGTGGTGGCTGGTGGTTTTTTATTGACCTAGGAAAGGATTAGAAGCATCTCAGGTTTTCTTTCACTTTTGTTTTTCTGTTTCCCCCCTCATTCCTCCTGCAAATTAATATATTGTCCAAAGTGTTAGTAATGACTTAGAACTATTCAGGTTGCACAAAGCATTTAATGAAATCTTGTCTTAGACAAAACACTAGAGAGGATCATAATTAATGTCTCATTTTCTGCCAGTTGCTATTGATTACTCATTCAAGATCCCTTTGTTCTCAGAATGATAACTGTAGTTTGCATCCCTATCTAATGAGATTCTCAGGATAGAATTCTTTAACAACATGCTGCTAATTGCAAACATATCCCTGAAATTTCAATGTAAATGAATTTGCATCATAATACAATTATTTCACAAATGGCGATATTTTCCAAATTTGAAATGTGTTAGTTTTTTTAATCATTTGTAGAAAGTTAACAAAGACTGAAATATTATTAAAGCCCAACATTTATTTTTTGCCCTGAGTTCCCCTCACCCTTCAATTTTGATTTAATAATGGCTTGGGGTAAGAGGCTTCTTTATCATTCTTGGGTTACTCTGTCATAATCTCTGAAACTTCAAATGAATTTACAGCTAAAACACAGTGATTTTTCAAAATTAGAACAACTGCAAATATGGTAATACTGTAATAATTCTGCTCTTAGAACAATTTTGTTTCTTGATCCCTCAGTGACAAAAGAAACGTGGTACTATAGCATAAAGAATCTGTGAAATCTTAACAGTTTATGTATTCTGTTATAATTGTGCTTTATACCTTTCTATTCCTTTAATTTCCGCATACTCCCTCCCCAAAAAGATGAATCTTTTGAACAGCTGCTTGCCTTTATATATTTAAAACTGCATACCATTTCAGGGGTATAAGATAGGCTTGAAATTAAGGAAGTCTGTAGAATTCTTTAATAACACAGCAGAGGTCCGGTGAATTCATACCAATATTTTAAATTTTTTGAGATATGTGAGTATAACATCTTAGGTACTCTCCATCTAATTTTCTTAAATAAATTAATAGGTTAGTACTTCTAAATCTTAAATCATAAAATGATGCTAATAATTTTTGACCTAGGGTTAATTAGGCCCTTATTTGATATGAAGTTATGAGTGGCTTGGCGTTTAAGCCAAGCCATTTAACAAAACTCAGTTCTGAGAAAGCAAGCCTGTTTTTCAACACTTAATTTTCCCTTTCTGTTTTTGTTTGTTTGTTTGTTTGTTTTTTATTTTTTGGTCTCACTGTGTTGCCCCGACTGGCCTCAAACTTTGAGGCTTAAGCAGTCCTCCTGCCTCACCCTCCCAAGTAGCTGTAACTACAGGTGCATACCACTGTGCCTAGTTTATTTTCCCTTTTGAGAATAAAGACTATCCAAATTATTGCAGTATAATTCTGAATCCTCCTAGCTTACTGAACAGCACCATTTTACATAGGATATTCTTCCATCTTCCTACAAAATCATATTTAGAGTACCTTCTAATATAATTAACAAGAGTTCCCATTAATAAAGGATGTTGGCCAAGTCTACCTACTACTTTATTCCTTTAATTTACTTTTTGTTCATTATCACCACCAAGTCTTAACACTCATCAAGTTCACATCTGGAAATTAGGCTATTTCTTACAGATGAAAAGGGAGAAAAAACTTAAAATATATGTATCACATAGGCTGTTACAGTTCCTTAGTTTTAAAAATTGGAAATTTTGTTCACAGGCTAGAGGTGTGTCATATGTAATTCAAAATATAACTTACTTATTGTAGATTTTATCACATAATCTAGGCCAGTCATCTAGGCTGCATTAGTGTTTTAGGAGATAACCTTTTATTAATTATTCTCTAGTATTGATGTATTTTTCACAGAGAATATATATATCTAAAATATAGAGATAGTCATCTAGACTATCTTTTATAGTCTAGATGACTATCTCTATATTTTAGATATATATATCTTTCTATAAAAGATAGTCTAGATGACTGTAAAAAAGATTATTTTCCAAAAATATGTTAAGAAATTCATACTATGTAATTTCAGAATACTAATTCTCTCTTGGATAAGATAGCTTGGCGCAATAAAACTGCTTTGCCTAGTTCTGTATCCTCTGGGATATTTCTGTATTCTTTTTGCCAGAGATACCTCCAGGACAAGATCAGTAGTAATCAATAATGCTTCTCATTTATTTCAGGAAGACAGAAAAATCAATAATATGAGCTGATATCTAATTTTATTTTAGGAAAAGAAAAAATAGTTTATGTGCGTTTTAGTGTTGCCTAAATGTTTGAAGAATCAAATAAAGAAAAATATATTATTTTCTTAGTGTTGGAATATCAAAATCTTAGGCTTTTATAGTTTAGCACTTGATTTTTTAATTGTATTTTTTCCTTGGTTTGTTGAATATTATTTTGTAGATTGTCAAGGCCTTGTGGAGAAATTTTTTTCTTAAACTTTTTGTATTTCTTAGAGTACTGAATGATTCGTTTTAATTAACACGATAAAATATGGTTTTGTATTCTTAAAAAGAAACAATTTTTTCTATATTTACTTTGCCTAATCATATGGATCACGATACAGATTAAACAAAAGAAAATGGTTATTTCTGTTGATTAGGACAGCTGAGTGAAGTGTAACCTTTGCATGTTTTTTGGCATTAGTATTCACTATGGAACAAGAAGGCAGGGCTTTTCCTAACCACATATCCAGATTTGTCTATAGTAAGGAAAAAGGTTTATCAACACTAAAACTGGTAACAAGTAAGCTTGTTTTTTCCTTAAAAAATATTTGTTGTCGTTTTTTCTTTCTTTAGTATTGCATAGATAAAAAATCTGCCAATATGTGTTCTGTAGGCATCTCAGCCTTAGGATTTTAATCCACAAGTTCATTTATAAATCACTTACTTGTTTTCAAGTTAACAATCTTAAAAATGATACATGTTCCCGAGTTACTATAGAAGTCTTGTTGTATTGAGGAAAGAGCTTTCTGAGCAGACCTAGATTCAAATTAGGGTTTCACTACTTGTTATCATTGTGATATATGAAATCTATATAATGCTTAAGATTGCTGTAAATCCTAAATGAGATGGTACATTTGAAAGTGAACTAGGGAGTCCTCAATATTTTATTCTTCTTTAGTCCAACTTTTTATTTTGAAAAGTTACCAACCCACAGAAAAGGTTGAAGAATAATGCAATGAACATCTGTGTGCTCTTCATCAAGAGACATCAGTTAACATTTCACCACATTTGTGTATACACATTCCTTTTCTTTCTACTCATTCTGCGTGTATGAATATATGTTTGTGTGCTGCATGTGATTTTATATACACGAACGCACACACTTCTGCTAAATCATTTGAGAATGAGTTGATATTTTCCTATTTATTCTTGATCTTAATTGATATTGCTTGAATCTGTCACACCCTCTTTGGATTTAGCATCTGTCAATCCTCTCTAGGGATCTGTCATTTCTGCCCCATTCTCTTGCCTGTTTCCAACATCCTTTCTTACCATAGCCACTGGGAGTTGTAACCCAGTCAGCTTGGACTCAGGGCAGACAAGATTGCCTGAAATCTCAGATCTCTTACTTAAGACAAAATGTTTATGCCCAGGAAACAGAATAAAAATATTCATCTTATTTATTTTGTAATATTTAGAATGTAGTGAGTTAATGGAGAAAGAAAAAAATGAAACTGAGTTTTTTGTATTAACTAGAGCCAATAACTGTGCTGTATACTTTTACTTTTAGGCCTTGTTTACTTCCCCCAGCAACCTCATGAGCTATTTGTAGAAGAGGGAAACAGACTCATTAATGTTAGATAATTTGCCCAAGATTACCAGTCAGGATTTGATCTCAGGATACCTAACTCCAAAAGCAGTGCTGTTTCCAGAACATCAGTATTTGTGTAGACTTGCAGTCTACTTTTAGAAATATAGGAAATACACTTCTTTTCATCATTTAGATTATTTCGTTCCTCTCTTAGCCCTTTTTATGACTACTGATTGATTTCTTTGACAAAATAGCTCACTGGCTAACTTTTACTCATCTGAAATTTTGTCTTTACCTTATTAAGCAAACAGACTTATCTTCACCACCCTGCAGACTTAGTCCTTTGTCCCTCCTCCGACGTATTAGATTAGCAGCCAAAAAAAAAAGTTCCAAAAAGGACCAGATAACAAATATTTTAGGTTTTAACAGACCATACTTTTTCTGTTGCAACACTGAACTTTTACACCATTGCATGAAAACAGCCATAGCCAATACATAAATGAATTGTGTTTCATTTGAGACTATATTTCAAGAAAAGTATTTTCAAAAACAGACCCACTTTCTCCTCTAAGCTCTGGGTTTTTTTGACCCCTAATGTAAATCATTGTCTTATATTCCCGTAAGAATTTGTATGGCAGGGAATGTTAGTGTAAGGGACACTGTTGAGAGATATACACATGTCCCTCCTTCTGATATATTTTTGTGTATGTTATGACCAGCTTCATATGTGTCTTTCACATGAGAAAATGCAAATGAAGTAATAAATGCAGCAGGTACCTCAAAACATATCAATGGAAGTCAGTTTGGCACTGAGCAGGAAAAATCCTGTTGAAATACCAATGATTTTTAAAGGAAAACTTCAAGGTACTTGACCCTGCCCTTAAGCATGTGGTAATAATAATGTTCCATCTAGTGTACTACGAGCCATATTCTGATCTTGCCTTTGAAGCAGTGTTGAATGTGCCCTGCCTGGGCAAAATGAAAGAAAGAAATTCAAAACAGACGTGACAATGGAAATTTCAGTATAATATCTATGGGAGATTTAATGATTTCTAGGTCATACTACTCTCAGACAGATAACACCATCAGAAAATTCATAGCTGATGGTCTGTCATATAAATAGAATACATATATGCCTATTGCTTGTATTTATATTGATAATTTTCTTCTTTTGATCGTTTCTTCTGGAGGTTATTATTTTAATGGAGACTATTTCTCTTTTAGGTCAGATAATCACATCTTTCTCTCCCATTGTATCAAATGTTGTATCTATTGGAATTTGTACAATTAATGCTAAATAATTATTATTATGTAGTCTTCATATACACATTATATTGCCTGGTAATTGAAATTGTCTTCTCTCTACTTTCCTCCTATATGGGAATGTATCAGCTTTATCTAAAGAAAATTGTACATTTTGAGGAGTCTGCAAAATTACATTCTTAATTATGAGTATTTCTGAAAGATGTGATGAATGACCTTTGGCTGGTTTATTGTTTGCTTCATGCTCCAACATTGTAGAATAAGCTTTAAAGAAACTGAAGCATTAAATGGAAATGAAAAGACATCATAGCAGAACTTAGGAGATGCAACAGAAGCCATAGTCAGAGGGAAATTTATTATTGTAAATACTTACATTTAAGAAGAAGCAAACACCCAAATCAATAACCTAACTTCATACCTTAAGAAACAAGTAAAAGAAGAACAAACTAAATTGAAAACCAGCAGAAGAAAGGAAATAACAAAAGATTAGAACAGAAATAAACAAAATAGAGACAAGAAAGACAATAAAATCAACAAAATCAAAATTATTTCTTTAAAAATATCAACACTGTGACTCACACCTGTAATTCCAGCACTTTGAGAGACCACGGCAGGAGGATCGCTTGAGGCCAGTTCAAGACCAACCAGGGCAACATAGTGAGACCCCATGTCTACAAAACAATTTAAAAATTAGCCAGGTGTGGTGGTGCACATCTAGTCCCAGCTACTCAGGAGACTGAGGTAGGAAGATCACTTGAGCCTGAAAGGTTAAGGCTCCAATGAGCCATGTTTGTGTCACTGCACTCCAGCCTGAGCAACAGAGCAAACTCCTGTCTCAAAAATTAAACAAAAATAAAAGTAAATAAAAAGATCAACAAAATTGACAACCATTTAGCTAGATTGACTAAGAAACAAAAGAGCAGTGTCAAATTACTAAAATCACAAATGAAAATAGAGGACATTACTACTGACTTTACAGAAATAAAAAGGATTGTAAGAGATTACTATGAATAATAGTGTGCTAAAAAAATTAAATAATCTGGATGAAATAGACAAATTCCTAGATGCAAACACACTACCAAAACTGTCTTAAGAAGAAATAGAAAATCTGAAGAGACCTAAAACCAGTAAAGAGATAGAATTAGTAATAAGACTCCTCCCATTAAAGAAAAGTCCAAGGTAGGACCCAGTGGCTCATGCCTGTAATCCTAGCACTTTGGCAGGCTGAGATGAGAGGATCACTTGAGCCCTGGAGTTCAAGACCACCCTGGGCAACGTGGTGAGATCTGATCTCTACAAAACATTTTAAAATTAACTGAGTGTGATGGCATCTGCCTGTAGTCCTAGCTACTCAGGAGACTGAGATGAGAGGATCATGTGAGCCTGGGAGGTCAAGGCTGCAGTGAGCCATGATTGAGCCACGGCACTTCAGCCTGGGCAACAGAGCGAGACCATCTCGAAGAAAAAAAGAAAAGTCCAGGACCAAACAGCTTCACTAGTGAATTCTACCAGTCATTTAAAGAAGAAATAATGTCAGTTCTTCTCAAACACTGCCTAACTAATTCTGTAAAGCCAGCATAATTCTGATATCAAAGTAAGACAGAAATATTACAAGACAAAGGAAATTACAGATCAATATCCTTTTTGAATATAGATGTAAAAATCCTCTACAAAATTACTAGCAGAGTGACTCCAGCAACATATTGAAAATATTGTACATCACAACTAAGGGAGTTTTATTCCAGAAATGCAAGGATAGTTCAGCTTATGAAAATTAATCTGTGTAACTCACCACACTAATAGAAAGAAGGGGGAAAAACCCCATGTGATTGTCTCAATTGATGCCAAAAGAATCTCGGCTGGACATGTTGGCTAACACCAGTAATTCCAACACTTTGGGAGACCAAGGCGGGCAGATCACTTGAGGCCAGGAATTCAAGACCAGCATGGCCAACATGGCGAAACTCTGTCTCTACTAAAAATATAAAAATTAGCCAGGCGTGGTGGCACACATCTGTAATCCCACTCCTTAGGAGGCCAAGGCACAAGAATTGCTTGAACCTGAAGGTGGAGGTGCAATGACCTGAGATCATCCCACTGCACTCCAGCCTGAGTGACAGTAAGACTCTGTCTCAAAAAAAAAAAAAAGCTGACAAAATCCAACACTCTTTCATGATAACATTTAACAAGCTGGAAATAGGAGGGAGGGAGCTTACTCCATTTGGTAAAGGTCATTTACAAAAAACCCAGCGCTAATATACTTGATGGTAACAGTATGAAAACCATCTCCCTAAGATTGGGAGCAAAACAGTATTTTCTACTTTTGCTGCTTGCATTCGTCACTGTACTGGAAATTCTAAACCAGGGGTATCCATTCTTTTGGCTTCCCTGAGCCACATTAAAAGAATTATTGTCTTGGACCACACATCAAATACACTAACACTATGATAGCTGATGAGCAAAAAATAATAATAATAATTGCAAAAAAAAATCTCTTAATGTTTTAAGAAAGTTTACGAATTTGTGTTGAGCCACATTCAAAGCCATCCTGGACCATGTTGGACGAGCTTGTTCTAAACAGATTAGTTGCTGGGCACGGTGGCTCAGGCCTGTAATCCTAGCACTTTGGGAGGCTGAGGGGGGGCAGATCACAAGGTCAGGAGTTCAAGACCAGCCTGGTCAATATGGTGAAACCCGGTCTCTACGAAAAATACAAAAATTAGCCATATGTGGTGCACGTCTATATTCTTAGGTACTCAGGAGGCTGAGGTGGGAGAATCGCTTGAACCTGCAAGGTGGAGGTTGCAGTGAGCCAAGATTGTGCCGTTGCACTCCAGCCTGGGAGCCTGGACGATAGAATGAGACTCCATCTCAAAAAAGTAAACAGATTAGTTAACCAAGAAAAAGAAATAAAAGGTATCCAAATTGTAAAAGAAGTAAAACTATCCTTATTTGCAGATGATGTGATCTTATATATACAAAATTTTAAGGAATTCACAGTAAAACTATTAGAGCTAATAAGTAAATTTAGTAAAGTTGCAGGATATATAGTTTATTTAGTAATAAATGAAAAATTAAATAACTCCATTTACAATAGTAGTTAAAGGAATCAAATACATAAGAATTAATTTAATTTCTTTAATTTTTTTTCATTTCCCTTGAAAGTCACTAAGATTTAATTTAAACATGAAATATAAATCTTGTACCCTGGAAACTACAAAACACTGCCAGAAAAAATTAAACAAGAAATCTCAAGATCCCAAGTAGCCACAACAATACTGAAAAAGAACGGTGTTGGAGTACTTACCCTTTCCAATTTCAAAACTTACTACAAAGCTACGGTTATTAAAACATAGACCAATGGGATAGAATTGAGAGTCCAGAAGTAAACCTAAACATCTATGGCCAATTGATTTTCAACAAGATACCAAAACTACTGAATAGGGAAATAGTATTATCTTCAATATATGGTTCTGGGATAACTGGATATCCACATGCAAAAGAATGAAGTTGTACTTCTTCATCACAACATATACAGAAATTATAATAATTATCATTATTTTGAGACAGGGTCTCTGTCACCCAGGCTAGAATGCAGTGGCGCTATCATAGCTCAAGCAGCCTTAACCTCCCAGGCGCCAGTGATCTTCCCACCTCAAGCCTCCTGAGTAGCTGGGACTACAGGTACACACCATCACACCTGGCTAATTCTTTTAATTTTTTGTAGAGATGGGACCTCCCTATGTGGCCCAGGCTCGTCTTGAACTCCTGGGCTCAAGAGAGCTTCCTGCCTCAGCCTCCCAAAGTAGTAGGATCACAGGCATGAGCTACCACACCTAGCCCACAGTAATGAACTCAAAATGGATCAAGGACCTGAATATAAGAGCAAAAAACTATAAAATTCTCAGGAGAAAGTCTAGGAGTATATCTTCATGACCTTCAATTTGGCAGTAGATTCTTAGATATGACATCAAAAGAATCAGCAACAATATAAAAAAAAAAACTTCATTAAAATTGGAAACTTCTGTACATCAAAGGACATTATCACGACAGTGAAAAGCCAATCTACAGAATGAGAGAAAATTTTGCAATTCATATATCTGATAAGCCTAGTATCCAGAGTTTATAAAGAACTCTTACAATTCAACAACAAAAAGATAACCCAGTTGGAAAATGGGCAAAGGACTTGACTAGACATTTTTCCAAAGGAGATATTCTGATGTACATCAGGCCCATGAAGACATGTCCAATATCATTAGTCATTAGGGTTATGCAAATCAAAACCACTGCAAATAAGATGCCACTTTGTCGCTCAAGGATAGCTGTAATTTAAAAAGCAAACAGAAACTAGGCAAGGATATGGAGAAATTGGAACCCTTGTACATTGCTAGTACAAATGTAAAATAGTGCAGCCACTGTGGAAAACAGTTTGGCAGTTCCTCAAAAAGTTAAACATAGAATTACACATACGACCCAGCAATTCCACTGCTAGTTATATACCCAAAAGAATTGAAAACAAGTACTCAAATACTTGTACATGAATATACATAGCAGTACTGTTCACAGTAGTTAAAAGCTGGAAACAACTAAAATGTCCATCAGTGGATGAATGGATAAACAGTTTGTAGTATAGCCATATTCAATGGAATATTATCCTAAAAAGGAATGAAGTACTTTGATACATGCTATAATATAGATGAACTTCAAAAATATTCTAAATATAAGAAGTCAGACACAAAAGGCCACATACTGTATGAGTCCAATTGTGTGAAATATCCTGAATAGGCAAATCCATAGAGACAGAAATAGATTAGTGGTTGCCATGGGCTGGAGGAGGCTGGAATGGAGAGTAAGTGCTTAGTGGATATGGAGTTTCCTTTTGGGGTGATGAGACTGTTCTGGAACCTAGAGAGGTGACGGTTGAACAACATTATGAATGTACTAAATGCCACTGATTCAAAACATTCAGTGTTTAACTTTATGTTATATAAATTCCACCTCAACTTTTTAAAAAGCTTAAACACCAAAGAAAAGTCATTTAAATGAGAGTTTTTCTTGACTGTTAGACTGGAGGCAGAGATTGGGCTATTAGGGCTACTGTTCCAAAGTTCTGCTGCCGCTTTTTGACCAGAACTGAGGTTTATTTCTCAGTTCCTTTGTGATACTCGGTGGCTGAAACAACTATTTTTAAGAGTATGGTGATGGCAGTAAGGGTTATTAAATATATGATGGGGGATTCGTAAATGTACCAGAGGAAATCAGTTTTTTTCACTTGAGAGTATCTTCTCAAGTGTATTTCAACCCCCTTTCCTTCTGAGGTCTTCTTTCCCTCTCCTATCTTTCAAATCTTTATGATCCTATTTCATTTCAGCTACCAGAAATCTTGGAGTAAAATTCTGCCAAACTAACCTTATTTGTTTTGTGATAGGGTTACTGTGTTAGTAGGTTAGGGCTGCTGAATCTCTGAATTATAAATGAAGCACTTGACAAAGTCTCATAATGTCACTGTAGCATACCTCAGGGCTCTCTCCTCACCCTTGTCATCCTGATGGGTTTTCTCTTAATCACATTTTCGATGCCTAAGACATTGAAAAGGCTAGCAAATACATTGGTTGACAGACTAAGATCTGCAAAAGATAGGAATGGATGATGGTGATGGACCAAGTATAACAAGATGAATTTTGTCAGAGATAAATGTTAAATCTTATATTTGGGACCGAAAAGCACAAACCAAACAGGTACAACATTGGAGGGACATGACTTAATAGCAGCAGATGCAACGAAATGAAGAACCACATAAGCATGTGATCATTCTTAACCTCTTAATATGAGCTAACATAGATTGCTTAAATATAGTGTTAAAAAGAGATGGTGAGGAGAACTCTCAAACTCATGTCATGAGACACAAATGAAGAAAGCAGGAATGGGCTAGCTGCAGTAGCTCACACCAGTAATCCCAGCTCTTTGTGAGGCCAAGGTGGGAAGATCGTCTGAGCCCAGGAGTTCAAGACCAGCCTGGGCAATATAGGAAGACCCCGTCTCTACAAAAATTTTAAAAATTAGCTGGGTGTGGTGGCACATGCCTGTAGTCCTAGGTGTTTCAGCAGGCTAAGGCAGGAGGATTACTTGAGCCCAGGTTCCAGGCTATAGTAAGCTGTGATCGTGCCGCTGCATTCCAGCCTGGGTGACAGATCATGATCCATCTCTAAAAAGAAAAAAGGAAAGGAAGAAGAACAGAATTTCTGCTGCCATATGTGCTCATGAAAGTATTAAAGACTAGTGACCATTTTTCAAAAATATTGATGATTAAAAAGTGTGATACTACACAGCCACTAAAGTGTCTTTTAACTCTTAGATTGTATGGATCTACATAATTATTAAAAAGCAGATAATGTGGCTGGGCACAGTGGCTCACACCTGTAATTCCAGCACTTTGAGAGGCCGAGGCGGGTGGATCACCTGAGGTCAGGAGTTCGAGACCAGCCTGGCCCACGTGGTGAAACCCCATCTCTACTAAACATACAAAAATTAGTCAGGCATGGCGGTGCACGCCTGTAATCCCAGCTACTCAGGAGGCTGAGGCATGAGAATCGCTTGAATGCGTGAGGCAGAGGTTGCAGTGAGCCGAGATCTCACCACTGCACTCCAGCCCGGGCAAATAAGTGAGACTCCATCTCGGAAAAAAAAGGAAAAAAAGGCAGACAACGTGAGGGTGGAGAAAAAAAGAGAAAGTAGGTATGGGCTGAAAGCAGTGGTCTAATTGAATTCAAAACGTACTTATTCCTTGCGTTCTAAGTTAAGACATTGCTGAAGTTACTTTAAATTCAGAAGTGATGAAATTTTTAGGTTTGGATCAGTATCAGCAGGAAAATAACTTGTTTCCTTGGCCTTATTTTATAGTCTAGTCTCCTGAGACAAGATCTGGGGCTTGGGAGCCCAGCACAGCTATCTTCTTCAGGAAAACCTGGGACAGCATACTATTCATTCTCAGCTACAAGTTCCAGGAGGAGACCACTCCATGACTCTGCAGCACTTGGTGAGTGTATCACACAACAAATCCCATCCCACAAACGTTGTTGTTTTTTCCTCCCATAGTCTGTACTTCTGGCTGTGCTTTTTTTTTTCTCCTGTTTGTTTATTTCAGACAGTTACGCACTCTGTTACCCATGCAGGAATGCAACAGCATAATCTTGGCTTACTGCATTCTCAACCTCCTGTGCTCAAGCCATCCTCCCACCTCAGCCTCCCAAGTAGCTGAGACTATAGGCACGTGCCACTCTGCCTGGCTAGTTTTTTCTTTTTTGTAGAGACAGGGTTTTGCCATGTTGCCCAGGCTGCTCTCGAACTCCTGAGCTCAAGTTATCTGCCCACCTCAGCCTCCCATAGTGCTGGGATTACAGGTGTGAACCACCACGCCCAGCCCTGTCTGTGCTTTTAATTAGAAGAGAGTTGGATTCTTGGGTGTCATGTTGATGTCAGAGCTTAATTGCATAAAAATAATACATCCATTAGATATTTAATAAAAGAAATTATCAAAATTCTTACTTTTACAAATACATTATAAGTTTTTAATGAAAGGTTTGACCATGAATAATTTTGGATGACTTCAATTTGTAAGTCATAATTTTAACAAGTTTCAAACGGCCAGTTTAATGCTCTTGCTTGGTCCTCATATGAGCAACTAAGTAGTGAAAAATGAGACTTAACTAGTTTTCCTCCTTGTAATTAGAAATTCATGTTCTAATGTTAATAACTTATTCTTTACCAAAAATCATATAACGAAATTTCCAAGGTGGTTTTATATACATTCTCATCTTATCAATTCACCAATCCTGCTAGTCAGTTGCTATAAATAGATTTAACATAAAAACTGAGGGTCAAAAGGGAGGGCAGGCACATTCATATAATCAGTACTTAGGATAAAATTTTAAGATTTTCTAACTCCAGGTTCATTGTCTTTTGCATATTACTTGCTTCTACACTCCACTTCCTGTTTAATTGAGGTAAAATTTACCATATTAAATTGTACAGTTAGGTAGCATATACTACATTCACTACATTGTGTTGCTATCACCCCTATCTAGTTCTGAAATGTTATTGCAAAAGGAAACTGTGCATATGAAGCATTCAAACCCCATTATTTTTTCATTAGCTTCCTTCTTTTATGTCTTATACATAGCCTAACCAGGCCGGTCTATTTTGTGTTGCTGCTTACAGCAAGCCTTAGTGTTCCTTGATGCTTTATCCAAACTGTGTTTAAATGTCAGAATTTTTGGTGATTTCTACCAAAAATCTTTTAAACAACAAAATTGAAGCTGCAAAGCATTTTTAAATTAAAAGTGGGCCAGCTAGTCCACCAAAAGATTATGTCACAGTTTTTTATTGCACAGGCATTTGTTGACTGCTTATATTTATGTATCTACTTTCTATTAACCTGTGTTTTGGTGAAATATTCCTGGTCTGTAGGTCTAGGGTCTGCTTGTGGGTATAAACTGGCACTGCGATAGATCATCATATTCAGCATAGAGAACTCTGATTAGATGTATCCACTTCTCAGTATTATGGATGATTTAGTATGTGTACTATTAAGTCAGCCCAGGTGATTTAGACCAGTATGCTTTTTGTTATTAAAGAAAGGATAAATTGTAAATGCATTTTTCCATCTCCAATCTTGTTTCCTACCTAATGAGTTATTCAGAATAGGAGCATTCATTGGAGTCTAGATGTATCAGTGTTACTCTAGAAAAATAACTTGTTAGTATGGTATATGAGTATATACTGTGACAAGAAGCACTTAATACAAGCTAACACACTATTAAGTTCAGGGGAAAATTAATTATTGAAATAACTAGGAAAGAGGGGAGTAAATTTCAGAAAAATCCAGACTTAAAATTCAGGTTTTCTATAAATTAAAACTTGTATCTTCTTCATTTTAATTTTGATTATGATGATAGACACTATTGATTGTCTGCTCCATGCCAGGAGTGTTGCTGTACACACTACATTTTTACAAAACCTCTATGAGGTTGTAATGTTAACTTCATGTTACAAATGAGGAACCAAGACCCAGAGAAGCTAAATAACTTGGCCAATGCTGAGTTGGGATATGGTAGCTCTTGATGCCCAGAGAGGCCCACCCATTTCCTGTGTAAATGTCATTTAGTGGGTTCTTACTACGTTCTTTATGGCTATTTCTCAGTGTTAGCCGCTCTTTCTTAGCATTGCAGTTATTGATAAAATCTCAGAGTTTAAAAGGACTCGAGATGATCTGCATCAACCTCAGCATCTTCACAAACTATTTAGATGCTTTAGGAAATCAACATGCTGTACAACAGTTTCTAATTACCCAATTTATAATCATTTTCCCCCACATTTTAATGGAAACCTAATAATATTGGCTAAAATGTGTTAAGTCTCTTGCTCTTGTTAGGCACTCCCCTAAGCGTCTTTCATGTATTATCACAATACGTGAAATACACAAAAGGATGTGTTACCCCCTTTTTACATGGAAGTGACTGAAGCTCAAAGAGGGTTAAGTAACTAGCTGCTATATGATGGAGCTGAAATTAGAATCCAGCCAGCTTACTCTCTTTTATTTTATTCTATTTATGTATTTTTCTTTTTTGAGACAGAGTTTCGCTGTTGTCCCCCAGGCTGGAGTACAATGACGTGATCTCAGCTCACTGCAACCTCTGCCTCCCGGGCTCAAGTGATTCTTTTGCCTCAGCCTCCTGAGTAGCTGAGATTACAGGCACGCGACACAGTGCCTGGCTAATTTTTGTATTTTTAGTAGAGAAGGGGTTTCACCATGTTGGCCAGGCTGGTCTCAAACTCCTGACCTCAAGTGATCTGCCTGCCTTGGCCTCCCAAAGTGCTAGGATTACAGGCATGAGCCACCGCGCCCAGCCATCTCTTAGCTGTTACATTTTGCAACCTCCCAGAAGTGATTGTTGAATCCCAGGCTCTCATGATTTTAAATCGGACATTTTGTATTTGATTGTGTAGTGGTAGGTAACCAAATACAAAAGAAAAATTTCTTTTCACATGGCAGCGGAAAAACTGGCCTAAATGAATCTTTTACTAATAATAACCTCTAAGTAGAATGATAAACTGGTAGGGGCAGTTCAGTTGACTGTTTCGTACAAAGAATGTGACTTTTGTTCAAGGGAATGCTATATTAGTTGTGAGTAGTTGGGGTTTTACAAATATAGAGTGTGCCAGATGCTGTTCATCTTTGGCACTTCTGTTTTAAGGAAATATAGGCTTGCCTCTTAAGGTAGGAAATGAATGCTTCCCCCTTCGCTATTGTGTACAGTTTTCTTCATGTGCTACATATAAAGTTGCCTTTTTAACTTTGCAGCCTCCTGAGATATTCACTGTAGAGAATTCCCAGCCCAAAGTTAAATGGGTTAAGCTGAGGCCAGGCATGGTGGCTCATGCCTATAATCCCAGCATTTTTGGAGGCCAAGGCCCGAGGATCACTTGAGGCCAGGAGTTCAAAACCAGCCTGGGCAACATAGTGAAACACTTCTCTACAAAAAAAAAAAAAAAATTAATTAGCTGGGTG
Organism: Trachypithecus francoisi; assembly: GCF_009764315.1. Classification (NCBI taxonomy): domain Eukaryota; kingdom Metazoa; phylum Chordata; class Mammalia; order Primates; family Cercopithecidae; genus Trachypithecus; species Trachypithecus francoisi. Next base: position 132,700,149 of record NW_022681468.1, on the reverse strand, counting down.
CAGTGGCACACACCTGTAGTCTAGCTACTCAGGAGACCAGGGCAGGGGAATTGCTTGAGCCCAGGAAATCAAGGCTGCGGTGAGCTGTGCTCATACCACTGCACTCCAGCCTAGCCAACAGAGCAAGACCCTGTCTCTGAAAAACAAATGGGTTAAACTGCATGTTTTATTGTATGGTGTCATTTATGGACCAGGAAAATATAATCCCAGCACTTTGGGAGGCCAAGGCCAGAGAATCACTTGAGGCCACCTCTGCATCCATAGGTTTCTCATCTGTGGATTCAGCCAACCACAGATAGAAAAAAAACTTTGTAATGGGTGATTCAATCTGTACTGAACATGTATAGACTTATTTTTTTTTGTTATTCCCTGAACAATACAGTATAACTATTTACATAGCATTTTCATAGTATTAGGTATTATACATAATGTAGAGATGATTTAAAGTATAGAAGAGGATGTACATAGGTTATATGCAAATACTACACCATTTTATTTAAAGGACTTGAGCATCTGTGGATTTTTGTATCCTCAGGGATTCTGGAACCAATCCCACTGATACTGAGGAATGATTGTGCTGTGATTGTTTAATTCCCATTTTTACAGCTTTCAAAAGTATACATCAGCTTCTTCATGTGTTCCTAATAATGAGCTCCTCAGAAAATCCTGAATCTGATATATTTTTTGTGTAAACCTGGAATGCTGTGTTTATCACTTTTTTTGCAGTAAATAAGATGAACAAGTTTTATATTTTACATATAAGTAAAATTAACACATCAAGTGAGACTGGTTACATATGAAATACATTTTCGTTTATATAGATAAATTCTAAGAAAGAAATATACTTTCTCTGTCAGGTTATTTCCTGGAAATATAAACATTCAAGGACAAATTTTACAATAATTAATACTGTAGTTGTGGTTATAGCAACATAATGTTAAAAGTAAATGTACCTAATACTGAATGACATTGCATTTGTCAGTGCCCATATTTAATATTTTTAAAAACTATAGGATAGCAAGCATAGCATTAGCTCTCAGTTTTTAAAATATGCTTTTAAGCCTAATTCTCAATGTGATGCAGACACTAAATGTGACTCTGCTAAGGAGTCATATTATCAGCATGACCTATTACACGAAGTGCCCCTCTGCAAATGAAACTCTGAAGTACCTAGTATAGTACCTGGCACAGAACAGCTTTTTTTTTTTTTTTTTTGAGATGGCGTTTCTCTCTTGTTGCCCAAGCTGGAGTGCAGTAGTGCCATCTTGGCTCACTGCAACCTCCATCTCCTGGGTTCAAGTGATTCTCCTGCCTCAGCCTCCCGAGTAGCTGGAATTACAGGCACCCGTCACCACGCCCAGTTAATTTTTTTGTATTTTTAGTAGAGACGAGGTTTCGCCATGTTTGCCAGGCTCCTCTCAAACTCCTGACCTCAGGTGATCCCACCCACCTTGACTTCCCAAAGTGCTGGGATTACAGGCCTGAGCCACCATGTCCGGCAGAACAGTTTCTTAAGAAATTTTCATTCCTAGGCGGGGCTCGGTGGCTCACGCCTGTAATCCCAACACTTTGGGAGGCTGAGGCGAGCAGATCACGAGGTCAGGAGATCGAGACCATCCTGGCTAACATGGTGAAACCCTGTCTCTACTAAAAATGCAAAAAATTAGCCGGACGTGGTGGCGGGCACCTGTAGTCCCAGTTACTCAGGAGGCTGAGGCAGGAGAATGGCGTGAACCCGGAAGGCAAAACTTGCAGTGAGCCGAGATCATGCCACTGCACTCCAGCCTGGGCGACTGAGCGAGACTCCATCTCAAAAAAAAAAAAATTTTTTCATTCCTTTCCCTCATACTAGTTCGTTGTTTTCTTTCTTGTATTGGTTCATTTGCTGTCATCTTCCCAAATTTATGGGGTATGTATTTTCAGAATGTATCACTTTTTTAGGAGAACCTATTTTTCACTGGGACTAGTTAAAAGGAATGAGGCCCTCGTTACTGTATTTTGCTGCTTACTCCCAAATATTGGAAAGCAAGAAAGACACTAAGAGAAAAGTTATTCTGTTCATTTGAAGTCTTAATTTCTTTCCAGTATAATATGCTGATGAAATGTATTGTTTTCCATTTGCAGATCCCTTGCAAGCAAAAAAAGTCAGAAAGGTGCCTCCTGGTTTGCCTTCTTCTGTAAGTACCTGTCTTTTTTTGACTTGTTGGTAAACAAACTGATTTCAAGTGTTCAGCATTTCCTTGCTACATGGGTACATTCGATTGATGCCAGTGGGCATACTTTACATAGTAATTGTTCAGTGCTTAACAAAATCATTGATTGAGGTAAATCCACATTTAATGTTTGGTTTTTAGATTTCTCTGGAATGATTTGTAGCTTACTCATACGCTGTTACTCCTTGTCCCTGTCATTTGAATTCCCCTCTTGGGAAGAGGACTAGGCCAGTAGCTGTCAAAGATGATCTCCTATACAGGTCTTTTGATGTTTAATTAGTCATTATGTTGCTGAACAGGAGGACAGACAGAGATTAATAGCTGAAAATCTTAGAAATTTACATTTGTAATAATCCCAGTGGAGCTAAAGACATTAAGATTCGGAGTATATGTTTGGCTCAGCCTGCCTCAGTAGGACTGAGGTTATTAATATGCATAAATCACAAAGTCAGATGTTCATTGTGAAGCCCTTGTGGGCTTAAAAGCCTTCATTAAGCCTTTCCTAACTTCAGCCTAGCATGAGGAAAGCTTTCAAGCAACTAGTTTGTTGATCCCTCTTTGCTCAAAAATGTATCCTTTGAGAATAAAGGGCTTTGATGAAGAAGGTTGCAAAGGTTTGGTGGAATAATCATTAATGGCCATGATAATCTAATACTGTAGGGGCAACTGTGCTATTAAATATATTTATTCTTTAAAGAAGTAAAAGTACTTGTAAATGAACCTGCACCATAAATCTACCTACAATTTTTAAATCTCTGGTGCAAGAAAGGAAGTTTTTTTTTCTTCTCCCTTTGCTTAGAACAAATGGGGCATGAGGCTGTTGGATTGAGGCCCCAGTGCCTTGTAGGGTACATCTTTTTGTTGTGTAAATGGGCGTTGGGCTTTTATTTGGCAGTACTTAACACATGGGCGCAGGTGCTGCCGGATGAGTCAGCTCATCGAAGTATAGACTGAATGGAATATCCGGCTTGGCAAGTAGTAATCTAGAAGGAGCAGCATGGGTCTGAGCTTTTTATTTTTTATTAAGGCTAAAGTAGAGATACCATCTTTTTGGTTGTTTGCCTTCCTTCTTTTCTGTGTTCTTCCCCCGCCTTCTCTACCGTGTGATACATGAAAAGTCGAATTTGAAATCCTCTTTGTAACTCAGTTCCAGATGGATCTGAGTTTTATGCAGCCTAGGGCAGCTGTGCTGTGAACCTGCAGCCTACCTGGAAGGTTGGCTTGCAGCTGCAGGCATTCTTAAAAGCTTTTGCTTGCATAAGCACTTGGGCCCACTAGAGGCTGAATAGCTGCTTGATAAACAAAATGAACACAATGCCTCAAATCATTATTCCCGAAGACAGGAATTTTTTTCAGCAGTGGCTAAAAATAGTTGGGCAATTTACATTTTAACAGTTGTGTGCTATGCAGGGGTAGGTGATTCAACAGTATGAGAGACGATTTCTGTTAAATTAACAGAAAATCATATTAAAACTGACAGTACTGCTAAAACATGTAACAGTGCAATTTTCTTGTAATTTATTACTATAATTCAATGAAAGTAATAAAAGTTAAATTACACATTAATATTTAGTAGAACTATACAGGTTAAAAAAACAGATTAGTGAATGAAAAATTCATCTCATTTCTTAACCTGACATTAAGAAACAGTGTATTTTCAGTGTTCCATAGTCCTTTGATTTTTAAAGCAAAATGGACAGAACAGCCTGGGAAGAGAGTCACCAGCATTTCTTACATTTGTAATCATAATAACATTCATTACTTGGAGATAATGAATAGTTACCTCTGTAACTATGCATTCTCTATAGATAGTTCTCTGTATTCTCAGGTATCTGTAACAAGTCACTGAATTCTGATGAAACCTTGATTTCTTTGAGAACCATTAGGAAATTTTGCAAGCCAAGCATACTTATATATGTATTTTACTAGCTATATTAGTGTACATTAAATGTTATTAAGGATATATAAATAATAAATTCATTTTAATTAATTGAAAATATGTTTTAGATAAAATGCTGTGTTGAAACCTCAGAGCCTTTTTGTTTTATTTTGTTTTTTTGAGGCAGGATCTCACTCTGTCACACAGGCTGGAGAGCAGTGACACAATCACTGCAAACTGCAGCCTTAACCTCCGTGGCTCAAGCGACCCTCCCACCTCATCCTCCCAAGTAGCTGGGACTGCAGGGACTGGCCACCACGGCTGGCTTTTTTTTTTTTTTTTTAGTAGAGATGAGGAGGTCTCTCTGCAGTCCAAGGTGGTCTCAAACTCCTGGGCTCTGTGCTCCTCCTGCCACAGCCTCTAAAGTGCTGGGATTGTAGGTGTGAGCCACCACACCTGGCTGAAATCTCAAAGTATTTAAAAAAGAAAATAACAAAACCTTAAAGACAGATACTTTTCCCACTTCTAGGATTAACTGTGAAAGATTTTAAAAGAAGATACTTTAATAAATAATGACAAAATAAGTCCTAAGAACACTTAAGGTTCTACTGTTTACCTCCTCTGGATCTAAAATGGAATTTTAAGTTGTGATTTCCTGTTTCAGGGCATTTATTGAAAAATACACAAACTATAAATTTTGACATGCAAACTGTAAGAAAAATTGAGTATAAAAATGAAAATTGACTATGTATATTTTATTTTATGATAATTTGACTATTATACTTTCCAAACCATATTGGAAATTTGGCAGTAACATTCAGGATTTCATCAGTTTGCTGCTTGTTCATTCCATCTTTAATCTGTAAAATATGTGTTACTTTTTCTAAAGAAACAGTGAAAGGACTAGGTTAGTATTGCTGATACTGATACAAAAAATAATAGGCAGGGTTATTTAGCATGCAGAGCATTGATAGTCTGTATAATTTGATCATGTAGCATTGATTAGAGACTCTTTTTTTTTGTAAACTGATTTATATTTAGGTATCATAAGTGCATACCTCAGCTTCTCTGTTCCTCCTCCAGAACAACTGAATAGTAACTTTTGCTTGTGGATGAAGGTCTAACTAGGGTGTATTAAATATCATTAGAGCAGTATAGTCAGTAACATTAAGTGAATGGTTCACCCAAATCTGCCCAGCTCAGTCACTGATTGGCTGTATAGCCATAGACTAGTCAGTCCTTAGGATGTTTGGAGTGGGAAATTTGAAGTTCCTTTCAGGTCTAAAATGCTATATACTTACAGTTTTAAAATTGATATGCTCAATAAATAACCAAAAACGAATAGTGAGCATAGTTTTCTTCCTCCTGATGAAGAAGTGATGTTTTTTAAGCACATGAGATTCTCCACTTGCTTCTCTAGACAGATTTAAAGATTGGGAAAAGTGGAATTTTGTAGCAGCAACAGTAGAATAATGCTTGGACATTGAGAATTCAAACATATACAAACACATAATTGTCTTCGGGGACCTCACTATCTTATATGAGAAACAGGCATTCAGGAAATTAATTATATTGCAGTGAAGCAAGTAAGGGTGTGTACCAAGTGCTCTGGTGACATAGGGTAGGTAGAACTAACCCTACTATAGTGACTTCAGGAAGTGTTGACCTTTAAGTTGTGTCTGGAAGGATGCGAGGCAGCTCATCTGTTAGAGAAGGAGAGAATGAACCAGACAGGTAAAATGCATAGAGGTGTGAAAAAATAAACACATGTTGAGGTCACATCTAAAAGTACAGTGTTACTAGATTCTATACAAGTTGCAACCTTTGTAATTTTCCTATAGCAAACCCACTCTTCTACTCCTGAGATAGACTGAGTTGGGGAACACATGAAATCAGAACAGATATGAGAAGAGATAAGTTGTCATAGCAGTCTACCCTGGATAAACACCTCAACTATTCTGGCCAAGAGATAATGGAAGGCATTTATAATTGTTAAAGTTTTATCTGGGAGTTTCCAAAGGCATGGGTGGTACTTTGGCTTTGCAGGGTGTTTTCCTTCCCTTTTAGGGTTCTTAAACCTCCCCTCCCATTCTCTAACTGCCAACTCTTGTCTTTGTTCTTTGCATGTACATCAGCTGTTTTTCATCTATATCAGATCTTTACTGAGATACAAAGTTCAAGGGAGTTTTGAATCTCTGGGTGGGGATTTGGGGCAGGGTTTTTTCCTGGTAATTTGTCGGGGGGGGAAAAAAGGAAACATTTGTAATGTATTTGTTAGCATCCTTTACAGCCTCAGTGTCACTGTGTTAGTGGTGCAACACTTAATGTGTGAGGAACTTTGTTAACCATTACCCATATCCTAATCTTCAACCTTTTGCCAAACAACTCTATAACTAATATTCCCTACTTACAAGTAAGAAAATTAAGACTCAAAAACATAAATTAACTTGCCAAAAATCACACATAGGGCCAAGATTACAACCTAACTTAATATCAAACACCATTTTATTTTTGAGTTTTAAAATCTGATTCTTTGGCCGGGCGCGGTGGCTCAAGTCTGTAATCCCAGCACTTTGGGAGGCCGAGACGGGCGGATCACGAGGTCAGGAGTTTGAGACCATCCTGGCTAACACGGTGAAACCCCGTCTCTACTGAAAAATACAAAAAGCTAGCCGGGCGAGGTGGCTGGCACCTGTAGTCCCAGCTACTGGGGAGGCTGAGGCAGGAGAATGGTGTGAACCCGGGAGGCGGAGCTTGCAGTGAGCTGAGATCCGGCCACTGCACTCCAGCCCGGGCGACAGAGCAAGACTCCGTCTCAAAAAAAAAAAAAAAAAAAAAAATCTGATTCTTTAATACCTTGGTTTATTCAGAAAATATCTTGCTTAGTATATTAAATTAAAACAAATTTATTCTGTCAGGTATGTTTTTACTGATCAAATTTATTTTTATTTGGCTTTGTTGTTTAAGGACCTACAGTAGTAGAAAACCACAGACTTCCCAGTGAAGCATATAATGGATTTTATTTATCTGCCCTCAGCTTTTTTTTTTTTTTTTTTTTTTTTGAGATGGAGTCTTGCTCTGTCACCCAGGCTGTAGTGCAGTGGCACGATCTCAGCTCACTGCAAGCTGCGCCTCCCAGGTTCATGCCATTCTCCTGCCTCAGCCTCCCAAGTAGCTGGGACTACAGGCGCCCGCCACCACACCTGGCTAATTGTTTGTATTTTTAGTAGAGATGGGGTTTCACTGTGATAGCCAGGATGGTCTCGATCTCCTGACCTCGTGATCCACCCGCCTCAGCCTCCCGAAGTGCTGGGACTACAGGCGTGAGCCACTGCGCGCAGCCTGCCCTTAGCTTTTTATTTTATAACCTTGGAGAAGTTGCTTTTGTGAACCTCCACTTTCTATTTGTAAAAGGGGATGATAATTCCTATTGTAGATGTTATTGTGAGAGTATTATGTACGTACTATATGTGTGGTGTATCCTAGATATTCAGTACATGTTTCTTCATTATTATAGCTAGTTCATACCACTACAGCCTGAAATTTAAAGAAGTTTAGCATTTCATTTTTACCAAATTTGGATGAAAAGCAAACAAAAAAATTTGAAGATATAAAAAAGGATAAGTCTTATAGTGAAATAAAAAGTTTTCACGTTACCTCCACCTGTGTATATAATGTATGTGCCTGGCACCTAATGACTGCATGGTAAATTGTAGCAGCTCCTATTGTTGTTTAGAAAGCATTCACTTGCAGAAAAACAATCTACGAAAGGAAAGAAAACTTGTTGAATCAAATCCGGCTGCCCCTAGAATTCATTCTAATTATTTTTGTTTTCTGAACTCTCAGGAGTCAGTGCTTTTTTTTTTTTTCCTTTTTTAAATCACTGATTGAACATCTTTATGGCCCTCTGAAGCATTTCTCAGGTGGAGAAAAGTTTCTTTGCTCTTTATTCTTTATTTCTTAAGTTGGTGTTAGTATTTCCAAACAGCTCATTTTCTTTTATATGCTACAGTAGATAATAGAATTCTGAAGAAGCAAGATATATCAGAACAAGTCTTTCCAAAATGTAAATAAATACCTAGAGAGATTTGAAATGCCTTCCTAGACCCAAATACCTAAAGTTGTATTCTTGTTCTATAGCATTTGAAAATACCTTTTTCGTATCAAATATTAACTCTGCATCAAAACGACATGTCTTATAAGTTTTGAATATAACTTGTTTGCAGTCCCATAAATAGCCTGATGAATGATTATTTGTTTCTTAATCAAGTGTCATGCTATCTTTTGTACATTGTTTTAAAAGTGTGTATGTATATATTCCCACAAAAGCTGTTACCATCATTTCTTGGTTAAACTCTCAAAGTGTAATTTACTCCATCAAGAAAAATATTTTGTCAGAGCACAGTGGCTGTAATCCCAAGACAGGAGGATCACTTGAGCCCAAAAGTTCAACCTAGTGAGACCCTGTCACTGCAAAAAAATTAGCCAGATGTGATTGGCACCCCCTGTAGTTCTATCTACTTCGGAGGCTAAAGCGGGAGGATCACTTGAGCCCACCATGTTCACTCCACTGCACTCCAGCCTGGGTGACAGAGGAAGACTCTGCCTGCAAATAAAAATTTGCGAACTCTTCACCACCACTATAAGGAACTTTATTGTTTCTGACATGAATCAAAGCAGCTTAGACTCTACTTTTTCTTGGTTTGATGCAGACAGGTACAAAGCTCATTGGCCCTTAGATTAGTCATTGACTATAATTTAGAAAGTGATGGGGCCAGGCATAGTGGCTCACATAATCCCAGCACTTTGGGAGGCCAAGGTGGGAGTATCCCTTGAATCTAGGAGTTTGAGACCAGCCTAGGACACATAGTGAGACTTTGTCTACACACACACACACAAAAAAAAATACTTAAAAAATTGTCTAGGTATGGTGGCATGTGCCTGTAGTCTCAGCTACTTGGGAGGCTAAGGCAGGAGCATCTCTTGACCCTGAAAGAGTTCAAGGCTGCAGTGAGCTGTGATTTCACCACTGTACTCCAGCCTGGGTGACGGAGCCGAGAGTCTGTCTCAAAAAAGAAAAAAAAAAAAGTAAGAAAGTGATGCCTTTCTTTCTCCTAAAGTTTTTATGGAATTTCATTTTTTGGGGAATGGCTCTTTTTTAAAAAATGTGAATTTTTAGTCATTTGTTGTAGTAAACTTGAAAATGTAGGAATACCTTTTGAGACAATTAGAAATATCCTGAGGTATTCCCAAACCATAAAGACTGCTAGACCATGTCTAATAATCTAGCATGCTCCTGTACATACTAAGTAGAATAAGAATATTCAAAAGAAAAAAAATACTAAATCCTGAGGGTGTCTAAACTGAAGATTTTTTTTTTAATTGGAAAGAGATGACAAACAGAACGGATGGGTGGAAATGAATAATTATAAAACTATGGTTTAAGAGCTTGCTAGCCATCTGAACCAGTAAGAAAAAGGTCAAGAGTTAGAACTATAGAGAAACTGATAGCTCCAGTTTATCCATGAAAATAGTAAGATGAGCAGCAAGAAAAATACTGTGTGAGTAGAGTCCTATGGAAGTCACTAGGAAGTCAAGATAACAGAGTGTGTTTATAGGCAATTATCTGGCCCGTTCAGGTGCAGTGGCTCACACCTATAATCCCAAAACTTTAGGAGGCGGAGGCCGGCATATCACTTGAGCCCAGGAGTTCGAGGTCTGCCTAGCCAACATAATGGAACCCCACCTCTATAAAGAAATACAAAGATTAGCTGGCATGGTGGTGTGTGCCTATAGTCCCAGGTACTCTTGAAAGACAATTGCTTGAACCCTAGAGGTTGAGATTGCAGTGAGCCGGGATCACACCACTGCACTCCAGCCTGGTTGACAGAGTGAGACCCTGTCTTAAAAAAAATAAAAATAAACAATGATCTAAGGCCCTTGAGACTAGGAAGAAATCTACTGATTCTGGAATAAATAGTATTTACGTGAAGTACCAGCTTTTGCTGAACTTCATGAGTAAACACTCCAGATCTTGAACATGAATTAGAATAGATATTTACTTAGTTCTTTGGGCAAGCAGCGTAGAGAACACACAACAACCGTATGTACTTAAGAGTTTCTTATTTCGGGCTGCTAGATAAGGTATCTCTATTTGAAGGCTACTGTGATACAACATTTCCAAAGTGGCTTATTCATTCTCTAACCTTACGGGTCAGACTTGCAGAAAAATCTTTGTGTGTAAAGTATATAAATGGATTATCCAGTAATCCATTCCAAACTTATATTCAGTTTAGTCATAAGTGATTTTTTTCATACATTAATAAGAAGTAGCCACTGTTTATGCTGACAGTAACCACTGTTTAGAACAGTGTCAGAATTAATAGCCTTTAATGTGTAGTTCTAAGATGCTGATTTCTGTGAGAAGTCAGTAATGTCTTTGATGTAATTTCAAACCAAAAAGCAGAAGAAAAAGTAACTAGTGAGTGAGTCCTAGGGATCCAATTGTTTGTACTAATAGCTGTATACAGTGATACTTGTTATTTGTTATTTTCTGACTTCTCTATTCTTTTTAAAAGAAGAACATGGCTACATTTCATTTACAGGTAGCTTTTAAGGTTTATTGAACTCTTTGGCTGCTGGTAAGATCTTTTGAGACTTCACAAACCAGATCTAGGATAAAGCCGTGTGTGTGTGTGTGTGTGTGTGTGTGTGTAATTCATATGATTTTTAAAGGATATATGGATGGTTGAATTATATAAATGCTTTTAGAGTTTAAGGCCACTCACAGGGTCTTCAGCATTAGTAGAACCGTGACTTTTTTTTAATTTTTACCTAATATGATTAAGGATTTTTTTTCAAGTATGAAAAAGAAGGATTAGATTAAGAAATTCACATTTTTATCACCAAGGGTGCTCGGGGCTCTAGATTTCTAAGTTAGGAAAGGCATTTACATTCTAAGTAATTTGCTTACATGAAATTTACTTCCACTAATACTCCCTTTGTAATGATTTGGCTTTGAAAAGTTATTTGTTGTACTTATATCTTATTTCAAGGACTATAATGTATGCTGCATAGCTACATTTGTTGCTAAACTTCTAAGCATTTTAAAAACATTGCTAGTCTCAGGATGGTTTCTAATTACTCTGTTATGTTTATATTCATTTAATCGACTTCAAAGACATTTTAAAGTACTGACCATTCAAAGGTTTTCTCTTTTTATTATCTATAATTGTTTAATACCTAATCCAGTATCTGTAATGTGCCAATATTTTATCAGTTTTTGAAAATAATTGGTTCTAGAAATTATGTTTTATGCCAAATTTGCTAGAACCAACTTATATCTTAGCCTGAATTTCTACTTTTTCCTCAATGCGCTAGACCAGGGGTCAGCAAACTTTCTATAAAGGGGGTATGTTGTAGATATATTTGGTTTTGTGGGCCAGTTGTCTCTGATGCAGCTACTAAACTTTGCTGTTGTAGCACAAGAGCAGCCACAAATGATACATAATACATGGGCATAGCTGTATTACAGTAAAACTTTATTTATGAAAATAGATGGTGAGCCACTTTTGGCCCACAAACCAAAGTTTGCCAACCTGCACTAGATTTAAAGAAAAGGTAAATGTAGTTCTAGTGAAAAACAGACCTAAAGAGTTAAAAATAAAATTAAATACTTCTTAGGCCTGTTCCTCAGTTTTATTAAGATTCACTACTTTATATTCTTTTTTTCTTTTTTCTTTTTCTTTTTTTCTGAGACAGGGTCTCGCTCTGTTACCCAGGCTGGAGTGCAGTGGCACGATCTTGGCTCACTGCATCCTCCATCTCATGGGTTCAAGTGATTTTCCGGCCTCAGCCTCCCAAGTAGCCAGGACTACAGGTGTGCACCACCATGCCTGGCTAATTTTTGCATTTATAGTAGAGAAGGGGTTTCACTATGTTGGCCAGGCTGGTCTCGAACTCCTGACCTAGTGATCTGCCTGCCTCGGCCTCCCAAAGTATTGGGATTACAGGCATAAGCCATCACAACCGGCCTCATTATCTTGTATTCTTTAGTCCCTTAAGACCCTGGGCCAGAGTTTATTGTATTGACAGATACTTTCCAGCACTATTATTTGCCTTACTCTAAAATATTCCTAGGTAGAATAATGGTAGAGCCTCAATTTATACAGTGGGTGCTACAGTGTCATAACTTTTCTCGGGTTTAAGTGTCGTGTTTATGCAGGACATCAAAAGCAGCCCATGTATAGAAGTATTAATAAATGCTTATTTGAAACAATTAGATTTAAATTCAAATAGTTTGTATTTAAATAATTTGACTAATATAAACAGTCCTACTAAAATTTTTAACTTAAACTTAAGATATACTTGTGCCAATCTCCATCTTTTTTCCTGTTCCAACTTTCTGATAGAACCTAAAGCTGGGCCATGTGCCCAGCAGTTTGGGCGGCCAAGATGGGAGGAGTGCTTGAGCATAGAAGTTCAAGACCAGCTTAGGCAACATAGCAAGACCCTGTCTCTACAGAAAAAAAAAAAAAGAAAAAAAAAAATTGATCGTGGTGGTGTGTGCCTGTGGTACTAGGTACTCAGGAGGCTATTGGAAGGATGGCTTCAGCCTGGGAGGTTCAGGCTATAGTGAGCTGGGATCATGGCACTACACTCCAACCTGGGTGACAGAACAAGACCTTGACCCAAAAAACTAAAATCAGAAGAATCTAAAGTTAAAGATAGTTGCTGGCACCTTGAGAATCGGTTCCAACCCAAGTATGACTGTGAAACCAATTCTTTTGAATCATGTGACGTGTTTCTGATCTAAACATAAAAGCTTAATAGAAAAATTAAGAATATCTTCCATTCCTAGAAAATTCATTTTTTCAATGTTAATCCCTATGAAATCTAAGTAAATTTTATGTGGTTCTTAAATAGTTCCCTTTTTTGCTTTTATGAGGCTAGTATTAATAATAAACAATAAATAGGCCAGGTGTAGTAGCTCACGCCGGTAATCCCAGTACTTTGGGAGGCCAAGGCAGGTGGATGACTTAAGGTCAGGAGTTCAAGACCAGCCTGACCAACATGGTGAAACCCCGTCTCTACTAAAAACACAAAAATTAGCCGGGCATGGTGGGGCATGCCTGTAATCCCAGCTACTTGTTAGGCTGAGGCGGGAGAATCACTTGAACCCAGGAGGTGGAGGTTGCAGTGAGCCGAGATAAAGATCACACCATTGCACTCTAGCCTGGGCAACAAGAGTGAAACTTCGTCTCAAAAAACAACAAAAATAATAAGTAAGAATGTCTACTTCAAGTTTTCTGACTTGAGCTTGTTAGTGTTTTAAACTGTCAAACTCATCATTATTTGAAATCATGGTTTTCAGTATCTTTTCCAGTAACACAAAAGATATTTTAAAATTTCAAAAATCAGTAACTTAAATGAGAATTAGAAAACTTCTTTGCTACTAGTATGGGCTCCATCTGGTAGACTCCCAGTGAGGAGAATATGAATCCCTTCTGTCAAAATCAGCAAATATATATGAAGTCTTTATTGTGAATGAAGATCTACTTTAGGGATTTAAATATGAATAAAATATGGACCCTGTCTTCAAGATTCTTTTTTTTTTTTTTAAGACGGAGTCTTGCTCAGTTGCCCAGGCTGAAGTACAGTGGTGCGATCTTGGCTCACTGCAACCTCCACCTCCTGGGTTCAAGCAGATCTCTGCCTCAGCCTCCCAAGTAGCTGGGATTGCAGGCATCCGCCACCACACCTGGCTAATTTTTTTGTATTTTTAGTAGAGATGGGGTTTTACCATCTTGGCCAGGCTGGTCTTGAACTCCTGACCTCGTGATCCACCCGCCTCAGCCTCCCAAAACGGTAGGATTACAGTCATGAGCCACCGCACCTGGCCAGAATTCTTATAGTCAAAAGATAACCTTGATCTTTGGAAAAACATCCTGTTTTTTTTTTTTTTTTTTGGTTTTTTGTTTTGTTTTGTTTTGAGACAGTCTCACTCTGTCACCAGGCTGGAGTGTAGTTCCAGCCTCCCAAGTAGCTGGAACTACAGGCAAGTGCCACCACAACTGGCTAATTTTTGTATTTTTTGTAAAAACAGGGTTTCACCTTGTTGCCCAGGGAGGTCTCAAACTCCTGGACTCAAGCGATCTACCCACCTTGGCCTCCCAAAGTGCTGGGACTACATGTGTGAGCCACTGCGCCCAGCCTGGAAAGAAAGAACTTAAAAAAATTTTTTCTTTGTTTTGAAACAGGGGTTGAATCTGTGGCCCAGGCTGGAGTACGGTGGTGCCATCATAGCTCACTGTGGCCTCAAACTGCTGGGCTCAAGCAGAGAGGCAATCCTCCCACCTCAGCCTCCTGAGTAACTGAGACTACAGGCACATACCACTACACCCGGCTACATTTTCTATTTTTTGTAGAAAAGAGGTTTTGCTGTGTTGCCAGGGTTGGTCTCAAACTCCTGGCCTCAAGTGATCCTCCCATCTTGGCCTCCCAAAGTGCTGGGATTACAGGCGTGAGTCACTGTGTCCAGCCCAAAATGTTTCTTATTGCATAATTGTTGTTCTTCAGGCACATGATGTAGTATTTAGGAAATACTTTTTGAATTAGGACTACGAGGCCATTATTTTATGTATCTATAATAGGAAATATCACCTGTTAATGACTTCCTGCTCTAAGCTGTACTTTTTAACTTCTCCTCTGATTGTTCAAACCTTCAATAAGTTAACTGGCTTACTTTGTAAAAGAAACTGAATTATTTGTCCCATTTCTCCCCTCAATTATGCAGTTAATTCCTAGTTGTCAAAATAGGAGTATTTTACCAAAACCAAAACAAAAAGCAGGAAAATTACAGGTAATTCAGCCATGAGCATTAATTCTACTTTGTTTTAGGAGGACCTAATTAAAAATATAGGGCCATGGTCCTCACGTGAAAGAAAAGTATGGAAAACAACAATACAGGAATTCTTTTTCTAAAGGAAGTAAGTTATGATTTTATTGACATAAATTTAAAACAGAGACAGTCTTATATAATATTTATCTTACTACAATTCTCTTCAAGAATTTAACCATTTGTGGCCACCTATGTTGCTATCATCTTTGTCTAAACCACCTTTACCTCTTTCTTAAATTATGGCAACAGCTTTACAACTGTTCTCCCAGTTTTATTTTTTTATTTTTTTTATTTTTTTAACACAGGAACATCCTTTTAAAATCTAGGTCAGGTCATATACTCCTCTGCTTAAAATCCTCCAGACGCTTCCCTTATTGTAAAACCAACATCTTTAAAATGGCTTACAAGATACCTGCCACCTCTCAGACTTTGTCTTCTACAACTCTGCCCTTCCCTCACTTCGCTCTAGCCATACTCTCCTTTTTACTGCTTCTTAAAGATGTCAAGCACACTTCTACTTCAGGGCCTTTGCATTTGCAGTTCTCTCTCATGGAACACACTTTCCCTAGTGTCCAAATGACTAGTTTTCTCTTTGATCTAATATCACTCTGTCAATGAAGATCTTTTGTGACCATCCTATATAAAAGGGCAACATACCCCTAGTGCCTCCTCATTCTTTACCTGATGTATTTTTCTCTACAGTATTTTATACCATCTGATTTGCCCTAATTTGTTTATTCTTTATCTGTATTACCCAGGAGCAACATAATAAAGCAGGGATTTTATTTATGTTGAGTATTGCACCTTCAGCACAGAGGTGCATAACAGATATTTAATAACTATTCGTTGAATAAGTGAACAAAGGCAAGTGATTAGCAATACAGCCCATAGCTCTTCTTTCTGGACCATGGTGAGCTGACTCAGAGAAGGTATAAGCTACATGCTAGATAACCTGAATTATCTTCAGGAGAAAGATAACTACGTAACTGTATATTTTAACTCACTGTATTATAAAACATATAACATGCTTAAACTTTGTAAACACTTTTCGGGGAAGAAAAGAGAGAGCTCCAGTTTTTCATCAGAAAAATAGAAGTATTTTCAGCAGCAAAGAACACTGTAGTTATTTCTGTTTACATGGGCAGTGTGCCCCTTGGTTAGATTGGAATTATTAGATAAGAATTAGATTATTAGCTAGGAATTAGATTAGCGCTAGGAAGTCATGCATTTGTTTTCCGAAGTGAGGTCTTAGCATTAGAAGATCGTGTTCTTATATTCATATAATCTTTATTCCCATTTTAACAACAGTAACACAGTTTGAACCTTTTTTATATAACAACCATTTCAGTCTGATATCACCAGTGTTACGGCAAGGAAGTGTCCTCAAGATCGCGCACCTATAAAGTTACTGTAGTGTTGTCACCCATTTTTCACGTTTTGCTCCCTTACTTTATCCTGTAAACTTTCCAACCTACATATTCATTACAGCCATATTTGTGTGTCATAGTCCTGTTTACCGCTCTACTAAATTCTCCAGCCAAAAGGAGCAAAGAAACAAGTCATAGATGGGCACTGCATCTTTATTATAGAATAGTGCAGGAGCTGCAGCCCACTTACTTAAGATGAGCTCCCATATTGACTCCTTAACTCTGTGTTGCTTGCTAAAATTATAACAAGGCCATCTCTGGAGAGGATTATATATTATTTGAAGGGCATAGCCACAAATGTTTTGTTTTCCAGGTGATGCTATATTAAACATAAAATATCTGACTTGTAGATAAATTGCACATTATTGAGAAATCAAAATAGTTACTGAATAAATTAAACAATGACAAAGTTAGGTAAGAGTTGTTACCAATCATAGGATGTCACTGCTTTTCTTTATTTTGTTCAAGATAAAGTTGATAGGGCAGGGAGCAGTGGCTCACGCTTCTAATGCCAGCACTTTGGGAGGCTGAGGTGGGAGGATTGCTTGGGCCCAAGAGTTCAAGAACAGGCTGGGCAACAAAATGAGACCTTGTGTCAATTACACTTTAAAAATCAAAATAAAAAAGAAAGATGATGGTTTTAAATGAACATATTACTAGGCAATGGAGTTATATATATCTAGCCTTTTAGATACTTCATTTGCTGGCATAAATATTATTAGAATACAAAGCTTTTGGACTCTTGTCTTAGAACTGAGAAGTTGTAATTATGTTTCCAGATTCCTTTTTTGGTTCATCCTTTCATTTCATGTGAGGCTTTAGACTTTTAATTACGCCTCTTGCAGATAAGATTATAAAAATGCAATTTAAGGCTGGTCATGGTGGTCTATGCCTGTAATCTCAGCACTTTGGGAGGGTGAGGCTGGCAGATCGCTTGAAGCCAGGAGTTCAAGACCAGCCTGGCCAACATGGCGAAACTCTGTCTCTATTAAAAATACAAAACTTAGCAGGGTGTGGTAGCGCACGCCTGTAATCCTAGCTACTCTGGAGGCTTAGGCATGAGAATGGCTGGAGCCCGGGAGGTGGAGGTTGCAGTGAGCCAAGATTGCACCAGTGCACTCCAGCCTGGGCAACAAAGCAAGACTTTGAGACACACACACACAGACACACACACACACACACACACACACACGCAATTTAAGATCGGTGTGGACACCTGGTATCATCTATGCCAGTGGATCACAGCTTGAATCTTGAATACAAGAAGATTCATAACACATCAGAAAAACCTAACAAATTCCGTGGATTCTGTAGTTTACTGAAATAAAGTGGTAACTAAACATCAGGTTTCTTTCACTGGAATTATTTCAGCTCAGCATGGCAATGCTTCATTTACCTTTTAATCTGAAGTTCTGAACTGCAGTTACATGGCTTTGCGTTTTCTTTTTTGTTTTTGTTCATTTGTTGTTGTTGTTGTTGTTTGTTGTTGTTTTTCTAGAGACAGGGTCTCTCTCTGTCACCCTCGCTAGAGTACAGTGGCACAATCATAGCTCATTGCAGGCGTGAACTCCTGGGCTAAAGCAATTCTCCCACCTCAATCTCCCAGGTAGCTGGGATTACAGGTGCACACCACCCGGTGAATTTTTTGACTTTTGTAGAGACAAGGTTCTTGCCACGTTGCCCGAGCTGGTCTCAAACTCCTGGGCTCAAGGGATCTTCCCACCTTGGCCTCCCAAAGTGGTAGGATTACAGGCATGAGCCACCATACCCCGCCTTGATTTTTCTTTTTAAGAGAGAAAAATGTTTATTATAATGGAATTAAAAAAAAAAAAAAGTCTGAGAGACAAAAATCTTTCATAATAGGAATTCAGAGTTTTAGGGTGGAGTACATAATAAAATGTTTTATTAGTGGTGAAATGGCTAGGAAGTCTTTGGCCTAGTTTGATGCCTGCATTTCACAGAAATGGAAAATTAGGCTCAGGGAGAGTCAACGACCTACTCTAAGCTCTCATGCCTCCTGAGAGGCAGAGCTGAAACCTGGATCCCTATCTCCTGACTCCCAGTTTAGTGCTCTTTCGCATTACATGATATAACTCCACAGTGTTCTGGGACCTGAGTAGCCCATCTTATATTACATAGAATGATAGGGAGAATACTTCTGCCCTACTGCATACACATGTGCTACAGCTACATAGAGCAGGTAGCTTAACAAATTTCTTCCAAGTTTTGTATCTGTTTCCCAGCGTCTGTTTAGGGACACTTGTCATTGTTAGGAATGGTGAAGCATACCAAATACTGGTCAAACAATGCTTGTTTTGCATTGTTCTTTGTTGAAAATATATGACTGACACCATTTCCCATCTTTTTCCCTGCTGATTTCACTCTTCTTAGATGTGTGTTCAAACTGAAGTATTTTTTGGCTTTTGTTGAGAATGGTCACCAGAATTTAGTAATAAGAAACCATTCTTAAAATGTATGTCTTTTCATAAATTCAAGATCTGTATGATTTCTTCCAGTGAATATAGCAAAAATTAGCTTTGCTTTTTTGCTTTATTATCACAGATGTGAGGCAGGATGTTTTGGTAGACTCAGTATTTATTTAGAGGTAAGAAGTATTAAAAAAATTACTACCACTAGCAAGAATTTTTACTGAAACAAAAATATAGATTGGGGACCAAAAATAACTTAATGTATAAGTTACTTACAGCTTTGGATTGCAGATTCTTGAAATGGTTCTGGGCTAAGATGCAGATGTTACTTCTGGTCTTTTTAAAAATAAATTTTAAATAGAATAGAATATCTTGATGCTGTTCCATTTCTCATAAATTGAAAGGATCTGGTATTTTCCAGTTCAGAAGAAAAAAAAAAAATCACACAGGCCAAAAGAAGAAACAAAAAAACGGGTGGCACTTTCTTTAAGAGAGCTAATTTGACCCAAGACGACATGTTCACAAAAATTATTTAGCTTTACAGATGATTTTAAATGATAGCTTTGTTTGCCTACAGTTTTGTTTTGTTGTTAGATTGCCTAACGAGTCAATAGTGCAAAGCCTTATGTCAGCCTTGAAACATCTTCAGAAGTGCTGGTTTCTTGAGGAATTTAAAAACCTGGGGGTCGTCCTCATCGTTTTTTTTAATGTGTGCATACACACACCATTAGGCAGTCCTGTGATTATAGAGCCATCTGCAGGAAAATTGTCAAGTTGCAACATAGTTAATGATTCTCTTACTGTGTTATTTCAAGTGGTAAATGAGAAGTGACAAACTGCAATTCACGTAGGGAAGGAGAGGGGAAAGAAAAGGACAGCCAAGAGACACAGGGGCAGCGGGACCCCCCCTCTTTAATTTTTCAAAGAAAACTGCTTTGTCATTGTGAGTTTGTGATCAAAAGAAACATGCGATTTGCTTCAGATTTTACATATTCTCAGTGATTATATAGTTCTGTCTCATTTGAAGGGTTATCTAATGATTGCCTTTTAGAAGCTTTGTATGATCTGTCAGTTCTATTCATGTTGATGTCGGAGGGATACTATTTATTCACCTCAGAAAGAGATTTATTTGCTTTCTTCTCCAGGAGATATGGCTGTTTTTACATATCCTCATTATAGTCATATGGTTGTCAAAAGGAAATTAATTGTTCTTTTACCTTAAAAATGCAGTTTACAGAGGTGATTTTTTCCATTGACTGTATAGCTAGATGTTTTCTATTTTGTTAATCATTAAGCATTTCTAAAACTCATTTTAGACTTGAGATATTTGTAAAGAAACAGTCATCTGATATCCTGTATCCGAGTCAGATGCTATTTTATGAATTTTACCATGTGTCTTTACACTGTGTTGAGAAATGTATATTTATATGTGTTGATATCCAAATAAGTCGTTTACCAGTACTCAGACTAATCTTTAATATCCACCGGTTATTGGTTTGGTTAAGATTTTGGTAATCACAATTAAGACTTAATTGGAACAGTTTTTTTCATGGAGTGTCACTTGAGTAAAGATCACAAAATCAAGTCTCTGATTGTTAAGATTTTCATACAGTGGAAAGATAGTAATTAGAAGCCTTTTTACTGATAGACTGGGTATCAGCAAGATGGGAGTGATTGTTGAATTAGAAGATGCACTACTGATTTTAGATCAATAACACTATTAACTTTAAATAATATGCATTGAATGCTAGTGAATTGGCTTGAAAATGGTGCATTATTTCACTGGAGTTTTATATTCTTAATTTCTTTCTTGCAGAAGTAAATTTTCTAAAATGTGAGGATATTAGAAAATCAAAAGAACAACTTTCTGAACATTTAGGAATGACTTTATTTACAAAGTAGCATATACTACCAGAAAAGTCTGCAATATAATGTTCAGATATAAAACCTGAAATTTTGATATCTGACTTAATTAGCAAGGCTAACTAAAACACTGCACAGTTGAGAGACAGCATTGACTCACATACCATCTCTTTACAAGATAGAGGAGGAAGAAGAGGCATTGTGGAAAGTTCTTTTGCTTTGAATTTGTTCACTTACAGATTCTCTCACTATCCTCTTAAATCTATCCTCACCCCTACCTCCCTTGCAGCCAATAATTTATTATTTGCTGAGTTCATCCTTTAGGAAAATATAGAGTTCATTCGTAGAGTTATTCATGTGTCAGGTTTTAAGATTGACTTCATTTATTACTCTGAAAGTCTATTTTCCAAGATTTGATTCACTTAGAAATAATGTTGAAACTTTTCATGAGGAATCTTATGAGTGGGTTTTAGGTTTACTTTTCCAGTCAGATCTTCTGGCTTTTGGGACAGTGGAATGTTGCCTGTTTGTTTTAGAAGAATATACAGTAAGATTAACCACTAACTGGCCTGTGTTAACTAATTCAAGATACATAATTCACTTCCATTAAAAATTTTCTTTCAAAAACTATTTAGAATTTTACGTTACCTTTGGAAACATTCTTGCTTAAGGATCATTTAAAAATAGCTATAACTGTTATAGTGATCCAAATATAAGGATAAAAATGAGCTAATAAAGTAGATAAAAATACTACAGGGATAACTGTAAGAAATTTTATATAGTTCTCCAAGGAAGCTCTGTTTCCCAATCAACAGAAATGTAAGATGGAAGAGGGAAATTTTGCATGGAAGCCTGGAATTTAAACTGAAGTTTCCAGAGAGCTCTTACTTGGTAGACTTTTTGAAAACATCTTTTCCTAAATCATCAGTAAAGAAGTAACTTCTTTAGGCAAAGCACATTGTGGCTTTTTCTTGCCTAGTTTAGTTCTGTGTTTAATGACTGCTGGAATAGCAACAAACATAACATCCTGATAACATTTGGGAGGAAAAGGCATTTTTGAAAATTGGTGAAATGCAATAATCTTTAAACCAGGAATCATCAGTTTGTTAATAAAAGATGTATGGTTCCAAGTTATGTGTTTTTTCAGGGTCCTCTGGCATTTTCATTAATCATTTTGCTAGTGTGTACAATGATTCCTATCTTGTGTAAAACTTGATTTTTTATATTTTTGAACTAGGTAACATGAATATTGAGTCAGATCACATAATCTTAGAGTAACACATAAGTGATTATGTAGAGTTGTGGGTGGAAACAATTCTGGATAAAAAGTGCATGACAGTTCAGAGCTCCTGTGCAGACTGCACGCCTGTCTGAAATCAGGTTTAAAAATTGGCCCTGTCTCCAGCTGACTCGTTTTGTCAGACTGAGTCACAGGATTAACCCTTGACATGTTCCTTTAAAAAAAAAAAAAAAAGCAAAGATTAAACAACTGCATTGACTAAAACAGCACTTGATCCATCTATATGCATTTTTTTTCCTGTAATATGATTCTCCTTAGGACAAGAAATTGTACTACAGCTGTTGCATAGATTAAATTAATTTTTTAAAAATTGGGAGCAGAGAAAAAAAGATTTTATTGTACAAGATAATTTATAATGGCAATCAAGCAATGACCATCTACATCAAACAGTTTTAGTTTTTTGGGGGGTAAGGCAGACTTCAAGAAAAATGCTGTTTTGGAGCGACAAACTTAAAAGACTTTTCCATAGCATACAAGTAGAATATAGGGGCATTTTATGTAGATTCCACCAGTTTTGTTGATGATTTACTGTTTTTGAAGAATGAGCTTTTAATATCATATAATTATAGATACAGGCATAGAGTTTTGTTTTGGTTTTTAGTTTTTATGTCTATCATCAATTTAGGCAGTAGTGTATACCAAGTGACTGTGGTGTGTATTGTCAGGAGAGGTCTTACCAACACGTGTACGAGTTTTATATTTACGTTTTTTAGGGGAATAATGAAAAGTAGAAGCAAAAGCTTTTAATTAGTTACTCAGCTCTCTTTAGAAACTATGTTTCACATTCAGGTTTCATGTTTTACACTAAATCTTACCTAGGTGTTTAATAAATAAGTGCATTTTTTTCCATTAAGGAAATTTGATTATACTGTTTGGCTTTTACCATGAATTTCTTTTTTATCTGAATGTATGTTTATTCTCTTCAGATTATCATATAATTGCCTCTAAAATAAAGAACTGGTGTTAAAATATTAAAATTTTCATTGTGCTTTAATAACCAAGGTTGCTTAGTTGGGTTTACATTATGATGTTTGTTTTATCAGACAACATAGTAAGTACCCTCTCTGTTTTCTGCCAGGCATCAGAGCAATGGGCTTAACTGTCATAGGTGGATGTTTTTTAACCAATATAAAAAAGTTTTCTCAGATTGAAGCGATGATTATAAAAATGTTGAAGTATTGTCAGTGCTTTGTGGCTCCCCTCTTCTCCCTCTTCCTCCTCAATTTCTATTGAAAAGTAAGTGTTATTTTTAATAATTAATAGAGAAAATTTTATTGATTAGATTTTGATTTTCCTTTTTTTGTTTGTTTTTTATTTTTTGTTTTTTGTTTTTAGAGTAGCCTATCTGTCAGTATAGAAAGACTGTGTATGGAAGACTAAAATTTACTTGAATGGTTTTAAGGCATGCTATTGTTAATTGTAAATCAAAGCTTTTTACCCAGTTCTCCAAGGATTGAAATGGGTCTTTGTGGTCTCTCAGGAGGGAGGAAGTTACAAACCACTCCGTAGACTGGCATTTTAATAGTCTGCTGTACAGCGATGTTCTTTTGCAGCTGCTGCTTAGCCTTTTCTGTATCTGGAGAGTGTGGGGAGGTTTCATTGTTGTTCCAATACTATCAGCTTTTAAAACATTGTGAAGTTAGTCGGCCTTATTGTCTGATTTAGTTTTGTTACTATAATTTGATCAATATGTTAATAAAAATGAGGTTGGGGAGATAGGGGGTCCCTTGTAGTATATTCCTAGAATATTTCATAGAGGATTTCTGTTTCATGAAAGGTACCTTTAAAAAAAGTGATGTGCCCCTTTTGCAGCTTGTGAGCTCTCCTCTGATTAATACAATCCCGTTAGAACCTACAAGGCATAGAGAGAAGGATAGTACAAAGAGGTTTTGATGAAGGGAAATGGGACAAAAAGGGAAAGTTGCTATTCTGTTTTTCCAGGTTATAATTACAGCAAAAGATTGATTGGAAAACATTTAAATAGCAAGATGTGTTTGTGTGAGAGACATATGTTTTTGCAGACAACTTTCAAAACCTTTTGACTTCGAAGTATGAGTTAGAAATGTCTGTAAGACATTTATTCCCACACTTATTATTTTTCCTTTCTGAGAAATGTGAGCATTAACATAAAAATATGAATATACAAAGTATTAAGAACAATAATAAACAGAGGAAAGACTTATAGGAAACTGTTCAGTTTATTCTTTCATACTTTATGTGAAAGATGTGTGGATTTTTTTTTAAGAGCAATCCTATTGCAAGACCTTATAAACTTTTAATTGGTGTTGTGTATGAAGAATTAGAGGCTTATAACAAAATCTGTATTATTAAATGTTTCCGTTTTAGAAACAGGTAATTTATTTTCAAGATAATCTATCTGATTTTTGGACTAAGCTTTTTAATAAAATGTGTTCTTTTCAATTTTCTTCAACATAATTTTTCTAACTTAAAGTATGGTTTGTTCTAGCTAGTTAAGAGGTATTGCATGATGGTCCGCTTTCTCCAGGAAGTGATTTTATACAAGATTTAACTGTCTAGATCTTTCTTGTTACACATGATTCAGTGTTTCCAATTCCTGATTACTTGATCATGTGTTTATCAAAGTTGAAGCAACTTTAGACCATGCCAGATGGTAAGGCTGGAGGTGTAGCAAGCTAGGTTTCTCTGCCACAAGTGCTCTAATTTAATTAAAACTAAAAACAGATTAGCAGAAAATCTGTCAGTTTGCCTTCCTTTGTGTGTGTGTATATGTATATATGAGACAAATCTAATAATTTCTTGGGTTATTTTTATTCAGGACATATCTGTCTATTTAGCACTTACAAGTGACTTGTATTTTTTTAATACCTCAAATTTTGTCTTCTTGGTATTCTCCACCAATGCAAGGACTTGATAGAAATTGAAAGAGGTTACTTACAGCATAAACCCTCCCTCTGTGCTCTGTGAGTTGGTTCAGTCCTATTTTGCATAAGTTCCTTTTGAGTAGATCCATGTGTGGATGCATAGTACTGAAGACTTACTCCCTTTGCCTGTTTGGATATATGTCTTGGAGAGAAGCTGTGTACATTAGCTACAAATAGTAACGTTTTCAAAATCAACATGTATTGTGCTTATCCTGTCCCTGGAATGGGCAGCAATTCTTTGATGTATTACTACAATGGGAAAACGGTAAGCCTTTTTCTTTGTTCATATAGCTTCTAATTCACTTGTTTAATGGAAAGCAGTATATATTAATCGCTTTTTATTAAAATCTGTGAGATTTTGTTTTATCCTTTTCTGCAACATATTAGATTGTATATTTCTTTCTTTTTTTTTTTTTTTTTTTTTTTTTTTTTGAGATGGAGTCTTGCCCTGTCACCCAGGATGGAGTGCAGTGGCATGATCTTGGCTCACTGCAACCGTCGCCTCCCGGGTTCAAGCGGTTCTCCAGCCTCAGCCTCCCGAGTAGCTGGAATTACAGGCACCGACCACCATGCCTGGCTAGTTTTTATATTTTGAGTGGAGACGCGGTTTTACCATGTTGGCCAGGCTGGTCTCGAACTCCTGACCTTAGGTGATCCACCCGCCTCGGCCTCCCAAAGTGCTGGAATTACAGGCGTGAGCCACCGCGCCCAGCCTAGGTTGTAGATTTCTTTAGAAGTAGTGTCAGTAAAGTCCTGTCTGCTATATAGCTACCCGATAGTTGTTGGCTTTTGTTTTAAGATAGTGTAGAAAATAAACTTGAATTTCTGAGTTACTATTAGCTTGATATTTTTACTAGCAATGAGCTTGAAAGTACATTTGTTTTTATGTTTTCGTATCTTGTAAACAAATCCTTATGTAAAATGTGTATATACACACATATGTATTGAGAATTATTTGATGCTTTGTAGATGGAAGGAAAAGATGAAAGTCATCTAGGAGATTCATAAAAATAACAAGTATGAAGCTCTGGTAATGATTAGGGAAGCAGTCAGCTAGTAAGGGCCATATTTCCTGTTTAGAGTTTCAAGTCCAGAGCCTGACTTTTCTGGGATACCATCTGTTTCCAATCAAACTAGAATTTTGACCTTGTGTGGATTCATGAAATAAATCACTATTTTTTAAAAGAATGCATTTATACATTTTCCAAAGAATGCACTGTACTTCTGGTTGATTTATAGCAAGCACATGACTAGGTGTTTTAAAATAATGCTTTTTGGTTTTGCTAAACAAGAGTTCTATTCTTTAAATTAATTACCTACTGTTAATAATTTACTGTGTTTCTACAAAAAAATCTATAAGCCAGAGGATTTTATATATTCTAAAAAAAAGAGTAAACTCTGAAAGTTTCAATAGGAGCTATCTTTGTAAGATACTTGATAAATATTATTAAAAGGTACACTAATGAATAACAGTGTTGGTTTATGTCAGAAACTCAGTGTTTTCCTTCTAAATCTTTCAAAAATAATTTTACCCTCAGATGTCTTATGAAAAAATGCATATATGGGCTTAGTGAAAGGGGAGGGGGGAGCATTTTTCATGTTGATGTTTTAAGTTATAGAGATTATTCAATTACATTTTACTAAAATAGGCTTAAAATTAGATATGGTTGTCTCTTCCCTTTTTATCACTTGGAAATGTTTTAAAGTAGCCTATGGCTACAACTAAGGTACGAAGAACTAATAAAAGCACTTTTTCATTCACTGACTGCTTTAGTAAGGGCTCTCTGGACTGGGCCAGTGTTTGGTTGTGAACTTTTGGGTAAGCTTTCAAAAAAGATGAGAAGCAAGTCAAAATATCTTTAAACTCAGTAAAAAGTATATGTTCAAGCTGCCCATATAAGCAGAGCTTTGAATAATGTAAGAAGTAGATTTAGATAGATGAGTGAATTATTTAATCTCTATGTAATTTTCTTGCCAGCTGTCTTTCAAATGTGAAAATAATTTTCTTTTGTGTCTGATTTTAAGTAAAACAGTCTGAAGATGGTATGTGGGTATGTGTAGCGGGGGAGGTGTGTGTGTGCACGCGTGTGCACGTGTATAAGTTCAGTAAAATTAATTATGTAGGACCCTGAAACTTCAAGACTAACTCAAAGTGAGTTTAGATTTTATTCTTTCGAAAGCACAGGTTACTGTATTACATTTCTCTTTGTTCTACATTGGGAGTGGGGTAGGGGGAGCTTTGATAGCGGTATTTCCAGGCTTATGGTAGGTGGCATAGCTAGTATGGTGGAGAAGTGTAGCCTGGAAAAATTGATAGTCTGTGCCTAATACAGGTCAAAGGTGACTTTGTGGAAAAATATATAAATAAAGAGATGATATATTGACTTAGTTCTCCAAATCATAAGACCCTAGACTTGTATGTATTTTATTTTTACCCACCTTTAGTTTTTAAAATTATTCTCTAGTAATTATTAGAAATAATTAGCAACATTATTATTTTGTGATGACTTCAGTTTTCTTCAATAAGAAAATCGTGGTATGTAATTACATTGTCTCAAGATTATATAAATGTATTGTTTTAGTGTCTCTTGGGAAATACCTACTTGTCAATGCCTTAAAGTAAAAACTAGCACTTTCATTAACATTTCTAGACTCTAAGTGAAATACACATCTTCACTTAAGTTATAGAATTTTAATATACTTGTTGTGGCGAACAGGATAAATTTAAACTCTTTAATCTCATTTTATAGATTTTTTTAAATGATAGAACAAAATAATATTTTGAAATGCTAATAATAAGTTCACATCGTTTCATTTTTAACATCTCATTTCAGGTTTTATGAGAGAGTGACAAACCCTAAGTGGCCTGCTCTTAAACAGAAAGCTTTCTCTCACTTTTTTCCAGTTTTTTTTCTTTTTTTGTTTTTGAAGACCAAAGAGCTTTTTGATATCTTGCTACCTAAAATTGTATGGCCAGTATTGTATTGTTAGATATGTAACAGACTTGGATATATAGGTGTAGAAAAGAAAAGCCAAAAATGTTAATGCAATTTTTCCTACTGCTTAAAAAGAAAAGGGGTTAATGTTTTGTATTATATGTAATTTTTGTGTAGCTGTATTCTGTATCATGTTGTAAGGTATTAATATGGGTTTATAGTAAGTATGAAAATTAAAACTATTTTGCACCTTATACTGTTTTGAAATATAAAAAAATAGGAGAGAGTAGTGGGTTTCTGAGATTCCTTCTTTATAAAGAACTCTGCCTGCATTCAGTTTTCTCGTTGATTTGAATAAATTTTGTCCTTTACACAGAAAGTTAGAAAAGTCTTAAGAGCAAAGGGTGGAAAAGTTTTGGGGGGAAAAAAGGACTCTCATGTTTTTTTTACCTTTAAGATTTTGGAGTGCCTTCCTCCATTTTTCTGACCAGCCTCCATTTTTCTTGGTTTTAGACTAAAGATTCTATAGCGTATTCCAGGTATAAAAATTGCCACACGAACAGACATGATGGCCTTTTCATTGTATGAGGAAATTATTTTAATCTTCTGAGAAACAACACAGAAATCCAAGTTTTAAAATTCATGCTAGACACACCTTTTGAATATTAAGCTTCTTTGAATGGAATCTGGGAAAAAACAGAAAGAAACTAACGTGATTGTAACGGCTCTTCTCTGCCAGGAACTGTGCTCGGAACTTTGTTTATCTGATTTAATTTTCACAACCACTGTCATTTAGCTGTTACTACTAGTTCATTTTATAAATAAGGAAAACGAGGTTCAACCTCACCTAGTTTGTAAGTACTACGGTCAGAATTTGAACCCAGGTCAATCCCCCAGAAGCACATTTTCTCCTTTATATCATCCAAGGACATGTAAATTAGTCTCCATAGCAAAGGGTCAAACTGAATTTATCCTAACTGCCCATTTACATTAAAATACACTACCTTGGATCCAATGTGTATTTGGATATGTAAAAATACATATATATACTACATTGCAAAGAAAATGTAACCGGGAAAAACACTAGGCCACTCTTAAAAATCTTTTGCATGTGTGGTCAGAGTAACAATTTCATGAGTACTAATTGATGTGGTTAGTCAAGCAGATTTTTATCAACTTTTGTTTAAGAATTTAAAATTAAAACTTTCATATATGTTTTAGCAAGTCTTCTCTTCTAGTAGAATTAATCATACTGAAAATTGGTTTAGCCATGGTTTTGGCACCTGCCTACCAATGAGTTTTTGGGTTTTTTTGTAAGAATTAGAGTAGCAAGTAAGTAAAATTACATTGTAAATACTTATAAGACTTATTTTTAAAATAAACACTTTCAGTTAATAAAAGACCAAAACTAATGTGACTATATACAGCTGTGTTTCTGTTCCGTTGGGATATTTATTACTAGTTAACATGAGAGAAGAATATACAATTAAAACTAATTCAAATTTCCAGACTGTCCATGGGCCCAAAAGAGTTAAATCTAACATTTTTTATAATAGGGAAAACATGAAGTCATTTTTTAACTCTCTTAATATAGAATGCTAAAGACATTGAATGACAAGGACTTCAGCATAAACCTACTTCGCATTTTTCCCCTTTACCAAAAATATCTGAGACTATAGTGTGTGAGTGCAAGAAAGGTTTCTTTTCTTGATTCAAGTGAATACAAATACTAGTGAGTTAAAACTAGCTCTTGCTACAGTTTTACATACTAGAGGGTAAGCTGTCACTGGTCAACTTTATGAATGTTTTTGAGAGAAATTTATCAAAGGGGATCAGGTGTAATATTGTTGAATCTCAATTTTTTTTTAAGTAGGTAGGTAATGTGTGTCAGTCATTGATTTGTTTAGTATATTATCCTAGCAAACAAATTTCAAACCCTGTCCCTTAGAACCATAATTCAAGAAAAACATTGAGATTATTAGAAAAATGATAGCACTTATCGTAGAAAATCAGTAATATGCCCAGTAATGTTAATTTAAGATTAAAATGTACTTGATTTACCTAGAAAACCAGTGATATGCCCAGTAATGTTAATTTAAGATTAATGTAAATGTGCTTAGAAGGAATTTTTCTCACAGTTGAAAACCAGTAATATTCAACTGTGTTTGTTACACAGTAAGAGCAGCAGTTGATTTTAAAATGCTTTGTACTGAAAACTAGAATTCATTTTTCTTACTGTTGTTAGAAAAGAAATTTCATTTTATTTTCTCTGGAAAATTTTTGGAAAGAGATATTGGTCCTTTTACTTAGGAAACTTGAAAATATAAACACATGTTTATCCCTTTTGCAGAATTTCAAGTTGCATTTTTAACAGGCTAATTAGGTAAAAAGAATCTTCCGTAGAGATGGCTTGTATGTGCCTGAGTCAGTCTTTGTACTTCAGACGTTTTGCTTTATAATACCTGTGGTTTCAGTTCTTGTGGTATTTTACTGGAACGATCTAAATATTTTCCCCCTCAGGCTTGAAATTACCATTAAAAACTGTAGTAGCAGATTGGATTTTATGGCAGAATTTGCCATTTTATGTAATATGAAAATACTGAAAGCATTGAGATATTTATCAAATCTGTCATTTGTTGAAATATTCTTAGATATTAGGGAATTATTAAATTAGACTCATTTTAATATTTATCTAGATTTTTAGGTTATTTTCTTTGGGATTGCATTGTTTAAATTTTGATTACAGAGGGAACAAGGAAAGTGAGAAGGCGTAAGTTTCAGAAATTTTTAAATGTTACCATTTAGGCTACTGATATATGTTTTTCTTTTTCTTTTTTTTTTTTTTTTAAATAAGACGGAGTCTCGCTCTGTCTCCCAGACTGGAGTACAGTGGCAGTGGCGCGATCTCGGCTCACTGCAAGCTCCGCCTCCCGGGTTCACGCCATTCTCCTGCCTCAGCCTCCCGAGTTAACTGCAACTACAGGCGTCCGCCACCACGCCCGGCTAATTTTTTTATTATTATTATCTTTAGTGAGATGGGGTTTCACCGTGTTATCCAGGATGGTCTCGATCTGCTGACCTCATGATCCACCCTCCTCGGCCTCCCAAAGTGCTGGGATTACAGGCGTGAGCCACCATGCCCAGCCAAGGATATATGCTTTTTATCTGAGAATATATATAAGATTGGTATTCATACAAAAAAACAGATCAGAATGATCTGAAAATGATCAGAAAAATATATAGGAAATGGTTTTTAGGAAATGTCTTTAATTTTCTCTGATTTCTTCCTAGCACTCTTATACAAATAGGTATAGTTATTAAAGCAAAATTTTATTTACTTTTCTTAAAACAGCCTCTTTTTACTAAATTTCAATCCCACAAAATTGAGAAAGAGAAGTTGATTGTATATATTGCTTTGTGTGGAACTTGCGTAGATTAATCAATTTAAATTAAATTAATGATTTAAACACTAAAAATCTTAAAATTACCTAGTTTTTTTAGTGCTGACTCTTAAATGTACATATTCTTAAAATTGTAGGCCTAGAGTCTTAATTACAGTTTTTTAATATAGGGTTTGACCTGGGTTGGGATATTTATTGTTTAATACTAAATGTAATTATGTAAGATACTGGATAAAGTGGATGTTCCTGAATATAATATCGTATTTTCATTTTAAAATTATTGTGGCAGGGCAAGTTAGCCAAATAGTTTTGTTATGTTTTGTTATTTTGATAAATTGATGTAAATTATGCTGAGTATAATTCCTGTTATTAGCACAGACCTTTCACATATTTGAGGCCCACATTAGCATGTGTTAAAGTGTTTAATGATACTGAACATATTGGAACTTAAAGAGAACTGCTATTCAAACCATCTTGACAAAAGATCTAATAGAAGCCCAAACAGAATGAAATCTTGGTAATTAGTTCTGTGTCAGACCGTGTTCAGAAAAGTAGATAGCCTTCTCCATACTTCTTTATTCCAAATTAGGTGAAGGTGTTCTCAAAATGTTTCAGAATGTAGGCTGACTTTGGTTTTCATAGGCCTTGGAGTTTTTAAGAATTCTAGAATATATTTCAAAATAATTTATACAATCTTAAACTGCTGGATAAGAAGGATCTAAATCTGTCTTGTTCAGTATAGTAACCAGTAACCACAAATGGTATTTAAATTAAATAAAATAAAATTTAAAATTAAGTTTCTCAACTGCACTATCCACATTTCAAGTGTTCAGTAGTCATGTGACTAATAGCTACTGTATTGTACAGTGTAGATACAGAACATTTCCATCATCACAGAAATATATTGGACAATATTCATGTAAAGCATTCTTCTCATTTTCTCTGGAAGGGTATCTCAATTAGGATATATTTCACATACTAAAGAAAATTCCCGTCTCTTCATCACTTGGGAAATGCCACCACATAGGCTGTGGATCTATTTTTTGAAGTATGGATAATCACATCATGCTTTAACTCTGTCTTATCACTGAATGTGACTAGATAAAAAGAAGAACTATCTTCTTTAGCAAAACCTCTGCGTCTTTGCATTTTTTCTCAGTAACAGAAAGTCATTATGCCTCCCTGCCTCACAGGAATGTTTCCAGTATTAATTATAGGAAAGATGTATTGAAATCGGGAGCACAGTACACAGCTCCAACCTCTAGAGCTGAACAGAGTATATGCCCTGAATTTGGGGTTGTCCATATGACTAAACTGAATCATCTGAGCAGGAAAAAAGGGATCTGTCTTTGCCAGTTTTGCTCAAATTTGTTGTATGAACTAAAACATTTCCAGGATAATTGGGTAATCACTGTAAAGAGTAACTAAATATTCATCCCCAAAGTATGCTATCCCTTTTTAAAAGTTGCTTTACAGTGAGTCTGATGAGGACATGCAAGATATTATTAACGTGAATGTGTTCTTTTCAACAGACTTAATAATGAAGGGGAGGTATCTATTAGATTTTCTTTTTTCTTCTTTCAAGTTAGAACTGTCTGTTCACTACACATTCAAAATTTCTCTTAACACCATTCTTACAGGGGAAAGTATAAGTGCTTGGGAAAAGAGTTGGTCCCATGGTAGCTACTGTGAGCTTGGCATTCTGAAAAGGAGAATAGAATTCTAAAGAAAATGTCTACCACATTTTAATAGAACATCTTAAATTACTTAATTTTACCCTTTTTCTATTCTCTTTAAAATAGTTTTGACTCTTGGACTCCTGGTAGATTTTAATCATCTTAAAGCACATATATTCCTTTCTCTTAATTTTAAGATTGATTGTCATGATACAAAATCATCCTTCAGATTTCAACCAATGATTAGATCATTAACTAGGGGAAAAAAACTGGCATCTGTGTTCAGGTGATCAGATGACATAAGCAGTCTGGTTTTAATTTGTGGCCAGTACTGATTGTAACTAAGAGAGACTTGCTCTTTTTGTGGAGTTGGCTGACTATTTCCCTACATCTGGAGTTAATAAAGCCTTTGAGACCACATCAGTTGTGCTTTGCCGCAAGAAGTCTTTGATCTGAAAAATCAAGACTGGCACGACTGCTGCTTCATAACATTGCATCTATGTTTTTGCAAGCTATAGTTAAGATACTAAAAGTAAAGTTATTTAGCTTATTTAGCCTGTGTTAGAAATGCTGGTAAATGTACCTCTTTGAAAGCCATATATTTCAAAATATTCTTAGGATAAATATTTTGAACTCGTGTTAGTACAAAAATGATATAGTAGGAGTTTTTTTTTTGTTTTTTGTGTTTTTGTTTTGTTTTGTTTTTTGCCATTTTCAAGGTCTGTCCTTTAAAAGTCCATTGTTTTCAAAATCTGTTTGAAAGATATAGCATTAAAAACAAACTTTACCTCTAAAATGTGCCGTTTTCTCCATACAACTTCAAACTTTTTGAGTAAGGGAAGGCAAGTCTGTGCTTTGTGTGGTTTTTCTTAGTTTTCTTGCTTTCCATGACAACCGTCAATAAACCATTATCTGATCAACATATTCTCTTTTATTTAGCAGCAATTTGTAAATCAGTAAAGTTTATCCTTTTACTTCCTTTTGTAATTGTAACCATCTTCAAATTTTAAAAATGTAAGTATATTAATGTGTGGAATACAGTGAATTGAATGAGAATAAGGATAAAGAAATGTAAATTGATAAATTATGTAAAAATTTAAACTGACAAATTATGTCCATTTTTGTGTAAAATGACACATCAAAACTGGAGTGTTTTCATAATTATCAAGTATAAGAGTCTTACATAC
Organism: Trachypithecus francoisi; assembly: GCF_009764315.1. Classification (NCBI taxonomy): domain Eukaryota; kingdom Metazoa; phylum Chordata; class Mammalia; order Primates; family Cercopithecidae; genus Trachypithecus; species Trachypithecus francoisi. The sequence goes on along the minus strand of NW_022681468.1, from coordinate 132,666,035 downwards.
TGTTTCAGTCTATAACCTAGATAGAATTAGAGAATTTTTTATTTCATCCCTACATATCAAGGATGGTGTATATAGTAAGTGCACATTTGTGATAAAAAGCGTATATTCGGGTGCTATCTTCTAAATTTGATTCTCATTGTATTTTCTGGATAGTTCTATGGATTTATTCTATTTTGTTGTTGTTCGTGGTTTTAGCTTGGCTTGAGGAAATCTATATAGAAAGGGGACACGAGGACTTCTAGCTAGGGCTAAGTTTAAAAGATGAAACTTGATTAAAAGAAAACAGTCCAAAGTTCCTTTCCTGAAAACCTTTTCTGCCTATCAGGCTGTACAATACATTGCAGACACATTTGTATATAGTCCGTTATTTTATTTCAACACAATCATTTGTGAAATACCTTTAAACCAGAAAAGTATGTTTAATATGTGTGATGAACAAACCATTTTATCTGCCATATTCCTCAAACTAGGGGATCCTTCTAGATAATTCTTAGGAATATACTGTATCTTTTCCAAGACTTCTCAGGTACCACAGATGCATGTTTTTATCTCTGGGATGTGAAAGGTAGGAAACAAACCTGAATGCCAGTCCATTTAAAAAAAAAAAAAAATCACCTGTGCTAGCATTATCAGGACCAGCACGAAAAGTAAAAATTACCTTTTATTTAGAATAAACTGTGTATATAACTAGGCTCACGTTAGACAAAAACTGTAAGGAACAGCATTTGAGTATTGAACAGGTAATATTTAGCAACATAACTGCTCCTATTAGAATGAAAGATGATACTGTTAGCTAATACTTATTGCCTGCATACTTTGTACAAGGCACTGTGCTAAACATTTTATATATAATCTCATCTGATCTGCCCATCAATCTCCTCATGCAAGCAGCGTTAACACCATTTTATAAAAGAGGGAATTGAGTCTTGGGAAGATTAGGGTAATTTGCAAGGGGTCTTTACAGTTAATACCTCCAAGAAAGAATAAATTAATATAATTGACAGTTTATGTAAATAAAAAGTTGGGATCCCATTTTAATCTTGGTGCGCTTCCTTAACTCTTTTTCTGTTATTAGTCTATAGAAATATATGGTTGGGGTAAAATATCAAATTATGTAGAAGAACATAAAGTAAAAGTCTTCCTTCCCAATTCGCAGTCTAACGATGTAACCACTGTCAGGTTTCTTGTGTGTAATTCTAGAAATTTTCTATGCTTATGCAAACAAATTGATATATGATTTTTAAAATAGATGCTTCCATAATTTTAATGTTATTCTATTTCAATCAACATTTAAAATTTTTATTTTGTTGAATTTAATGGCTGTATCACTTCAAACTAAAACAAAATTAGTTTATTTCATTCACTGCTCACAATAGCTTAGCTTTCTCTTCCTCCTAACTTCTGGTTGACTTTTGTAGACTGTGTATCACTTTAGATATTATTTGTTTTCCACCTTTGTTTCAGTAGTTAAGAGAATAGTGTGATCACATTTTGATCATTAAGGTTATTTGGCTGCCCATTTAGTTTTCCAGAGGAATGCAAATGTTGGCCATTTGCTAATTCAAAATGTTCACAGTTTGCTTATCTAAAGCAAGGGTTTATCAAAGGAAATTAATACTGCTCTAATAAATTAAATGAGATTTTTCTTAAAGCTTTGCCAGACTTGAACGTGTACTAGAAATGTGTTTTTAATTTATTTGCTAACTCTACCAAGTTAAGGAAGTTGCTAACTCTACCAAGTTAAGAAGTGTTGTGCCTTTGGTAGTTATCCTCTAATTATAACAAAGATAGCAACGTTTAATCAAACTCATTTTGATTTTATTTGGTGAATCTTGTAACACTGAAAAGAATGAATTTTATGAACCCAGGTTTTATGTTATGCTGTATTCAAAGGACATTTGTTTGCTCCATCAGATTTTGAATCATGAGCCTATGTGAGGTTTGTGTTTGGTAAGCCAGTTCAGTGCTTATTCAGTCACTTGTTGTAACTGTCATACTAAGATGCATTACAGAGATATTTAGAGTTGTATTTTTCTCTAATAACCAGTTTATATAAAAAAAAAAAATGTGGATGGTAATTAAGTTTGACATTATTTATGTGGATTTAAGACAATATTCTTTTCATTTGTGGTAGCCCTTTGTAAAAATTAGATAGGCCTTTTTAAGCCCCTTACAGAATATAGAACTCATTTTACATAAGTAATATGATACTCATTTACATTTTAATTAAATGTACCATTTAATTTTAAGGTATATGCACCATCCCCAAATTCAGATGATTTCAACCGTGAATCTCCTAGTTATCCATCTCCTAAGCCACCAACCAGTATGTTCGCTAGCACTTTCTTTATGCAAGGTAAGTACTACCAAACAACTGCCAAATACTACTGCAGTCATCTGTATATCAGCCAGTATTTTAAAGTATTAGGAAAGAGAATACATATATTCAGGCCTTATCTAAGTGTTTTTTTGGCTGAAGGAAATTAAAATTTAGCTTTATAATTTTCCAGTGCTGTTTATTACTGACTGCAATTTAATTGAATTATCTAGCAAACCGTTGGAGTGCTGTTCCAGTGTTGATTGAATTTATAAAGGTCTTAAATTGAAAAAAATAGAGCTGTTCTTGCTCATTTTAGAATTTAAATGTATGAAAGTTGTTAACTCTAGTTTCTTGCTTCATTTATGGATTCATATCATGCCTAGAATTACCATTATAAAGAAAGAGTGAATATCATAGAACAGAGTAAGACTTGTTAAGAGAGAAAAAGTGTTGCATTTCCTTTAGTTCATGTCTAGCAAATCATTTTTATTTGGTCTCCTGTGGTTTTGTACTATGGGAAGCAAATATATGGGAGCAATAAATTACTACATAAATGGTTCCTTGACTTTATATTGTTGAGTGAAGTCATTGCTGACACATTTCATTTGAAAGCTAACTATAATGTGGTAGTTATCAATTACTTAGTTTTACTCTTAGAGAAACTTCTTTATTCCACAGTTTCAAAATGTTTGATATTATGCATATTGCATGTTATGGATTAATAACTTCCTGTGTATTTGTGAGTATACCACTTAACAAAAAATAAATCTAGCCTATTTCCAAATTTGGAATTTTTATTATCTTCCTTGATACGACTTAGATCTTCTGAAGATTTTTATAATGGCCTGCCTATTAAAGATTAGATTACTTTTTTCCCTAACTAAAATGTTAATTTCTCCTTTTTAAATGGTAATTTTACAGTTTAGAGGGAAGAAAAGTGGGTAGAAGACTAGGTTGGAAAAGGGAGGAAAAATATCTGGAGGGTACCCCTTGAATTTTTATAAGCAACATAAAAATACAAGAAAAACTTTAGCTAAGGAAAATTTTGTATTTCTCTTTTTGTCTTAGATGGGACCCACAATTCTTCTGACCTTTGGAGTTCATCAAATGGGATGAGCCAGCCTGGTTTTGGTGGAATTCTGGGGACCTCCACTTCCCACATGTCTCAATCCAGTAGTTATGGCAACCTTCATTCACATGACCGCTTGGTAGGCTCTAACACATGACTAGGGTACAGCAACACTTTGTCCTCGCTTGTGTTTCATTTTGGATTAGAAGTGTAAAATCTGATTCTGCCAAAACTGCTAAAGTTTGAAGTACTTCAAGGCTTATGGCATTTGCCATGCCATTTTAAAAAATAAATGACTATAAGTAGCACTCTTTAGCTGCTTATAAATGCTCTTTTTGACCTGTTATAGTTGTCCATTATATGTAAATATTATTCAGAAAATATATTGAATAGATCGTATCTCTTTCCATCTAGAGTTATCCTCCACATTCAGTTTCACCAACAGACATAAACACGAGTCTTCCACCAATGTCCAGCTTTCATCGCGGCAGTACCAGCAGTTCACCTTATGTTGCTGCCTCACACACTCCCCCCATCAATGGATCAGATAGCATTCTAGGTGAGCTTTATGAGTTGGCAAAACTTCCTAAAACCTAGTTTGGGGATTTTCAGTGACCCCCATATCTTTTTATATATTTTTTAATTTATATATATGTGTGTTTATATATTTTTATATGTGTATATATATTTATATATATGGGTGTATATATATTTATATATGTATATATATATTTATATGTGTGTGTGTGTGTGTGTGTGTATGTTTGTTTGTTTGTTTGAGACAGAGTCTCTCTTTATCACCCAGGCTGGAGTGCACTGGCACAATCATGACTCACTGCAGCCTCAATCTCCAAGGTTGAGGAGGTGATCCTCCTGCCTTAGCCTCCCCAGTAGCTGGGACTACAGGCATGTACCACCATACTCAGCTAATTTTTTTGTACTTTTTGTTGAGACAGAGTCTTATTATATGGCCAGGGCTGGTCTCAGACTCTTGGCCTCTAGTGATCCTTCTGCCTTGGCCTTCCAAAATGCTAGCATTATAGACATGACTCACCACACATGGCCTTGTTGTTGTTGTTGTTGTTGTTGTTGTTGTGTTGTTGTTGTTGTTGAGACAGGGTCTCACTCTCTCAGCTATCTCACTCTGTGGCTACAACCTCCGCCCCCAGCATTTTATGATCCCCCAGCTTCAGCTTCCCAAGTAGCTGGGACTACAGGTATACACCACCACGCCCAGCTAATTTTCCATTTTTAGCAGAGGTGGGGTTTCTCCATATTTCTCAGGCTGGCCTTGAACTCCCGGGCTCAAGAGATCCGCCTGCCTCAGCCTCCCAAAGTGCTGGGATTACAGGCATGAGCCACCGCACCTGGTCTTGGCCCCTCTTTCAGTATATTTTTTGGTGTTGAATTTAAAAGTGAAAGACAGGAAGACAAGAAGCTTTTTTATTTTCATCAGTATAGAGACTGGTAAAGAACTCATCTTTATTGATAAGTACAACACATGCAGAGTATTTCCTAGTTTATTGTAGTGGATGTGAGATGACAATAGAGAACACCCTTGAAATAATGGCAGAGTGCTAAAATATATTTGCTGGTAAAATTCTTGATTTGTTTCTCTATGAAATATCCAGGAACCAGAGGGAATGCTGCTGGAAGCTCACAGACAGGTGATGCACTTGGAAAGGCTTTGGCATCTGTGAGTATTGATTTTACACATTCTACTGAATGAATTTTTTACACTGCTGAATACAGTGATTAGATTTTGTAGGTGATAAGTATCTAAAGAGTGTAGATGTAACAGAATCAATTTCATTACACATTTAGAGTTATTCTCGGTTTGTATTGATATGTGCCCTTAAATGCTATACCTATGGTACAGCAAATGCTGGGAAGGGGAAAAAGAAGTCATCTCAAGCACGAACTGCCAAGAATAATCATTAAATCTATTTCTTTTAAATACATAGTTAGTGAGTGGCCCATTAATATAAGTCAAGTGGAACCACGAAAGATAACTCAGTATTCTGATCCAGAGAATGAAGTGCCTTTATAAGGAGCTTTTCCAAGATCAAAAGCATTTTATGTACTGTTTTTTTTTTTTTTTTTAAGGTCAACTGCACCTAATTTACTCAAGGGATAGGAAATGAGAGCCTTCTCCGCAAAAAAGCCAGATTCATTGAAGAATCATGCTAAAATGAGTAAAACTGATTTGAAGGACTCCGATAGTATTTTCTTGAGCAACTAGTTCACATACATCACATCAGAACATTAATGACAAAGCAGTGATTATATTTTAATATCTGATTCTTAAAACATTAAAATCTCTTCTTTCAGAATGCCAAAACTAGAAGGGAAAGCATTTTTCAGTAAATCTACAACAGATTCAAATCTAATTATTAAAAAGGGGTACTTGTGCTTTGCACTTCCTAAAATTTCACTTTAGATGATTTTTTTTCTTCTTGTTTTCTGAGCAGTATGCCTCTTATAATTCCCACAGAATTGTCTTTTATTTTCTATGAAGTGCAATTAACTTGCAGATACATTCGTTGCCATTCATGGAGAAGGCAGAGCACTTTTAATACCTGAGTAGTAGGAAGCAACTGTTGAATATTTAAGGAGATAAACCTCTTTGTATATTGTTTCTGTAAATAAATTTTTCTCTACAGCTGAATACTAGCTGCTTGGCAAATGAAGCCAAGTCAGACTCATCTACTACATAGTAGAGATGAAGCACACACAAAATGGAGCTCAGTGAATGTTTGTTGAATTCTGTCTTGGATCATATAATAATAATAGTAATGATAATAACAAAACCCACAAAATTTATCAGCTATAATTTCAATGCTTACTAGGTGCTAGGCCCTATACTAAGCATTTACATGCCCTGTTTCATTTAATCCTCAAAGCCCTGTAAGGTTGGCATTGTTATCCCCACGTTACAGATGAGGAACTACGGTTTAAAAGGTTAAGTAACTTGAGCTCAGAAAGATTAAGCAGCTTGCCCTAGGGGAATCATAAGCTAGCATGGATAAAGCCCATATATATTAGAACCCTGATCAGACCCGCTTCAGACTCTGCTCCTAACCACTGCTCCATACATCCAGAAAGTGCAGTGCTATGGTAATTTTCTTACAGTGTGTTGATGAGAATGAAAGAAAATTATCTCACCCTTTTCTCAACTTACTGTCATCTGATGAAAATGACCTATTTAGGAAGAAAATTTTATTCTATACTAAATCTGAGAGGTCCCCAGGTATTTGATTGGCTTGCTATATTCCTTCTCCTGATTCTGGAAGAATCTAGTAACTGATATTTCACATGTAACAGGACAAATAACATTTGAACTTTCAGTGCTAAATAATTTTTTAAAATGCAAGCTGCGTTTTGGGGGCTTTTTTTCTCAAAGGTCGTTTGTTTATTTTATTAAAAAAAAAAAAACTTCTATCAGAGAACCTTGGCATATAGGCAGGCAAGAATTTGTGATGTTCTCAGTGGCCCTTCAAGTTCATTTTGTTACCCTTCACATCCTTGAGTATCTTCCCGTATTATAAACAGCATACTAGCCAAACCAAAATGGCATTTGGAAAAGAAAACCCAAATTCACTGTGAATGGAATCCAGTGAAGAAATGTTTAATCTAGTTAGTGGGTGGGCTTTGGTTGTCATGGAAACTCAGCTCTGTCATCCTGTGTTGTTACTAGGCAGGAGCAGCCAGGTCATTCCATAAATCATTTCTGTCATAGCTGACGGTGATGCATTCCATCTGCTCCATCACTGCATGCCATAGTCTGCACATTTCAAATCCCTTCCTTCAATCCATCTGCTTCCCCACTTCCCAGCCGGACACCTCCCCAAATACATTCTTTTTCCAACTTTCCTTACAGATGCACATTCACTTTAATATATGTTTAGTGCACTCAGAATGTACTGAAAAAGAAAAACATTACATTATGTGGGGATAGGAAGGATTAGAAGAGATGAGGAGAAGGAACTTAATGAGGATTACATTTGAGAGTCTGACATGCATATCATAATTTTATGTCAGGTATTATAGATCTTTTGAAAAGGTGACTCTGACTATTTTGAAATTTTAAGTTCTTTAGAATGTGATGCTTTTAATATAGCATCTGGTCTTAGATGGAGAACACTATGCTATTGTCATTAAAAAGTAATTCTATTTCCCCAATTGTCTGATATATGTCTTAAAAGATCTTTCATATTGTGAAACATCAGAGGGTACAACCTTTGTTCTTCAGTTTAGGTATTAAAGAGCACACAGAATACTGTGTGATTAAACATGTAAGGCCAGATAATGCATTTGCAAAGGTTCCTTTATTTTAGGTTTAAGCCTGGATAATTGTGGTCTTAATCTCAGGATAGCAAGAAAGAGAATTGTACATGAAAGTATTTACACAAAGTTCCCAAGCCCTGTGGATTATGCATTAGTTTAGATAAAAAAAAAAAAAAAAAAGAAAGAAAGAAAAACTAGGGTAGATAGAAGGAAAGGAAAATCTGGGTATTCGTGCCATTTCTAATGTGTTTCCCTGAACGTTTGCCAGACAATAACCCTTTAAGATTGTGCCCGTGGAGAGTTACATAGAGGAAGAAACATCTGGTTTATTTCAGTGCCTAATACCATATCAAAACACTTGGTCTTTAATTTAGAGGAGATCAAACAAGAAGACTGTTTAACTTTGTTGATTATATCAGACTTCTTTGTGATAATTTATGTTTTGATTTCTACCTCAGAGCAAGGGAAAAAGTGAGAGAGAGAGTGTGTGTGTGTACGTGTGTATGTATGTGTGTATTAATCTGGATAAATGGTCAGTAGTCTCTAACAAAAGAAAAGAAAATTCAGGGAAGTTGATGTTTAAAAGTAATTCATGAAATAACTTTCTTTGTTCCTTAGACTCAATAACATTAGCATAATAAAGATTAACTGAAATGTGCACTCTAGTGTTTAAAAAATTGGGCTCACAGTTCCGGGGTTGGGCTTGGTAGCAGTCCATTGTTTCTTTTTTGTCTAAAGCCCTTTTCATTAGCCTCTGGCTTATTGGCACCCTGCTGATTGGAATAGACCATGACTGATAGGAGGAGGAGTCTCATTTGTTGGAGTAAAATGAGGCATATTACCGTTTAAGCCTGGCAGAAGGTATTGGGAGTTACTCATTATTGGTCATTTAACAGTATGAGGACCATGGACTGCATGCAGAATGAGTGCTTACTTTGTTTAGACTCTAGACTCTAAATCACTCTTTACCCCCATTTTTTTAAGTAACTGATTTTTTTTCTTCTTTTTATTCTGACCTTCAAACATCAGTGTAGGAGTTCTTTTAAGGCCAGGAAGTATGAAAAGAAACGTATTCCTGATTTAGAATACTCTGCCAAATAAAGCCTGTGTTTAGAACTTTTAAAGTAGCACAATTTCTATAGAATAAGTATGATTTGTTTGTGATTTGGTAATAAAATAAACTCTCAGATACAAAGCTTAGTGAAATGACCTGTGATCCAATAGGCTGTGTTATCATACTTTTCAAATGTATTGCTCCTCCTCTCCCACCATGCACATTCTTTTTATGAAAGTAAAAGTGGTTTTTTAAAAAGGCCTGTAACTTACAGGGCTATCTGTAAATTTAGGAAAAGTATTGATAACAATTCTGTCTGTCATCACTTTAACTGACAAAGTAGAACCAGTGACTGTGATGGATGAGTGGAAAAGTTGGCTTTTATTGTACAAATGGAGAAGCTGCTTTTGGAAAAAATACCAGAAATGACTTATTTTTATACCTGATATGTTTTTGGTGCTTCTTCTCCCGTTTAGACAGCGATTTTTTTTTTTTTTTTTAAGTTTATACCAATTTTACATACAGCATTGGGGCATTTCACTAAGTCATTTAAAGATAGTGCTCTTATATGACTCTAAACTATTACTTTCTTTCCTTGATATAAAGGAGCTTTCACCAGTTGTTGACATGGTTAGGGATTGTTTTAAGTGTAAGGACAGAGTTTTCAAGGAAAATTGGGATTGGTAGTCCATTTCTACCCTCAAAAGCCCATGCCTACCTAATAGTGTGATATGGACAGCTTAGTACATCAACACTAATTCCCAGAAATAGTGAAACCTCACCATATGATTATTCTCAAAGCTTATGCCATAAAACTGATTTGAAATTGTCATATTTATAACAAGCTCTTTCCCTTGGTATTTCTGTTGCTGACCCACATTGTATAAATACCAAGATAAATACTACCATTTATTGAGTCCTGCTTTTTATCAGTTAGTATTATAGGAAATTTCAATTGTAGTTTAATCGCTCAAGTTAAAAATACATACATTGGGCACCTGCTTGTACAAGATACTGGCATACAGTAATGGATTCAATGTTGACCAATATAAGTTTCCTGTCTTCAAAGAGCTTGTAGTCAAGGAGAGAAGACAGATACACAAATAATGATAATGTATAACACAGTGTGAAGTAAAAGAGCAAAGAGAAGTTCAGACTATTTTCTAAGAGTATAAGGAAGGTGAAAATGTTTAAATGGGGAAGTGACATTGGAACTGAGCTTTCATAAGTAGAATTCCATCTGGGAGAGGTTAAGAAACAAGCGTTCTGAAAGGAGGACAAGCTGTGTTTAGAAAATGAAAAAATATTTTGTTTGCATAATAGGGTATGTAGGTTAAAAGTAGATTATAAGGGCTGGGAGGCTGAGGCAGTGGAATCACCTGAGGTTGGGAGTTCGAGACCAGCCTGACCAACATGGAGAAACCCTGTCTCTACTAAAAATACAAAATTATCCTGGCATGGTGGTGCATGCCTGTAATCCCAGCTACTCGGGAGGCTGAGGCGGGAGAATCGCTTGAACCCAGGAGGCAGAGGTTGCGGTGAGCTGAGATCGCACCATTGCATTCCAGCCTGGGCAACGAGCAAAACTCTGTCTCAAAAAAAAAAAAAAAAAGGGAAAAAAAAACACAAAAATTAACTGGGTGTGGTGGCACACGCCTATGTAATCCCAGCTACTTGGAATACTGAGGCAGTAGAATCACTTGAACCTGGGAGACGGAGGTTGCAGTGAGCCGAGATCATGCTACTGCACTCCAGCCTGGGCGACAGAGCAAGACTCCGTCTCAAAAAAAAAAAAAAGTTTTTGAGTACATTTGAGTAGTTCAGGGCAGTTATGTATAGGATAGAAAGAGAGGGAAGTAACTAGAAATATAAACACTTAAGTAGTCCAGCCACAAGTTTGAGTAAAAATTTAAAGTGGTGTCATGGCAGTGATTTTGACATGTGCCTGTCCCAGAAACATTAGAGAATTGTGGATATTGGTGTCTCCAGAGGGAAGAGTAGAGTGGTAGAGGAAAAGAGGAGAGAGTACTTATGGTAACCATAAGCATGGTGCTGCTAACCTAAGTAGAAGAAAAGAGATGGGAAGGATGGGAAGCTTGGGGTAGTAATATAAAATTTGGGTTTGGACATAACTGAGCTTGAGATGAAAAAAGAGCATGTCCAGATAGAAAAGTCCAGCAACCAGTGTGACAAGAGAGGTATCAATTTAGGAGTCATTCTCCTGGATGTGATAGTTGATATTTGACAAAGATTACTATTACCAAGAGATAAAGCACAGGTAAATGAAAGAAAACTGAGACTAGAACTCTGGGGAATCATACATTAAGGGAAATGGAAGAGTGAAATAGATGGACCCTAGGGACCTTATCAAATACAAGGACTGAAAAGAAGCACTTAAATGGAAATTCCTAGCAAGGATTATGCTTTTCATTCTTAATGACAACTGTATATCTATACATTGAACCCTCACCATTTATCTGCACCCTTGTGGAATCTGAGGCTACATTAAGACAAATTCCTTGTTCTTCTGGGGCTTATATTTTACCATGGGAAAGGAAAAAAACAGGTAACAAACAAATGTAGATGATTAGAAATACAGGGTAAGCACTATGAAGCATACAAAAGCAGGAGCATGTGACAGAAAATGCTGCTTCATGAGTTGGGCTAGTTTATAATAATCAGTTTTGCATAGAACTGAAAATTTCTCACTCATCCATCCACCATCAGTGTTATCAACCTTTCCTTCCCTTTGCAAAATTGTAGTCAAGACATATTTCATAAAGATGAGCATCAGTTGCTCATAAATGGTATAATTATTTGAATTTTGAACATAAGAAATGGTGGTTTACAGTGGTAAAGAGGTATGTTGAGGGCCAGGTGCGATGGCTCACACCTGTAATCCCAGTACTTTGGGAGGCCAAAGCAGGCAGATCGCTTCAGCCTAGGAGTTCAAGACCAGCCTGGGCAATATAGCAGAACCCCATCTCTACAAAAAATACAAAAATGTTGGGTGTGGTTGGGGGGGCTTGTAGTCCCAGCTCCTTGGGAAGTCAAGGTGGAAGGATTGCTTGAGCCCAGGAAGTTGAGGCTGCAGTGAGCCATGATTACACCACTGCACTCCAACCTGGGTGACAGAGTAAGACCCTGTCTCAAAAAAAAAGAAAGAAAAGGAAAAGGTACGTTGAAACATGTTTTGTTTTTGTTGAAGTTTGATGACCTTCCCTAATTTACTTATGTGGTTGAAATAAATCAATGCATGTGTGCAAAGCCACTAAGAACAAAAATGTACCTTTCTAAGCTAATTTTCCACATGTCCTATGAATGTTTTAAAAGGTAACAACTTAAAAACCAATAATACTGATTTGTTTTTTCTTTTTTCATACGGTGACTTACTCTGTCACCCAAGCTGGAGTGCAGTGGCTCGATCTCAGCTCACTGCAACCTCCGCCTCCCGGATTCAAGCGATTCTCCTGCCTCAGATCCCACGAGTAGCTGGGATTATAGTTGCCCACCACACCCGACTAATTTTTATATGTTTAGTAGAGACAGGGTTTCACCATGTTGGCCAGGCTGGTCTCAAACTCCTGACCTCAGGTGATCCGCCCACCTCAGCCAGCTTCCCAGAGTGCTGGGATTATAGGCGTGAGCCACTGTGCCCAGCCTAAAATTGATCTTATACTATCTCTCTGTTACTAGATCCTCCCAAAGTGTTTTAAACTCTTTTCCATAGCTTTACTTTTCCAAAATAGCTTTTTCAATAGAGTATTACAGTGTCTAGATCCTGACTATTTGAGATGGTTGATGTTTAAAGGCATTTACAATTATAAGTTACTGACATCATATAAACTGGCATATTTTATTTGAAGTGGATATATTCATTTGTAGTTGAAGAAGGTAGACTTTGGGCTGCTTACAATTTGAAAGCCTGTTACCTTTTTAAAAAATGAAATTTGGCCAGCCGTGGTGGTTCACACCTGTAATCCCAGCACTTTGGAAGACTGAGGTGGGTGGATCCCCTGAGGTCAGGAGTTCAAGACCAGCCTGTCCAACATGGCAAAATCTCATCTACTAAAAATACAAAATTTAGCCGGGCGTGGTGGCACACACCTGTAGTCCCAGCTACTGGGAGGCTGAGTGGGGAAAATCACTTGAACCTGGTAGGTGGAGGTTGCAACACTGCACTCCAACCTGGGTAACAGAGTGAGGCTCCATCTCAGAAAAAAAAAAAAAAATGAAATTTGTCAATTGTGACTTGCAGAGTTTTGTTGTATATGAACCTGTCCCAGTATCTGACTTTATCAAATATTGAAAGAACATTATTATGCTTTCTTTAAAAACAATGTTGAAATTCCTTGTATGCTGTAAATTGGGTCTCTTTAAATTCATTAGAGGTCTAAGTTTATTCATAGCAAGGTCATTTCTACTGGATGACTTTTTGCACTCAGATGACTTTTTGCACTCGCAAGTAGTTTTCCTTTTTAAAATATTTGACCACAATTTATCCATATAAGTTGTTTTCTCTGCCCTAAGTGCCGAGATAATGAAAATGATCATTATGCCTATTAAAAGAATAGGATTGTCCAAGAAGAGATCTTAGGGATGGGCCTTTGGTGGCTGGATTAAGGGGACTTTTAAAATGTTTACTACTGTTGCCAGGTGCCATGGCTCACTCCTGTAATCCCAGCACTTTGGGAAGCCAAAGTGGGTGGATCACCAGAGGTCAGGAGTTGAAGAACAACCTGACCAACATGACGAAAACCCATCTCTACTAAAAAAACGTTAGCTGGGCATGGTGGCGCGCACTCGTAGTCTGAGCTACTAGGGAAGCTGAGACAAGAGAGTTGCTTAAACCTGGGGCGGGGTGGAGATGGCATTAAGCCGAAATCGTGCCACTGAACTCCAGCCTGGGTGACAGAGTGAGACTTCATCTCAAAAAAAGTGTTCACTGTTGAATTAGATAAACTTGAATTAATCTCTGTCACCATTTATTTTTGGCAATATGAAATATAAAGTATTGCAACAAAACTTTAAGCCAGAATACCTAAATTCGGCCGGGCGAGGTGGCTCAAGCCTGTAATCCCAGCACTTTGGGAGGCCGAGACGGGCGGATCACGAGGTCAGGAGATCGAGACCATCCTGGCTAACAGGGTGAAACCCCGTCTCTACTAAAAAATACAAAAAACTAGCTGGGCAAGGTGGCGGGTGCCTGTAGTCCCAGCTACTCGGGAGGCTGAGGCAGGAGAATGGCGTGAACCCGGGAGGCGGAGCTTGCAGTGAGCTGATATCCGGCCACTGCACTCCAGCCTGGGCGACAGAGCGAGACTCCGTCTCAAAAAAAAAAAAAAAAAAAGAATACCTAAATTTATGCATCCCGATAATTTATCCTCTTCAAAGTAGACCTATTGGGATTTGAAGTCCACAAATCATCTTGGAAACAATTTTTGAAGCGTATCAGGATTTTTTCCACTTTCTTCAAGGGTGACAAAATATCTTCTGAGAATAAGTTTAATGTTTTACAACACTCAATCATTTGGAGCTAAAATTGGCAAAAATGTGGTTGATCAAACTGAGTAACTTTTTAAATGAGAGATAAGGGGTAACCATTAAAAAGATTATTTTCTTTGTTCAGCATTTAAACTGTCCTTAAAGACCATTCTAAAAGATAGTATTAATAGTTTTCTGAGGTGACTATTTTTAAAGATACCACTTACTTAGATAACATATTCTAGAAAGATTGTCAGATTTGTTAACTTTATAGATACTGCTCATTTTTCTGTTCTAACAAATACTTTGTTATTTTCACCTAGAAAAATAAATACTTATGATCTATTTTATTCCTCTCATACTAGAATATATATACTTTTTAATCTGTTTTTTAAACTGCGGCTTCTGTATGATGAAGCAGTCTAAAACTTGATGAGAAATTTTTTCACTCTGAAGTCTTAGGGGTGACAACTAGATTATAAAAATAACTCCATGGGAATGGATTCGTGTATGTGCTGTTGTCACTTATTGATACATGTATATTTCTTGTTTTCTGGTTAGATTTATTCTCCTGACCATACCAGCAGTAGTTTTCCATCAAATCCATCAACACCAGTTGGATCACCTTCACCTCTCACAGGTAGGCTTGTGTTTTATCTAACTACTTCTAACGTGTGGGGCTACTTGGAAATATTTCTAGTTTATTTCTCAACAAACTTTAATAAAAATTTGTGAAAAATCATTTAGATTTCGACTATAAGAAAGCATGTAAAGAGAGCCTTCCTCTTGAATTCATTTTGGAGAATATTGAAATATTTGCTAATTTTGAATTATTTATTAATATCTTCCCTGATTCTTAATGTAATTTGTGATCATTTCTAAGAACAGTAGTTACAACAGGATAAAAATAAGACCAGGCAATTGGAATTAAGATAAAATATGGAGAAAGAATGAAATCAAAAATTTTTCTAAAGTAATTTTTTTAGAGACAGGGTCTTACTCTGTTGCCCTGGCTGGAGTGTAGTGGTATGGTCTCGGCCCAATGCAGCCTCCAACTCCTGGGCTCAAATGATCCTTCCAGCTCAGCCTCCTGAGTAACTGGGACTACAGGTGTATGCCACCATGCCAAGCTAATTTTTTTACTTTATGTAGAGACTGGGTCTCATTATGTTGGCCAGCCTGGTCTTGAACTCCTAAGCTCAAGCATCCTCCCACCTTGGCCCCCCAAAATGCTGGGATTACAGGTGTCAGCCACCATACCCACCCCCCCAAAAAAATTGTTTTTATAAGATAGTATGTAAAATAAACAAGATTAGTTTATTTAAAAATACATGTAACTTCTTCCTTGTTCTCCACACTTACCATGTACAGCAGGTAAGATTCAAAGATGAATAACTACTTCTGCTAGATAGTCTGTTTTTATTTTTAGGTCAACTATGTTATTTCACATAGATAAAATTCTTGGGAATGTGTGGTTTTTCTGCTAAGGAAAGAACTCTCTGTGAAGGTGGATGAATATTGTTAGTGAAGATAAGTGGTTTACATTTGGTTTTGTTTTGTTTTGTTTTGTTTTGTTTTGTTTTGTTTGAGACTGAATCTCACTCTGTTGCCCAGGCTGAAGTGCAGTGGCGTAATCTCGGCTTCTTGCCACCTCCACCTCCTGGGGTCAAGGGATTTCCTGCCTCCAGCTTCCCAAGTAGCTGGGATTATAGGCACCCACCACCACACCCGGCTAATTTTTGTATTTTTTTTGTAGAGATGGAGATTCACCATGTTGGCCAGGCATGTCTCGAACTCCTGACCTCAAGTGATCCACCTGCTTCATCCTTCTCCCAAAGTGCTGGGATTACAGGCGTGACCTACTGCGCCTGGCCCACATTTTTTTTTTCTTTAATATTTTTCACATTAGTTTAGACAAGTTCTAAATACTATCCTACATTATAAATTTGTTGAGACATGATTGATGTTATTGTAAACAAGTTTTTTTATCTCGTAGGAATAAATATATAAAAATGTTTAATATCTTTTAAGCTATAATTTTAAAACTTGAACTATATTTTTCTGAGCAGTGTTTGGAGAAAAGCCTTGCTGAAGAAAAAATATATTAGATTGTTTTGAGGAAAAGGCATTAGGCAACTGGATAAAGTTATCATATTCCTCCAACAACAGTTGAGGGAACAATTCTGTTTTCCTAATCAAGCCATTAGTTAAGTCCATGCAGTTTTGGGTTTTGTTATTGTTGTTAAGCCTTTTTGCATAGGCCGTCACCTATGCTTTGTGTATTAGCCTTGTGGCTCTACTAAGAAGCATTCCGGTTTGGGGATGATGAACTGCTGGCAGCTGCTTTCAGCTATTAGCAGGTTCTGCCACTCTCCCAGACACCAGGGCTTCAGCTGTCTAGTAAAAGTTAAACAGCTGTTCCCCACATAGACAAGACTATGAAAGACCCATTGACTTAAAGTTGTTGTTTAGCAGAGCTGAAATTACAGGAAGAATGATGTAACTCTAACCCTACTCACCCTGTTTGCACAGTTTTACTAAAATTATCAATGTCATTTTTGTCACAGCTTGTTTCACTTTCTCATCTGAGGTATCTGTATCAGCATTCCCACTACCTCTCCTTGTCTGTCTAATAAGATAGCTGCCAAAGTATCCTTTGGTTTTAATGAACACTGAGTAGGAAGGCAGGCCATGGCAGAGCTCAGCATCTATGAAGGGTCATCAGTCAAGTGCAGAATCCAAGATTTAGACATTTTCCAAAAACCTAGTGGTCACAAGTAAAATCTCACATTTCCTCCTTCATCTTTATTTGATATTTAGTGGGTGATGCTCTCTTTTTCTCTTTAATTCAGGTTGTTAATGAAAATCTGGACTGTTGAATTATGTAATGAAGGCTTCTTTTTCAACTCAGCAGTCATAATCAAAGAAAAATACTTTCACATACTTGTGTTGAAACAGCAAATCAAAGACTGATTTTAGGCAGATCCATCTCTCCTGTCTCCTGTATCTATGGTTCTTACCTAAACACACATACACCCCTGCCCACCCATAGCAGGGCAGAGATGAGATAGAAAGAAGAAAGGAAAGCACTGTGTGATAAAATATTCACTGTCAAAGGGAGAAGGAAAAGAATAGAGCAAACCAGAGCTCCTATATAAATATGTGGACATTATTTTGCATCTTGTGTGGCAATGGCCTAATATCTAGAATAAAAAATTCTACCCACTGTGTGGGTGGAATTCTCCACACTTGCCCTATTCCTTATGCTTTTGAGCATCAGTTAGACTTAGCGCAAGTCTTTTAAAGATAGATACACACGTGCAGAGCCACATAAGCGGCTTCTAAGGTTATCATTCTTTAAATCCCCAATGTTTTCCTTGGAAACTTTTCAGGTCAAGAGCATACATTTCTACATAGAGAATGCTTAGGAGGAAAGTTCTGAGATATTGTATCAGTTAGGATGCTTTAGGCTAAAATGAAAAGAAACTCTTGTCTCAGCTAGACTGAACAGTAAGAGGATTTATTATCTTGTGTGGTGAGGTCCTGGCCCCCTATGTCAGGGCTCATGCTCTGCTTTGCAGTTCTTCCTCAGGCTGGTAGAAAGACAGCGGTTCAGGGTACTACATGCAGACGTAACAATCTCCAATAGATGAAAAAAGGACCATCTCCCTTTTTTTTGAAGTTAAAAATTCTCTAATTTTTTATTCCCGGTACCACTACCACAATTTACAGGACAATATGACTGATGTAGTGAAAAGAAAAAGGCAAAACTACAACAGGTAAAAGACCTCAGGAATATACATCTTATTGACACTACATTGAATTAGTCAGTAGCTGCACTTTTTGCAAACTGGCTATGACAGTCCCAAACAAGAAGGGTGTCCTGTTTAAGCTGCAGTAACTTTTCTGACTATGGATCATTGTTCCTTCTGTGGCAGATTTTTACAGTTCCTCTAATGCATTTGGGACAACTGTCTCAACATAACCTACAGCTTTCCTGACAACTCCTCCTTCTCTCTGCTGCTAAGAACTGTAGCCCTTTTCTGCTGTTTTTAGAACGTTGTGCTACCATATCCACCACTTTCACCACCATAGGGAATGCCTGAACTTCTTCCACCAAAACTGCCCCGTTTCATGGGTTCATAGTTTGATTGCTGTTGTTCACTGTAATTCCCAAAATCATTATAGTTCCCACCACCACCATAGTTACCACCGTCAAAGTTTGCTCCGTCACTCCACCACCACCACCATATCCTTGGTCCATCACCATCATAGCCCCCTCTACTACTATAACCAGGACTACCAACATAGTTGCCACCATCACCTCCAAATCCATTATATCCACCATCACCTCCTCCATAACTACCTCTGCTGCCACCACCTTCACCACCATAGCCTTCTCTTCCACCAAAGTTTCCACCACAGCCAAAATTACCTCCACCACCTCCAAAGTTTCCTCCATAATAAAATTGCCAGATCTACCTCTATGACCTCTTTGTCATCCAGCAGACTTCATCTCTTGTTTAGAAAGGACGTTTTTTACTTCACAGTTATGCCCATTAATAGTGTGGTGGTATTTCTGAACAACAGTTTTATCAACTATATCATGATCATCAAAAGTTAATAAAGCAAATCCTCTCTTTTTTCCACTCTGCCTGTCTTCCATAACGTATGCGGTTTCAATCTTGCCATACTTCTCAAAGTGGTGTCTCAAATTATATTCTTCTGTTTCTTCTTTAATACGACCAACAAAAGTTTTCTTCACTGTTAGATGGGCACCAGACTTTACAGAAGCCTCTGTAGAAGCTGCTCTCTTTGGTTCCACTACACACCTATCAGCCTTGTGTGGTCTAGCACACCTTGCTGCCTCCACCTCTTCAACACAAGAATAAGTCATAAAACCAAAGCCCCTGGAACGTTTTGTTTGGGGTCTCATTACCACACAATCTGTGAGTGTGCCCCATTTCTCAAAATGTCTCTTAAACTATCATCTGTAGTTTCAAAGCTCAGACCACCATAAAAAGTTTTCTCAAAAGCTCTGGTTCCTTTGAATCATGGCCGTCCTCCTCCACCACCCACCCCCACAGTGGTGGCAATGGCCGGAGGGCTGGGGGCCCCCAGGCAGCAGTTTTACCTTCATTTTGAGACCAGATGACCGGACTCACCTCTTCCAACTCAAGTTCAGTATCCCATCTATTTCTTTTAAGAGTCTTTTAAAAATTATTTTAAGGATCCTTTTCCAGAAGCCTCTTAAACAGATTTCCCCTTATGTCTTATTGGCCAGCACTGGGCCTAATGCAGTTACTTGCAACAGAAATGGTGCCACCATGTTTATCTTAGCATCCGGATTTATCCCTAGAGCTAAGAACAGAATTGCTCTCTCCTGGTTCCTATAAGGAAAGGACAGACCCATCTCCCACACCCCTTGTGAACAAAATCAGTGCTCTCGCCACAAGATAGGAGAGAGGAATGGCTTTGTTTACTACAGTTATGTAGGAAAAGATGAGTATTTGCAGTAAGAGAATAAGTTTACTAAGGGAGCTTGGAAGGCAAACAAGCAAAGTCTTCCTTTGCCTTTCATTACCTCCTTCTGGAATATAAGTGAATAAAAGTTGAATAATTGTAGTACTCAATAATAATCTTCAGAGCATTCACAGAAAAAAATAAAAAGGAGAGAAAGAGAAATTCTAATCAGTTCTACTAACTGATGAGCTACTTATTTTTATTACCTGTCAGACTGCCTGATGTTAAGTCAGTTACCTGACTTCAGCATGCTTTAACAAAGTGCGTTACACTAGAACAGGCCAACCTGTAATAAAAACAAAATAAGTTTAAGTGTATCTAAATTTTTTCCCAGTTTAATGAGTTACACATTGAAGATAGACCTTTGTACAGTTTTTTAATAACACCAAAAATTATCTAGATGGTTTATTACCCAAGTAATTTAGTGTGCACATCTGATTCCTCAATATTAAGCTAGTGAAGAATCGCAAAAACTGCGTGTTTTGCAAAAGCAGATGCATGCTGACAATTCTGAGGCATTTGAACATAAAACTTGTGTTAATGTTGCACACAAAGTAAGTAATTTGATGATCAGGCTCCTGTTACAGGGGACTTACAGAAGGAGTAGAACAAAATGATTGAAAAGTAAAATATTACCAACATTAAGATAAATTCTTTTTTAATAATTAAAGGTATTTTTCAAAATCGATTATGATTAAACTGGTCATCTAAAATTCATAATTCTGTATCAGTGCTTAGAAAGAAGTAATGCACTGAAATTAGCAGTAAGGTGTTGGCTGGTTGTTTTTATATATTTTTCATATAGTCAGTTACTGAGATTTTCTGGTTGATCAGTTCAGCCTTTTAATTATAAAATTAGCCCACAAGTTTTTGAAGCAATGAGCAATTTTAGATTGTCCATAATTTTTTTGTAGTTGATTTATGATTACATTTGTATGTCTAACAAGAAACCTTTAATGGTCCTCAAAATAATTTGTTTATAATCTGCTTGTAAGTAAAAAAAAAAATTGTTAACTGAAGTGCATATTTTTTCTCACAATTTTAGTATTTAAAGTGTATTTATGTAATCATAATAGTATGCATATAATTGTGAAATTTAATCAGGTTATGAAGAATCTGTATCCAACTTTTCATCTTGCAAAATGTATATAATTGATGAATACAGTTACTACATTGTTTCATAAATAGTCTTGTTCAGCTAAAATGAACTATAATAGTTCTAATTTACCTCAAGTTTTTCTAAGACAACAAATAAATTGTAGTGTCACATTAGCTTCCTAAATATGGCAAATTGACCTGCAATAAAAGGTTCTAGAGTGAGACAAATTAAATCTTCAACTTCCAACTTTGATTTCTAATATAATTCAAATCGTCACTGAAGCTTTTATTAAGAACAAAAATATATATTTAATTAAATAGTCTTTATTCTGTAAATGACTTATTTTCAGATGCACAATCATGAAATAATGAAGATTTTGATCAGTTGTTTTTGTCTTTTTGCTTTTAAAGGTGTTTTCACAAGACCATTAAAACATTGCCTTCTCTTTAACATATGGATGAAATTTTTTTATGCTTTTCTTTTTATTCTTTATACTCTGAACTTGTATCTTTTCTTTTTCTATCTTTATTTTTTAAATTAGATTTCTACTTTTCTAACATCAAAGGATAAACAACATCTTACAGAAGTTTTTATAATATTTTCCTAGTTAATGTATTTGGTATAAACTATTTTGAGAAATTTTTAAACAGATGACCCCAAGATCATTTACAATCATGGGAAATTTATTCATCTGTGTATTGCTAAAGGCACTATCAGTTAATATTACTCCTTGGTAAGGCAGTTTGTCCTTAATTTATGTATACCCTTTGATTCAGAAATGATACTTATCCTCAAGACATCCTTTCCCCTGGGGGAAAAAACTCAGAGTAATGTTTACTTATATCAATCTTCATAATAGTCGAGTGATAACAACCAAAATGTCTAGCAGTGAAACAATAGTGGCTAAGCAAATTAGGTGTAGAAGCCAGGCACAATGGCTCACGCCAGTAATTCCACCACTTTGTGAGGCTGAGGCGGGCGAATCACTTAAGGTCAGGAGTTCGAGACCAGCCTGGCCAACATGGTGAAACCTCGTCTCTACTGAAAATACAAAAATTAGCTTGGTGTGGTGATGTGTGCCTGTAATCCCAGCTACTTGGGAGGCTGAGGCAGCAGAATCGCTTGAACCTGGATGGTAGAGGTTGCAGTGAGTCAAGATGGCACCAGTGCACTACAGCCCAGGCAACAGAGTGAGATGCCATCTCAAAAAAAAAAGAAAAAGGCCAGGCGCGGTGGCTTAAGCCTATAATCCCAGCACTTTGGGAGGCCAAGACGGGCGGATAACGAGGTCAGGAGATCGAGACCATCCTGGCTAACACGGTGAAACCCTGTCTCTACTAAAAAATACAAAAAAAAAGAACTAGCTGGGCGAGGTGGCGGGCGCCTGTAGTCCCAGCTACTCGGGAGGCTGAGGCAGGAGAATGGCATGAACCCGGGAGGCGGAGCTTGCAGTGAGCCAAGATCCGGCCACTGCACTCCAGCCTGGGCGACAGAGCGAGACTCCGTCTTAAAAAAAAAAAAAAAATTAGCCAACATGGTGGCACACGCTTGTAATCCCAGCTACTCGGGAGGCAGAGGCAGGAGAATCACTTGAACTCAGGAGGTAGAGGTTGCAGTGAGCCAAGATGGTGCCACTGCACTCCAGCCTGAGCGACAGTGAGACTCCATCTCAAAAAACAAAAAACAAGAACAAAAACAAAAAAAACTAAGTGTAGAGGATGAGGGGAATATTAATGTAGTCATTAATAGTATTATCAAAATTTCTGTACAATGCTAGAGGAAGGGGGACAGAATTTTAAAAGTGTGTACATTGTAAGTGCATTTTCTCAAGATACATAGGCATGTGGACTAAGTCTAAAGAATGTGCAAACAGAAAGGTAGCTGTATTTTAAATTACAAGGTTTTTTTTCTGTTTTCTCAGCTCCCTACATTTTTTTTTATTAATAATGAAAGATTTTAAAAAATGTATTGGGCTTATAAGTAGCCAATACTGTGCTAAAGGCCGAACAAAAATATTCATGTAAATTTATTTAGTTATTCAATATCTTCACCCTTTCCTTCACAACATTATCAAGATCACTGAGTTAACCCAGGTGTGTGGGTACTTTTGGGTTTTAACAGGTACCAGTCAGTGGCCCAGACCTGGAGGGCAAGCACCTTCATCCCCAAGCTATGAAAACTCACTCCACTCCCTGGTAAGAGCCTCTTATACACCAATTTTATCTGATAGCTTAGAGTTTGTTTTTAGTAAATCTGGCATAACAGTAAAGAAACAGTAGGCTAGCATTGCACACGAATTCTTTGCTAACAAATGGCTGATTCAGTTGAACAATATAAGACACATTGGGTATGCCTTTTGCCATCTGTTCTCTGGGACATCAGGCTTCTGGTGTCAGGACAGCTGATGTTAAAATTTTGTTATGAGGATTTTTGTTTCTTTGACAAATCTAGGGCTTAATCATTCTATACTTCTATGTCTACATATAAAGGGAAGCTTTTTTAACAAAGACAAGTAAACGCAAGAGAATTTAATCCAGCAATGCAAAATTTTTACCCTTTTCTGTTTTACGCTTTCTCATAATGCTGTATGTGGTTTATTACATTTCCATTAAAAATTTTAGGTGAATACCAGTGTTTTTTGTCATGAAAGTGTTATATGCCATGTTTTCTTATGGAAAAAAAAAAGTGTATTGTGCAAATCATACAAACAAAACATTATTTAACAAGGCAGTAAAGGAACCTTCTAGATACTTGAGCGTGAAGAATTTGTGGGAGAATGTTGACTACTGTTGCTTTTGTATACTTGTATTTGTAACCCAGAATTACACGGTATAATAAAAACAAAATAAGGATGATTTGATGGAATGCTAAGTCATGCTCTCATTCGTAATTCCAGGTTGCAAAGAGAAACATTCTTTTTCTGTGACTAACAGAACATTTTAAATTGAAGGAACGTTTGCTTCTCATGTATTTTGCAAGCAATTATAAGCAATGTGTGCTGTGTAGATGCTAACCTCGTAACTTCCCTGTTGAACCCCAGCCTTTTCATATCTTAATAAAATAGATCTCGCACGTCTTGGCGTTAACTTTACTAACATGTTATGCTGACATGCATATCAGCTATTTCCTCATCTCTTTTGGAGATAATCTTAACCTGTGCTTTGCCTCCTGTTCTGTCTTGACTTTGCCAGAAAAATCGAGTTGAGCAGCAACTTCACGAGCATTTGCAAGATGCAATGTCCTTCTTAAAGGATGTCTGTGAGGTACTATTTCTTTTAGATGGTGCCTTTTTTGTGTTTTAATTATACTTCCCATTATTCATTTAAAATCTTTAAGTTGTACAGACTCCAGTCTTTAAAAATCAAACACTTGACTATTTCAGTTTTTATCATAGTATGTAGGAATACTTTTGTCTCTTATGTTGTTGAAAGTGATCCTTTTTAAAACAGCTCTACTGGCATGTGCTTTTGATTTTTTTAATTCTAATATGTTTGTGTATGGGGCATGTATGTATCCACACACAGACAATACCATTTATTTAGTTTTGTCAAAGAACATATCTGGATGTGTTCACCATATAAGATACATATGCTTTATATACTTAAGACAAAATTAAAACTTGAACTTACTGGATTTGAGGTCCCTTCCCCAAATTGCCATCATTCAAAGATCAGTATTAAAATATAGGTTGTACTTTTTGTTTTGTTTTGTTTTGTTTTGTTTTAGCAACTCTTATTGAGAAATGACATAGTATGCTTCATCTTTTGTAGAGGCTAAAAGAAATAACCTCATGGTAGTTTGGTAAATTCATTTTATAAAGCAGTGATTTGTTTCTGAAGCTTTGAAAATTTAGTATAATCTACAGACAGATAGCCTTTTTTTTGCTGTTGATTTATAGTTCAGGTGGTTGCTTTTGAAGCTACTTGATACTGCATTTCACTTGCTATCTTCCACATATCACATAGTAGGAAACATAGCAGTTAATGAATCTGACAGATGCCAGCAATAACCTCCATGTTTTTTTTAATCCATACAGCAGTCTCGAATGGAGGATCGTTTAGACAGACTGGATGATGCAATCCATGTGCTGCGGAACCATGCTGTGGGACCTTCCACCAGTTTGCCTGCTGGTCACAGTGATATACACAGTTTATTGGGACCATCCCATAATGCACCAATTGGAAGCCTCAATTCAAACTATGGAGGATCAAGCCTTGTTGCAAGCAGTCGATCAACTTCAATGGTAAAATCGTGCTCATCTTTTTTGTAGTAAACCCTAAAGATTCTTGTCCTAAATGTCTTTAATGAAATCTTTGGGAAGAGGATCTTTCCGAAAGGAAGGTAAAGACTAACTTTTCAGAATTTTCTTTGCTGTCTTTGGCAGTAAAGTATTGGCTAAGTATTAGTCCATAAAATCTTCTTGTGACCTGTGCAAAAAGCAGAAGCTTTCTACAGAGATCATTTTTAGCTTAAACTTGGATTTTTTTCCAGATGTGTAATAATTGGCACTGCAGTTTTTGCCTTGAAATAGTGCATAGGAAATCTGAATAGCAAGAGTTCTGGTCTAGAAAAGTTGTTTATTGTAATTTAGAACCAGCCTTCAATGGTAGAAAGAATGTGAAACTGTAATTTATACAGGTCCAAATTTAAACTTTATTCCCAAACTTGAGGGGGGAGGTAGTTTTAAGAATGGCTGTAATTTCAGTAATAAATAAAGGAAACAATTTTAGATTAACCCACAAAGGGAATTTTTAAGAACTCAGTCCATCTTTTTAAAAAAATGATAATTTTTTAGAGGGGATGTTCATTCTACAGCCATACACATCAAAAATTCTGTGTTTACCATCTTACATTATTTTTTATCCAAATTATCTTTTAAAGAAATGAAGTTCTTTTTGAACCTGATATTTTAAACTTATACCATGTGTTTGCATGTTTATGGCATGATTTTTAAGGTTCATTGCATGTTATGAAATGTTCTTCTATGAAGCAGATTTTTAGCTGTAAACCATGTGATGAAGGCTAAAACTTACCTATCATCAAAATAATTATGTGCCCCAAATGCTAAAGGCTTGTATTCTGTAAGATAGGATTGGTTCCAGATTTTCACACTCACATATCATACACATACATATATACTCATTTTTGAGCCTCTGAAGTTAAACATACTCAAGGCTGCCTATTTTCTGAGAACTGTATTTTCAGCAGCATGGGTAACATTAAATGCCTGTTTTGTGTTCCTTTGTTTTTTTTAATGTCAGGAAATCTTGAAAATCAGTCTCCTTTTAAAGTACTTTTTATTGCTATTGGTAAGCTAATATGTGTCAAAACATATGTAAGTTATTAAACTAGTAAAATGGGGAAATGTCACATGGCTCGCACCTGTAATCCCAGCACTTTGGGAGGCCAAGGCGGGAGGATTGCTTGGAGTTCCAAGACTAGCCTGGGCAACAAAGTAAGACCCCCATCTCTACAAAAACTAAAAAAAAGTTAGCCTGGCACAGAGGCATGCACCTGTGGTCGCAGCTACATGGAAGGCTTAGGTGGGAGGATCTCTTGATCCCAGGAGGTCAAGGCTGCAGTGAGCCGTGTTCGTGCTACTGCACTCCAGCCTTGCCAATAGAGCGAGACCCTGTCTCACCAAAAAAAAAAGAAAGAAAGAAAGAAAAAAATATGAGAAGGTATTGTTATCATTGTTGGTAATAGTAATGAAATGATTTTATGGTATAATTAAAGGAATTTGTTACAAATATGAACACAGAATATTAATAATTTGTTGAAATACTGTTTATCCTTATTTAGAAGCATGACTTCAAAATCCGTATTCTTGAATTTTAAGTTAGTCTCAGCAGCAATATTTGCAGTTCTTACTCCTTACCTCTTAATGATTTTTTAATTGTTCACTTTTATTAGCTTACTGCTCCTATTCCAACTTATCAGCTACAGTATTTAATATATATCTGGCTCCTCCCAATTGGAGTTTGCATAAAATGGAACTTCTGTCTTGAGAAAGTTGTTTTTTTACCAATTTCAGATATTCCGTAATAGGAAGGGAGACTTATCAAAATCTCGTCCTCCAAAGCCACCTAAAAACCTAGTGCATTTTAGTAGGACTGTTCAAGGGAAAAATTCTTTCATTGGATGGCACCCTAAAACTTATAACTAAGAAAGTAGCTCCCACTGTATGCTGAAGGAATGTACTGCCCACTTCAGAACAACAACAGAAGGTCTGGCAGAGATAGTTTTTTTGTTTGTTTGTTTTTTGAGATGGAGTCTCACTCTGTCGCCCAGGCTGGAGTGCAGTGGCGTGATCTCGGCTCACTACAACCTCTGCCTCCCAGATTCAAGTGATTCTCCTGCCTCAGCCCTCTGAATAGCTGGGATTATAGGCACCCGCCACCACATCCAGCTAAATTTTCTATTTTGAGTAGAGATGGGGTTTCACCATATTGACCAGGCTGGTCTCGAACTCCTGACCTTGTGATGCACCCACCTTGGCCTCCCAAAGTGCTGGGATTACAGGCGTGAGCCACTGCACCCAGCCAGAGATATTCTTAAAAAGAAAAAAATCTCAAAGTAGTCTAGAAAAAAATGGTCTCCTGAGACGTGAGGTGAGTCTGGCTTAGTCTGAGCTGCAACATTAGTGCCACAGCAACTAGCCCAAGCTGTTGTTCAGTGTGTCTATCACGGCCTTCTCTTCAGTCCTTATCACCTCATCGGGTACAGAGCTGTGGAAAATCTGCCAGAAATCATCTGCTATCTTCATCTCATCCAGACACAATCAGTAATACTTTTAGCAGTGGAGATAAGATGTACCTGCCAGGCTTAGCCTCAAAATATAAAGTTATTAGCTGACAAAATCTGACACTGTTAGGTGAGTCAGTATTCATCTCCTGTCCTTCTGAAGTAAGCCTTTTAGCTGTTGAGTCCTCAGTTCTCAGCTTTAGCAAAAAGACCAAAGGATGAAATGAAAGGAAGATTAGTCTGCTACTGACTATCCCCTCAGAGTCATAGGCATCTTATTGAGGAAGACTGTCTTGTCATGGTGGTTCTTTTCCATGTCTGAGGACTTCCATTAGTACTGCTGGGATCCCTTTGTTTACATGCTCAGCACCCACCTCTGTGGCATCAACTCTTCATATTGCAGAGTGTGTGATTTTGCGGGCACGTTTTTGTAACTCTTGCCAACTGTCTCCAAGAGTTAATCTCCAGCTTTTATTTTCCCCTCGTCACAACCATACATCCTCCTAACTTATCATGACTAAGAAATAATGTGGTTTGACATTCTGGAAACAATTCCCCACCCTCCTGCCCCCCCCCCTTGTTTTTGGTCTCTTATAACTTTCCAGAAGTTTGTCTATCTTTTTCTGCATTAGCATAAGTTAAAAAGAAGAAAATCTCAAAGTAGTCTAGAAAAACTGGTCTCCTGAGACGTGAGGTGAGTCTGGCTTAGTCTGAGCTGCAACATTAGTGCCACAGCAACTAGCCCAAGCTGTTGTTCAGTGTGTTTTAGGCTCCTAATAATGGAGGCTACGTGGCCAGACTTACAAAGTGATCACAGAAACACTTGTTGATCAGCAATTTTGTACCACCGTATAGAATTCATGAGGTCAGCTGCTTTCAAAAACATTTGCTTTTCATTATTCCATTTGTTTATTGCAGAGAATAGAATTATTCTGATAAATGTAGATATTTTAACGACCTCCACAGAACATTCAGATGACATTTTTGTTATAATGGAACTTTATCCTAATGGGCAGAATTCTAATTGTAGGGTTTAAATATATCACTTTTCCTCCTAGCATTTAGAAAAGGGTTCAATTTGCTTTTTCTATAAAGGGCCAGAGAGTAAATATTTTCAGCTTTGTAGGCTATATAGTCTCTGTCACAACTACTTAACTCTGACGATATAATATGAAAGCAGCTATAGACAATATGAAAACAGATGGGCATGGATATATTCCAATAAAATTTTATTTACAAAAACAAGCTCCTTTATTTACAAAAACACAGGTCAAGATTTGGCTACAGGCCAGACCTTGGGAATTCCTGATTTATAACATAAATTGGCATCCCAGCAGATATAATGGGGCTAGCATGTTTTTCTTTTTCTTGGAGCCTATAACATTTGGCTTATGTTAATGAATAGTTTGAGAGTTTTGTTGAAGTAATTGTAATACTTGAGGCGAGCCAAGACGCACTGATAGTGGAAAAGTAAGAGTTGATGGCAGGATAAAAGTGGTACAGGCCAGGCATGGTAGTTCACACCTGTAATCTCAGCACTTTGGGAGGCCGAGCTGGGTGGATTGCTAGAAGCAGGAGTTTGAAACCAACCTGGACAACAAAGTGAGAACCTGTATCTACAAAAAAGAATTTTAATTAAGTGAGCATGGTGCCATACACCAGTGGTCCCAGCTACTCAGAAGGAGGCTGAGGCAAGAGGATTGCTTGAGCTCAGAAGTTTGAGGCTGTAGTGAGCTATGATCATGCCACTGCACTTGAGCCTGGACAACAGAGTGAGACCCTGTCTCTTAAAATATATATATATATATATAATATATATATATATATATAAATTTATATACATTTATTTATATGTGTTATATATTTAGATAGAATAGATTAGATAGATAGATAGATAGATAGACAGACAGATAGACAGATAGATAGATAAGATAGATAAGATAGATAGATAGAGATACAGACAGGTCAGCTCCCAGTCTGCAGTACAGACAAGTCAGTGATCAAGGTTGCTAACAGTGTAAAGTTTACACGGACACAGTAACCATTTGGCCAAGCATTTCCTTGTCCTCATTAGTATTTGATATTGATATGTCATTTAAATTTTAAAACACGAAATCAAGAGTTTTTAGAACTATTGAAATGTCAGCATTTGGCTTTAGTTTTGTTCCCATTTGTTTAGCTAAGGCTAAACTTTTAGAATAAACTGCCGAGAAGAAAATTTTTTTAGTAGAAAACTGAAAATAAAAGAATCACGAATTTTAGCAATATATGATGGCTTACACCTGTAATCCCAGCACTTTGGGAGGCTCAGGTGGGACTATTGCTTCAGCCTAGGAGTTCAAGAGCAGCCTGGGCAACATGGGGAGACCTCATCTTAGCCATATGTGGTGGCTCATGCCTGTAATCCCAGGTACTTGCGAGGAAGAGGTAAGAGGATCACTTGTTCCAGGAGTTCAAGGCTGCAGTGAGCCATGATCACACTACCACACTTCATCCTGAGTGACAGAGTGAGACTCTGTATCAATTAAAAAAAAGAGAGAATCATGAATTTCATTTGAGCATTACAAAGAGCTCTCTGCAGTATAAAGTTAGTATACATCTCATCGATTTATGGCTGTAATACCTAAGTACCTAGGCCCAACAAGATAACTCCATCAAAGTACCTTTCCCGTTAATGAAAAGTACTGTTATTTCTCAATCAGACAGTAACTTCAACTTCAAACCAAAACTAAATGAAATTCGAAGCATTTTGTACTAATGGAAACTTGATGCAGATCTAAAACCGTTTCTTATTCATGACATAGGATAAAATTTTATCTGTGAAATCTTTTGATATCATTGTTACAAGTCCTGATAAAATTTAATCCAGGCATTTCTCTTAGTTAGTTTTTGGTATTGCTTGGGTTTTTTGTTGTTAAGTGGTGGTTGAAGAAGTGACATATTTTTGTATGAGAGCATAGTAAATAATGTTAAATTATAAAATGTAAGTCTGCCTTATACAATGATTTAAAAATATAAATCATATCTGTTTTCTAAATTTTAAAGCAGTTAGAGAAACTATATGTTTCTTAGTTACAGGAGACTTAAAACTAAGTAAAGACTGATAGGCAAATAGGGTAATATTTTATTCAAAATTATCTTGGTATTTTTGTCATTTATCAAAATAAATTTGAAATAGTTTTAATCTTCCATTTGGACAGTATTTAATTTTAGTAAAGGGGTTTGTAATACGGTAGAAATTGTGTGTCTATGTTTCAACTGAGTAGAAAGATTTTACTTTTAACCACTCTTTTACTCTTTCCAAGTAATTTTTCCTAAATGGGCAATTTTTAAAATTTTTATTTTTATTAAGATGACATTATAGTGCTCTTTAAGGCTTTTGGTAACATTTTAAAATTCAAAATTGTTCAAAATGGCAACTTTTTTTAAATTTGAAAACCATAGAGGTTATACATTTATGGAAATATTTAAAAGGAACCGTCACAAATGTAATACTACCAAGTTTCTAGTAAAACCTCTCTTCAGATAAATCAAAATCTTGGGAGTAGACAGTATATAAAGATCCTTTAACCAATCTGTAAATTAATAGTGATTAATTTAAATCATTAGTATTCAGTGAATAGTACAAATTGAACAAATTATTAGAATAGAATTCAAAATCAAGAGGAATTCATACTGTTTTTCAGTTTGTCCCTTAAGTCACAAGACCTCTTATTAATCAACTAATTAGATTTAACATTTTTCCATTGTGAGTGCTAAAGCTTACATTGGCCAAATTAAATGAAAACAAGTACCTTGTTGGGTGCTCCCAGAAAAGTAAGGCCATACATAGATTGCGAAGATTGAGTATGCAGGATGGTGTCATTGGCATGGGCCTTTTATTCTGAAATGGAGCTCTTCATAATCGTTGAAACGTAGAGGGTAGCAGGCCTTGGGGTTTGCCTTGCCCTGCTACTCCCCCAACAGCCGCAGCCTGTCAGCTGTATGCTAACGAGGTGAACAATTAAACTGAGTCCTATCTGGCTGGCCCCACAGGCTGTAGGCTCAGACAAAGAACTGTTTATACACCTGTTGTATGTGTAGACAGAGCCATTTGAATGAGGAGCTGCAGATTAAAGGGAAGACTTGGGAGCCCAGGAGAGCAAGGGTTAAAGAGAACTTATAAGAACTGTGAAAGTCAAATTCTCCAGAAAATATAGGAGGGCCATTTGCAAGGGGAATCAAGTTACAAAGAAAAAGTTCCTGCTAACTTCATTAACATGAAAAACTCCAGACTTCAAGCCTCCTTCTAGTCTGAGGCCTTTTTTTTAAAGGCTTATATTTTTGCTGTGTGTGCCAGTTAAATTTTTTCTTTTGTAAACTATGTTTAAGTTCATGTGAGAAAATACTTAGTTTGTATCATTCTATAGTGTAAAAATATTTGCTGGTGTTTCTGTAGCACCCTTTCTGATTTTCCTTAAGGGAAAATTTCTAAGATTTATTATTTAGATAATGATCAGACTTTTTTTAATAGTTGAGTTTTTTAAAAATCAAAGAATTATTTATACTGATGAAGTGAAAGGAAATCAGAATTCAGCAGATGCATCATCACTTAGATAAGTGAAAATTCAATTTGTTACTGTTCAGTAGTATTGCCTTACATAGCTATAAAATGTTTCACATGTGTAACATACACTAAGTATACATATGTTTAAAATTTAAATTTTAGAAGGCTATTTCCTTTTAAATTACTTGGTGTGATAGTTCAAAATGTTATGTAAGAACAGAATTAGCACTTATTACCAGGG
Source organism: Trachypithecus francoisi (assembly GCF_009764315.1). Lineage (NCBI taxonomy): Eukaryota > Metazoa > Chordata > Mammalia > Primates > Cercopithecidae > Trachypithecus > Trachypithecus francoisi. Next base: position 132,633,668 of record NW_022681468.1, on the reverse strand, counting down.
ATCATCGAAGTTTCAAGTCCACATTATTATAAATACAAATACACCTCAGCTTTTACTTTAACTTACAGTTATTTCCCCAGCCCATCAAAATTCTCCTAGATGTATTTAATCTTTAGAGTAGGGCTTATCTTCCAAGGTTCCAAAGAATTTGCAGCCATGTATTGTGTTTGCCCGTATCTATTTTTATAAAATGGGATTTTGAACTTCCTTTCCTCTTAGATCACTGAGTACTTCATAGTAAGAAAGCACCCTCATTCGTTAAGAATAAACAAGACCATGATACCCTTGAAACAGAATTTCTTGAAACATTTTAAAAATAATTTGTTCTCTTGAATACAATTTTCACAGTCCATTTCTTTACTGATTGTTAGGTTGAGTACTTCAGATTCTTCTCAAGTTTTTTTCAGGGGAACAACTAAATATTGAAACTTTCTGAAAGTGGGAAGTGGGAGGGAAGTCTGCCATAGTTTCTGTGGTCCCTTCCCAGCTTTAAGATTTTGTGATTCTAATACATGATGACATTGTGTGGTTTAGGAAAAGGGTGTAGTGGATGCATGATTATTACCTAAGGGAGTAGTGACACAAATAGTGCTCAGCAATGACCAATCTTAAAATCGTTTTAAAAGTAACTATTGACCTCCTGGCTAACACGGTGAAACCCCGTCTCTACTAAAAATACAAAAAACTAGCCGGGCGCGGTGGCGGGCGCCTGTAGTCCCAGCTACTCGGAGGCTGAGGCGGGAGAATGGCGGGAACCCGGGAGGCGGAGCTTGTAGTGAGCCGAGATCGCGCCACTGCACTCCAGCCTGGGCGACACAGCGAGACTCCGTCTCAAAAAAAAAAAAAAAAAAAAAAAAAAAAAAGTAACTATTGAATTAAATTTTAAAATCCACTAAATGGGCTTCTTAAAAATAAAGATGAGAATAAGTGTAAAAAACAAACATTTCTTAGAAAGTGTGGTGGAAGAACGAATCTATTCTGATTAGATCTACTACCAAATAACCTACATTGCCTAAAATTTTGCTTTGGTTCCTTTTGTTTAGCTCACAGAAAAACCAAAGGATAAACTCGCATAGGGATATTTATTCCCCTTAGGGTAAAATCATACAAAGTCATGGAAGATAAAAGCTATATTAATGACTCAAGAGGGATTCAAAGCTTGGCAATTTACTAGGATTGAAGGATTTATTGAAAAACAGAGGTTCTCATGTATAACTCCAGGCAATAAACCTATTTAATTAAAAGCTTAATCTTCTAGTTGACACGTCTGCTACTATTCTAATAAAAATTTCATCTGTAACAAGTGTTTCTATGTATATTAATATTGCAATAGCTGACTGTTTGATGGTGTTTGCATGCTTTAGCTTTTCTATTTCAGGTTAACTGTGACTCGTAAGTTTGATTAAAGCTGAGAATAAAAATACATGCCAATTTTGCTGCCTAGCAATGTACAACTTTTGTTTAGTTCTTTTTTTGTTGTTGTTTGTTTTGTTTGTTTGTTTGTTTTTGTTTTGTTTTTGAGACAGAGTCGTGCTCTGTCGCCCAGGCTGGAGTTCAGTGGCGCGATCTTGCTCACTGCAAGCTCCGCCTCCCAGGTTCACACCATCCTGCTGCCTCGGCCTCCCAAGTAGCTGGGACTACAGGCACCCGCCACCATGCATGGCTAATTTTTTGTATTTTTCATAGAGATAAGGTTTCACCGTGTTAGCTAGGATGGTCTCAATTTCCTAACCTTGTGATCCGCCTGCCTCTGCCTCCCAAAGTGCTGGGATTACAGGTGTGAGCCACCGCGCCCGGCCTAAATTCTTTTGATTTTGTATTGCTTTTGTTGCTCTTTCAAAAATTTTGAAGGGAGGCAGAGAAAAAAAAAGATACTATATATGATAGAGGGGGCAAACTTAGATAAATACTACTATTGCATGGAATGTAGAAGTATTTTGTTAAATGCCAGTTCATGCATACTTTAATGTATTTAGGTATTATATGAAATAGATTTTCCAACTGATTATATAGGATTATTAATAGACCCTATGATATGTGCTGTATTGTGACTTATAGAATGCTTTATCAGCTCATTTGTTTCTCACAAACACCCTCTGTGGGATTTAAAATTTACAAATTAGAAGTTTCATTTTTAAAAAACGCTATGTGTTCTTTTGATTTAAAAGCAGTACTACTATGAAGTATTAATATTTTGAAATTCTCCCCAAAAACCAGAATAATGACATCCAGAAAATGTTGCTGAAATCAGATGAGTGATACTGTTTTCTCTATTAAACCTAGTAGAATAATTTGGACAGTTATTGCCCCTGAACTATCTTGATCATTTTTTTATTTTTGGGTTTTTGTGGATTTTCTTTAACTTTAGGTTGGAACTCATCGGGAAGACTCTGTCAGTCTCAATGGCAATCATTCAGTCCTGTCTAGTACAGTCACTACTTCAAGCACAGACCTGAACCATAAAACACAAGAAAATTATAGAGGTAACTATATTGTTGGTTTTCAGATTTAATGCAGACAGAGATATCATTTGGAACACTCTCACCTTTCTCACAGCTGGATTGACATCTGTGAATCAAAAGTCATTTAGGTGAGGGAATTCCAGATAGTACTGTGGAGAGCAGATATTTGGGGTTCCAACTGGCCCACCTAGGTTGACAATTACAGATACTTATTGGTGAATAGATCCACGTACAGACTGTTGTTCAGTATTTACCAGTTATCTTTTACCTCTTCCTGTTCTGTCATGTCCCTCTTCCTCAGACATTTTCCCTCATGAATGTATCTTCATGGTCCCTAGAGGCAGTGACAGATATTTCTGACTATACTGAGAGCTCCGAATGATGGAAGCTGTTGTTTTAGAGATTATCGTTTGATTGAAGAGACATACAGTTTCGATAAAAAACAAACTTGATCACTGTTCCAATAGAGCTTGCAAATAAGTGTGAAGATAGAGCACTTAAAAGTGCAAATAAGATCACCAAAATAAAGTTCTCCCAGTTACATTTAACCATGATGCCTATTTTACTGTGTATCCAGGAAGATGTTAAGCTTATGTCCTTTACCTCTGCAGCATCTTAGAAGTTAGTTTCTAAAATCCATTGTTTCTCATCCTTGCTCTTTTGTTAAATAGTGCCTGAAAGTGAGCATTAGACTGGTCATGGGGGTCGGACTTGTTCTTTTAAATATAAATGCTGTTAAAAAGCACAAGGATGTGGACATATTCTTTTCAACTCTAAATAGTATACTTTCCTACATCTTCAAATCTCCACCCTAACCCTGTAACCGCTAAGGATATTCACCAGCTAGAAAGCTTTTTATTGTCTTAGCTCTAATTCATAAATGCATCTCGTCTTTTATCTTTCCTTTGCCTCTTTGTTAGGTGGCTTGCAGAGTCAGTCTGGAACTGTTGTTACAACAGAAATCAAGACTGAAAACAAAGAAAAGGATGAAAACCTTCATGAACCTCCTTCATCAGATGACATGAAGTCAGATGATGAATCCTCCCAAAAAGACATCAAGGTTTCATCTAGAGGCAGAACAAGGTATTTGTTAGCATCCAGGTTTTAAATTTTATTCATTTTCCATAGGTAAAAGTACTTGAGAAGTTGGGTGTCATGCATTTATTAACTGCCAGCTATGTTCTAGATATCGTGTTAGGATTTTTGTATATGTTGTCTCAATCACCACGTCATCCCTATAAACGAGAAGTATATGAAGGTTTGATTTCAAAATTATGTTTTCCTTCATACTACACCATTTGAGGGACTACATATAAAATATATCTCTTCGCTCAGGTTGCTTAGTCTGTTAGACAAGTAGAAGGTAAAATAGCTAAAAGAAGTTAAATTGTGTGTTAGGGACATTTAGATAGATTTTATCAATTAATATTTGAATATGGTCAGGTGTCACTTAACAACGGGATATATTCTAAGAAATGCATTGCTAGGCAATTTCATCATTGTGCAAACATACAGTATACTTTCACAAACCTAACCTGTTCCTAGGCTGTATACCTGTATACCATGTTAGTGAACTGAGTGCTGTAGGCAATTGTAACACAATGGTAAGAATTTATGTATCTAAACACCTAAAAGGCACAGTAAAAATAAAAGATAAAAAATGGTACACCTGTATAGGGCACTTATCTTGAATAGAGCTTGCAGGACTCGAAATTGCTCTGGGTGATTCAATGAGCAGGTGAGTGAACGTGAAGGCCTAGAACATTTCTGTACGCTATTGTAGACTTTACAGACACTGTACATTTAGGCTATATTTCGTTTATTAAAACATATTTCTCTTCGATAGTAAATTAACCTTAGCTTACTGTATGTCTTTTACTTTAAAAACTTTTACATTATTTTTAACTTTTTGACTCTGTAGTGATAGCTTAAAACACAAACACATTATATAGCTATACAAGAATACTTTCTTTAAGTTCTTTTGTAAGCTTTTTTTGTGTTTTTTTTTTGGATTTTTTTGTTTTGAGATGGAGTCTTGCTCTGTAACCCAGGCTGGAATGCAGTGGCATCATGTCGGCTCACTGCAACCCCCACCTCCTGGGTTCAAATGATTCTCCTGCCTCAGCCTCCCAAGTAGCTGGGATTGCAGGCAACCCTCACCACTCCAGGCTAATTTTTGTAGTTTTAGTAGAGACGGGGTTTCACCATGTTGGCCAGGCAAGTGTGGAACTCCTCACCACAAGTGATCTGCCTACCTCAGCCTCCCAAAATGTTGGGATTACAGGCATGAGCGACTTTACCCGGCCTTTGTAAGCTTTTTTCTATTTAAATTTTTTTTTTTACTTTTCAAACGTTTTTGTTAAAAACTAAGACACAAACACACATGTTAGCCTAGGCCTCCACAAAGTCAAGATCATTAATACCACTGTCTTCCACCTCCACATCTTGTCCCACTGAACGTCTTCACACGCAGTAACATGCAGGAAGTTGTCATCTCCTATGGTAACAAAGCCCTCTTCTGGAATACCTCCTAAAGGACCTGCCTTCAGGTCTTACAGTTAACCTTTTCTTTCTTTGTTGTTTTTTTGAGATGGAGTCTCGCTCTTGTCACCCAGGCTGGAGTGCAGTGGCACAATCTCAGCTCACTGCAACCTTCGCCTCCCGGGCTCAAGCAGTTCTCTTGCCTCAGCCTCCAGAGTAGCTGGGACTACAGGTGCCTGCCACCACGCCCGGTGAGGTTTTGTATTTTTAGTAGAGATGGAATTTCGCCATGTTGGCCAGGCTGGTCTCGAACTCCTGACCTCCAGTGATCTACCTGCCTTGGCCTCCTAAAGTGCTGGTATTACAGACGTGGGCCACCGCACCCAACCAACTTTTTTTTTAAGTTAGAAGTATACTCTAATGATAAAAAGTATAGTATAGTATAGTATAAATACATAAACCAGTAGCATAACTAGTTATTATTATTGAGTACAGCAGGTCCTCAAAAAACATCATTTTGTGAAATGATGAGAAAAAAAAATTGATTCCTAGCTGGAGCCTCTTTCATTGTGGAGTTTGCACATTCTTCCCACGTCTCCTCATGTGGGTTTTCTCTGAGTACTCCAGTTTCTTCCTTCACCCCGAAAATGTGTGTTAGATTGATTAATGTGTCTAAATTGTCCCAGTATGAGAACGTGTGGGTGTGTGTGAGAGTGTGCCCTGCAATGAAATGGCATCCTGTCCAAGGTTGTTTCTGCCTTGCTCCCTGAGCTGCTGGGATAGGCTCCAGCCTCCCACTGACCCTGAACTGGAATAATTGGGTAAATAATAATCTTACTTATTTTTATGAGTCTTTCTTAAATGTATGAATAGTTCACATTTATTTCATTGTTTAATATTAGAAGTGTATTTTGGTCTTTATTTAGAAGTTTGGTGGTATTTTGTCACCAGAAATGTACTGTAGGAATTTACCTCTTATTTATATCAATTAACCTATGATAAAACTGGTTTTATTGTATGTCATTTTGCATGAAGTTGCAGTTTCCAAGAACTGATCAGTGACACTGAGGACTTGCTGTAGTGTGTACTGTACTTCATTGCATGCTTTTATACAACTGGCAGCACAGTAGGTTTGTTTATATCAGCACCTATACAAACAGTGCATTACATGACTAACGTGCTGCAGCCTTACCACCGCTACATTATTAGATAATAGACATTTTTTAGCTCCAATATAATAAGACCACTGTCATATATGTAGTGCCTCATTGACGAGAATGTTATTATGGGCTCATAACTGTATATTAATATAAGGGCTAACTATATGGTAAGACTGATTTAATTAAACAAGGGGTCAGCAAATTATGGCCCATGGGCCTACCCAGCTCACTGCCTATTGTTGCTTTTGTTTTTATTATTTTATTTGTGTGTGTGTGTGTGTGTGTGTGTGTGTGTGTGTGTGTGTGTGTATTTTAAGACAGGGTCTCGCTGTCACCCAGGCTGGAATGCCATGGGGTGATCTTGGCTCACTGCAGCCTCAGCCTCCCAAGTGGCTGGGATAACAGGCAGGCACCATGCCTGGCTAATGTTTGTATTTTTAGTAGAGACAGGGTTTCACCATGTTTTCCAGGCTGGTTTCAAACTCCTGGCCTCAAGTGATCTGCTCACCTCGTCCTCCCAAAGTGCTGGGATTACAGGTGTGAGCCACTGCGCCCAAGTGCTGCCTGTTTTTATAAAGTTTTATTAGAACACCACCATGTCCCATTCATTTACCCATTGTCTGTGGCTGTTTTCATACTGCATTGCCAGACTAGAACAGTTGCCACAGAGACTATATGGCCCACCAAAGCTGAGAATATTTACCATTGGTCCTTCTCAAAAAATGTTTGTTTTTAACAAACATTTAAATAGTAATTTGAGAAAAGTATGAAAAAGGAAGTATTCTAGGCAGAATGATGTCATGGAGTTTTCTAGAAAATGGGCTTGACCTTGCTTTGAAGTATGAATACAGACACATAGTACATTAGTTTCAAGTGATTTCCAGATTTTTCCTTCAAAGTTTTCTTCGAGTTCTACATTAAAATTAGATGAGTTAGGCCAGGCACAGTGGCTCATGCCTGTAATCCCAGCACTTTGGGTGGCTAAGGCAGGAGGATCACTTGAGACCAGAAGTTCAAGACCAGCCTGGGCTACATAGCTAGATTCTGTCTCTACAAAAAGTTATAAAAACCATCGAGGCATGGTGGCAAACGCCCGTGGTCCCAGCTACTTGGGAGGGTAAGGCAGGAAGATTGCTTGAGTTCACAAGTTTGGGCCGGGCGCGGTGGCTCAAGCCTGTAATCCCAGCGCTTTGGGAGGCCGAGACGGGCGGATCACGAGGTCAGGAGATCAAGACCATCCTGGCTAACATGGTGAAACCCCGTCTCTACTAAAAAATACAAAAAACTAGCCGGGCGAGGTGGCGGGCGCCTGTAGTGCCAGCTACTCGGGAGGCTGAGGCAGGAGAATGGCGTGAACCCGGGAGGCGGAGCTTGCAGTGAGCTGAGATCCGGCCACTGTACTCCAGCCTGGGCGACAGAGCGAGACTCCGTCTCAAAAAAAAAAAAAAAGAAACAAGTTTGAGACTGTAGTGAGATGTGATCATGCCACTGTGCTCTAACCTGGCTGACACGGAAATGCTGTCTCTAAAAAAAGAATACTTTTTGTGATGAAAATTTAAAAGTTAGATCATTTAGTATATTTGTAGTACACCCTATTTCTTGGCATACATACTCATTTATCAATGATATGTTTATATCTTATACAGATTTAAAACATTGTTCTTTGTGTTGAATTATGGTGCAATGAGGATGGTAGATAAAACTAAAAGAAGTGGAATGGTCCTTTCTGTCATTCACATACTTAAAAGGGGTCCTTTTGCTCTTTTGACATTCTCACTGTTTTCAACACCTAAACATTTATCTTGGGAAAAAGGAAATCTTACGATGTTAATGTTGTTACTTTAATATGCATTGTACTCAACTATCAGGGGCATAAGGAAGGAAAAACTGTGTCAAGGAATTCAGAGACCACTCTATGGAGGCATCTTAACTCTTACATAGTTTTTATCCAAATAGAATTTTAAGGGAAACAATTTACATCTTTCCTCTGTATTCATCTTCTTATAGATCAGGTATCAGCAAACTTTCTCTATAAAGGCCCAAATAGTGACTCTTTTAGGCTTTATTGGACATACACTCTCTGTCACAGCTACTCACCTTTGCCATCATAGCACAAAAGTAGTCAAAGTCAAATGGGTATCGCTGTTCCAATAAAATTTTACTTACAAAAACGGATGACCCGCTCATAGATCAGTTTGCTGACCCATATTATAGGTCATCAGAAATTAGGAGGCAGCGTAATAGGTTAGTAATAGTCCATAATAATGGATAGGTTAATAACATGACCCTTGGACAAAATAAGGGTTTGAATTGTGGTCCCATTACATACTTGCCAAGTGACTTTGGGCAAGTCTTTGAGCTCAGTTTCTTCTTCTCTAAAAAGAGACTTTCTGTTACAGGATTCTTGTAGGAATAACCTGAAAATGATGCATGTAAAACCCTTTGCACACTGTGTAGCACACAGTAAGCACTCAATAACGATACTGTATCTACTGTTACAGTGGTAATGTTATGGTGGTAATTTTAAGTGTATGGTGTAGGCTTGCTTCCGTGGAGCACTGACCTGACATCTCATCATTATACTGCCACCAATTAGCTATGTGATCCTAGGTCTTGAAGTGGTTCTCAGCCCTGCTGCACAGACCCTGGAACATTTTAAAAATACAGGTGCCTAGGTCCCAACCCAAACTCACTAAATTAGTGAGTCTAGCATCCCTGGTAGTGAGACCTGGAAAGCTGTGTTTTTTAAGTGCTCCTGGAGATTCTAATGAGTGGCTATCTGTGGACACCATTGGGCTCGTTGATCTTTAAAAGCCTTTTTGAAGTCAAAGAACCAGTGATTTTCTTTTGTCAAAAGATATTGCATACTTTTTAGAGACAAGGTCTCTGTTTGTCACCCAGGCTGGAGTGCAGTGGCCAGTTCCCCCATGCCCGCCTCAGCTTCCCAAACCACTAAGGTTACAAGCACGAGCCACCATGCCTGGCCTGTGTACTTGTTCTTTTATTAGAATACTCAGGGTATTAAAGAAGAGGTAAAAATGTCTGATATTTTTGCACATTATTTCAGGGTTCTGAGAAGCCATGGTCAGTAATTTATATCTGAATCATAAATAGAACTTTCTATAAGCTGTTACAGAGCATCTCCCTCATATTTTTTTTCTGATTATATAGTCTATTTTCATTACAGAAATTTAGAAAATACAGAAAACTATACACAGAAATCACAAGAAACCCCACTATTCAGAATTAACCACTGTTTACTTTTTTTTTTTTCCTGATAAGTTCTAATTTGATTTCACTGTGGTCTGAGAGACAGTTTGTTGTGATTTCTGTTCTTTTACATTTGCTGAGGAGTGTTTTACTTCCAATTATGTGGTCAATTTTAGAATAAGTGCGATGTGGTGCTGAGACCTGTTGATTTGGGGTAGAGAGTTCTGTAGATGACTGTTAAGTCCGCTTGGTCCAGAGCTGAGTTCAAGTCCTGAATATCCTTGTTAATTTTCTGTCTCGTTGATCTAATATTGACAGTGGGGTGTTAAAGTCTCACGTTATTATTGTGTGGGAGTCTAAGTCTCTTTGTAGGTGTATAAGAACTTACTTTATGAATCTGGGTGCTCCTGTATTGAGTGTGTATATATTTAGGATAGTTAGCTCTTCTTGTTGCATTGATCCCTTTACCATTATGTAATGGCCTTCTTTGTCTCTTTTGATCTTTGTTGGTTGAAAGTCTGTTTTATCAAAGACCAGGATTGCAAACCCTGCTTGCTTTTTTTTTTTTTTTTTCCGTTGTTTGCTTGGTAGATCTTCCTCCATCCCTTTATTTTGAGCCTATGTTTGTCTTTGCACGTGAGGTGGGTCTCCTGAGTACAGCACATGGATGGGTCTTGACTCTGTCCAATTTGTCAGTCTCTGTCTTTTAATTGGGGCATTTAGCCCATTTACATTTAAGGTTAATATTGTTATGTGTTAATTTGATCCTGTCATTATGATACTACTGGTTATTTTGCCCATTAATTGATGCAGTTTCTTCATAGCGTCAGTGGTCTTTACAATTTGGTACGTTTTTGCAGTGGCTGGTACCGGTCGTTTCTTTCCATGTTTAGGGCTTCCTTCAGGAGCTCTTGTAAGGCAGGCCTGGTGGTGACAAAATCTCTCAGCATTTGCTTGTCTGTAAAGGATTTTATTTCTCTTTCACTTATGAAGCTTAGTTTGGCTGGATATGGAATTCTGGCTTGAAAATTCTTTTGTTTAAGAATGTTGAATATTGGCCCCCACTCTCTTCTGGCCTGTAGGGTTTCTGCTGAGAGATCCACTGTTAGTCTGATGGGCTTCCCTTTGTGGGTAATCTGACCTTGCTCTCTGGCTGCCCTTAACATTTTTTCCTTCATTTCAGCCTTGGTGAATCTGACAATTATGTGTGTTGGAGTTGCTCTTCTTGAGGAGTATCTTTGTGGTGTTCTCTGTATTTCCTGAATTTGAATGTTGGCCTGCCTTCCTAGGTTGGGGAAGTTCTCCTGGATAATATCCTGAAGAGTGTTTTCTAACTTGGTTCCATTCTCCCCATCACTTTCAGGTACATCAATCAAATGTAGATTTGGTCTTTTCGCATAGTCCCATATTTCTTGGAGGCTTTGTTCATTTGTTTTCACTTTTTTCTCTAATCTTGTCTTCTCGCTTTATTTCATTCATTTGATCTTCAATCACTGATATCCTTTCTTCTGCTTGATCATATCAGCTATTGAAGCTTGTGTATGCTTCACGAAGTTCTCGTACTGTGGTTTTCAGCTCCATCAGGTTATTTAAGGTCCTCTCTACACTGGTTATTCTATTTAGCCATTCGTCTAGCCTTTTTTCAAATTTTTTTGCTTCCTTACAGTGGGTTAGAACATGCTTCTTTAGCCTGGAGAAGTTTGTTGTCACTGACCTTCTGAAGCCTGCTTCTGTCAGCTTGTCAGACTCATTCTCCATCCAGTTTTGCTCCCTTGTTGATAAACAGTTGTGTCCCTTTGGAGGAGAAGCAGCGTTCTGGCTTTTGGAATTTTCAGCCTTTCTGCTCTGGCTGGGTAGATAAAACCTCACAAAGATAAGGTTTTATCTGCCTTTGGTTTTTGATGTTGGTGACCTACAAATGGAGTTTTGGTGTGGATGTCGTTTTTGTTGATGTTGATGCTATTCCTTTCTGTTTGTTAGTTTTCCTTCTGACAGACCGGCCCCTCAGCTGCAGGTCTGTTGGGAGTTTGCTGGAGGTCCACTCCAGACCCTGTTTTTCTGGGTATCACCAGCAGAGGCTGCAGAACAGCAAATATTACTACCTGATCCTTTCTCTGAAAGTTTTGTCCCACAGGGGCACCCGCCTGTGTGAGGTGTCTTTCGGTCCCTCCTGGGAGGTGTCTCCCAGTCAGGCTACATGGGGGTCAGGGACCCACTTGAGGGAGGCAGTCTGTCCGTTATCGGAGCTCGAATGCCATGCTGGGAGAACCACTGTTCTCTTCAAAGCTGTCAGGCAGGGCTGTTTAAGTCTGGAGAAGCTGTCTGCTGCTTTTTGTTCAGATATGCCCTGCCCACAGGTGGAATCTAGAGAGGCAGTAGGCCTTGCTGGGCTGCAGTGGGCTCCACCCAGTTCGAGCTTCCCTGCCACTTTGTTTACACTGTGAGCATAGAACTGCCTACTCAAGCCTCAGCATGGCAGATGCCCTTTCTCCGGCCAAACTTAAGCATCCCAGGTCGGTGTCAGACTGCTGTGCTAGCAGCAAGCAAGGATCCGTGGGCCTGGGACCCACTGTGCCAGGCACGGGAGGGAATCTCCTGGTCTGCTCATTGCAAAGACCATGGGAAAAGCGCAGTATTTGGGCAGGAGTGTACTGCTGCTCCAGGTACAGTCACTCATGGCTTCCCTTGGCTAGGAAAGGGTAATCCACCAAACCCTTGCACTTCCTGGGTGAGGCGATGCCCTGCCCTGCTTCAACTCACCCTCCATTGGCTGCACCCACTGTCCAGCCATTCCCAATGAGATGAACCAGGTACCTCAGTTGGAAATGCAGAAATCACCCATCTTCTGCATCAGTCTTGCTGGGAGCTGTAGACCAGAGCTCTTCCTATTCGGCCATCTTGGAAGTGACCCACCTCAACAATGTATTTTTTTAAAGTGTTGTGTTTTTGTTTTGGAGCAGCTTTATTGAGGCTTAATACACATGTAATAATAAAATTCACTAATTTTAAATATACAGTCTGTATGTATGTTAAAATGTGTATATTTTGTCATTTTGACAAGTGTAAAAGTTATATAACAGCCACCATATTCATAATGTTGAATATTTTCACCACCTCAAAAAATGTCCTTGTTCCCCTTGGTAGTGAGTCCCTTTCCTCAATCCCATGGTCCTTGGCAGCCATTGATCTGCTTTCTGTTACCATAGTTTTGTCTTTTCTAGAAGTTCACGTAAATTGGAATTGTAGAGTATGTATATGATCTTTCATGACTGGCTTTTTTTACTTAGCATAATCTGCAGCTTGATTTTAGAAACTACATAACGGTGCATTGTCTGAATGTACTATGATTTATTTAACCCATTTCATGTTATTAGATCCCAATATATTGCTAATGTAAATAATTCTGTGATCATCTCCCTTTACATAAATTTCTATGTGCATCTCTAATTATATCCTTAAGATGAATTTCCACAGTTGGAATTGCTGATCAAGAGGTAATAAACATTAAGGCTCTGGATTCGTTTTGCCAATTTGCCCTTCAAAAAATTGTATCTTTTCTCCCATGTTTTATAATCATCACCACTGATGATAATTTCTCTCTAGAACAAAAAATAGCCATTTTCTGAGATACTTCTCTCAATCTGTATCTTAAGCTTTCCTTCTTTCTTCTTACCAGGTAACCGCCAGAGTATATTTAAGAGCATAAGCTAAGTAAATTATACATTCATGTACTAGGAGGGCTTTCAAACTGTAATGTGTGTATCAGTCATTTGGGGAACATGTTAAAATGCAGCTTCTAATTCAGTAAGATGGGAGTAGAACCTGAGAGATTCTACTCCAGTATTTTTAATAAGCTCCCAGTAATGCTGATGCTGCTGATTTGTGGATCACATTTTGTGTAGCAAGATGCTAGTACATTATGTAGTTGTTATTCTTATATTTATGAAGAGTTTCTGGAGAAATCTTTATGCTATAATGTGCAATGAAAAATGCACTTCAGAGTGTGTTTGTGTGGTATATTTCAACTATATGACTGTATATATGCATTGAAGAAAAATTGGAAAGGAATATACAGTCATGTTAACTGCACCTATTACAACTGTTTACAAAATTTATAGGTAGTTTTCATATCCATCTTTACACTTTATAGTTGTGCACAATCAGCATATCTTACTTTACAGGGAACCTAATAGACTTTGTCGTTACTTTATTTTCTAGCAGTACTAATGAAGATGAGGATTTGAACCCTGAACAGAAGATAGAAAGGGAGAAGGAGAGACGGATGGCTAACAATGCCAGAGAACGCTTACGCGTGCGGGATATTAATGAAGCATTCAAAGAGCTTGGCCGAATGTGTCAACTTCACTTGAAGAGTGAAAAACCCCAAACAAAACTCCTTATTCTTCATCAAGCTGTGGCAGTCATCCTTAGTCTAGAACAGCAAGTCAGAGGTAAGTAGGTTCAGCTGAGATGTATCAGACGGGCAGACATTTCTGTTTATAGTTGCTCTTCTGCTTGGGGAAGTTGTTATTTCTCCCAGTACTTCTGCTACTGTATCATCAGGGTCGTTTTTCTTGTATTCTCACCTCTGTCTCACTGTATTACCCAGTATCTGTGGGCTCAGTGTTCTCAACCATTAGAGAGTAATTCTGTGAAACAAAGCAGAGAACAAACAGCCTCTACCTGCCGCTCAGCAGTAGTGCTTTGTGTCCCTTTGCTCTGGTTGCTTCTGATCTCTCAGCCATCAAATTTACCTGCCTGGACCTGCCCTCCTCCCTGCTCTTTATGTGTTTCCTACTTCTCTGTATTCATTTTCTTGCCTGCTCTACTTTAGAGTATCTACCATGCCCTGCTGGTTAATAGGATGCCTTGTCATGGTCCCTTCTGCCTTTGCCAGATACCTTTACACCCATATAAATAAGGTCTCAGGGCTTCTTTGTTGACCCCAGACCAGAAACACCAAAAACTTTTTGGGCTAACATACACTGGCATGCCTGTGTGTCCTTAAGGGCAAAACAGCTCACCCGCTGCTGACTCACTTTCATTTTTCAGGAATTTTGTTGCAGCCTTGAAGAACCTTAGAAACTTCATTTGTTCAATGTGTATTTATTGCATAGCTCCTGTGTTCCAACCAGCTATGTCCTAGACCCTGGGTTATCAAATAATAGAAACTTCTTGTCTTTAAGAGGTTTTACCATCAAGCTTGAGTTTCTCCATATACTTACATATTGTCTTAAAATATCCTAAGCCTTTTTGCAGGGAATTCATAGATGGGGCCCTAGGTTCCAGATCTGACCACTAGTCTCTCTGAGAGGAATTCTTTCGATTTTGTGTGAAGAAGATTCAAAAAAGAATAGGGTGGGCAGATGCTTGAAAACTACAGCCATGGAGCCTCAGCATAGATTGCAGAATGAGTACTCTTTCTTAGGAAAACCAGAGTTAGAAAACTTAAACAAACTTGCAGAAATAGATACAGTAGTAGTTAATTCATCCACTTCCCTCCAATATATTTAATGAATAAGAATGAGAGATAGATCATTTTGTGTATAATCAACCTAATATTAAAAATGGATACTTGCTCCTCTTCTCCCAAGGTCCTTGAAATATCTGTGGAGTATAAATGTTAATGAAACCTAATCTTCAAAGAGTTATAGACTCCCTTGGGATATCCATGAGGAGGCAGATTGTTACCCACTCACCTGTGGCAGAAGCAGTGGTTCCTTGAACTACTGATACCTCCTGTCACTTTACTAATGTTTTTTTTTTTTTCCTTGAATTATGTCTGACACCCTTTGTCTCGCTCTGAAGGCAGCCAAGGCACCTATGTTCAGTGGTTCAAGTACACTCATCCTCCTGCTCTTCAGCCTGGGATATCTTCTACCCTGACTTCACCCAGCCATTTATTGTTAAAGCCACTGCCTCCATCTCAGCTGTGAAAGTCTTACTGTCTGGTCAACAGGAGTACCAGAATTTATTCTAATATGCAGCACCTTTTCCTCCTATAGTGCATTAGAATCAGAATGCAGTCATTTGTGTTTTAAAAAACTTTTTTTTTTTAAACACAGAGATACCTACTTCATCTCTAAGCCATTAAAACGAGAAATACTTCTGTGTTTGTAAAACACAAACATAAATAAATAAAACATAAATTCTACCATGCCTAGATGGACCTTATTCATTTGTAACATTGGAATTTGCAGTGGTTCCATGCGGGCACCTAGAACAGAAAAGCTGAGTCTGAGAGAAGATCTATCATCTAGGCTTTCTTACTACTGACTTTCTGGTCTGTTATGGGTACTGACTATTTCATACAGTTCTGCAAAGCTCTGTCTAAGGAGTCTTTGACTGATGAGAGTTTGAACAGATTTCAAATACACTGAACTGTAACTTCGTTAGGGATTGCTTTGATGTTCAGAAAAGCCTACTTCTCCCCTGCCTTCAGGCTGGGCTTGAAGCCTTGTCTTAGGACTTTACATAAAAGCCCAAGGATCTTTGTAAGGTGTGTATGTATGTATGTATGTATGTATGTAGAGATGGTCTCATTGTTGCCCAGGCTGGTCTTGAAATCCTGGCCTCAAGCATCTATAGGCTTGAGCCACCATGCCTGGGCTCAGGCTCCTTGAAGGACACTATGGTGGCTGTCATACAGGGTGTAGAACCCTTCATACAGGCCACAATACCTGTGCCTTGTCTTTGGCAACACCTTCAAAGTTTTGTATAGCCACTGTCTTTTTCTTGATTTACCTAGAGTTTTGAGTTATTTTGGTGACTTGATCACTTTTGAGAGCCTCTTCATCCCTACAGGGACCCTCCTTCGCAGTCCCTGATCCAGCCCTTTCTATTAAAACAGCTTTTGTTTACATGACCTATTTGGGCATCCTCTGCACTCTGGCTTCCCTTCTGGTTTGGGATGATGCTTCAAGACTGTATCTGATTGTGACCCAACCTGTCACAATCCCTGGATAAGTAGTTTTACCAGGAGGCAAGCTGACCCAGGTCTAGCAGTTCATCCCAGAGAAGAGTGAGAAGAGTGGTGTCTCTTGTAAGCATCAGATTGTGCCAGAGCATTTTTTGTGCCTTGTTGCCCCACCTGTCAAACCCTAAGTCCCCACTGCCAATTTAAGCTTTTCCATTTTCCTGACTACATTATTTGTACCTTTGCCATTTTTATTCCCTAGCAGATAAAACAAATGACCTTCAAGTTTGTACTGTTGGCATTACTCAGGACTCAGTGGTTAAACATTTCCTCCTCTCAAGCTCTTTCACAGGTCAGCTCAGTCAGCTCACTGTTCTTTCGATAATTTAGTGATAAGAGAACTATTAGATTTTCAGTTTCCTATTCTCCAAGTGAGTTTGAAGATAAATGGTCTAGGACAGTGGTTTTGAAATCTGGCTGGTCCCAGAAGCACCTGAAGCTTTTCTTTTCTCAAACATTTCCAAACCTTACCCCCAGGGGATTCTGGTGCAATGAGATGGTTAAATGTGGTAGACTTAGCATATGCGTTGATAATACTGCAGTCCCACTAAAATAAATAAAAATGACATTTATTTTAACCCACAGTTACAGATGAGAGAGGAGACCATAGCAGATGAAATAGCAAAAGCTGCATGTAGGATAGAAAGTCGATGGAATAGTGGTACTTACTTACTTGTTTCTAAGTACCAAAGAATCCATGTCTCAAGAGTGGTAAGATCTAATCTTGTGCTAAACATATTGATTTCTTAAATGCCCTGAAGTTAAAATACATAATCATGAAATTTCAGGGCATTAGGGTAAAAACAATACGCTAAAGCTTCTGGAGATAAAATATAAATAGCTTACAGATAAAGAAACAAGAATCAAAATATCATCAGCGTTCTGGACAGTAGTACTGGATTCCAGGAGATAGTGGAGCAGTACCTTCAAATTTCTGAGGAAAATAATTTCAACCTAGAATTCTTTTTTTTTTGTTTTGAGACAGAGTCTCACTCTGTCACCCAGGCTGGAGTGCAGTGGTGTGACCTTGGCTCACTGCATCCTCTGCCTCCTGAGTTCAAGTGATTCTCCTGCCTCAGCCTCCTCCGTAGCTGGGATTACAGGCACATACTACCATGCCCAGTTAATTTTTATATTTTTAGTAGAGACAGGGTTTCACATGTTGACCAGACTGGTCTGAAACTCCTGACCTCAGGTGATCCCCTTACCTCAGCCTCTCAAAGTGCTGAGATCACATACATGAGCCACTACACCCGGCCGGTTTCAACCTAGAATTCTATACATTGCCAAGCAATCAAAGGTGAAAATAGAATGAAACTATTCCACATAAGCTGGGTGTGTGCCTGTAGTCCCAGCTACTTGGGATGTTGAGTCAAGAGAACCACTTGAGCCCAGGAATTTGAGGCTGAAGCGAGCTATGATCATGCTGCTACACTCCAGCCTGGGTGACAGTGCCAAGTCCACCCTGTCTCTAAATAAAAATTAAGTTGGCAGCTGGGCGCAGTGGCCCACACCTGTAATCCCAGCACTTTGGGAGGCTGAGGCGGGCAGATCACGAGGTCAAGAGATCGAGACCATCCTTGGCAACATGGTGAAACCCCGTCTCTACTAAAAATACAAAAATTAGCTGGGTGTGCTGGTGCACACAAGAAGTCCCAGCTACTAGGGAGGCTGAGGCAGGAGAATTGCTTGAACCTGGGAGGCAGAGGTTGCAATGAACCAAGATTGCGCCACTGTACTCCAGCCTGGCGACAGAGCGAGACTTCATCTCAAAAAAAAAAAAAAAAATTGAGTTGGCTGGGCACAGTGGCTTATGCCTGTAATCCCAGCACATGGGAGGCCAAGACAGGAGGATCGCTTGAGCCTAGGAGATAGCTTGAGACCAGCCTGAGCAACATAATTAGGCCCCATCTCTTAAAAATTTTTAAAAATTAGCTGGGCATGGTGGCTCACATCTGTAGTACCAGCTACTTGGGAGGCTGAGATGGGAGGATCACTTGAGCCCTAGAAGATTAAGGCTGCAGTGAGCTATGATGTAGGACCACACTCCAGTCTGGGCAGCAGAGTGAGAACCTATCCCAAAGAAGAAAAAAAAAAAGATATTTCAGATATGCAAATCCTTTAAAAATTTACCTTCCTCGTACATTCTTTTAAAAAATAGAGACAGAGTCTCACTGTGTTGCCCAGGGTGGTCTCAAACTCCTGGCACAAACGGTCCTCCCGCCTCAGCCTCCCAGGTAGTTGGAACTGCAGGCATTAGCCACCACACTTGGCTCGTGTATATTTTTTCAGAAAGCATCTGGAACATATACTTTAGCCTAATAAGTGCATAATCAACAAAGACAAATGATATAGAATCCAGGAAACAAAGGATTTAACATAGAAAAACAGCAAAAAGACAAAGAGCTACTGGGCCTAGAGAGCAACTAATCCATTGAAAATTGAATATTATTAGCAGCAGAAGAAAGGTTTCCAAGGAAAGAAAATGGAATTAATTGATAATACGATGTGTACAAGATTAGGAAAATATATTGATAGGCATTTGTTAGATCTCTTGGAGCATTCAATGGTGAGGTTGGGGAGATGGAATTTGCATTACTAACAAATGAAAAAACAGGTAACTAACTATAGGAAAAATAAACAGTTATATGAGCAAGGGAGAAATTACTGTAAAAAAAGTTCTTTCTTTTTTTTTTCCAAGTGAAGGTCAGATGGGCAATGTGCTGAGGTCATAACAAATTTGAGAGGGTGGCACATCTCACACACACTCGTGAACACCCAATCATCATGCTCACAAACTACAAAAGGATCAAATCTTTCCTCCTTCCCTCCTTCCCTCTCTCTCCCTCCCTCTCTCCCTCCCTGTCTCTCCCTCCCTGTCTCTCCCTCGGTCCCTCCCCCTCTCTCTCTCTGTCCCTCCCCCTCCCTCCCTCCATCTCTCTCTCTTTTTCTTTCTTTTCTTTTCTTTCTTTTTCTTCTTTCTTTCCTCCTTTTCCTTTTTCTTTCTCTCCTTTCTTTTTGTCTTATGCTTTCTTTCTGCCTTTGTTTCTTTCTTTTTCATTCTTTCCTTGTGTCTTCCTTCCTTCCTTTTTTTTTTCTTTCTCCTTTCCTTTCCTTTTTTTCTTTTCTTGTCTTGTATTTTCTTTTCTTTCCTTTCCTTTTCTTTCTTCCTCGGGGTTTTGCTCTCTTGCCCAGGCTAGAGTGCAGTGGCACAATCATGACTCACTGCAGTCTCAACCTCCCAGACTCAAGTGATGCTCCTACCTCAACCCCCTAAGTAGCTGGGACTACAGGCAGGTACCAGCACGCCTGGCTAATTTTTAAATTTTTGTAGAGACAGTGTCTCACTATCTTGCCCAGGCTACTGTAAAATTCTTACCTCAGCAGCTATCTCCATGTAGTCGTAATAACATAAATATTTTCCTAGTCATAATAATGTCAGAAGTGACTAGTGAGCCAAAAGTTTTGCTATAAACATGTTGCAAAGTTAATGTTATAAGAGAGTCAAGTCCTCAGCTACATAAGAAGTCAATAGATTGAATTCCCCTAATTGAAATTTTGGAAGACATATTTCTCATGCCCTGCAGGTCATGAGAAGTACCAGATCTTTCTGGCTACTTAACACACGTTTGCCATGGTCTTCTGTCTCACACCAAGAGGTATAAAGGAGTAGCCTTAGCTTTTTTTGAATCAAAGTTGTTTATTTACTTCACATTTCCTGGAGTCTGCCATAGTATTGTTCTTCCTGCCAGAAGTGTTCTTTGTCTGTCTGACTCTAGGAATCTGGAAAATCTTGCCTAATTTACTGAGTTTTTGGTGCTGGTCCTTCCCAGCATTTCTCATCATGTCTCCTAGATGCTGATGTGATAGAGTCACTGTTAGCTAAGAGCAATTTTCCATTATAAAGAGAAATGTGAGCCTTTTTTCAGTTGGAAAAATTTCACATCTCACATTCTCCTCTTTAAGTTTTACATACTAATTTATACCCTCTTCTCAGTCTCTCGGGTCATTATATGAGACTTTAACCTCCACAGTCTTTCTTTTATTTTTTTTTTTTGGAGACAGAGTTTCGCTCTTCTTGTCACCCAGGCTGGAGTGCAATGGCGTGATCTCGGCTCACTGCAGCCTCCGTCTCCCTAGTTCAAGTGATTCTCCTGCCTCACCCTCCTGAGTAGCTGAGATTATAGGCACTTGCCACCATGCCCGGCTAATTTTTTGTGTTTTTAGTAGAGACCATGGAGGCCGGTCTCAAACTCCTGACCTCAGGTGATCCGCCTGTTTTGGCCTCCCAAAGTGCTGGGATTACGGGCATGAGCCACTGCACCCGGACCATAGTCTCTTACAAAAAACAAACTGATGAAGGACAAACTCTTACTTGTTAGAGGTGCACAACTACTTATTAAGAAAGTAGCTCTTAATATTTTTTACATAATGATGAACATGATATTTTCTCCTACTAGTTATCCTGATACATTAACTAAGAGTATATCTTTCTTTCTTCATTCATTCATCCTTCTTATAGTTGTATAGGCTCTATGTCTTTCCATAAATACAAGGGCTTAGAAAATTAGAACTCTAAAATGAAATTTTATTAATATGCATCACTGGTAGTCAGGAGTCAGCTAAGTTTACTGTAATGAAGTTTTGTTTACTTTTTAAAAACTTCAATGTGAGCTATAAATGTTGATTGAAATATATACATTCAAATTCACTTTTACCTTACTTTAAAGGGAAAGCCGGCACAGTGGCACTTGCTGGTAGTCCCAGCTTTTTGACAGGCTGAGGTGGGAAGATCCTTTCAGCCCAAGAGTTAAAGGCAAGCCTGGGCAACGTAGTGAGACCCTATCTCTGAAAAAATGGTCGGGGGTGGGGTGGGGACATGGAAAAAGGAGAGCTGTAATAATGATACATTGGCTATGCCCTCATTTCAAGAAAATCTGACATAAAATATAACTTCTAAAAAATACTATTTTCATTCCAACTGATTACAAATGATCCCTTTATATTATATTCATTAGGGCATTTTAATCCATTTATAAAAATATGTGGAGCAACTTTTAACCTATACTATATGTTATAATCAAATAATCAAATAAAAAGCTATATCAGAAGCTATGGATATCTTGGGCTTAAAACTCATTTTTTAAAAAATCCAACAGAAATAGTAGTGTGTAAGTAGATTTTGATCCAGTGGGTCTTTGATCTGATGGATTTTCTTTCCCTTTATTTCTCACAATAGCACCCTATTTCTTCTTTTTCTTTTCTTTTTTTTTTTTTGAGACAGTGTCTCCCTCTGTCATCCAGGCTGGAATGCAGTGGCGCAATCACTGCACCCTTGACAACTCTTGGGCTCAAGTGATCCTTGTACCTCTCAGCTTATTCTTTAACCTCTTTTGAAAATGCCCATGTCACAGATCCCATGTGGTCTTCTTTGTTATCTTTTATAAGAAGCAGCAGAGGTTTTTACCACCCTTTTAATAACACCTCCAGCAATAGAAAGACCAACTCATTCATCTCGTTTCACATATATATCAAAGTAGAAAAGTAACATGTGCACCAGCTATCTCTCCCTCTCCCTTGAACTGGCACATTTCCTATAGAAGAGGGGTCCCCAACCCCTGTGCCCCGGACCAGTACCAGTGGCCTGTTAGGAACTGGACTGGCTGCACAGCAGAAGGTGAGCAGAGAGCAATCCAGCGAAGCTTCATCTGTATTTACAGACACTCCCCATCATTTGCATCTCCACCTCCTGTCAGATGAGCAGCAGCATTAGGTTCTCATAGGAGCGTGAACCCTATTGTGAACTGCATATGCGAGGTATCTGAGATCTAGATTGCCTGCTCCTTATGAGAGTCTAATGCCTGATGATCTGCCCTTCTGTCCCATTACCCCCAGGTGGGGCCATCTCGTTCCAGGAAAACAGGCTCAGGGCTGCCACTGACTCTATATTATGGTGACTTGTATAATTATTTCATTTTATATTACGATGTAATAATAATAGAAATACAGTGCACAATAAATGTCATGTGCTTAAGTCATTGTGAAACCATCCCGCTCCCTTCCCCCCATACCCAATTCATGGAAAAATTGTCTTTCACGAAACCAGTTCCTGGTGCCAGAAAGGTTGGGGATCACTGCTTTAGAGGAATAGCTGAGGATATCTCTTACTTTATCCTTTTCTGAACTGGTAACTTTTAGATAAAGCACAGATGTCTCTCTCTAAGTACAAGATGTCAGCATTCATGTCAATTCAGTGTACCGTGTCTTAGCAGGACATTGAAGAGACTTGGTAGCCTAATAACAAGAGCATTTGCCGAAATGTTTGAGTGAAGAGTAGCATTTTGATTTAAATCAAATCAAACCCTAGAAGACTAAATCATGAGCAAAAAAATGAAGAAAACACAAAATGGTCACTTAGAAGTATAAATCTGGAGGCTCAGTTCAATGCTGAGGTTTTGTGTGAGCACGTTGTTTCTTCTATGTGATGATACTTAGTATGGGAACGAAGTTACACAGAGATTGGTAATCCCCACAGAAAGAAAATAACAGCAATTTGTTCAGCTTGAGACCTAGTTTATAACTTCAAACCATAGTGATAAAAATTCTTTCCTCCTGTTTTAGAGAGGAACCTTAACCCCAAAGCAGCCTGCCTTAAGAGAAGGGAAGAAGAAAAAGTTTCTGCCGTATCGGCAGAGCCGCCAACCACACTGCCAGGAACCCATCCTGGGCTTAGTGAAACTACCAACCCTATGGGTCATATGTAAACATCAGCCAGGTAAGTACGGGTTTGAAAAGAAACAACAAGGAAATAACCTTAAGACTCATCTTAAACTGGGTTAGAATCTTTGAACAGAATTCTGTAGTGAGCAGTGGCCATTGTAAAGGTCACATGTAATTTTAAATACAACAGTTTGTCTTTCTGTTACATTGTCAGACTTAGAGAGCCAGTGTCATTTTATACGAAATTACCATTTTCTTCAAAGTGTGACAGTACCTTGTGACTTTGGTTCTTCTGTTCTGAATCGTCATGTTTACTCTCTTACATGAGTATCTTCCTGATCCAAGAAGAAATAATAAAGTGACTCAGCCATCAGAAAACGCTCTTGCTACCACTCATGTTCTTCATTTCTTTATTCAGAAATGCTTGACTATATCATCAACCAGTTTTCTGCTAATTATCTAGCTCTTTGTCATGAAGCCTTTATATATAAAAAAGTTATTACTTCTATTTGGATCAATAATGCAAGTTTATGATATGATGCTTCCTCCCCACTTGCAAGCACATCAGTTAACACCTTCTAGAATCTATTAATGAATTTGAAGTTATTATATATGGTAGAGCCAGAATGCCCTTCTCTCTGGTGGAATTTTACTTGTTCAAGGACTATTCTTTGTATCTTCCTCTTCATGGACTAAACACAATTCAGTTCCTTGTGATTTTTTTTTTTTTTCCTAAAGACGGAGTCTCGCTCTGTCGCCCAGGCTGGAGTGCAGTGGCACAATCTTGGCTCACTGCAGCCTCTGCCTCCCAGATTCCAGCAATTCTCCTGCCTCAGCATCCCGAGTAGACTAGCTGGGATTACAGGTGCGCACCACCATGCCCGGCTAATTTTTGTATTTTTAGTAGAGATGAGGTTTCACCATGTTGGCCAGGCTGGTCTTGAACTCCTGACCTCAGGTGATCCATGCGCCTCAGCCTCCCAAAGAGCTAGGATTACAGGCGTGAGCCACCTCACCCGGCTGGTAACTTCACTTTTATAACCTGCCTTCAGCAGTATGTAGTTTTTTTCCCAGTTTTATCAAGTAAAGGCAGATGAGTGTGGGGTGTGGAACAGAAAAAAATATGAAGTGCAGTTTCATTTGGTCAGTTTTGTGGCTCTCTTAATTTTGAACTGAAAGTCTGGAATTTGATAGAATATTTGATAGATAAACTACAAATATTACTGACTCACCTTTTCCTGAGGGATTTAGTTCCTACCACCACTATATATAGAGGGTCAAATGAGAGCACATACAGGGTCAAACCAGACCACACAGAAGATTTCATTTAGGGTAAAAGAAAGGAAGAGTTAAGGCAGTTATTTCATAAGTCAATTATAACTGTAACATTAGCACACTGGAGAAAACCTCAAACTACCTCCCCCACAAAAAGTAGCCAGCAGTCTAAGAGATTGTACATGTCAGAGACTTTAGGCAAGAGCTAAGCTAGTTTACAGATCCTCTAAAACCTAAATCATTGTTTCATACTCTACAGAAAATATAGACTACTATGAAACAATAAATATTTTTGTTTCAAAAACAAACCTTGAAGTTTTTTTGTTTGTTCGGGATTTTTGTTGGTGGTGGTTTTATTGTTGTTTGTTTGTTTTGAGATAGAGTTTCGCTCTGTCACCTGAGCTGGAGTGCATTGGCGCGATCATCTCGGCTCACTGCAACTCTCGCCTCCTGGGTTTGAGCAATTCTTCCACCTCAGCCTCCTGAGTAGCTGGGATTACAGACATGCACCACCACACCCAGCTAATTTTTTTGTATTTTTAGTAGAGACAGGGTTTCACCAGATTGCCCAGCCTGGTCTCAAACTCCTGACCTCAAGCTATCTGCCCGCCTCGGCTTCCCAAAGTGCTGGGATTACAGGCGTGAGCCGCTGAGCCCAGCTAAAAAATTAACTTTGAAGTTTTAAAATAAAACCATGCCACTATTTATCAGTGCAAAAGAGACTTTCTAAATTGATAGATTATTTCAAAGAAGAGTGATGGGAGAGGTAACTTCTTAAGCTCAGGTCCCAGATAACCACCAAGCTGTGAAAAAGAGCGCTAGTCATTCTGCCCTAACACTTCTCTTGGAGCCTATGTCTTCCTTTTCTTGTCTCGCTCTAGTTAGTTCTACCCATTTCCTCTTGTTTTCTTCCCAGTCTCTCTCTTACTCCTTCAACTTTGTCTTCTCATTCTCATCTCTCGTTTCCTTCTTCTTCCTTCCTGTGCTTTTACTACTTCTGTATTTCATACTGCTTTCATAGCTCTACCCTTATCTCTTTATCATGTGGAAATTTTCTTACTTAGGTTAAAATTAAACTTTGGGCATTCCCACCTATCAAAAAAGGATCAAGAATTCTTTTAAGTTTAAAAAGGCATCAAGATATGAGACATGTAGTGAATGCACTTTGTTCCGTAGGTTGTATAGGCTAGTGTTTGTCATCTTAGAATATGTGCTGAGGTTTCTAATTTCATAAAGATAGTTATCTGGTTTCATGAATTGGATAGCAGATTAAAAGCAGCAAGAGATAGGGCAGCAGGAAAAATGCTACTAGAATCAAAATGGCTAAGACATGACCACAGAATGACTGGTTATAGACATACAAAAATTTGCTATCATGTAATATAGGCCAAGGACCTTTGAATATCTTAGTTTTCCATCCCTAAGAGCATCACTGTGTACCTAAACAATACTGTGGTTATTGTTTAATAAGGAAGTAAAAGTTATGATTCTATTTAAAACTATTGTATTAAAAATTTAGTTAATTTTTAACTAAATAGATATATATTATATATTTACATATATATATGTTTCATTTGGTCAGTTTTGTGGCTCATTTTGAACTGAAAGTCTGGAATTTGATAGAAAAACTACAAATATTAGTAACTCACCTTTTCCTGAGGGATTTAGTTCCTACCACCACTACATATATAGGATCAAACCAGACCACACAGAAGATTTCATTTAGGGTAAAAGAAAGGAAGAGTGAAGGTTGCTAATTTCATAAAGATGGTTACCTGGTTTCATGAATTGGATAGCAGATTAAAAGCAGCAAGAGACAGGGCAGGTGTATATTATATACATCTATATAATTATATATATATATAATAGAGTTAGAGTTACCACTATATATATTATATTGGGAACATAAGTATGTATAGAATTGGTACTAATGGAGTAAAATGTTGTTAATAAATGTTGAGTAAACATTTATTGAGGACCTACTATGTGCCAGGAACTGGGACCAATATGAAAATGAATGCAAAGTGGCCTCTGACCTCAAGTGCTCTCAGTTCAGATGAAATAAATGTAAACTATTAACACAGTGTGGTTGAGTGGAGGCAGCAGCAAATTGAGGGCTTTACTGTTGTCTCACTACTGAGGAATGAATGAGTAGCACCTCAGAGCTCAGTTATTGCCAGCTTGAATGTTGTTAAAATGAAGGTTTGCATCATTGCTGCATCTGTTTTATACTCCTATAGTTTGTGGTTCTGTAATTACATGATCTCCTTTAAAAATCTTACCATATAGCCGGGTGTGGTGGTGCACACCTGTAGTCCCAGCTACTCAGAGACTGAGGTGGGAAGATCACTTGAGGCCAGGAGTTTAAGGCTGTATTGAACCATGATCATGGCACTGCACTCCAGCCTGGGTGATACAGCAAGACACTGTCTGAAAACAAACAAACAAAAAACCTTACCATATGCATCAAGTAAAACCATTTCATTATACCTTAAAAGGAAGAAGTTCATTAAGTCACTTAGCAGACTACAAATTTAGTGCAGACATGGATATAGATGAGGAATACCAGCTTGTTTTGTTGGTGCGAGGGGGAAGGTGTTTTATTTTTAATAATTATGTACTAACTGGTATTGTCCTCTCCCTTGGCTGTCCCTGCCACAGTTCCAGAGTTATCAGTAGGCTAGATAGAAGGTGACCTCTCCTCATAAGGACTTGGACAACTCAGATTATCTGAAGACACAGACCTGACAGGAGGGAGAAGAAAAAACAAAACACTTGAAGCAAGAAACTCAAATGTAATCCTACGATCAAAGCAACTGGTCAACACTTCCATCAGAAGTGAAGATAGGAAGCTCATCAGATAGAACATCAGCCCATGAGATGTTTGCAACAAATCATTTTGTTGCAAGCAGTGTGTCGCTTCTGCACAATCAGAGACTGTCTCGATCTCTCCACTCACCGTGGAAGTTGCCTTGTGCCTAAACTGAATTGACAAACGCATTGTAACTACAAATTTTATTTATTGTTATGAAACTGTAAGGTCTACATATAAAGGGAAAAAGTTAATGTGGAAAGCTGATCTACACTCAGCTGATGCCAGCATACATTAAAGCGGTTCACGTGCAGAGAACAAAGCAGTGACAACCATTGGCCCTTAGCATTCCCGGCATACCTATTAGTGTCTTAAAAAGGAAGGGAAAAGTCTTTTGTTGCCCTCTCCTATCCTTTTGCCATATGAATAGTGTTTTCCATGAAATAGGAAAATATCACTTGGAATAGCATTTCTCTTGCTCTCATTTTTTGATTTATTTTTATTTTCTCTTTGTGGGTGTTATATTTGATTTCTAAATCTGAATAGTTTATGGTCACAGTCCAGCCTCCGTGCAGCCCTGTGTGCTTTGCACATTTACCTTACAGTGGTAAGCAGAGACCATCTGTGACCATAGCCTAGCTAGGATTTTAAAAGGGGAAATTTTGTTCTCTAGGTTTTCCCCCAAATAAACATTGCTTTATTTCTAATAATAACCAAGACTTTTCAGGCTTCTAGATCTCATAGGAAAGCTTGTAACAGCAAAATTGTAAATTACAAGGGAAGAATCTACTTTTTAGAAATTGCTTTGTTTTCCAAGCAGTAAGTACTACATACAGTACTTGTAAAGTGTTAGCTGTAAGTAAGCACAAAATACATTTAAAATACAAAGACGATTTTTTCAGGCTGTGATTATGGTGAACATAACAAAACCCAGTAGTCACCAAGGCAGGTAGTGTGATAAATGAACACACCACTCTGAGGCTAATTACCTAATGGAATACAAGAGCAATGGTCACCCGTGTTTCCTTATCCTAGCCTTTATTTCTCTGTCATTTGGATGGCTGGTCAATGGGGAAGAATTCAGTGGGTGATTTAATCAACTGCAAACCATCTGCCCCTGTCCCAAAATGATGAGCCAGATTAGCATTAAACCAGTATTTGTCAGTCCATCTTAATACTGTTCATTAAGGCACTCTCTGTCTCTAATCCTTAGGAGTTGTTTTGAAAGACATAATCACTTTGAACTTCCATGAAACCTGTCTTCCACCACAACAACCCTGGGATAGAAAAACATGCTAAACGAGGTATCTTGGCTTAATAATTCCTTATAGCCAACATCAACAGTGGCAATCAGCACACAGAGGAAAGGACCCAAATCACTATGTAGCTTAAAGATTTCTGTTAATTTGAAAGAACAAAAACAGGACAGAACTTCTGGTACTCTAATCAGGATGATTCCTAACAAGTCAGTCATTTGTGAATTTAGTGGACTTTTTGGTTACTTTAATTTGCATATATTCTCCAGTTACATCAGACTCTATCTGTGGCCTTGTTCTTCATTTCAGTGTTAATCAGCTAAACAGAAGTTGTTGCTTATGATGTGTGAGTGAACATATGCCACTGCCTGGCCTTTTTTTCTTCAGAGCTTGTTGTCTTTTTCGCTATATTAGACTTTGCAGTATGCCCAGAAGCTTTCCTTCATAAAATAGAAAGAAAAAAACATTTGGCTTATTTTTCACTGTAGCTAGTCTTTTATACAATAATCTTGTAAGAAAATTTCTTGAATTCTAAATATTACTCTTTCTAGATTTTTGAAATCAAAAAGTTTTCAGTAAAAAGTTTCTTACTTTATTTTATTATATTAGGTAGTAAAAATGTAGGGTTATTTACCATAACCTGTTCATTAATATCAGAAATTTACAATAGCATTTTAAGACCATAGTAGGATTCTAGCATACCGTGTAGTACCTATGGAGTATTGTAAGAGCTAATTGTTGGAGATGAATTGCTTCTCATCTTGTTCTCCAGTTTCCATTGTTGGTTTATTGCAGATTTGTATCCTGTGTCAAATTCAAGGTATTATTGATAAACCTTTTCAACCAGCAGCAAGAAGTTCAAATTTTTTTCTGTCACTGTAACAGAAAACACAATATGTATATAACATTTATGTAGCAATAAATGTGCCATCTTTTTTTTAACACAGTAAACTAGTGAGTTTTTTACATTTCTCTTTCTCAAATAATGTATTTTGTTTTCTTTTCTCCATCTCATTCATCCCAGAAACACTCACTGCTTTTCCTAACTGCATTATCTGCATTATCTGGGAAGCCCTTCAGGACAGAATCAGGGTTGTGGAGCTAAGTTGGCAATCTGGTCCGGAGCTTCTCCAGCTTGTGCTTTTCTCCTCTTGCCCGCACTACTGATAGTGGCCTTTTACCCTTTTCCTAAAGATTGACCAAACAGCAATTAGTAGCTATAGAAAATCTACTCATTTGTAGATCTAGAGAAAAATGAAGAAGATGGAAAAAGACTCAAATGAGGCTTTTTAAGTTATTCGTCAAAGCACTTTTCACATTTCCCATACCCTTTCTCACAAAAAAAAGTGTGTCATAATTAGGTAATGGTATTATTTATTGTTTAAAAGTTAAAAGATTAAAAGTTTGCTTTTATCCCAGTTTTTAACTACAAAAAAAGCATAGTGATTATCCATGAGGACTTCATGCCAAGCAAGAACTTCAAACAAACTGGACAAACTTTTTTTGACAGTGAATGACTTTTTGTAGGACCTGTGCATGCGAAACCCATGGTGACTGTCACATACTCTTGGTATGCTGGCAGATTGCTTCTCTTGGTGAATTATGAAATCCACTGTTCACATTGGGTGCCTAACAGAACATTTTGTTTCTTGTGGGATTTAGTGAAAACTGTTAAACTTGTTAAGTTGATTTTATACAAAATGATAGAAATATCTAAGAAGAAAATGTATAATCTTAAGAGCTGAAATGAAATATAGAGACCATCTAGTAAATGACCTCATTAATAGATCTGTGAAAACTGAGACTCAGATTGCATGTCTCTAAGAACACATAATTAGTAACAGATCAAGACGCAACTTTCCCTACAAAACCTCCCTGCCTTTACTTTCTCTTTCTAGATTTCTAGGCCAGTTCTACTCAGTGTCTTCATTTTCTTCCATATTTGTTTTATTTCATGTTTCTCTCCTATAGTTCATGTTTTCTTTCTCCTTGGAAACTCAAAATTTAAACACGTGTGTGTGTGTGTGTGTGTGTGTGTGTGACTTTACAGAATTTGGCATTAAATAGTCCTCGATTCAGATCTGAGCTCAACATCTGATTAACTTCATTTTCTTACCTGAAAAATGGAGATAACATATTAGAATTGTGTAAGTATTGAATGAAACAATGTATAGAAAGCTCTTATGGTTCTTGTCACATAATAAGTACTTAATAAATGATAAATATTTTTAAATAAATAATATTATAACCAACTCCCAGGATGATTCCTCTTCAGCCATCCTGTCAGAGGCAAATGGTAAAATAAACCCCCAGAAGATGTCAACCCATCTTTGTAGGAGTCTACATTCTTTTGCAGCCATCCAATGAAATATTGCATTTCTTTTCAGTGCCCTCCCATGGCTACATTTTAAGAGGTTTTTTTTTGTTTTTTAGACCTTCACATTTCAAGAGTGAGTCTGGTGGGCATGGTGGCTCACGCCTGTAATCCCAGCAATTTGGGAGGCCAAGGTGGGCCGATCACTTGAGGTCAGGAGTTCATGACCAGCCTGGCCAACATGGTAAAACCCCATCTCTACTAAAAGAACAAAACTTAGCCAGCCATGGTGGCAGGTGCCTGTAATCCAAGCTTCTTGGGAGGCTGAGGCAGGAGAATCACTTGAACCCGGAAGGTGGAGGTTTCAGTGAGCTGAGGTCATGCCATTGCACTACAGCCAGAAGAACAAGAGCAAAACTCTGTCTCAAAAAAAAAAAAAGAGTGAGCTAGTAGGCTTTATCCAGTCACACTGTGGGTGGACAGCTGTATCAGTTTGGGTTCTTAAGAAGCAGATGCCAAGAGGAAGTTAGAAGGGCAAAGGATTGCCGGGCGCGGTGGCTCAAGCCTGTAATCTCAGCACTTTGGGAGGCCGAGACGGGCAGATCACGAGGTCAGGAGATCGAGACCATCCTGGCTAACACGGTGAAACCCTGTCTCTACTAAAAAATACAAAAAAAAAACTAGCCGGGTGAAGTGGCGGGCGCCTGTAGTCCCAGCTACTCGGGAGGCTAAGGCAGGAGAATGGCGTGAACCCGGGAGGCGGAGCTTGCAGTGAGCTGAGATCTGGCCACTGCACTCCAGCCCAGGCGACAGAGCAAGACTCCGTCTCAAAAAAAAAAAAAAAGAAGGGCAAAGGATTTATTAGGAGATGTACCTGTGAAAAAGCGGTGAGGAACCAAAAGTGGACACGGATGGCCTTCAGACCATGCTGCAGGTTTGACATTAAAAGAAGGGCATGTAATAAGGAAGGAGGATTAGGCAGGGAGAGCCTCAGGCTGCCTGCAGTTCTGAAGAAGGCCTGAGCAGCCCAGTGGGGGTGTTCTGGCACAAAGATTGCCGACGAAGGAGGCTTATGTTGGGCAGGAATGGCAAAGTAGTATCAGTGTCCCTGTTTTGGTCGGTGATTGACTGGGATTTACCTGAGGAGACTGAGGCCTCAGTTTGAACACTGCAGCAAAAGTGCTGCAGCCAGAAGCTGACAGCTAACCACCCTCCCAACAGGTTATCTGTGAAAGGAGACCTCAGGTGCACCTCATGGCTTCCACAGCACCTCATCTTCTTCCTACAAAAGAGCAAAATAAAACCAAAGGGTCTTCTGAAGTCACTGAGACAATAGCTGATCTCATTGGGCCAATGAGTCTTCTAAAAATTGCAGTTCCTTCTCCTTTGGCATTCCACAGTCAAGTAAACCTACATGTATTATCTGGAAGAATGAATCCCATTCCTCCTCCATCTTCTTTTGCTCTGGTGTGTAATCTGGATACTAGCCCCTAAAGTTACTGTGTTTAGCAACTTCATTTCTCCATGTCTGTTGGGGGCTGGTTTCACGATCCCCTAAGGATAGCAAAATCTCCAGATGCTCATGGCCTTTATATAAAAGGGCACGATATTTGCATACAATCTACACACATCCCCCCACATACTTTAAATCATCTCTAGATTACTCATAGTACCTAATGCACAGTAAATCCTATGTAAATCATTATTATGCTGTATTGGTTTTTCGTCTGCATTATTTTCAGTATTACATTGTTTTGTTCTGAAAACAGGGTCTTGCTCTGTCACCCAGGCTGAAGTGCAGTGGTATGATCCTAGCTTGATGTAACCTCAAACTCCTGGGCTCAAGTGATCCTCCTGCCTTGGCCTCCCAGAGTTCTGGGATTACAGGTGTGAGCCACCATGCCCAGCCTGTAATGGTGGTGGTGGTGGTGGTGTTTGAGACAGGGTCGTACATTATTGCCAAAGCTGGAGTACAGTGGCACATACATGGCTCAACCTCCTTGGCTCAAACAATCCTCCTGCCTCAGCCTCTAGAGCAGCTGGGACCGTAAGAGGGCACCCCCATGCCTAGATAACTTTTTTATTTTTTGTAGAGATGGAATCTCCCCATGTTGACCAGGCTGAGCTTAAACTTAGGGACTCAACCTGTCCTCCCGCCTTGGCCTCCTAAAGTGCTGGGATTATAGATGACTGTGCCTGGCCCCTTGTTAATTTATAATTAGTTTTTTCCCCCCCAATATTTTTGATCTATGGTTTCTTGAATCTGGATGTGGGACCTACATCAGATAAGAAAGGCCAGCTGTATTCTGGTGTTCTTCACAGGACAAGTGACAGTCCCTGCTTGCTGGGTCAGTGGACTGTCCACGCGTCTTTGTGGCCACCTGGTTTAGGAAGCTCACAATGTCCTCATCATTTGGAGGTGTTTCCCTGTGAGTGACCTCAGCCCTAGGCTTTCTTACGTGTGCCTGTACTGGAGCATGTATATGGGAGTAGAAATATCTTTCCTATGTTTGTTACCTTTCTTTAGTTATTGCCAGAAGACAGCCTGGAGGGGTTTTCTGTTCTCTTTGACATAGACCTTCAATCCTTTCCCCAAACTGTCATGTGGTGCCACTGCTGCCTTCTGCCAGGGTCTCCTTTCTCACTCTTGAGGGTCAGTGTTCCACTACGCTGGGTCCCCAGGGTCTCTGAGCCATTTTGTCTTTGGGCTTGGTGAGCACCATGTGCAAGATTTCCAAGTCTTTCAAAGCTTGTGAAAATGTTTGCAATCTGAAAAAATATTACGGTGCCAAAAGAAAAAAATGCAAAATGAAATTAATTTCAAAAACCGTTACAAAAGTCATGCAAAACTGTTATAGCAAAACTAAATTGCTATTTAATGTGGAAATTGAGCTTATTTTAATGTATTTGATCTTATTAAATTTGGTATAGAAGGAATGTACCTTAACACAATAAAGAAGCATCTATGACAAACCCATAGCTAACATCCTAACTCACTGGTGAAAACTTAGAAGCTTTTCCTCTAAGATCAGGAACAAGACAAGGATGCCCACTCCAGCCACTTCTATTCAACATAGTAATCCTAGCTGGAGCAATTATGCAAAAGAAAGAAAAGACAGCCAAACTGGAAGAAGTTTAACTGTCCCTATTTGCAGACAACATAATCTTGTAATACAGAAAACCTTAATGATTCTACCAAAAAACTTAGAACAAATGAATTCAGTAAAGTTGCAGAATACAAATATCAACATACAAAAATTAGTAGCATTTCTATACACTAACAGTGAACTATCTGAAAAAAAAATCAAGAAAACAATCCCATTCAGAAAAGCTAAAAAAAATTAAATACTTAGGAATAAATTAAACCAAAGAGGTGAAAAACTGATACACTAAAAACTATAAAACATAAATTGAAGAAGATGCCAATAAATGGAAAGATACACCGCGTTCATGAATTGGAAGAATTAATGTTGTTCAAATGTCCATACTACTCGAAGTGATCTATAAGCTTAATGTAACCGGTATCAAAATTTCAATGACTTTTTTTCACAGAAATAGAAAATTTTTTTCACTGAAATTTGAATAGAACCACAAAAGACCCCAAATAGCCAAAGCAACCTTGAGCAAAAAGAACCAAACTGGAGGCATCACTCTACGTGACTTCAAAATATACTAGGAAGTTATAGTAATCAAAACAGTACAGTACTGACAACAAAGAAGACACATAGACCAATGGAACAGAATAAAACACCCAGAAGTCAGTCTGTGTATTTACAGAAAATTGATTTTTGACAATGATATCAAGAACACACATGAGGAAAGGACAGTCTCTTCAATAAATAGTGTTGGGAAAACCGTCTGTCTACATGCAAAAGAATGAAATTAGACCTTTATCTCATACCATACACAAAAACCAATTCACAGTGGATTAAAGACTTAGACATAAGACCTGAAAATATAAAATTGCTAGAAGACAACAAGATGAAAAAAAAAAAAAAGAGAAGAAAACAAGACAAAAGCTGTATGACATTGGTCTGGGTAATGGTTTTTTTAATAGGATCCCCAAAAGCACAGACAACAAAAGCAAAAATAGACAAATAATATTATATCAAACTAAAAAGCTTCACAGCAAAGGAAACAATCAACAGTGCAGAGACAACCTGGAAAAAATATTTGCAAGCCACACATTCAGATAAGGGGTTAATATCCAAAACACACAAGTCAATAACAAGAAAACCAAGAAACCGATTAAAAACTGGCCAAGGACCTGAACAGACTTTTCTCAAAAAAAGACATACAGATGGTCAACATGTATATGAAAAAGTGCTCAACATCATTAACCATCAGGGAAAGGTAAGTTAAAACCTCAATGAGATATTACCTCACACATAGTAGAATGGCTATTGTCAAAGATAGCAGGGCACAGTGGCTCATGCCTGTAATCCCAACACTTTGGAAGGCCTAAGCAGAAGGATCGCTTGAACCCAGGAGTTTGAAACCATCCTGGGCAACAAAGTGAGCCCGTCTCTACAAAAAATAAAAATGAACCAGGTATGGTGGCGTGCACCTGTAGACCCAGTGACTTGGAAGGCTGAGGTGGGAAGATCACTTGAGCCCAGGAGTTCGAGGCTGCAGTAAGCTGTGATTGCACCACTGCACTCCAGCCTGGGCGACAGAGTGAAACCATGTCTCAAAAAAAACAAAAAAATGCAAAAAAGCTAAGGTGTTGGCAAGGAAGTGGAGAAGGGGGTACCCTTGTACACTGTCTGTGGGAATGTAAATTACTACAGCCATTATAGAAAACAGTATGGAGGTGCTAGAAAAATAGAAATAGAACTACCATATGCTCCAGCAACCCCACTACTGAGTATATATCCAAAGGAAATAAAATCAGTATGTTAAAGAAATATCTGCACTCCCATGTTTGTTCATTACAGCATTATTCACAATAGCCAAGATACAGAATCAACCTAAGTGTCCATCAGTGAATGAATGGATAAAGGAAGCATGGTATATTTCCACAATTAAATACTGTTCAGCCTTAAAACAGAAGGAAATGCTGTCATATATGACAACATGGATGAGCCCAGAGGATATTATGTTAACTGAAATAGCCCAGGCAAATCAAATACTACATGATCTCATTTATATATGGAATGTAAAAAAAAAAAAAAAAAAAATGAGGCCGGGCACGGTGGCTCACGCCTGTAATCTCAGCACTTTAGGAGGTCGAAGCAGGCAGATCACGAGGTCAGGAGTTCGAGACCAGCCTGGCCAACATGGTGAAACCCCGTCTCTACTAAAAATACAAAAATTATCCGGGCGTGCTGGCACGCACCCATAATCCCAGCTACTCAGGAGGCTGAGGCAGGAGAATTGCTTGAACCCAGGAGGTGGAGGTTGCAGTGAGCCAAGATCATAGCCTGGGAGACAGAGCGAAACTCTGTCTTGGGGAAAAAAAGAAAAATTGAATGCATAGACGCAAAGAGTAGAATGATGGGGCTGGGGGTGGCGAGAGGTGGGGCAGTGAGGGAGCTGGGGAAATGTTGGTCAAAGGGCACAAAATTTCAGCGAGACAGGATAAATAAGTTCAAGAGATCTGTTGTACAACATGGGGACTATAGTTAGTGTATTATATTTTTGAAAATATAATTTTTTGTATGTTCTCACCACAAAAAATTATGTGAGATAATGCATATGTTAATTAGCTCAGTTGAGCCATTCACAATGTATACATATTTAAAAACACTACGTTGTACACAATAAATACATGCAATATTTTTTGTCAATTAAAAAAACTTTTAGGCCGAGCACGGTGGCTCATGCCTGTAATCCCAGCACTTTGGGAGGCTGAGGCAGAAAAATCACTTGATGTCAGGAGTTCGAGACCAGCGTGGCCAACATGGTAAAACCCTGTCTCTAATAAAAAATACAAAAATTAGCTGGGTATAGTATCGTGCACCTGTAATCCCAGCTAATTGGGAGGCTGAGACATGAGAATCACTTGAACTCCGGAGGCAGAGGTTGTAGTGAGCCTGGTCCATAGAGCAAGACTGCACTCCAGCCTAGCCCACAGGGTGAGACTCGCTCTCAAAAAAAAATAAAACAACCAACAACAACAAAAACGTTTAAATCTATTTGATACAACATAGGTTGAGACTTCCAAAAGTCTTAAAAACCATCCTAAGTTCCTTCAGTCCTAGAGTTCTTTCTCAGTCATCGCTGTTTTTGGTTCTCCGGCTTCTTGATAGTCTCCTTGGAAGAAAAACAACTGCATGTTTCCCTCCAAAGGCAAGGGCCATCTCTGTATCTCTGAAGATCTAACCTTCCACCATAGTTTGAATACGTTGGAAACGTAATCCCCCATGCAACAGTGTTGAGGGGGCGCCTAATAAGAGGTCATGAGGGCTCTCCTCCCGGGCTGTTTTGCCCTGCCGCCTTCCACCATGGATGCCACCTTCCACCATGGATGCCGCCTTCCACCTTGGATGATGCAGCACAAAGGCCCTCAACAGATGCCAGCCTCTCCATCTTGCACTTTCCAGCCTCCAGAATTGTAAGAAATAAATTTCTGTTGTTCTTTTTTAATTACTCAGTCTCAGGTATTCTGTCATAGCATCAGAAAACACACTAAGATACCTGCCTAGGCCATGAGGACCCCAAGACACAGCACAAATTTTCTAGAAGCTCTAACCAGACCACCTTTCTCCTACTCCCAAGGTGAGGTCCTTCCTTCCCCTGTCCCTTGCAGCCCTATGGGATTGTTTGCTTTCTCTCATTCTCCGGGCCTTCTGCAGCTCCATTTCCTGCAAGATTGCATCTTTTCTCCTGGATAGTTGGTCCTCGCTGGACTGAGGTGGCAGCCCAGTGCTGGGAGCAGGCCTCTGGCTGGCCTCTGGTCAGTAAGCCAGAGGGGTCACCTTGTCCTGAAAGACAACCCAGCCATTGGCCATGTTTTCCGCCATCTTCTGAGTATTCCCAGTGATGCCCCTCAGCAGTTCAAGACAAGTTGGGTTACACAGCAAGGCAGCACAATAATGAAGCTCCCACTCCTGGCTTGGGCCTGGGCATTAGAAAGCCCTGCCTGCGGGGGCAGGGGGTGCCCTCACATGCAGGAGGCAATGGCTAGTAGCTTCACCAGAGGATCCTCTGCCTACTCGGTCCAGGCCTCCCCCTAGGGCCATCCCGCCTCTTCCTCATTAAAGCCTGTGCTGAAAGGAGCGGGGTTGTTTTTCAAATTCTTTCAGCAGTGAGTTATTGATCAACACTGATAGTGCAAGCCGCTTGATCTCACCCTGAACTGGCAGAGATTAATTAGCTTGATTCCCAAGCATAATTCCTAATTAGGCACGGGAAGAAAGGAAAGAGAACACAAAGGAACTATTCTTCTCCAGGAACCACCGACCTTCTGTCCAGGGGTGGAGGAGGAAGAAACAGGTAAGCATGTCCCAGCACCAGAGTGCTTCTTGCCCAGTCCAAAGCTGGGCAGCCAGCCCAGGAGCACAAACAACACCGAGGATGGTGCCGGTGCCATCCTGCACAGGTCTCAGAAGAAAATGTGCATTTTATTTGTTTGCTTTACTCTCTGCCTAATGATGCACAGGGAAGGCACAATTAAGCAGGAAGCTTTGAAGTACCTGCTCTAGGCTTGCTTGGCCACCAGAGGCTGAGGAAGCAAGCAGGGGAGAATTCAGCTCCATTGGGCTGGGGAAGAAAGGTTGGATGGGGAGGGGGTAGTAGCCCTGAGACTTGAACAGAAAGAGTGAAAGGAACCACTTCCTGCAGCTGAGAGGCAGGAGCCATCTTGTTCTGTTGTGGGCATTTTCTAGAGTGTTCCAGCCAGGACCGGCGGTCCAAATGGCTCTTCCCTGGTGGTGGGTGGGGCAACAGGAGGTAGGAAGGACCTTCGATGTGGCAACCGTGAGGTGTGGCCAGTCAACTTACCCATGCTGAGCTTCCGTTTCTCTTCTGTGAAATGGGGATAATTAACGATCGCATCAGCTTACGTGACGGTTGTGAGAATTAACTGAGGAATTCAGAGACGCATTGCACATAGGAGGCACTTCCTAACCCACCTAAAGAAAGCAAACCCACAGGGCAGCAAATCAGAAACGGATGAGGGCTGACCTCCTCCTTATTCAGTAGCACATGTCTAATAGGCCTGACTGTGTCCCACACATGCTGCCCCTGAGGAAGGCTTATTATAAGGAGCTACAAACAATGTAACCTGGGAAAGACAGTGGACTCAGGTATAGAACAAGAACACCTGCCTGGGCTGACTGGGGACCAGGATGCAGGGAAGGCTGCCTGGAGGGAGTGACATACTCCTGAGTCTGAAATGACGTTTTTGGCCAGTAAACAATGATTTGGTGAAAATGAGTTCACTAGAGGTTAATAAAAATTGGGAGTCCTGGCCGGGCACGGTGGCTCACGCCTGTAATTCCAGCATTTTGGGAGGCTGAGGTAGGCAGATCACGAGGTCAGGAGTTCGAGGCCAGTCTGACCAACATGGTGAAACCCCATCCCTACTAAAACTACAAAAATTAGCCAGGCATGGTGGCACCTGCCTGTAATCCCAGCTACTCAGGAGGCTGAGGCAGGAGAATCGCTTGAACCCAGGAGGTGGAGGTTGCAGTGAGCCGAAATCATGCCACTACAGGTCAGCCTGGGCAACAGAGCAAGACTCTGTCTAAAAAAAAAAAAAAAAAAAAAAAAATTGGGAATCCCTGCTCTCTGCACACTCACACCAAAATGTGTCACCCTTCAATCCCTTGAAGTCTGCTCAGCATCCTGATCCAAACAAGCCACTTTAAAAAGTGCAATTAGGAAACAATAGGGGACATTAGAACACTGGCCGGACTACTGTTGATACCTTTAGATATGATACTGTGGTTATGTTTTTCTAAAAGTCCTTGTCTGTTAGAGATACACACTGAAGTATTTACAGAGAGAATGATACAATCGCTGTCTGGAATCCACTTCAATGCCATCCAGTGTTGGAGGGTGGGGAGTGGGGTTAGGGGGTTTCAAGGAAACAAGATTGGCCCAGTCTATCAGCATTGATGCCGGGTGAGATAGGGAAATGGGGGTTCATTATACACTTTACTTTTGAAAATGAAGTTTTTCATAATAAAAAGTTGAAAGAAAGACAGAAGGAAGGGAGATGGGAAGGCAGGGAAAGGAGAAAGGGAAGGAGAGAAGGAAAAGATTCTGCTCAAATGTCCCTTTGGAAACCTTCCTTGACCCCCACGTTGGCACGGGACGGGGGGAACAGGGAGGCTGTTTTCTGCTCAGCCAGAGCAACAAGGCCCATGAGGAGACAGGAGGGATGTCTGGAGAGCAGTTCCAAGCCACAGAGTCCTTCTGGGGACCATCCACACCATGGAGAGAGAGCAGAACAGGGAGCATAGCACAGACCCATGACATAGCGCTGTGCCCATGACATCAGCTGGCAAAGGGCCACGGAACCAGGAGGGAGGCATTAGAAGGGCGAACACCAGCAGCTGTTGAGTAGCAAGAAATGTGAACCAACTTCTCTACCTAAGGAAGTGGTAGCAGGGCCGTGGAGGTGCAGGAGAGGGACAGGTTCCAGGATTAGAGTGTTTTTTTTTTTTTTTCTTGAAGGGGGAGAGGCTACTGTAGCCGCAGGTACCGAGCATCTGGTGTCTGGAGAGATGCAGCTACTCAAGGCAGTTTCTGATCTGGAACCAGGAAGAGTCTGTTTCCCCATAGGCAAGCAGATGTTCTGGCCTTGGTGCTGGGCCTGCCACCACCAAAGGCGGAGATGCCCCACGTGCCTGCGTCAGGTATGACAGGTCACTCCTGAGTCCTTGGGTCTCCCCAGGCCTTCTCCAGGGCTTCCCAACAGGGCTGAGGTTGAAGAAAACGCTCAAGGTTCACCCCACTGCTCCGACCCTCTCACCAGAAGAGAAGGGCTGTGTCCCAAGAGCAGCCTACTTGGGAAAAGAATATGTGGGGTGACTTGTCCAGATCTGCCCAGGGAGGCTGGGAATGGAGAGAGAGAGGAATCTGCCAACCAGTTGGGGGAAAGTGGATTTTGCAACAACCTTGATGATATTAAATGCTTGGGGGGCCTGGGAAGACCAAATGTTTAATATTTGGAGAAAAGGCTGTCTAAACAAAGTAATTAGGAGGCTCCTTTGTAGTGATATGAAAGAGATGAACTGGGTATACCCGACATCAAAGACAGGAGATTCAGTGGGGAATGAGGCCCACGGCCGGGCGTGGGCAGGCTGGAGGACAGGATCTCACAGTGTGCCGTGGGGGAGGGCGGCCCCTGCAGTGTGCGTGTTTAGTGCTGGGAAACCCCAAGTAACACTTCCCCACTCATTTAACACACTTTCTAAAACCTCTCTCTCAGACGAAGGTTAAACCTCCCCAAAAGCTACTTTTCAAAAGCAACCTTTACCACCAACCACGAGAAACACAGGGACCTGCCTTCCGCTGTTACCATTGGGCAGGAAGTCATTTATGGACCATTCTCTTGCCCAGGATAAACTCAGAAGTGGACACTGAGGGCTGGTTGTGGGTGCCACCAGGCAAGCTAGGGCATCGGAGTTCAGCAGAGCTGGGTGGGAATTCTGCTTCTCCCTCCACTACGTGAGTAACCCTAGGCAAGTCGCTTAGCCTCCCCAAGCATAAACTGTTTTGTTTGTAATATGCAAATAATAAGGGGTGGAGGCATTTTTTTTTTTTTTTTTGAGAAGGAGTCTCACTCTGTCACCCAGGCTGGAGTGCAGTGGCGCAATCTTGGCTCACTGCAATCTCTGCCTCCTGGGTTCAAGCAATTCTCCTGCCTCAGCCTCCTGAGTAGCTGGGATTACAGGCGCCCGCCACTATGCCCAACTAATTTTTGTATTTTTAGTAGGGACGGGCTTTCACCATGTTAGTGAGGCGTTTTCCCAGGACCCAGGCAAAGAGCTGATTCCAGCATCCATGTTGCATCCCCCTCCCGCTGTAGCTGGCGAGCCAGAGCCGGGCACCCACCACAGAGCTTCCAATCCCAGGCCCATTGGAATGCAGGGGGACTTCTGAAGTTCATTTAACCCCAAAATCAGTGATTCTACACCATATTTTGAAGTGTTTACAGGTAAATCATGTGATACTGGTATTTATTTTTAAAATATTCTAGCCCAAAGTACATGGTAGACAAAATAAGAATGTCAGGATGCTGATAATTAGTGAAACTAGATGAAGGTACATGAAAGTTTAATTTTGATTCTCACCTACTTTCATGTGCATTAGGAAACTTTCATAATAAGTTAAAGGAACAAAATAGGCCAAGCTCAGTTGCTCATGCCTGTAATCCCAGCACTTTGGGTGGCTGAGGCAGATGGATTACTTGATGTCAGGAGTTTGGGACCAGCCTAGCCAACATGGTGAAACCCCATCTCCACTAGAAAAATTAAAAAAAAAAAAAAAAAAAAAAAAAAAAGTTGTAGCCAGGCGTGGTGGCAGGCGCCTGTAATCCCAGCTACTCAGGAGGCTGAGGCAGGAAAATCGCTTGAGCCTCGGAGGTGGAGGTTGCAGTGACCCAAGATTGCGCCATTGCACTCCAGCCTGGGTGACAGAGTGAGACTCCATCTCTAAATAAATAAAGGAACAAAATACATTTCAGTCTCGAGCTCCAATTCCCTGCTGGGAGGAGCTGAAGCTGAGCTATGGCACCCGCTGCTTCTTCTCCCTCATCCCTAAATATGTGGGGTGCTGGGTGCCAAGGGAGATCTGAAGATGGCCACCACTCAGACCAGCAGGAGAGGCCAAGAAGGTGGTAAGAAATTACAAGGTATTGTAGCACATGCTCCCCAGGGTGAGGACACAGGACTCTGGGACCTAAGGAGGGAGCAGTTAACTCAGAGAGGGCCCAAGTCACCGAGGACCTGACCGTGGTGACAAAGCCAGTTAATAGGAGCAATGGTTTTGCAACCACAAACATTGGTCTGGGGGACTGCAGGCCCAATGTGGTGGGAGTTTTAGATCAGGGACCCCTCCACTGCACGTGGATTCTTATACTTGCTAAGTTGCACTGAATTCTCACTCAACCCATTTGGAGGCTCTCCCCAAGACAGGAGTCCCTCTGAATTGGCAGGATGTTAAAAGCTTCCTCCAGCCATTGACCCTAGGTCCCCTTGGTAGAAATAAATCAGATTTTCCAGGCAATCCTCAGTTTCACGTCCATTCCCTCATTCAATCAATTATTCAATTACAAATCATTTGTAATATGATTTTATGGTTCAGGAATTCAGGCAGGGCTCAACTGGGCAGTTCTTGTGACCCACATGGCATTGGCTAGGAATAGGCTACCCCAAAGAAAGCACAGTGTAATGGGAGATGGGAAATAGGTTAACACAAAGTTACTATACTACAAGAAAAATCTTCACATCTTCAATCTTCAGTCTTCATGGGTGTGAGTCTTCCCTGGTGGAGAAGAGAGTTCTTTACTAAATTGTATTCCTGTGTTAGCCAGCCAAGCACTCACGGAGTACAGTTGTCCCTTGCTATCAGTGGCAGATTGATCCCAGACA
Source organism: Trachypithecus francoisi (assembly GCF_009764315.1). Taxonomy (NCBI): domain Eukaryota; kingdom Metazoa; phylum Chordata; class Mammalia; order Primates; family Cercopithecidae; genus Trachypithecus; species Trachypithecus francoisi. Next base: position 132,590,457 of record NW_022681468.1, on the reverse strand, counting down.
CTGCCACCCCCAGCCCTGTGAATACCAAAACCCATGGATGCTCAAGTCCTTGATATAAAATGGTATGGTATTTCCACATAACCCACACACATCCTCCCATATACTTTAAATCATCACTAGATTACTTACAAAAACTAATGCAATGTAAATGCTATGTAAGTAGTTGCTACACTGTATTTGCTTAGGGAATAATGACAAGAAAAAAAAAGACTGTACAACTTCAGTACAAATGCTATCATTCATTTTTTTATCTAAATATTTTTGATCCGTGAATACAGAGAGCTGGCTATACAAAGAATGTACAATTTGGTACTTTACTCCTAGTTTAAGTCATCTCTTTCAGCCCATACAGGTTGCCTGGGGCAGGGCAGGGGTGTGCGTGTTGAGTCGGCCCTATACCCCTTTCCACAATGCCTGGTGTCCTTTGCACACAGCTTGCAGGGCTGCCTCCATGGATGGCTGCCTTATCCCCCACCCTTTCTTCAGGGCACCTTCTTTTCTTCAACTCCTTTCCTCTTCTGAGTCCTACCTTTTCTTGTCAGACCAGGGATTTGCCAATAATTCTGGATGGGCAGAGGGAAGGGGCCCTAAGATCCTGCAGATGGAGCATCTGAAAGACAATGAGACGCTGTACACAACCAAGTTGAGCCTCCTGTAAACACACCCTCTGGGTGTCACTATGCGAAAAGAGTTTGTCTCTTTACATTGCACAGCGAAGTGTCCCTCTGATTGTCCTATTGTTGGTGCGTGCATGGATCCAGGAAGAGCAGGTATTTGGACCCAATGAGACAGGTTCATCTCGGTGGTTTGTCTCCTGTGGTTGCTTCGTGCCTGCCCCATATGTATCCACCCGATTACTGGCAGCAATCCCTCCAGGACCCACCTCTGTCTTCGTGGTTTGTGTGTTCTGGTCCTGCTGCTTGGCCCCAGAATACACGCTCCACATCTAAGCTACCCAGTGCCTTATCCCCACGGCTACAGCGATTGGTTTAGGAATGGGCAAATGATCCAATCAGAGTAAGACTGTCTAACATCTGATTCCACTTATCCCGGAGCTAGAAGTCCCACCTTTCCAGGCTCCTCCGTGTTCCTTTCTGCAGCAATGAGGAGGAAGGCTCATTCCCTTCTCAGGGAGCTTGCTGTGGTGTCCCAATCCTGACTGTCCCCTCTCCACCCCCGCCTGTGGCTCCCCTGTCTCCTGGCATTCTAACCTGCCACTGAATTCTTCCCACGCCAAACGCAAGTTAGGAACCTAAGCTCGGACGAAATGCTAGCTTAGACCTCATTGCTACTGAGAAGCAGAAACCACACTTCTTAGTTGGTAGAGGTGGATGTGGATTGGGGCCATAAAATTTCCTCAATCATTGAATAAGGATTTCATCATTTGGACTAACTAAATACATTAGATTATTTATACTAACTAAATAAAATAGATTCATTTTTCGAAGTTTAAAATCGTTTTCAATAGAAACTAAAAAGGCTGTGGATGAGATGGGAGAATCTTTCAACGCCAGACTCTTTCCATCTCCTCCCTAGTATGTATCACTATGCCTTGCCCAGAAAGACTGTAGGGGTGCTCAGAAAAAGCCATGGCTGGTTGATTCCCTGGAAAAAGGGGCGCTGTCCCAGAGAGCTCTGTGCGCTTCCTGCCGACACTGGGGTATAGAGGAGGCAAGTTCCCCACTGAAGGTGAGCATGATTCACTGATTAAAACTAAGAAATTTACTTTGGTATGTTACTGTTAACTAACCTACAGACTTTTTTTCAGATTTCACCATGCTTTCCCCTCTTGTCCTTTCCCAGTTCCACGATCTAGTGCAGGATACCAGGTTGCATGTTAGGATGTGTCCAGTCTGTGACCATTTCTCAATCTTTCCTCATTTTCTCATGACTTCTGACATTCGTTTATTTTTTGAGACTGAGTCTCACTCTGTTGCTTAGGCTGGAGTGCAGTGGCCTCATCTTGGCTCACTACAACCTCTACCTCCTGGGTTCAAACGATTCTCCTGCCTCAGGAGATTTGTTCTGCCTCAGCCTCCCAAGTAGCTGGGATTCTCCTGCCTCAGCCTCCCAAGTAGCTGGGATTACAGGCGCGCACCACCACACCTGGCTAAGTTGTATTTTTAGTAGAGATGGGATTTCACCATGTTGGCCAGGCTGATCTCAAACTCCTGACCTCAGGTGACCCGCCCGCCTCAGCGTCCCAAAGTGCTGGGATTACAGGCGCGAGCCACCTCGCCCAGCCTAACTTCTGACATTTAGAAGCGTACAGGGAGGGATTTTGTAGAATGTCCCTCAATTTGGGTGTGTCTGGTGTTTTGCCAGGAGACTGGGGTTATGCTTTTGGGGGAAGAGCGCCACACAGAGGTGAAATGTCCTCCTCATCACATTATTCGAGAGGTACATGGTACCAACGGGATTTATCACTGTTGGTGTTAACCTTGATCTCTTGTTTCAGGTGGTGCCTGCCAGCTTTCTCCACTGTGGAGTTACTATTTTTCCCTTTCTACATTTTATTCATCAGAAGCCAGTCACTAAGCGAGGGAGGTCAAACTCCAGGACAAAGGAATTAAGTGCCACCTCCTGGAGGGGGAGCATTCACATTTATTACCTAGGATCCTTCTGTAAGGAAGAGCTGTCTCTCCTCTAAAAAACTCTTTAATCCTTTTAAGTCTCAGTTTCTTAATTGTGAAATGGGGCTAATACCTGTATCCAACCAAGGGAGAAGTTAGAAGGTTACGTGATAGGTGGAAAGCACTTAACAAAGGTGAAATGTTATGATCAGGAACAATCCAGAGACCCAACCAACCATCTGTAGGAGTCACTTAACTCTACTCTTCTGCAGCGCTGTAATGTCTGCGTCTTTCACTGGGGGTGAAGGCCCCTGGTCCCTGAGACAGGCCAGTTTGGAGACAGGCTGGTTTTCTCTCTGTTCTCCTGAGAGCCCTTGAGATGAGAAGGGAGGTCTGGAGACAGAATGCCAAAAGCCCATTAAAGGTACTGCCTTGCAGTTCAGAGAGGGAGCAGGTCTAGAGAAGAACCAGAGGCGCTCAGCTGAGGTACGGTGTATGGATTGGACTTTGGTAGAAGACAGTAAGAACCAAACACCTGAGAAACCACTTTGAAGATCAGGGTCAGAGTAAGGCCTAACACATAGTTGGCTCTCAGTAGTTATTGGTTGATTGAATGGCTCAAAGAGCAACTCGACCAAGAACGCTGGACTGGGAGTCCAGTTACTTGGGTCTTGCATCCCTGATTTATTTTTATTTTATATATATATATGTGTGTTTTATTTTTTGAGATGGAGTCTCACTCACTCTGTCGCCCGGGCTGGAGTACAGTGGCATGATCTTAGCTCACTGCAACCTCCGCCTCCCAGGTTCAAGCGATTCTCCTGCCTCAGCCTCCCGAGTAGCTGGGATTACAGGTGCGCACCACCATGCCAGCTAATTTTTGTATTTTTAGTAGAGATGGGGTTTCACCATGTTGGCCATGCTGGTCTCAACCTCCTGACCTCAGGTGATCTTCCTGCCTCCGCCTCCCAAAGTGTTGGGATTACAGGCGTGAGCCACCATGCCTGGCCGTGATTTATTTTTTTTGTGTCTGTCTGTTTTTCTCAACTTGCTGTGTGACCCTAAGCAAGTTACTTAACTTCTCTGGGCTTCACTTTCCATGGATGAAAATTGTAAAGAGGTTGGAGAGAGAGGAGGACTAGGTCCAGGCCTTAGAGGAGAGCCACTGTCCCGGACTTCTCCCTCTGTCACCCCGCTTTCCATGACCCTCCCTGCCCGGCTTTGTGACTCCTTGCCTCGCTTTCAAAACAAATGCTGCAATCTCAGTGCTCATCCAAGAGCCCGACATTGCTAGAAACTTCCCAGCCTGCAGCAGAGGCTACTGCAATACTCGCTCTGCCTGCCTTTGCCCTGCACTTCCTACACACCCTCCCTTTGTTTCTCCTCAACATCTGTCTCTGACTATACTCCTCTCATGTTTGTCCTCAGCTGCTGAAAGGGCCACGTTTGTTTTCATTACAAATAAGACCACCGAGCGGGCTCCTGGCATGAGGGCGGGAGCAGCCGCGCGCAGTCTTCAGAGGCAGCCCTCCAGGCTCTCTCTGGAGGGTGTGTCTCTGCTTCCCTTTCCCCGTGTTTATTTTTAGACCAAGACAAGTGGCCCGGGGAGACCCTCCCGAATCCCAGCCTTCAGAGGGCAGGGCAGCTTGGGCTTTCGCCCCAGCGCTTCCTGCCAGTCACGTGTGTGTTCCTGACCGGGGTGCGGGGAGCTGGTATCTTGGCCCTTGTGGGAGGACGCGCACAGCCCGAGGAGGGAGAGCCCCAGATGGGAAAGGGCTTTTTAGAGGTGGGGTGCCGGCGTAGGAACGATGCATTACTTTTAACCTTTGATTTATTTTTCCAACTGGGCTTCTTCCCGGACTTCTTCCCGGGGCTCTTTCTGGGCCTAGCTGCCTTTGTGATCCCGCGCCGTGGTCCTCGGCCTCTCACCTCCAGCGCGGGGGCGCCCCCTGCTGTGGGAAGCGGCTGTGACCGGGCAGAGGTGCCATCTGGGACTCTGGGTTCTCAGTCCCGGGACAGCGAACCGAGGGGCAGATGATCCATCAGAAAAGAGCCGGCACTGCCCAGCCCCGCGCCCCTGCCCCTGCCTTTTTCTGGGAGCGCCCAGCGCCACGTCCCCTACGGCCGCTTGACCGCATCTTTGCGCCCGGCCCCAGGCTCTGGGACTGCCGTGCCCCTCATCAAGGGAGAGCCAAGGACCCCAAAGGAAGGTCGGGAGCGGCGGTCTGGAGGTCTCTTGGCTGCAGGCCCCGCCGCGCTCTCCCTCCAGTCCTTGCCTTCTCTAGGGACCAGGTAGCACCGGTGCCTGGATCTCGGCCTCGTCTCCGTGAGCCCTGCTCCCTACCCCAACTACTAAGAACCAAGTCTGGTTCGCCGTCCCCCAAGAGCTGGAACCCATTCTCAGCTAGCTGGGGGCCCAGGCCATCCCTTCAGTCCCGACCTGTGTGACTTCTGGGCTGGCTCCACGGCCCCCCACACCGTGACCAGGGCGGGTTCCCTATGGGGCTGGCCAGTCGACACCGTGCCAGGCCCACAGTGCCTTGGGCGCCCATGGAAGTCGTTTTGTGTCTTTAAAATCAGAAGGAAGACATTAACCTTTAGGCTGAAGAAAATGTTTTAGTAGACAATATTGACATATTTATCTTTATCCGACAGCCATAAAATATAACTTTAAATATTCTATTGATGGATAAAGGAGCTCATGAAGGCAGAAGTGCCTGGGCCCACGAACATCCCAGTGTGGCCCTGGATGGGACATCATGGTCCCCTGGCCAACAGACCTAAAATGTGGGTGAAGACCAGATTTCTTGCACATGGCAGTGATGGGATGCTCCCTAGAGAGCTTCATGTGGATTCTTTGCTTTTTATTTTCTCTCTTAATAAAAATGTATGATGTTTACATTGTCAGAGAACAAACAGAACTGTGGCTTGTGTTTCATGTCTCACGAAATGGGTCTTGTGTATTTTGGCTGTTCCTTCATGTTCTTAGCAGTTATAGATTTGACCCCTCTGGAATGGAGGGGCCGTATATCAGGGAGTTTGGGGCAGGGGACATGGCCCTGTTTGCCCTGCCCTCCCTGATAGGTTGATTTATCTCCCTGCAATTCCTTCTTTACTTTCTGGGGCTGGTCTTCTTCTTGGTCCCAGATCTGCCCCCAGGGTTTTGTTTGGCACCGCCCCACTCCCGCCTTCCCCAGTAGTCCTTCTACGGACCACGCCTTCCCATGTTTCCTCAGCACTGGCCTTCTCAGGAACTCTAGCAACCGTCTTCACTGCTTTAGCCTTCTAGGACTGCCAAACAAAGCACCACAGCTTGGGGGCTTCAACCACAGAAATCTGTATTCTCATAATTCTGGAGACCAGAAGTCTGAGATCAAGGTGTCCACAGGGCTGATTTCTGCTGAGGCCCCTCTCCTTGGTTTGTCAACAGTCTCTTCTCCCTATGTCTTCACAGGGTCTTCCCTCTATGCCTGTCAGTGTCCTGATCTCCTCTCAGTCATATTGGGTTAGGGATCACCATATGACCTCGTTTTACCTTAATCACCTCTTTAAAGACTCCTTTTTTTTTTTTTTTTTTTTTGAGACAGAGTCTCCCTCTGTCACTCAGGCTGGAGTGCAATGGCACCATCTCGGCTCACTGCAAGCCTCAGCCTCTGGGGCTCAAGCAATTGTCCTGCCTCAGCCTCCCGAGTAGCTGGGATTACAGGCATGCACCACCACGCCTGGCTAATTTTTTTGTATTTTTAGTAGAGATGGGGTTTCACCATGTTGGCCAGGCTGGTCTTGAACTCCTGACGTCAAGTGATCCACCCGCCTCAGCCTCCCAAAGTGCTGGGATTACAGGTGTGAGCTACCACTCCCGGCCTTCTCCAAATACTGTCACATTGTGCATTGCTACGGTTAGGATTTCAACAAGTGAATTTGAGGGGGACTCAAATCAGTCCATACACCCACCACCACCTCCACTTCCGTGCACAGAAATAATTGCCAGAACTACAGACCGTGAGCTTGTGTGGGGTGACAATCCGACCAGCAACAGTGAGACAGAGCTGAGAGGGCTGCAGACCAGGGCAGTGGGGCCCAGGATGCTAACAAAGCGTCGCTGAGACCCGCACAGCGTGGAGGTGCTGCTGGGGGAGAGGGGTCCCCTGAGTGGATCTGCTTGATCTGCCCTTGCAAATAGTTATTGTCAACAGGAAGGACTTAGAGCCCCTTGATCTACATTCACGGATACTTTTTTGAACTCAAGGTTTACACTAGAAACCAGCAGCACCCCATCCCCTAGGGCTCTCTGACCCACTGTGTCTGTACCCTAACCTTACCTACCTTTTTTATTTATTTATTTATTTGAGACGGAGTCTTGCTCTGTCACCCAGGCTGGAGTGCAGTGGCGCGATCTCAGCTCACTGCAAGGTCTGCCTCCTGGGTTCATGCCATTCTCCTGCCTCAGCCTCCCGAGTAGCTGGGACTACAGGCGCCCACCACCACACCCGGCTAATTTTTTTGTATTTTTAGTAGAGACGGGGTTTCACCATGTTAGCCAGGATGGTCTTGATCTCCTGACCTCATGATCTGCCCGCCTTGGCCTCCCAAAGTGCTGAGATTACAGGCGTGAGCCACCACACCTGTCCCTAACCTGCCTTTTTTAAACCAAAAATTCTGATCTTTGTTCCAATAATTATTCAATGGCTACAGCTCTAGCTTCATAAATAGAGTTTATGGGGAACCTCGTGGAAGATGCCGTCCAATAGGGAAATCTTGTACAAACCCTGCTAGGCTTATCCAGTCCTTGGGTTGAACATTCTTGGAAAGAGACTAACCTCCCATGGGCCCTGCTACCCCGCCCCCCACCTCTGCCCTCAACTTTCTTGCCCTGCTCATCTGGCTGGTACCTGCTCAAAGGAGTCAGGTTCATTCAAAAAGCCTAAGAGGACAAAGTAGGGAAGATGAATCTTTTAGAAAAAGAATTACTTCCTGTATTTCAAAGTCAACTGCAAATTTAAAAAAATATGTGTTTTTTTACAATAAAATGCTGCTTGGCATCATTCAAGCTGGTGCCACCCTCCCTCACTCCAGTGCCAGGTCTTTGTGCCGAGCTCATCGATTCTCCTGCTAGTAAAATAAGAAGGAGCTGGAGGATCACTTTTTAATCTTATTCATTTTGGCGGTGATCCTTTTGGCTCTGTCTTAACACCCGAAGACCACGAGTCCTGGCCCACATTTTTCCTGGGGGTAGAAGAGGAGGGAGACAAGGGAGACAGTGCAGCTGTGTCATCTCCTTCAAAGCAAACCTCTCTGCTTAGGCCTCCAGATGCAGAGCGGGCTGTAGAGGAACACTAAATCCCACCCTGATTGCCATTTAGTCCAGAGTTTCTTGCGCAGAATAACAATATTCCCAAAACTACCCTGAACGAGGAGTTTAAACTCAGAGCGGGACGTGCTCATGGCTGCCTTGCCTTTGCTAGCAATGTGAACCACCAACTCTTCTCTTGCCCGGCCCTCTTCCCGGAAAGTTCTTGGAACAAGCGGGAAGTCTTTCTGGGGATTTTAGTCATAGAATCTCAAGCCTGCTTTTCGGAATTCACGTCTACGTTGTTTTTTCCCAGTCTCACCCTCCCACCAAAGCCAGGACAGTGCTAGTCAAGTTCACAGCCAGAGTTCCGTGAGCGTTCATGCCCTCATCAACCCCCTTTACTCGCGTAACCGAGAACCACGGAGGCTCCCCATAAACTCATCCAGGCCCTTGTGGGAACCTCCAGATGCAGTCTCGCAGGGCCCACTCCCGGTCCTTTCATCGCCTCCCCCTGGAGCCTCGGGGTGACGTGTGTGTGTGTGTGCGTGTGTGCGTGTGTGTTGATGATGAAGCACACATGAGTGCTGTCCCCTCACTGCCATGGCTTCTTTGAGGCACTGCGTCCAGGTCTGTGTCCCTTCAGAGCAAACCTCCCAAGTAGCTAAACGGTGCGGTAACTGCTTCAGTGCTCCTGTGACCACACTGTGCTCTGCGTGCATCTATGAGAGCCACTCTCCAGTCTGTGTCCTGGCCTGTCACTGAGGCCTGGAACCTCGGCTTGTGCTGTGTGCTTCGCCAAGACCCTTGTCAATATGGCCACCAGGCTGTTCTCTACTGGGGACAGAGAGCTCCTCTGTTAGCTCCTGGGGCCAGGCTGGGGAACAGGCTCCACAGGGTTCTTTCTGCTCCTCATCTCTCTCACCTCTGCTCCCAGGCACCTTCACCCCAAACACACTTTTTTATTTTTATTTTTTTGAGATAGTCTCACTCTGTCGCCCAGGCTGGAGCACAGTGGCGTGATCTCAGCTCACTGCACTCTCCACCTCCCAGGTTCAAGTGATTCTCTTGCCTCACCCTCCTGAGTAGCTGGGATTACAGGTGCTCGCCACCATGCCTGGCTAATTTTTAGTAGAGATGGGGTTTCACCATGTTGGCCAGGCTGGTCTCGAACTCCTGACCTCGAGTGATCCACCTGCCTCGGTCTCCAAAAGTGAGGGGATTACAGTGTGAGCCACTGCACCCAGCCTCAAAACACACTTCTTATTGCTTCCTTTCTTTCCCACACAAAACAACAAATGTTTTGTTGGAGGCTGATGGCACAGAAATTTATCAGACACAGCTATACCCAAAATCCAGGTTAGGCTTAGTGGGATCTGCTTCCCATCCTGGGGACACTTCCCCACCTCTGGTGGCCTAGCCATTCAGTGCGGTCACTGTGGCACCTGTTGAGAAGCTGACACCAGCTGGTGTTGGCCTTGCACTCCATCAACAAAACTGAGTCAACCCTCCTTCAATATAATATCATTTATATTGTTTCCACATCATCAACGTCTTAATATTTTACATAATCGATGTGGCGTTTCATCAACTACAATCTCTCTTATGTGGAGGAAGCCTCAGCAAATTCGTAAAATGCAATCTGAATTATATCTTTTAAATGAAACGGTTTTATTATTTCCAGCGCATGTGGAAATTTAGGCAAGATAAGTTTCAGGTGGAAAACTCCTTCGGGATCTTTAATGAAGATATGAAAATGGTTTATCATTAGCTTATCAATTACTAGACGGAAATGAAAGCTTTTTGTAGCTTTGGAAAAGCCTGTTCCTTCTCCTCTACATCGACATCTTGTTTACATCATCACGTGCTCAGCCTACTCTGCTCTCATAATTTCCACCAAAGTAAACGTCAAGCCTGATTCTGCAAAATATCACACATTTCAATTTGCTGCATTTAAGAACATTCTTGATATGTTATCCTTCTTTATCCTGGGCTCTTAAAATGCTTTTTCAAAACACTTGCTTGGACCTGTGGAAATAGGCGGTTCTGATGTTTGCTTTTTGAAGATAAGACGGCAGAAATGTTGAGGCCCTGATTGTATGGCTTGCCTGGGCTCTGCCACTCCCATCTCTAGCCTGGTTCACTGGGCTCAAAGGTGGAAGGAGAGGCTGCTTCAGAAACCCCCGCCACTGGGTGTAATTACAGTACCAACAGCCGACCTCTTTGCTACACCAATGGTCCAGTGACCACTGCTCAGCACATGACTCTTGGCCTGGGAACAAGATAACATTCACCGAGCGTGACTGCTGCATCCAAGTCAGAGGCGAGGAGGAAAAACAAGCACTTGTTTTCCACATGCATCTCCAAGGCTGCATTTCCAACTTGGCCGTGGCCATAGAAGCCAGAACCTTACAGCGTCTTGGCAATTAAATGATTTTCACGCTTCTATTTTTAAAAGCCTTGGAACGAGTAACCTAGGGGATCAGAGTGGTTGGGTGAATGTCTTTCCAGCGCTCCCCCGAGTTGGAGGCCCTGTCCTGGCAGCATTCCAAAGCAACTGCAAAACCAAAACGCTACAACAGGGCCCACTCTGCAAACCTGCTCCTCAGATGATAAAAACAGAAACACCAGAGGCACCGGGGCCCTTGTAGTCTGTCCTACGTGAGGACAAAGAGTACATTCTGGCCTCCGGTCCCCAGGCAGTAAGATTATGATCCCACTGTTTGCATGTGTACATAAAGCTTTCACATGGGATTGCAGTGCCGGGGTCCCCAGGAAGCCATCTCAGAGAGGGAGGTTGGCACAAAAGAGGTTGACTTAGGGCGAATTCTTGGGGTCCACACCTGAGAAGATCAAAGCTAATTCTTGGGGTCCACACCTGGGAAGATCAAAGCTAATTCTTGGGGTCCACGCCTGGGAAGAGGAGGAGAGGCAAGCGGAGGGGAAGGGAGGGAAGGGAAGGAGCTGACAGCTGAGGCCTGTCTGTGGGTAGTGTCCGGGCAGCTGGGAGAGTAAGTCCTGCCTTCCTGAGGAGCTAGACCGTAGTCGAAGAACCCCTCACAGCATTTCATCTTGGTTTTTAAACATGCAAACTTTAAAAAAAATTGAGGTGAAATGTACATAATATAAAGTCATAAAATTAACATTTTTTATTTTATTTTATTTTATTATTTCTTTGAGATGGAGTTTCGCTCTTGTTGCCCAGGCTGGAGCGCAATGGCTTGATCTTGGCTCACTGCAACCTCCGCCTATCGGGTTCAAGTGATTCTCCTCCCTCAGCCTCCCAAGTAACTGGGATTACAGGTGCCCGCCACTACGCCTGGGTAATTTTTGTATTTTTAGTAGAGACAGAGTTTTATCAGATTGGTCAGGCTGGTCTCGAACTCCTGACCTCAAGTGATCCTCCCACCTTGGCCTCCCAAAGTCCTGGGATTACAGGGGTGAGCCACCATGCCCAGCCTATTTCTTTTATTTATTTAAATACAAGGTCTTTCTCTGTCGCCCAGACTGGAGTGCAGTGGAGCAATCATAGCTCACTGTAACCTCAACCTCCCAGACTCAAGCGATCCTACTGCCTTCGACTACAAGTGGCTAGGACTACAGGTGTGCCCAGCTAATTTTTTAAACTTTTCATAGAGATGGGATCTCGCTTTGTTGCCCAGGTTGGTCTTGAGCTCTTGTCCTCAACTGATCCTCTTTCCTTGGCCTAAAATTAACCATTTTATTTTATTTGAGACAGGGTCTCACTCTGTCACCCAAGGTGGAGCACAGTGGCATGATCATGGCTCACCGTAGCCTCCACCTCCCAGGTTCAAGTGATCCTTCTGCCTCAGCCTCCTGAGTAGCTGGGACTGTAGGTATGCACCACCACCGCTGGCTACATTTTTAATTTGCTCTAGAGATGGGGTCCCACATTGCTCAGGCTGGTTTTGAACTCCTAGGCTCAGGCAGTCCTCCCACTTCGGCTTCTCAAAGTGTTAGGATTTGAGGTGTGAGCCACTGCACCTGGCCAAAATTAACCGTTTTAAAGTGTACACTTCAGTGGGATTTAATGACATTCATGATGTTGAATGTCAATGTCATGAATGTAGGACATTCCACTTGTATCGCATTTCAAAATATTTTCATCACCTCAAGTGAAAACGCTGCACCGATTAAGCAGTTACTTTCCCATCCCCTCCTTCCCTGGGGTCCTGGCCAACACGAATCTGCTTTTTGTTTGTATAGATTTGCCTCTTCTGGATGTTTTATATACATGGAATCATACAATATGTGACCTTTTCCGGTCAGGCTTATTGCAAAAACTGAAGCAAAAACTACTGTGAACCCAACACTGCTCTAAAAAATTTAAGTAAATTTAAAAAGAAAAGGGAGCTTAGGATCAACGTGGAAGTTCCTGATCCTCTGTGCTAAGTGCTGGGGCACTGAGGCCTGAGAACAAGGGCGCAATGACTGAGGCGCCGTCCTCATGGAGCCCAATGTTTTTGAGGCTTATTCGTGCTATAGCATGTGCCAGTACTTCATTCTTTTTTGCGACTGAATAATAGTATGGAGATGTCTCATTTAGTTTATCCATGAATCCACTGATGGGCATTTGGGCTGTAGCATTTCATCTTTTAAAAAAGGAACTCACGGTCAGGCGCAGTGGCTCACGCCTGTAATCCCAGTACTTTGGGAGGCCGAGGCAGGCGGATCGCCTGAGGTCAAGAGTTCGAGACTAGCCTGGCCAACATGACGAAACCCCTGTCTCTACTAAAAGTAGAAAAATCAGCCAGGTGTGGTGGCGGGCACCTGTAATCCCAGCTACTCAAGAGGCTGAGGCAGAAGAATCGCTTGAACCCGGGAGGCGGAGGTTGCAATGAGCCGAGATCATGTCATTGCACTCCAGCCTAGGCAATAAGAGAGAAACTCTGTCTCACAAATAAATAAAATAAAATAAAAAAGGAACTCGACATTCTAAAAATCTTCTGTGTTGCAGACCTACTCATTCCTCCCTCCTGCTAAGCCCGGGCAACCGCTGATCTTTTTACTTTCTCCATAGTTTTGCCTTTTCCAGAATGTCATCTAGTTGGAATCATACAGTCCGTAGCCTTTTCAGATAGGCTTATTTCACTTGACAATAAGTTCTTCCATGTCTTGTCACAGCTTGGTAGCTCCTCTTTAGTGCTGAACAATATTTCATTGTCTGGATGTACCACAGTTTATGTATCCAGTCACCTATATCTTGGTTGCACACGGACGTCTCAGTTGCTTCCAATTTTCAGCAATCATGAATAAAGTTGCTATAAACATTCATGGGTGGATTTTTGCATGGCTATAAGTTTTTAACCCCTTTGAGTAAATATCAAGGAGTGTGATTGCTGGATGGGATGGTAGGAGTATGCCTGGTTTTGTGAGATACTGCCCAGCTGTCTTCCAAAGGGCCTGCATTCTCACCAGCGGTGAATGAGAGCTCCTGTTGCCTCACATCCTCACCAGCACTGGGTGTTGTTGGCGCTCTGGATTTTGGCTGTTCTCATAGGTGTGCAGTGCTATTGTTTTAATTTGCATTTCCCTGATAACATATGACATGGAGCATCTTTTCATGTTTATTTTGCATCTGTATATCTTCTTTGGTGAGGTGTCTATAAAGGTCTCTGGTCCGCTGTAAAATCAGATTGTCTGTTTTCTCATTGTCGAGTTTTTGTTTTTGTTTTGAGATGGGGTCTTGCTCTGTCACCCAGGCTGGAGTGCAGCGGCACAATCACAGCTCACTGCAGACTTGACCTCCTGAGCTCAAGCTATCCTCCCACCTCAGCCTCTCAAGCAACTGGGACTCCAGGCATGCACCACCATGCCTTGCTCATTTTTTATTTTTGGTAGAGATGACGTCTCCTTCTGTTGCCCAGGCTGGATTCTTGAGTTGTAAGAGTTCTCTGTATATTTTGGAACTACTGCATATATTACTATACTGGTAGGCACATATTAGAGATGTGTGCAAACCCATAGACTATGCAGTACCAAGAATGAACCCTAATGTAAACTGAGTGACAGTGAACTCTGAGTGGTTATAACTTGTCAGTGTAGGTTCACCAATTGCAACAAACGTACCACTCTGGCAGGGGTGTTGATAATGAGGGTGGCGATGCATGCACAGGCTCAGGGAGTATGTGGGGAATCTCTATATTTACTGCTCAATTTTGCTGTGATTTAAAAACTGCTCTAAAAACTAAAGTGTATTAAAACAGAAAAAAGGAATTTAGGATTAATCAGCATGGAAGTTCCTGATCATTGAAGTCAGAACCTCACCTCATTTGGAAGCAGGAAAAGCCTTCCGTACTCACCGTGTGCGTGGGCCACACTGACCGAAAGCCCCTGCCCGCTGGCCTTCCTGGGCCTGAAGTGGCACTTTATGCTTGTCCTCCACTTGCCTGTCGCCACATGCATGCCAGGGTGGCCTCACCCCTGCCTTACCTTTTTCAGACCCAAGTCAGCGGAGTCACCCCCGGAAATGGCTTGGTGCTATTTCTGGGCGTGCCCCTGCGGTCACTTCCCTCTGCTCAAGGGAACCCTCTCGTGGGCCCCGCCTGGGTGTGGTACTTCTTGTGGACCCCAGCCCTTGGCTCATCTCCCTCTTTCTTCTCCCGGGGTCGCTGAAGAGGAAGCCTGTTCCTTCCAAGCCTTAAAGCCACCCTCCTTGGCTTTAAGTCAAAGCCACCATTCTGGCAGCCGTAGGATCCACCAGCAGAAGCTATGTTCTCCTGCTTGGTCTATGGGTGAATCTCCGCAGGGCCCTCTGCTCCCCACTCGGTCCACACTGGGAGGCCCCACCTGGCCTCTCTACCCCTCTCTACCCTCTCTGCCCCCAGCTGGTCTTGCCCATTTCTGCTTTCTGCTTTACTGCTTTTCAGTCATCACGCCCTTGTTCTCAGGCCTCAGTGCCCCAGCACTTAGCACAGAGGATCAGAAACCTCCACGTTGATCCTAAGCTCCCTTTTCTTTTTAAATTTACTTTATTTTGTAGAGCAGCGTTGGGTTCACAGTAGTTTTTGCTTCAGTCAAAAAACGCTTGTTGACCGGGAACCTCTTCCTTGGAAACGTCAACTCCAAATCTGAGAGCTGCTTTAGAGAACCTGCTGTAGGAGAGTGCCTGCCACCTGTTGCTCCAGTTTTCTGTACATAATCTAGGATCCTCCTGGCAATCCCATGACATGGACATTGTTATTCCTGTGTTACAGTCGAGGATGTTCAGGACAGAGCCTATCCAGGTGGGAAGTGGCAAGGCCAGGATATGCCCCTTTGGTGCCCTAGGACCAGCTCTGTTCCCATCTCTGAGCTCCCTCTGCCCATCGGGTAAGGTCTGGTCACTTCCATACTGTTTTGAATCTACTCTGTGCCAGGCAAGGGGTGAATCACTGAGATTTCTAAGGTACATGGTGGGGCTGGAGGTTAGGAGAGAGCTTTCAAATCACATTCAGCCTAGTGGGGAAGGCAGGCCAATCACCAAGGCAGTTCACCAACAAGGCTAGAGAGAGCTGCGCTTAGCCTGAGGGAACAGCCCCATTTCTGTGGCATTGTGGGTGATATATGAACAACTAACGACTAACTTCATAACCCAGGGTCAAACTTTAACCCAGGGATATTCATTAGTAAGATGAAGAAGCTTACTGTTTGCTGTGGTCCTAATGTCTGTGTCCCCCAAAATTCATATGTTGAAATCTTAACTCCCAAGTTGATGATATTAGGAGATAGGGTTTTGGGGAGAAAGTTGGGCCATAAGGAGTGAAGCTCCGTGAATGGGATTAATGCCCTGATGAAAGAGATCCCAGAGAGAACCATCATTTCTTTTGCCATGTGAGGTTCCAATGAGAAGTGGCTGGCTAGGCATGATGGCTCTTGCCTGTAATCCCAGTACTTTGGGAGGCTGAGGTGGGAAGATCACTTGAGGCCAGGAGTTCAAGACCATCCTGGGCGACATAGGGAAACCTTGTCTCTGCAAAAAAAATACAAAAATTAGGCCAGGTATAGTGGCTCACCCCTGTGATCCCAGCATTTTGGGAGGCTGAGGCAGGCGGATCACTTGAGGTCAGGAGTTCAAGACCAGCCTGGCCAGCATGGTGAAAACCCAACTCCACTAAAAATACAAAAACTAGCTGGGTGTGGTGGTGTGCACCTGTAGTCCCAGCTACTTGGGAGGTTGAGACAGGAGAATTGCTTGAACCTGGGAAGCAGAAGTTGTTGGGAGCCGAAATCGTGCCACTGCACTCCAGCCTAGGCAACAGCATGAAACTCCATCTTTAAAAAAAAAAAATTAGCCTGGTGTGGTGGTGTGTGCCTGTAGGGCCAGCTAGCTGCTCAGGAGGCTGGGAGGATCGCTTGAGCCTAGGAGTTTGAGGTTGCAGTGAACTATGACTGCACCACTGCACTCCAGCCTGGGCAACAAGAAAGACGCTGTCTCTAAAATAAAAAAAATAATAATAACAAAAGAAAGGCCATTTTAGGCCCTTAAAAGTAAAGCAGGCCTCAGTGAAGGAGAGAAGAGGATGGAAGGAGGAGGGAAGAGGGAGGAGGGAGGAAGGAGGAGGGCGGTGGCTGCACACCCCCACATCTCATAGGGATTGATTCCTTCCTCAGCAACAGTTGCTCAGAGTTGAGCACAAGAACTTGTCTTTTTCCCAGTAACAAACACAGGCCCAGGCACAGAGTGGTGCTGAGGAAATGTGCGGTGAATGGATGCTGAACAGGAAGAGACACTGAAGAAGAAGGAGGTGGTACTGACAGCAGCCATAGTGGAGGTTGGAAACGGAGATGCATGTGAAGCCCTTTACATGGTATTTTTCCCTTAAAATATGGATGGGGAACAAGGGGCTCTCATTTCTCTTTTTCTCTGGGATGGTGAGCAGTGAGCAGGGCACGCCAAGAGGAGCAAACTCTGCAGCCCAAGCACACGCGGTCAGCACGCGGAGCACAGTGCGGGAGAAGCGGCTGACGGTGGCCTGGCCCCGCGTACCTGGGTGTGGATGCCCCGCCGCCCCGCAGAGGAAGCGCCTGGAGTCTGGAGTCTGCTGCCCTGAGCTCTGGGTGTCCATGTAGGAAACGGGTAGGGAGTATCCGGGTTTCCTATCCCTCCCCCTGGGTGGCTGTGCCTCTCCTTCCTCCTGCTCCCCTCCCTCCCTCCCCAGGGTCCCCAGGGGTGGGCAAACCCAACCCCCAGGTGAGGGTCTGTCCTGGGGGAGAGGGAAACAGCTGGCAGGAGCTCAGGCGGCAGGCGGTGGCCCTACTCCTGCCCTGAGAGACGGAAGCCAAGAGGCGGCGGGTGCGCGGTTCTGAGGAGACCCGTGCTTCACCCAGCCTGAGACCCTGTCGTTCCCTTCCACCGGGCTCCTCATGCGAAGCCCCGGAGCAAAGTGGGTGTGGCTGGTCAGGGTGAGCAGGGCAGGCCGGAACGGGACCCGGACCCGGAACGGAGGAGGATGGCCGCGAAGACACCTAGCCTAACCGGAGAGGGACAGGTGCACCCCCAGACCGTGGGAAAGCGCCCTCTGCCTCCAGCTGGGCTGGGCCCAGACCCTCCACTTCCCAGCCCCTTGCTTCTCTGTGCCTTGGAGGTTCAGGGTGGGCTGGTGGGCGGGAGGAGATGTGAGAGTTCTTGTGTCAGGAGTTGAAGACCATCTTGGCCACTTGCCTGCCAGGGCCCTGTAGAAATAAATCCCTGAAGCTATAAACAGGTGCTCCTCTAAGCTGATTCCAGGGGAGGGCGGGAGGAGCAGTGGCGGGTGATGTGGGAAGAGAGACTGCTCTCTAGAGAGCTGATGGCACTAGGCCGTCACCACCGCGGTGATAGCACACACACATCCACACACACATGCACACACGCACGCAGACACGCACGCAGACACATACACGTGCACACACATGCACACGCATGCACGCACACATCCACACACACATGCACACACGCACGCAGAGACACACACACACGTACACACACATGCACGCACACACAAATGCATGACACACATGCGCACACACATACCCCACTCCTCTACCAGGGACCAGCACAGACCCTCCCTTCCTGCTCGCCTGGAAGGAGGGCGCCCCGCCAGGTTTCCTCCCTGTGAATTGAGCGCCAGAGACCCACAGTGACCTGTGGTGGTTTTTCCAATTCTCTTCCCATTCTGACAAGGACAGAGGAGATGCTTTGTGATACAAGGGGGAAAAAAGGAAGGAGAAAAGGGAAGAAAGCGAAGGGAGGGAAGTCCCCCGCAGGGCAGTCTGGGGAGGCGTCTGGGGCCCGGCCTAGGCCCAGCCACTTCCTGAGGAGACCAGGTGGCGGTCTCCCAGGCCTGCAGACCTCAAGGCAGCCCAGTCCTCCTCTGCGGTCCCTACGCGTTGTTCTGGTGCGGACATCCCTGGCTATGCTCTCCATGTAGATGTTCCTTTTAGCCTCTGCCTCAGCTGAAATTTGAAGATCAGGCCAATTTCGTGGTCTCTCAGACGTCTGTAAACAGGAGGCCTTGGCTCCTCGGGAGACAGGGAGCCTCTCACTGTACTTCCTTCTCTTGGCTCCAAAGACATAGAATGGTTGCTATGGGGATTCCTTCATTTGTAGAGTAAGTTTTCAGAAAAAATAATGACTCACAAGTCCTTTAAGGAGGAACAGAGTCAATCCTTGGGGACGATATGATCTAATAGGGTTTAAAAGAGGAACCGTGATGGGGTGCAGTTGGCGGGCTTTTCTTTTTTTCCTCTTCGGTCCTCATGGGTGGACGAAGCCCACCAGTGGCTCAGGTACTCTGGCACCACCATTTGCTTCTTTGTGACATCTGAGGACAGGTGTTAAAAATAATTTGGAAATGGCCAGCTAGGGCCCGACACACTGGCTCACATCTGCAATCCCAGCACTTTGAGAGGCTGCAGTGGGAGAATTACTTGAACCCAGGAGTTCGAGACCAGCCTGAGTAACATAATGAGACTTTGTTTCCACAAATAATTAAAACAAAAAAACTAGTCAGGTGTGGTGGTGCATGCCTGTAGTCCCAGCTACTCAGGAGGTTGAGGCTGTAGGATGACTTTAGCCCAGGTGGTCGAGGCTACAGTAAGCCATGGTTGTGCCACTGTACTCCAGCCTGGGAGACATGGGGGGAAGGGAAGGGGAGGGAAGGGAAGGGAAGGGAAGGGAAGGGAAGGGAAGGAAGGGAAGGGAGAAGAAAGGGAAGGGAGAAGGAAGGGAAGAAGGAAAGACAAGGAATTCCTAGCTAGGCTAACCCGGAGAGTTACTGTCAGTTTCCAAAAGGGTCTTCATGGTCACTTCTGAGCCTCGCTGGCTGGGTGAAGTTATTAGCCCAAGGGTGCCACAGGGCTTTTGCACATTCATCTGCATTATGTCTGGCCAGGCAGAGGGCTTTCCCTGCACTGATTCTCCTGGAAGCCTGGGGTTCGCAGCATAGACTGGAAAGTAAGGTACACAGAGGGGAGGGACTGAACCAGGTCCCACTGCATGTGAGTACATACAAAATACTGCTTTTCCTGCACCAATTTTCCTGGAAGCCTGGGGTTAGCAGCATAGATTGGAAACTAGGGTACACAGAGGGAGGGACTGAACCAGGTCCCCTTATATGTGAGTACATAGAATTACTTAGGCTAGGAAGCCAGGCCTTCTAAGCAGCTAGGGCCAACAGAGCAGGAGCCAGGAGGAATACTTTTATGAACAAACTTATTTTCCAACATCAGGAAAAAAGAAAGTTGGCTGTTGGGAGTGATAAGGAGAACGAATGATGAGGAGCTCAAATCAGGTGGACACCTGATTGAGATGATCCTTCTTTTCTTCAGACAAGAGTACCACACTGGCTGTCAGCTGTGTGACCTTGAGGAAGTCACTCTCCCTCTCAACTTTCTCATCTGCCAGGTGAAAGGGCTGGGCTTCAATGAGCTTGGTTCCCTTCCAGCAACGATGCTTGTGTACTGCACCTGTGCTACGAATACTAGTAAGGGGTTCTCCATGCTAAAATCAGTGTTCCAGGATTCCGCATGGCCCACAGCACCAAGCCCAGCTTTCTCGGCTTTGAGCTGAAGGCTCTGGGTAACCTGATCCCAGCCCATCGGTCCTGTCTTATCTCCCACTCACCGTTTCCTGTGGATTACTTGCTGTTCTATCCTCCCAGCCTCCATGGCCTTGTTCGCACCTGCTACCAGGAAAGCACACCCCTCCTGCCCCAGTGCCCTGGCCTGAAGATGTCCTGTTAGTCTTTCAGCTGTCAATGAAGATGGCCCCCTTTTCAAGAACCCTTCCTGGAATCCTGAGTTTGCGGGTCCTGATCTTCCCAATCCCGTATCCACAGTCACTGCCTTCACCTGAATGTGATTGCAATTCTCTAGCCCTTCAATTCAACAAATATTCCAGACTGATTATTAGCATGTGCTGTGACAATGACAAATTCCGATACAGGAAGACATGAATCAAATCATCATGTTCATCCGTGCATGATTAGAAACAGAGAAGGGTAAAGAAGGAAGAGAAAATGGCTTCCTGAGAGCTTGCCTGGGGTCTGGAAGGATGAACACGGCGCTGGGGCCATGGAAGGGAGCCAGGAGAGGTGAGTGAGCTGGGTTGGCCTCTTGAGGCTGGGAGAGGTAGGCGGTGTGTCTTGATCAGAGGAGCCATCTGGGAATCCTTTGATGGTTTTAAAAAGGGGAGTAACAGATCCAATTTTTATTTCAGAACAATCATGCTGGCTGTTTGTGGAGAATGGCCTGGAGCACTGGGTCTCCACCCCAGCTGCCTGGGAGAAACTGTGTTGAAGGAGCCATATCCCCTGGCCTCCCCTCCAGACTCCAGACATCCCCAGTCACCTGGCTGGGAGGGAGGCAGAAGAGAATCAGGGGTGCAACTGGGGTCCCTGCAGGGGTCCAGCCAGGAGATGGGGGCAACTTGGACAGGGATGGTGGCAGAGGGATTGGGCTTAAGGGGCATTTGGGAGATGAAAAGGGCAAGGCTTGGCCATGAATTCCCATGAGATGAAAGAGAAGGAATTGTCAGGATTGAGCCCCAAGTTTCTAGCTCATGCAAATAAATAGAAAGGGGGCATCCACTGAGCTTGAGAGCATGGGGAAGGGGTGTTGGAGACTCTTCTAGGGACCCCTGCAGACTCCTGTAACCCCTTTGAGTTCTCGAAGGCAGAGGCCGCGGTTGGGGGGGGAGCAGGCCTTGGCAGGATACCCGCCCACCACCAGGCACCCTCCATCCTAGTAGCCCTTGGGGAGGCACACTGTGGTCCAGAGGAAGGGTACGGAGAGGCAGAGGAAGCCAACCAGTGTTCTTGGACAGCCCACCATGTGGTCAAAGGACCAGGCAGCTTGTTTGGAAGCGTCTCTGAGGCACAAAGTGCCAGGACTCTATGCTCCCTGAGTCCTCCCAGCAGGAAAATGAAAACTCAGCAATGGGCTCCCAGGGAGGCGGGGCTGGAGGTGCCTTCCCTTTATGAGACGCCTGCAGAGCAATTCCTGCCGCAGGGGTTTCTGAGCAGTCAGAACATCTGCCCCCGTGGATGTCTTCCAGCCACCTGATTTGGTGGCTTGGGGCCTTTGGGTTGGAGGAGTGGGATCTTAGGCCTGTTTTTTGGGGTAATAAATTTTGTGACCTTGGATGAGTCACTTATCTCACGGATCCTGGGATGGGCAGGAGGAGGAGTGAGACCAGGCCTGCCCTCTCCCTAGAGGCTCACCAGCTCTCTGGAGACAGACACGCCCTGGGTGAAGAACAGATCCCACTCAGCCAGGCAGTTTCCTGGAGGAGGAGGAGGGAGAGGAAGAAGGCAGGAAGAGGAGGGGAGGGTGCAGAGGGGGAGAAAGGAAGGAGGGGAGGAGGAGGTGAAGAGAAAAGGGAGGAGGAGGAAGGAAAAGGAGAAAACCTGTTTTCTGTCTTTAACTGTCCTGGGGGCTCTGTGCTCCTCCTCAGTCAGAACTCTCCCCTCAGGTCCCCCCCACCTCCTGCCTCAGGTCCCTCCCCACTTCCTGTCCCTCCCCCACTCATATCCCTCTCCCCTTGTGTCCCTCTCCCCCATTGTGTCCCTCCTCTCCTTGTGTCCCTCCCCCTCACAGGTCCCTCCCATCCTCCTGTCTCTCCGCATCTCAGGTCCCTCCCCACCTCATGTCTTCCTCCACCTCAAGTCCCTCCCAGCCTCCTATCCCTCCCCACCTTGTGTTCCTCCACCACGGTGTCTCTCCCCCCCCATGTCCCTTCCCCCTCAGGTCCCTTCCCCTCTCAGGTCCCTTCCCCACTCAGGTCCCTCCCCACCTCGTGTCCCTCCCCCTCTCGTGTCCCTCTCCCCCTCAGGTCCCTCCTTCCCTTGTGTCCCTCCCCCTCTCAGGCCGCTCCCCCTTCAGGTCCCTCCCCTGCTCTTATCCTTCCCCTCCTCAGGTCCCTCCTCCCCTCACATCCCTCTGTCTTCATTTATGGGCAGGAGAAATTTCAAAGTGTTTGTATCACAATTACTTTAAAACTCTGAGGTTGACCTTTAAGGGTTTGTGTATGTTTTAATTTTACTTTTACATGATAACCTGCAATAACTACACAGATGCATGCATTTTTGTGCTTATTTGTAAGTGCTTTCTTTAAAACTGCTTTTTTCTTACATCCTTTCATTCCCTTTCCCTATGCCTGGAGCCTGGGTACCAGCTATTGAAAACTACTTTTCTCCTTATTCATTCTAACATATTCACACATAAAGGTTGTCATTCCTTTTTGTCACTATTTTACAAAAATTGGATCATACCATATACAATTATCTGCTATTTGTTTTGCTCACCTAATAATAAATACACTGTGAAAATCCCCTCAGATGAGTAGATATCAATCTTATTCATTCTTTTTTTTTTTTTTTTGAGACAGGGTCTCACTGCCTTGCCCAGGTTGGAGTGCGGTGGTACAGTCACAGCTCACTGCAGCCTGGCCTCCAAGACTCAATCGATCCTTTCACCTCAGCCTCTCGAGTAGATGGGACTACAGGCATGCACCACTGAACCTGGCGAATTTTCGTATTTTTTGTAGAGATGGGGTTTCGACATGTTGCCTAGGCTGGTCTTAAACTCCAAAGCTCAAGAGATCCACCTGCCTCGGCCTCCGAAAGTGCTGGGATTACAGGCCTGGGCCACTGTGCCCCATCTCTTACTCATTTTTCTTTCTTTCTTTCTTCTTCTTCTTCTTCTTTTTTTTTTTTTTTTTTTCTTCAGGTTGCAGGTTTTATTTCAGCAACACAGCGACAGTCAAGCAGAGCCACACAGCAGGGGCACCTACAGCTGCCTCAGGAGGCGGCAGCAGCGGCCGCTTTTGCAGCTGTTCTCTCTCCCAGCATCCTCTGCTTCTGTTTGGCCCGGCACTTCCTGGCAGAATAGCGGGCCCCCAGGGCCTGTTAGCGGTCCTGGTAGGCCTGGGCCACCTGGGTGAACTGCTGCACTTCCTTGGCCCAGTTCTGCCTGTTGTTCTCTCCTTCGCTCTACTGACAGGCCTATGAGCCGCTCCTGGATAATACTGACGATTTCTTGATCGACTTTGTAGTCCCTCCTCCGCTGCATTCGGCTTCATATGTGCACAAGATGTCCTCCTTGCGCTCGGTGATGTCCGGCACGCGGCGGTACTGCCGGTGGTAGTAGTAATACCTGTTGTTTGCGTGCTGCCACTCCGGGAACTCTCACGAGGGTCACGGGTCGGTCCACGAGGAGGTTGAAGGCCTTCGTCAGGTAGACGACAGTGCTGGCGTGTGGCGCGGGGGCGCGGGGGCACGGGGTCCACATCTTTGTCTCCGCATGGCGGCAGTGAGCGCGGACTCCGCTACGGGACGCGCTGCCCTGGCCTCCGCCTCGGTCCGGGTCCCTACTCGTTCTCTTTAATGGTTGTGTAATATTTCATGGTGTGGACTTAATAAAGGACCCCTACGCAGCCAAGAGATTTTTTTCCCCCATGGGAAAACAGATTTTTTTTTTTTAAATGTTTGAGATTTTAGTGAATTCTTTTCATCTGGCAAGGAGCTGAACTACCTGTATTGTTCAGAAGCCAAGTCCAGCAGTCTTGTATGTGGGATGTCTGTAAAGAATAAGAAATGGGGCGGGCGCGGTGGCTCATGCCTGTAATCCCAGCACTTTGGGAGGCCGAGGTGGGCGAATCACGAGGTCAGGAATTCGAGACCAGCCTGGCCAACATGGTGAAACCCCGTCTCTACTAAAAATACAAAAACTATCCTTGGGTGCCTGTAATCCCAGCTACTTGGGAGGCTGCGGCAGGAGAATCGCTTGAACCCAGGAGGTGGAGGCTACAGTGAGCCAAGATCGCGCCACTGCACTCCAGCCTGGGGACAGAGGAAGACTCCTTCTCAAAAAAAAAAAAAAAAAAAAGCAATAAGAAACGGACTCTGCCCTAAGGAGTCTGCGCTCTTACCAGGAGCAGAGCCACACGTCGTCATGAGACAACAGCCTCTGGCAGCTGCAGGGGAGAGCTCCAGGGAGCCTGCAGGAGGGAGGGCTTGAGGCTGGCCCGCTGGGAGGGTACAGCTCTGGCAGGAAGCCTGGAAGGGCAGGTGTGGAGTCAGACGTGATCTGATGTTCTGTGTGGCCAAGACAGAAAGCCAGGCAGGAAAAACCCAGTTACTCAGAAGATTGGTTGAGCAGTCACTTCCCTCCCACTGACCGCCGCCCCCCCGCACCGAATCTCTATAGTCTTAGCGTATTTTCAGCCTTTAGTTTCCTCTCCTTGGAGGTTGAGCCCCTGGTCTCTTGGTTTTCAAACTGCAGAAGGGATGAAAGTCTGAGATTTCAATCAAAAGCTTAAGAAAATAATAATCCTTGGTTGCCCTAATTCTTTCCTGAAAATACCTCACACTAACAGAAATTGCCTTTAAGCCCCTTTTCTTTTCTTTCATGCTTTAAATTTCTTTCTTAATTAAAAAGAGTTGTTTACTTGATGTGGGCTCCAACATGCTTATTTATTTTAACTTATCTTGTTTCTTTTTTCCTTATCTTCATGACTTAACTCTATAACTCTCTCTTCTTGTGTCTTAAAATGCTGGTCGTCTCTGTCACTGACATGACCTAATAAGGAACTTCATAATCAGCCCTTTTCTATTCTCACAGAATAGAAGTTGTGGCAATAACAAATGGAAATCACTGAGCTCCAGAATTCAATTGCCCTAAACTGGCTGCTTGTCCTTATCAGAGATTTTAGAATGTTTTCCCCTTAAGATGAATTTCAGTTTTACTCAATCCTACCAATGTTTGATGACAATACTCATAGAAAACTAATGATAAATTGATGTCTGCTTTTCAAAGTACCTGGTTGAGTTCACTGTGTAAAAATAATAATAATAATAATAATAATAATAAAGGCAGCCAAACTGATGATTGGCAGAATTTTTTCCCATCACTTAAGGCAATTGAGTTGTAGTACCCAGTCTGAGAATGCCTCAGAGACACACCACCCAGGGACTTGGATCCTTGATCTCAGAAAGATTGTGATTGAATTAAGTCTGACTCAACAAATAAGGTCACTGGGAAGAAGTGCTGGCATTAAATTTACCGTTAACGCCAGGGTCAATTTACTAAACAGTCATCTGCATGTGGTTCCACAAGACCTCTGGGTAAATTCCAGAAACTGCCTGGGAGGAAGATAGCTTGCGCATGAAGTCACTGAATCCTGGTCAGTGTGACGCTTAGTGATCATCTCTCAGTACACCAAAAAGCGTTTCCAAAGACAGGACACCACTGTGGGGTGGAAAGTCTTTGGAAGCTATGGAAGGTGACTTCTTTTTTTTTTTTTTGTTGAGACGGAGTCTCGCTCTGTCGCCCAGGCTGGAGTGCAGTGGCCGGATCTCAGCTCACTGCAAGCTCCGCCTCCCGGGTTTACGCCATTCTCCTGCCTCAGCCTCCTGAGTAGCTGGGACTACAGGTGCCTGCCACCTCGCCCGGCTAGTTTTTTGTATTTTTTTTAGAGACGGGGTTTCACTGTGTTAGCCAGGATGGTCTCGATCTCCTGACCTCGTGATCCGCCCGTCTCGGCCTCCCAAAGTGCTGGGATTACAGGCTTGAGCCACCGCGCCCGGCCGGAAGGTGACTTCTTATGTTAAGTCTAGAAACGGGATGGCAGGAGGACAAGAAACTGAGACTCTGGTGCCGAGAGCCTGGAGTCCTAGTTCCACCACAGATGTTAACTGGGCTCAGCTATTCAGGTCACTGAGTGGTTCATCTTAGAGTTGTTTCTAGACTAGATATTTATTGCCCTGCATTACAAAGACGGGAAAGTAAGAGTTCTGTCCATCAGCCAGTTGTCAAGCATAAATGATGTCTTTCCCCTGCTTCCTGCACCACAGTTTGCTTATCTGTCAGATGGAAACGCTAATTACTTACTTACCTACTCCTCACCTCCAGGGCTGTTCACATGAATAAGAAGAGAGTATGGATATGAATTTGCCATACAAAGGGAAAAGTTCCACACAAATAGAAAACACTAGCAGAAATAATTTCTAGATTCTTCCTGCTGAAGCTTTTCAACTATTTCCAAAACACATCATTGCTGAGCCTGTGCAAGTTCAAATGGCAAAACCCGAAGAGTCAGTGGCATTGCCTCTTCTCTAGCCAGAGCCTTGGGGGCCATCAGCCTGCACCTGCCTGTTTGTTCTGCCATTGCCTCATTCGCTCTGACTTGGACACCAGGGAAGCCAGGACCACAGAGGCGCTTCTCAGCTTCCTCCTGAAACAGCCCTCCTCAGCTTCTCAGCTGTGTCTCCCGGGTCTTCTCACAGAATTCTTGGCCAGGAATCCACCTTCCTTAAAGCAAATCAGGTCTCCCGATTTCGTAGAGCCAGAATAGCATAGGGGGCAGCTATGGAGCTTGGAGCCAGACAGACCCTTACTAATTATCCATGGATCTTGCTGAGCCTTGGTTTCTCATCTGTAAAATGCGGGTAATGAAGCTACTTTCCTGGGCATCTATGAGTTCGAAATAAAAGAATATGGGGGCCGGGTGCAGTGGCTCACGCTTGTAATCCTAGCACTTTGGGAGACTGAGACAGATGGATCACCTGAGGTCAGGAGTTCGAGACCAGCCTGGCCAACATAGTGAAACCCTGTCTCTACTAAAAATACAAAAATTAGCCAAGTGTGTTGGAGGGTGCCTGTAAACCCAGCTACCCGGGAGGCTGGGTCAGGAGAATCACTTGAATACAGGAGGTGGAGGTTGCAGTGAGCTGAGATCACACCACTGCACTTCAGCCTCGTTGACACAGCAAGACTCCATCTCAAAAAAAACAAAGAATTCTGAGTATGGGTGAAAGGGCCGGGTGTGTCACAGGAGTTGAATGTGTGTCCTTTTCCTTTTTCCCTTGTTCCTGTCCTGTGCAGATGCCCACCAGGTACTGCGACCTTTCTCCTGGGAACGCGCTGCATTGTTTCCCCGCAAAGGAGGTCCAGAAAGCAGACCCGGCCCCGTGTCTGTGCACCTGCTCGGAGAAGGCCTCCTGAGGAGCACACCGACACTCTCCCCTTCCATATTGGCCTTCTCTGCACTACCTCAGGTTCTTGCCTCTTTGGAATTGTGTGTATGTGGAGGGAACATCTGGAGGTGTCCCTTAATTTTTCATGTTACGTCTGGACGTGTCACATAGCCACAACCGTAACTGTACATGGAGAATCATGTCGTGTGTGCTGTGGGCAAGCCAAGAGGTGGCTTTGTGTGCTTTTCTGCCAACCTGGTCCAGTGCAGGTGCTGTGTGACCCCAGAGGAAAGAGTCATTCAGAGGGCCTGAAGAAGGGAGGAGTCGGTGGCTTGCAAGGTACACTCCCACTTCCTGCGGTTTTCACAGGCAATTACATGGTAAGGACTGGAGATGAAATGAAGCAAAATCTTCTGGGGTCACTTGAGCTATTTCTTTTGAGTACAGGTCTCTGGGATAGCATGGCCTGTCAGCCACACCGGGTTCACACCTGTTGGCAGCTCCATTCTGTAGGGGAGCAAGTGTCCAGTCCTGGGAGCACTGGCTGCAGGGATGCTAGGAATGTCCACCCTGTCCTGGGGCCTGCCTTCGCCTCTGTCCCTCCACTGCCTCTCCATCCCTCTTCCTCCTCTTTTTTTTGGTCTGTCCCTATGGCTGTCAGTGGGGTCTTGAGTCACCTATGTCATCATATCAGGAACATTGTGTGTTCCAAAGTGTGCTTGGTGGAACACTTGTTACTTGAAACACTGCTTTGTAAAATGGATCCTGAGGCTAGCAGCTGGGAATGCCACATCCTCTATCTCCTTCTTGTGGATTTACGATTCAGATTCTCTATTAACCCTGAAGAATCCCATAATAAATGGTTTACTTTTGCTTTGTAGTTTTGCCCAAACATTTTTGATCATGGATCCTTTTGTATGAACTCCCAAGAAACACTTATTAGCAGGATTTGGTGAATCACACTCTGGGAAAAGCAGGCATGAACAACATATTATTTGTAGGAATGCTATGAAATCAAACTCACCAGTGAGAAATCAGGCATCAGAGGGCTGTGGAAAATGTGTGTGCTTTTTTTTTTTATAATAAAAATATCACATTGGTGCAGATCAGACGTTCCCACCCCCTCACCACAAAAAGAATCTTTTTACTTCTTTCCTCAAGGGATTCCATGTTTTAAAGGCTTTTAACTACCTAACAAACTACATTTATTGAATAATAATTTATTTCTTTGAGTTTTATTTATCAAAGACATCCAACTGCCAATTAGTGCTTCTGATCAGTCAAGATAACCACAGTTGCCACACTGGGTTGATATGACTCCAGCCCAAAGCAAATAAACTTAATGTTTTATTTAGTCTGGGAACGTCATTGAGGTAAACGTATGGTTTCCTCTGGGCTTTTTGATATCTCAAAAATAGCTTGCAGACCCCCCTTGCTGCCTTCATGGAGAGCAGGATGGGCGGAAAGCAGGACCACGGACGGAAATGCAGAGGACGCACAGCTGTTAGGAGGGCGGGAGGGATGGGGGATGGAGGTGGCGACTGGGGCTACACCAGGACACTGGATAGTAGAGACTAAATGGCTACAGCCACTGTGAAGACTGGGGTTCCCAGGGTTGGGGGGTCCAGATTCTGGTGAACAAGCAAGAAGCTACTAGCCAAAGGCACATTCATGGTGTACCCTTAATGTGGGCAAAAACCTGGACATAGCGCCTTCCCTGTGTACCCTGGCTGCATTGCACCCACCCTTCCCCCAGCACCCAGAAGAGGCCCAGGGAGGACAGGGCAAAGGGGAGTGAGGCGGGCTCCTTTGCTGGGATGCTTTCCCCAGACCTCTGTGATGCATTTTTCAATCACGAGCTACTATGAAGTAGATGCATTGCCATGGCCACCTTCAGTGTCAGTAGAGCCCTTGGGGGATTAAGGCCCCTGAGGATTCTGCGGTCAGCTTGCTCCTCACCTCAAAGGAGAGACCTCTGCCCAGGGAGCTCATCCTTGCTTAGCAGAACCTGGGCCACTGTTCATATGGCAAGGATGAGGCACTAGAGCCAGATTCAGGCTCATCAAGCGGTTCTGTCTGAGATGATGGAGAGCCATGCGCTCCTTAAATAGAGGGTTTCCTGGCGCACTGGAGATGGGACTCAACAGCCTGTAATCCACTTTCCACCTGACTTTACAAAAGAGATGTTACTCGAAGTAAGAGAGGGGGCTCCTCCACAGGAGAAAAGTGCTCAGGTCATGCCCTTTGCAGCCCCAGTCAGCCTCCATGGGCTGGGTCCTGAGTCCCTCCTGGACCCCCAGGTACCCTCACAGCCCCAGACCCCTGCTTAGCAATGGCCTCGAAGTAAAATACACGATCCTACTTCGTGCCTCTCCTCCCTCATTAGCCTGGACAGCATTTTCCCAAAAGATACAATCTGTGTCTGGCAGAAGCCCACTTGCAAAAATAAATTCTTCCCTGAACATTTTTTCCAGGCCCATTTTAGAAATAAATTTGGGTGGTGCCTTTTACCCATTTCCAATGCCAGACATCCTGAACCCCGAGGCCTTGTTCTGCGGTGTAAACCTTACGATAAGGAAGGAATCAGGATCTTCTCCTCAGAAGAACCCATCTCTGCCTCTAGCAGGGAGGCTGAGCAGTCCCCACAGCTGTACCCAATGCAAACCGCTGCTGCTCAGATGTGGGGACACAGGTGGATGGAGCTCACAGCCTGGGTCCCAGGACAGCACAGCCACGCCCATCCCTCTCACCCTGCCAGGCTCTCCCGCAACAGGGAGCCTTCCTCTGGTTTCTGGGTGCACTGACGGCTGCAGCAGCTACAATCTCCTGAATACCCATTCATTCACTCATTCATTCACTCCCTCACTAAATATTTATGCTGAGCGCCTGTTATGTGTCAGGCACTGTGCTAAGAGCTGGAAATACAGCAGTGAACAAGTGCCCATGGGGCCTGGCATGTACGGGGCACTCTACTCACAGCACAATGACCAAGTGCATGAGCTGGAAGGCAGGAGGAAGGGAGGAAAGGAAGCGTCTATCCAGTCAACTCCCTCTGCTTTTGTGTGCACCATCTCATTGAATCTTCCCAACCGCACTCCGTGATTAGAAGGTGTCCCCATCCCCATTTTCACAGAAAAAACAGCCAAGTTCCAAAATAAAGGGCAGAGATGGATTGATACAGCTTATTCTAATTTCAGAGCTCTGAACTCTCTCATCCATGCACACTACAAAGGCACTCACAAGCCCACAAATGCACAGGGACACATACTCACCCCCTCGCACACCTGGACTGTGCATCCCTGCTCCGGGGGTACCCAGTGACTGAGTCATGCGCTAACATTCTACTTTTCTTTCTTCTCCCTTTTTCTTTTAGAAAGAGTCTCGCTCTGTCACCCATTCTGGAATGCAGTGACACGATCTTGGCTCACTGCAACCTCTGCCTCCTGGGTTCAAGAGATTCTCCTGTCTCAGCCTCCTGAGTACCTGGGATTACAGGCATGCGCCACCTTGCCTGGCTAATTTTTGTATTTTTTTAAAATAGAGATAGGGTTTCCTCATGTTGGTCAGGCTGGTCTCAAACTCCTGACCTCAGGTGATCCGCCTGCCTTGGCCTCCCAAAGTGTTGGGATTACAGGCGTGAGCCACCACGCCTGGCCAACATTCTACTTTTTTTCATCATAACCATGTTCTGAGCACCCACTCTGGCTCCTGTATGCTCTTGTCTGGGCCCAGGAACCCAGAGCAACAGGGGAGACTGAGTCCCTGCCCTTCAGGCATGTGCTGTCTAGTAAGGAAGCCACTGGCTGTGGCTGCTGAGTGCGTGAAATGTGATTAAATCTACATTGAGATGTGCTGTGAGTGTGAAATACATACTGAGTTTCTAAGACTTAGTAAGAAGAAAAGAATGCAGAAAATTCCATACTTTAACCAGGTTCAGTACCCCTTATCTGAAATGCTTCAGACCAGAAGTGTTTTAGATTTCACATTTTTTTCTGTTTTTTGGAATACTTTTGCATATACATAAGTGAGATATCTTGGGGATGGGACCCAAGTCTAAACATGAAATTCACATATGTTTTGTATATACCATATATACATAGCCTGAAGGTAACTTCATATAAAATTTTAAATAATTTTGTACATGAAACAAAAATTTTGGCTAGGTGTTGACCGCGACCCGGCACAGGAGGTCAGGGGCGGAACCTTCCTCTGGTGGAGTCATGTTAGCACTCAAACACTTTTGGAGTTTGGAGAATTTCAAAGCTCAGATTTTTTTTTTTTTTTTTTTGAGATGGAGTCCGGCTCTGCTGCCCAGGCTGGAGTGCAGTGGCCGGATCTCAGCTCACTGCAAGCTCCGCCTCCCGGGTTCACGCCATTCTCCTGCCTCAGCCTCCCCAGTAGCTGGGACTACAGGTGCCCGCCACCTCGCCCGGCTAGTTTTTTGTATTTTTTCAGTAGAGACGGGGTTTCACCGTGTTAGCCAGGATGGTCTCGATCTCCTGACCTCGTGATCCGCCCATCTCGGCTGCCCTAAGTGCTGGGATTACAGGCTTGAGCCACCGTACCAGGCCCAAAGCTCAGATTTTTAAATTAGGGATATGCAACCTGTGTGGATCACATATTGAAATTATACATCTTTTGGATATATGGGGTTAAAGAAAAAGTATATAAAAGATCATTTTCCATGCTTCTTTTTAAAAAATGTGGTGGCGGCTGGACATGATGGCTCACGCCTGTAATCCCAGCACTTTGGGAGGCTGAGGCGGGCGAATCATGAGGTCAGGAGATCAAGACCATCCTGGCTAACACGGTGAAACCCCGTCTCCACTAAAAATACAAAAAATTAGCTGGGCGAGGTGGCGGGTGCCTGCAGTCCCAGCTACTGGGGAGGCTAAGGTAGGAGAATGGCGTGAACCCGGGAGGCGGAGCTTGCAGTGAGCAGAGATCGCGCCATTGCATTCCAGCCTGGGAGACAGAGCAAGACTCCGTCTCAGGAAAAAAAAAAAAAAAAATGTGATGGCTACTTACCCGTTTGAGCTTGCAGGAGCATATTTTTAAAACGTGGCTACTAAAACATGTAAAGCCACATATGTGGCTCACGTGTGTGCTCACATGATATTGCTAAGGGACAGTGTGGCTGGAGATGGAAAGACAAACCGTACGCAAGCGCGGAACAAGGGTGCCTGCAAATAGGGGAACAGGCCAGGGAGGAAGCAGTGCAGGGTGGGTGGATGCCGGCAGTGGATGGGTGGCCTCAGGGGTGGAGGGGGAGCCAGGAGAGGGAGGAGCCGGGAGTGAGCGCAGGATGAGTCATTTCTTACCCTGCCAGGGGCTGGGACCTGGGTCCTGGAGGAAGGAAGGAGATCCAGGGAGCTGTACAGGCGCCTGCCTTTTTTCCTTCCCGGACTGAGCAAGGGGTCCCGGCACTGCGGGGGCCCTCTGGAGGTCACCACCTCCATCCAGCCTGTCAGTTTCAGAGGGTCAGTGTCTTCCATGGTCCTGATCTA
Organism: Trachypithecus francoisi; assembly: GCF_009764315.1. NCBI lineage: Eukaryota > Metazoa > Chordata > Mammalia > Primates > Cercopithecidae > Trachypithecus > Trachypithecus francoisi. The sequence continues at coordinate 132,557,630 of NW_022681468.1, read as the reverse complement.
GGGTTGGCAAACGGTCCTTTGGCCCTGCCCTCACAGGTGCTCACTCCACAGGTGCATTAATCCAGTGCCTGGGATAGTCCAAGCCTGCTGTCAGCACTGCAGAGGTGGTGGTGACCAATCAAAGTGCCCGCTCCAGGGCAGCTCATAGCAAGCGTGGGGTGGCTGGAGACAAACAATAGGCAAAGGAACAACTACATGTGTCAGGTGTGGTCGGTCAAAAGAAAAATCAAGAGGGAGAATGGATGGGTGGGCGCTGTGTTAGAGAGAAGTTGACATTTCAGGAGGGACCTGAATGAATTCAGGGATGGAACCATGAGCACACCAAGAGGAAGAGCATCCCAGGGATCTGGAACAGCAGGTGTGAGGTAAGAGCATGCCAAGGACAGCATCAGGTCCACCAGTGGGACAGACTGGGGAGGAGCGAGTAGCCAAAGGTGAGGTCAGGGAACCTCCGTGTCAGGGTGAGCTCCAGGCAGATGAGTCTCATGAGTATCCTCCATAAGCAGCAGTTATGGCTGTCACTATTATTAGGCTCTAGAAGGCCACATCTTCCCTAGAAGGATGACAACTGCCACCACCCTCAGAATCTTCCAAGTGGAGGGGTGGTGCCTCTGGCCTCAGGGCTTGGTGCATAAAAAATGGGACAGCCACACACTTTCTTTTGCTCAGCATATGCTAGCAGTTGATGAGACATTTGGACTGGGTGGCCTCTGGGGGTGGCAGATGGGAGCTATCAGAGAGGCAGGAGGCCCAAGTGACCTCAAGACTCAGCAGTTTCCTGCATTTACGGAGTCAGGGCCCCAGAACTTTGTGACATTCCACTCTACCGTCCTCCTCCCTCTGCTCTCCAGCCCCGCTTTGTCATGCCCCTCCTCCACTCAAGAACCCACAGTGGCTCGCTATTACCTGTTATTCTTCAGCCAACCTTTGCCACAGGGACCATCCGTGTCCCTCAGGTGTCTCTGTTTAATGGTTATTTACCCCCAAATCCCAGCTCAGACTGCTGGAGAAAATGACTTGTTTCTGTTTTTTGCCAAGAGGGAAAGACCTGCTTTGATAAATACTTTTTTCCCCAAGGAAAGTAGTGTCTACTTTTCTCTGAACCACAAAGCCAGTGCTACCTGCACTTGGTCTTCACTGTTAGAGCACCTCACAGTCCCGTGGGGTGTGGTTTGCCTGCCAGTCTCTCAGGACAGCTACACTCATGCAACTGGCCTGGAGGCAAGAGCCTGCCCCAGAAGGACAACTGTCTAGTCCTGCACAGGCTTCTTCCAATGCGGCAGAGTGTATTGAAAGAACGCCGGCCTCCCACTTCAACTGCACTCGCGCAGCCGTTTATGGAGGGGCTACCACGTGCCTGCCACAGTGCTGTGGGCTGACCTCCTGAGAGAGGTCCTGGTGGGAAGGGACTGATTCCAAATATGCTTTTTTTTTTTTTTGAGACAGGGTTGCACTCCTATCGCCGAGGCTGGAGTGCAGTGGCACAATCTCAGTTTACTGCAACCCCCATCTCTTGGATTTAAGCGATTCTCCTGCCTCAGCCTCCCGAGTAGCTGGGACTACAGGCGTGCACTACCACAGCCCGCTAATTTTTGTATTTTTAGTAGTGACGAGGTTTCACCATGATGTTTCACCGTGATGGACAGGCTGGTCTCGAACTCCTGACCTCAAGTGATCTGCCCACCTTGGCCTCCCAAAGTATTGATGTTACAGGCAACAGCCACCGCACCTGGCCCCAAATACACTTCTGTTAAAGAATGGGTATTACTACTTTTCAAATGGTTATGTGATGAGACAGAAAACTATTCTTTTTTTTTTTTTTTTTTTTTTTTTTTTTTTTTTTTTTTTTGAGACGGAGTCTTGCTCTGTCGCCCAGGCTGGAGTGCAGTGGCCAGATCTCAGCTCACTGCAAGCTCCGCCTCCGGGTTCACGCTATTCTCCTGCCTCAGCCTCCCGAGTAGCTGGGACTACAGGCGCCCGCCACCTCGCCCGGCTAGTTTTTTTGTATTTTTTAGTAGAGATGGGGTTTCACCGTGTTAGCCAGGATGGTCTCGATCTCCTGACCTCGTGATCCGCCCGTCTCGGCCTCCCAAAGTGCTGGGATTACAGGCAAAACTATTCTTTTGAATCCAAGAATCATAGCCCTCCAAGCTTATGAAAAACTTCCCTTATTCAATTGCATCTTATAATGCCTGCTCTGTTTTCCTGAGGAGGTCCAGGGTCTGGACCCTTCTGTGGGTTCCTTATCAGGAAGATGGGTGTTATTATATAGCAATTTGCCAGTGAGGCTCAGGAGGGCTGTGACTTTCTTGAGACCACATGGCCACGTGATCTGGAACCAGGTGGAACCTCCATGCCTGAATCTAAAGGGTCTCCACTCTGGCTGCACAAGAACCACCAGGAGCCTTCTAAGCACCACCTGCAGAGAGTCAGTCCACTGGTGGGGCTCCCAGGTGATTGTAATGTCCCAGGAGCTGGGAACCAGTGCTCTGAAGCCAGATCACAAGCTCTCTCTGGCCTGGGGGCAGAGGAGCCTCCTGGCTGTGCCAGTTACTCGCTGTGTGACTTGAGGCAAATTCCAGTACATCTCTGGTCTTCAGTTTCTTCATTTGCAAGAAGAGAGATCCTGTTCAAGGTCTATTTCTATGAGGAATTCATGAGTCACTCGGCATCGAGAAGATGCTTGGGAAGGCCTCCTGGAGAGGCAGCAGGAACATGGGCTCGGATCGTGGCCCTGCCCATATCGGGCTGCAGGGAGGGAGGGCAGACCCTGCGCCGGAAACCTTGTCACCGGTCGCTGTCCTCTGCACTCCACAGTCCTAGGGGTACTTTTGCTGGGATAGAAGTCCCGACCTCCTCTGAGGGTGAACGGGCGGGGCCCACGTCCGCACCTCTCTTAACAGCCCTCGTAGGTCAAGGGGGCTGCAAATGCCTGCAGCTGCTAGGTCTTCAGGGCCAGCCTTGAGCTTCTGTGGCTCAGGAGCAGGGAGAGGGCCCCCCAGCCCTGCGGGCTCAGCTCTGGAGGGGCTGAAAGACAGGAGCCCTGAGCTGGCAGGGCCTGGAAGATGGTGTCCTCTCCATGATGCAATTCCCAGAGCCTTTCTTTGTCTTCATTTCCTGATCATGAAAAATACGTTACAGAACAAATAGAACTAGGTTTATATTTCCCAAATTATGAAGGTGATTTCACGTTTTTTGGTGTGTGATGGAGTTCGTTTTTCTTCTGGGACGTTTTGGGCCTCGCTGCAACATGAAGGTGGGATGTTGGGGGCATGGGAGGACTTTGCCCTCCCTAGGCTGTGCTGATTACTATAGTGGAGGGCCTCAGAGAGCTCCAGGCCGGGGCAGGAGGAGGGTGATTGTGGCTCTGAGAATAAAACAGCAGGTTGGCCAAGCCATGGAGAAAAACTGAAGTCCTGGCCTGCCAGGAGAGAAGCCATGGTAGGGACCTGCTGAGTGTAGTCTGCGGGGCCGCCCTCCACAGTTCCTGTGAGCCTTGTGTGGGCAGGCGTCCCCTGACATTTCTAACTGAAACCAGGGGGAAGCTGCTTCCCCGCAGAGCAGCAGGCGTCCCTGTCAGAGCCACCGGCTTTCTCCTTGTGACTCACGGCTGCTTCCTCCTGGTCATCTGTCCAGGGCAGGCCCAGAGGATGTGTTGACTGACCACATTCCTGCTAAAAGTATGGGTCCTGGAGTCAGAATTTCTTGCTGTGAAAAGCACTTCCTGCAGGCAGGGTGCCTCAGGAAGCAGATTATAACATTGTTTTTCTGAGTCTTTCTCTTCTTGTGTGGGGTCTCTATATTCAGAGTCTATAAACATGAACAAATGTATGTACAGTGGCCAGGAAAGCGGGAAACAGGTGGCGGCGGTCACAGGGCAGCACTGGGCTGGGAATCCTTTCAGCAGCTCCTGCCGTGGGCGTGCCAGTGTGGACTCCCTCCAAGACACTCTGGCGCAAGGGCCATTGCTTTTCTTTTTCTTTGTTTCTTTCTTTCTTTCTTTCTTTTTTTTGGGAGACAGAGTCTCGCTCTGTTGCCCAGGCCAGAGTGCAGTGGTGCAATCTCGGCTCATGCAATCTCCACCTCCTGGGTTCAAGCGATTCTTGTGCCTCAGCCACCCAAGTAACTGGGATTACAGGTGTGTGCCACCATGCCCAAGTAATTTTTGTATTTTTAATACAGACGGGGTTTCACCATGTCGGACAGGCTGGTCTCAAACACCTGATTTCAAGTGATCCACCCGCCTCGCCCTCCCAAAGTGCTGGGATTACAGGCGTGAGCCACTGCACCCGGCCTTCTTTGGTTTTCTAGCTTCCATCTACTCAGCGTGGGAGGAAATCCAGTTTTTTGTGCTTCCTGGCTCCTGGGGTCCTTTGGACCTGAGAGGGTCTTGCACCATTCAGGGAACTGGCTCTCTGGGCCTTAGGACGCCCTGAGCACTGCTGAGAGATTCACTCTTCGGCCACGGTGGTCCCGGGAGCAGTGCTGATGAGTCAAAGCTCAGCCTCTGGGTGTTCACGCTCCACCCTCTGAGCAGCCTTGGGCACCCTTCCCCCTCACTCCTCACCATTTGCTGAGACCACTACCCCTGCCCCCCATCTATCCCAGCCTCTTCAACTAAAGCTGCCAATCTCACGCCCTGCTTCTCTGGGACCACCTCTCCCCACACCCCATGGGCCTGAAACCTAAGAGTTCTTTACTTGGGGTTTTGGGGGTGGGTGAGAACCCTCAGCCCTTCAGAAACACAAAGCGGCCTCTTCTCCCCAGAATGAGGAGGGGAAGGGAGAAAGGAGAAGGAAGACACTTGATACAGTTGGGGTATTTGTCCTCGCCCAAATCTCAGGTTGAATTGTGATCCGCAGTGATGGAGGTGGGACCTGGTGGGAGGTGTTGGGATCATGGGAGTGGATCCCTCATGGCTTGGTGCTGTCCTCACCATAGTGAGTGAGTTCTCGTGAGACCTGGTCATTGAAGAGTGACCCCCACCCCATGCTGTCTCTCTTGTTCCTGCTTTCGCCATGTGGTGCGCCTTCTCCCCCTTCACCTTCCACCACCATCGTAAACTTCCTGAGGCCTCCTCAGAAGATGAGCAGATGCGGAGGTCAGGCTTCCTTACAGCCTGTGGAACCATGAGCCAATCAAACCTCTTTTCTGGCCAGGCGCGGTGGCTCATGCCTGTAATCCCAGCAGTTTGGGAGGCCAAGGCAGGCAGATCCCCTGAGGTTAGGAGTTCGAGACCACCCTGACCAACATGGAGAAACTCTGTGTCTACTAAAAATACAAAATTAGCCAGGCATGGTGAGGCGTGCTTGTAATCCCAGCTACTCGGGAGGCTGAGGCAGGAGAATTGCTTGAACCTGGGAGGCAGAGGTTGCAGTGAGCCAAGATCGCACCATTGCACTCTAGCCTGGGCAATAAGAGCAAAACTCTATCTCAGTAAAAACCAAAACCGAAAACAAAAAGAACCCCTTTTTTCTTATAAATTACACAGTCTCAGGTATTTCTTAATAGCAATGCAAGAACAGCCTCTTACGCTTTATTTGTCTCTGGGAATATAGAGTAAAAGCAGTAGCCAAATAACACTCCAATACAAAACAAAAGAAAACACCCCAGAAGACGAACTGTATTTTAGTTTTTTGTTTTGTTTTGTTTTACTAAGTAGCTCCCCTTGTTACGTTAGCCTCATTTTACAGATGAAGAACCCAGGGCTCAGAGGGTTCCTTGGGCTGCCACGTGGCACTGGGTGGGGGTTTATGGAGGTCATGGCCCCATGTCTATGCTCTCAATTTGACCAGTGTAGGCATCAGGGTGGGCACTGCCCTGCACAGAGGCCCAAGGGTGGTCTCGACTCACCTGCTGAGAGATGGCCTCCCTCACAACCTTAGCCACTGCTGGCGAACAGGTGGAAAGGAACCAAAAGATCAGTACATCCCAGCCATTAAAGGTAGAGCTGGCTGAGCCTCCTTCAGAGAATGCATAATGGTGACCCTTTACTTGGGGGTTGATTTACACCCAGGCTTGATTTATGGACGCAGATGTGCATATATCACCTCCCATAATCCCCACAAGGATCCTATTCTTTCCACTCTCCAGATCATAAAATGGGCATGCAGATGTTGAGTAACTTTCCCAAATCCTGTAACTAGTAAGTTGCCAAAAATGGGATCAGAACCCAAATCTCTTAAGTCCAGTGTTCTTTCCATAATATGTCAGTGAATATAGCTGAGATTTCATTTTTTAGAGAGATGAAAATCAAGAGAGGTGAATACCAACGTTTGCACTTTTCATTTGACAATAATAGCAGGGAAACCAGTGTGAAATTTCAGTCTCTAGGAACTTAAAGATGGAAGAGAAACTACGAGAGCGGTTATTCTACAAAGTACCATCAGGTGGCACCATTGCACAGCGGCTGCATATCCCCAGGGTTCAACTCAACAGAAGGGTCAGCTCTGTCTGGCCAGCTGCGTCCCCACCCTGGCCATGGCATGTGCTCCCTGCCCCCACCTTTACTAATATGGTGTCAAGAGCTGGTGTGTGAATAAGAAACGTAGCACCCCATGCCTGAGCTGCTGTCCATGTACTAGTCCATCTATTTGTGTCTGGTAACTATTTTAAGAGATCTTGACCTTATTAAATGTTTTAACAGAATCTGATCTGTCTCTGAAAACATTGCCCTTTCTTGTCTGTAGGTGCAGGGACAGGAAGGAGGCCTTTAATCAAGGTCCCTCTTGACCTGAAATGATGGTGGGATAGGTGTGGGGTCTAGATTGAAGGTGGAGGGGTCAGAGGTCATGCAAGGGCAGTGGTGGGTTTGACTAGGCATTTGGGGCCAGGCAGGCAGCTTTGCAGAGTGCATCCTTTGCCTTTGTATGGGGTCAGGAGCTTGGAAAGCTTTGGGGGTGGGGTGGGTGGGTAATGAACACTTCTCACACTGTTTTCTGTTTTGTTTTGTTTTGTTTTTTTTGAGACAGGGTCTTGCTCTGTTGCCCAGGCTGGAGTGCAGTGGCACAATCCCAGCTCACTGCAACCTCTGCCTCCCGGGTTCAAGCGATCCTCCTGTGTCAGCCTCCTGAGTAGCTGGGACCACAGGCGTGCACTACCATGTCTGACTAATTTTTTGTTTTGTTTTGTTTTGTATTTTTTGTAGAGATGAGGTTTCACCATGTTGCCCAAGATGGTCTCAAACTCCTGGACTTGAGCAGTCTGCCTGCCTTGGCCTCCCAAAGTGTTGAGATTACAGGCGTGAACCGGTGCCCCCGGCCCCAATTAGTTTTATAATGCTGCATGAAATCTAGATTATTTTAAAATGCCACATAAAAATAATTAGTATGACGTTTAAATATAGTGACAATGAAGTTCGTAACAGAATTGGTATTAAAGTATTATTATTGCATAACTCACAAAAATTTGCCTTCTGTACAATCTCTCACATGGAAACATAAAATGTCAAGAATTTTCTGTAAGGAAACAAAAGGTCAAGAATTTTCTGTAAGGAAACATAAAAGTAGGTTAGCAACAAGTAAGACTAATAAACATAGCATACCTTTTATACATTGTAGAAATACTTATTTTTTATTCAATCATTTGAATGTAAAGGGCTTTGAATTTTTTTTTTTTTTTTATATGTTACCAATAAATTGAAGCTGTTTCAAGCTGTTAAATCTAAATTCTAGTCTCTGTAGAGATTATACCGGTTCCCACATGTGTCATGGGATGCCTTGTGCCCCTCCAAAATTCATATGTTGAAGTCCCAACCCCCAGCACCTCAGAATGTGACTGTATTTGGTGCTAGGTTCTTGAAAGAAATAATTAATCCTTTTCCTGTTTAGAAAAAAAAAAAAAAAAAACGTGCAGCCCACTGCCAGCACTCATTTCATTTTCTTTTTCTTTTTTTTTTTTTGAGACAGAATCTTGCTCTGTTGCCCAGGCTGGGGTTCCATGGCACGATCTCGGCTCACCTCTGCCTCCCAGGTTCAAATGATTCTCCTGCCTCAGCTTCCGGAGAAGCTGGGACCACAGGCACATACCACCACATCTGGGTAATATTTTTGTTGTTGTTGTTGTTGTAGTTTTTGTAGAGACAGGATTTTGCCACGTTGCCCAGGCTGGTCTCAAACTCCTGACCTCAAGTGATCTGTCCACCTCAGCCTCCCAAAATATAGGCATGAGCTACCATACCTGGCCAGAGCTCATTTAATTTTACATAAACCTGACTGATTTTTGATGTCAAAGTAAAATTTAAAAACTGTTCTTGGAGTTATTTCTAAACAGAACTAACATCAAAATCATCTCAATTATCAGAATCATCTATTTCAGAAAAACAAGATTCATCAAATGAATCTTTGGCCAACAACTGTTTGAGAACGATCACGTAGGAATGCCACGTTTTCTCGGATTTGACATTTTCAGCCATCAAGAATTACTCTATTTTCTAAATGGAAGTGCCACTGCTAAAGACAGAATGCTATACGCAGATTGATGTCTTTTGTTTCCAAAGTTGATACACTAGAGCAAAGCGAAAATAATAAAAGCGAAATGTTTTGTGACCAAATTGGGTAAATGCTGCAGCTGCAAGAGCTGCTGGTGAGTGTTCTTGGGCTAAACAGGAAAAGAGTTAAGGGAACAATTACGTCCTGGGAATGGGCTCTAATCCAATATGATTGGTGTCCTTATAAGAGGAGATCAGGGCGCAACGCACGGACAGCGGGGACCACGTGAAGACACAGAAGACCGCATCTACAAACCAAGGAAAGACCAACCCTGTCGGCCCCTGATCTCAGACTTGTGGCACTGCTGCTCAGTCACCCCAACTGTTCCCTCATGACGGCAGCCCCAGCAGTTGAACAGCCTGCGTTGCGCAGGCTGACAGGGAAGAGGCAATGAGGAGAGAGGGAGCTAAGACAGCTTCTTTCAGTGATAAATCCCTTTTCCCAGAATAATCTGTACCTGTCTTCTTAAAGTAGCTCTTTGCACCAAAAGGGAAGATAATGAATTTTCAAATTGCAAACAGGTTCATTTGTTTCTACAAAACTGTATGTGGCCTAAAAGTGACAGTCATCCTCCTGAGAGAGTCCCCCATCTTCTAGATGGGACTGGCCCGTGCTCACCAAAGCCGGGCTCTGGCAGGGACTCCAATTTGGGAAGATAAATGAGCAGACGTGGCTGGCCCCTGAGCCACAGCTGAGCTCTCATGGAAGCGTCAGAAACAAGTACAGTCAACCCCAGGGACTTGGGCAAGGCCAGCCAGATGGCGAGGTGACCCCCAGGCCCCTGCAGCCACAGTGAAATTGACAAGGACCCGGAGCAGGGGCTGAAGACCCCTGTGGGCAGGAACAAATGCTGCATCTGGGCAGGGGATGGGGCAGGCCTGTAGGAAGCCAGGTCCCACCTGTGCTTCCCACTCAGTGCTGGATCAGAGGCCAGGCTGACCCATGACCTCACATGAGAGGCCACACTTGGCCAGTGCTCTAATTTTTATTTATTTTTTATTGTTGTGACGATGGGGTTTGCTGTGTTTCCCAAGCTAGTCTCAAACTGCTAGACTCAAACAATCCACCCACCTTGGCCTCCCAAACGTGTTAGGATTACAGGCGTGAGCCGCCGAGCCCAGTCCGGTCCTCTATTTTGAAAACAATAGTTAACTACTAACTGTTTTTAAAATAAATAGTTGACGGACTGAATAGTACTTTTTCAAAAATTGGCTTTATGTAGACTGACTAGATTCTCCTAACACGCAAAGGAAATATTTTGGGCGGGTGGAGCGGGGGACCTCTAGAAGTTACAGCTCTAAATGTATTAGGTTCCCAGGCCAGGGAGAAAAATTAACTACTTTAGAGCAATATTACTTGGCAGGCAATGTTCTGGCATCACTGCATATGGGTACCTCAACTTCTCCTACAATAAAACCTTATTAATTTGATATCCAAAGAACAAAAAGAAAAATTCTCCAACCCCTGCTGGTCTTTGCATTTACCAGGTCCGGCTTATCTCACCACTTTCATTAAACAGTAATAAGGTGTCTCGTTGGTTGGGGACTAGCAGTGGCTTTGAAATAGTTGCTATTTTTGGCCAGGCACAGTGGCTTATGCCTGTAATCCCAGCACTCTGGGAGGCCAAGGTGCGCAGATCACCTGAGGTCAGGAGTTTGAGACCAGCTTGGCCAACATGAAGAAACCCTGTCTCTACTGAAAATACAAAAATTAGCCAGGCATGGTGGGGGGCACCTGTAATCCCAGCTGCTCTGGAGGCTGAGGCAGGAGAATCGCTTGAACCCGGGAGGTGGAGATTGCAGTGAGCCGAAATTGCATCATTGCACTCTGGCCTGGGTGACAAGAGTGAAACTCCCTCTCAAAAAAAAAAGATAAAAAGAAAAAAAGAAATAGTTGCTACTTTAAATGAACCAACATTGAAACAATGAGGTTCTACCGTAATTTGGTATGATTTAATTAACTCCAACTTTGTGTTGGGCCTTAAACCTCTTCATCCCAATCAAGAAAAGCCTAGGCTGCCTGCCCCCTTCCTGAGACAGTGGGGCCTCTCTGAAAGCTCACCTTGTTTTGCTTCTTTGGGCAGCTGCTGTGACCTCACTTTTGTTCAGAGCTCAGCAGTGTATGGGGTAACCTTTTTTAGAAAACATTATTTTTATTTTTATTTATTTTTTGAGACAGGGTCTCACTCTGTTGCCCAGGCTGGAGTACAGTGGCACGATCACAGTTAACTACAGCCTTGAACTCCTGGGTACAAGTGATCCTCCCACATCAGCCTCCCAACTAGCTGGGACTACAGGCTTGTGCCACCATGCCCAGCTAATTAGAAAAAACAATTTAGTAGAGACAGGGTCTCACTATGTTGCGCAGACCAGTCTTGAACTCCTAAACTCAAGCAATCTTCCTGCCTCGGTCTTCAAAAGTGCTGGGATTACGAGCATGAGCCACTGAGATCAGCTTATTTTTATTTTTTGAGAAAAGGTCTCGCTCTGTCACCCAGACTGAAGTGTGGTGGCACGATCTCGGCTCACTTCAACCTCCTGGGTTCAAGTGATCCTGCCTCCTCGGCCTCCCAAAATGCTGAGATTACAGGTGTGAACCACTGTGGCCAGCTGGTAACCTTTTTTTTTTTTTTTTTTGCTTGCCATTACCATCAACTTAGCATGTCTAAAAAGCAGCTGTCACTCTCCTCACCTACTGCATCCCCTGCCTGACATCCAGACCCCAGACCCCCAGGCTCAGAACCACTCTGTTATTTTGGCTTCTCCTTTTATCTTCAAACTGCTCAAATGCTGCTTCCTCTTCCTTCTCAAGGTGGCTCCATATCTGTGGCCCAGGTGCTCACACTTGTGTCTGCCTCTCTGCCCCGTCACTCTCCTGCAGAAAACCCTTCCCTAGCTCCCCGTCGCCCACCAGCGGTTGTCACTGTTCCACAGGACCTAGGAACTGGGGAGAGTCACTGCAGGAAGCTCTGGGGTAATGATGAAGAGATGAGGGGTCCTGGGCCAGTGACTTTGTCCTCACCTCTGCTGTGACCAGAGCCATCCTGCTTTTCTCGGACTCATACAGGAAGCTTCTGGGTGATATTTGATGTGGAAACAAAAGGTCTTTGTAGCTAAAAGTACCTTAGAAAACGACAGACATTTTATTGGGCCGGTGCTCTCCAGCTTAACAATCAAGACCTGGATCAACAAGACAAAGGCCACCTCTCTGCTTTCCTCCGCTTCTGATTCACTCCAAACCTTCTCACCTGCGGGGTCCTGAAACCCCTTGTCATGTCCCACCTTTGTGCTTGGAGTAGAAAGCGCTCTTCTCTTTCTGATTCCCTGTGGTTGAAGGCCTGGCTCAGACCCCACTACCTCTGATGTGGCTGTGTTCGCCCTGACCACTTATGCTGGAAGGTTCTCTCTCTCTTTTTTTTTTTTTTCCTTTTCTTTTCTTTTCTTTTCTTTTTTTTTTTTTTGGAGACGGAGTCTTGCTCTGTTGCCCAGGCTGGAGTGCAGTAGCGCGATCTTGGCTCACTGCAACCTCCGTCTCCCTGATTCAAGCAATTCTCCTGCCTCAGCCTCCTGAGTAGCTGGGACTACAGGCGCCCACCATCATACTCGGCTAATTTTTTTGTATTTTTTAGTAGAGACGGGGTTTCACCGTGTTGCCCAGGGTAGTTTTGAGCTCCTGAGCTCAAGTAATCTGCCTGCCTCAGCCTTCCAAAGTGCTAGGACTACAGGCATGAGCCACTACGCCCGGCCGGTTCTCTCTCCTTCTGCAGGCTCCTGCTCTTCTCCCTGGCCACGGATGACTGAATCAAGGGATCCCGATCAAGCAGAACCCCTCAAAGGTCTTTTGGGGCCTGGTGCGGAAACCTGTGCTCACTGCAGAATGTGGAATTGAGACATGGAGGCTGCACCATTGGGTGAGGGCGGCTGGTGCTGGGGGCAAGGGCCAGGCCAAGTCACAGTCACTTGTCAGTCAGAATCCGGGGTTGGGGGGCAGGGGCTGGGGGTAAACTGAGGAAGCTAGGCAGCAGAGGAAAGACAGTGAGGGGGACAAACAGGGTAGAGAGAGACCCTGCTTCTGAGGACGGGCTGGTTTCCATCAGGTCCTCACTTGTGAGACCCCCTGGGCGACTTCACAGAAAACCTTCCCTTGTACCTGAGCTGCTGGAGGGGCCTCTGTTCCTACCAGTGGAAACTCCAGGCCATGTCTCCTGGACTGACCTTGAGCTCCTCAGGGGCAGGGATTGTGCCTTACTCTACTTTGATTCCCTGCAGCACACCAACAGGGTAGGGACCGTGCTTGTATGAGTGTGTGTGTGTGGAGAGAGTATGTATGAGTGTGTGTGAGAGGTGACAGCGTGTGTGTAATTTTTTTCTCTCTAGTAGCAGGTGCAGGCCAGAGCTACCTGCCTTGGAAATACTGTGTATTTGAGCTGTACTCCTGTGTGTGCACAGCTTGAGCTTGGCTAGGCAATGATTCAAAAACCATGGGTACCACTAGAAGGACTGTAATCAAAATGACAACAATAACAAGTGTTGGCCCAGATGTGGAGAAATTGGAACCCACTTACAGTGCTGGTAGGAATAGAAAATGGGACAACCGCTGTGGAAAGCAGCCTGGCACTTCCTCAAAAGATTAAGCGTAGAGCTGCCACATGAACCAGAAGTTCCACTCCAGGGGCTGTGCTCAAGAGAAATGAAGACACACATCCATGCAAGCACTTGTACACAAACGTTCATAGCAGTGTTATTCACAGTAGCCAGAAGCAGAAACAACCCAAATGTCCATCGCTGGTGGATGGATAAACCAATTGTGGTCGATCCACACAATTGAATATTATTTGGCAATACAAACAGATAAGGTACTGATTCATGCTACCACATGAGTGAACCTTGAAGACACTATACTAAATGAAAGGAGCCAGCCATGAAATACCACAAATGATTCCTTTTATATGAAAATTTCATAATAGGAAAATCCGTAGAGACAGAAAGTAGATTAGTGGTTGCCAGGGCCTGGGAAGAAGGGAGGTTAAGGCATGATGCCAACAGAGTTTCTTTTTAGGGTGATGAAAATGTTCTGGAGTTAGATGGTGATGATGGTTGTACAACCTTGTGAATATACTTTAAAAACCACTGAATTGTATACTTTACAATGGTGAATTTTATAGTGTAGGCATTATATTTTACTTTTAAAAGCAAAAACCAGGCTGGGCATGGTGGCTCACGCCTGTAATCCCAGCACTTTGGGAGGCCAAGGTGGGAGGATCACAAGGCTAGGAGATTGAGACCATCCCTACTAACGTGGTGAAACCCCGTCTCTACTAAAAATACAAAAAATTAGCCAGGTGTGGTGGCTGGTGCCTGTAGTCCCAGCTACTCGGGAGGCTGAGGCAGGAGAATGGTGGGAACCCAGGAGGTGGAGCTTGCAGTGAGCTGAGATCACGACACTGCATTCCAGCCCGGGTGACAGAGCGAGACTCCGTCTCAAAAAAAAAAAGCGAAAACCAAGGTCAACTCCTGTGAGTTAAGGATCTAGGCAGTAAGCAGCAACCACCACTAACATGGTAAACAGAGACATGGGGACATGCTGTGCCTCTTATGGAGGAACACACCTACCTAAGGAGTCTTGGGTGAACCTGACTGTGGTCAAGCCCCTAGCTCCAGTACAAATGTACAGGAAGGACAAAGGCAGAGCGATGGGCTAAATGACACCATGGGGATGCAGTCCAGACTGCAGGGAATTCCATTTGACAAACCACCCAGTTACTTTAGAACAGATTCTAAAGCAAAAAAAATAAAGGAACCAAGGGGGAACCTATGGATTCAAAGAGACTTCAGAGATACACATCAACCAATTGCTATATGTGGACCTTCTGTGATCTGGAGTCAAATAATCCATTAAAAAAATAATCGTGGCTTTTGACAGATTTGGAGATTTGAACACTAGCTGGATATTTGATAGTACTGAAACGTTTTTGTTAATTTATTTTTATTGTGTTTTCTTAAAAAAAAAAACAAAAAACACAGCCCTTATTTTTTAGAGTCACTGAAATAGAGAAAAAAATGATCTGATGCCTGGAATTGATTTCCAAATAATCTTGATGAAGGGAACTGGGTGGAGGAATAGATAAAATGACATTTGCTGTAAGTAGACAACTGAAGCTGGGTCACAGGTGTATGGGGGTTTTTGTATGTTCTAGCTACTTTCGTATATGTTTGAAATTTTCCATAGCTCCAAATTTAGTTCTTATTGGAAAATAAACAAGAAGAGAAGAATTGGAAAAGAGAAATCCTGGGCAAAGTAGTAGTCTGAGGTGGGGTGTCAGGCCTAATGTCCATCAGCCATTGCCCCCAGGCCTGCTCTGCTAATCTGCCATCTGCCTCTGGGCATCCTCCACAGCCATCCTCCACAGCCCCTCCCAGGAGGGAGTGCTTTCCATGGCTGTGCGCTCTTGGGCCTGGTCTCACAACTGTTTCTGGAGGCAGAAAGTTGTCTTCTGTGGATCAAGGCACGAAGAATGGATGATTACATATGGCCACCAAACTTTGTGGAATATTGATTCCAAACTATGGCCCTTCCGACAGCAGAGCAACACAGGAAGCAAATAGCTGTGTTTGAGAAGGGTCAGGGGGAAAAAGCCTTCTAGACTGAGAGCGTGCTGAGGGAAGGGAGAGTTTACCTCTGGATCAGAGGTTGGAGAAGAATCTAATTAAAGGAGTTTGAACTGAACTGGAGTGACACATAAATCAAGCAAAATATATGTGAATGTGTTTCTTAAGTAAAATTAAAAAGTCCTCCAGGAGGATGTGCTTCTCCCATGCTCAAAGCTGACCCGTCTTGGACATGCCTGGTGCCCCAACCAAAGATCATTTCCCAGCCTTTCTCTGAGAACAGAGAACACATTTCTCATGGAAGCAACATTATAAGTGGTGGCTGGGTTCCCAAGATGCCCCTCAAAAGTTATTTGCCCAGTTTAAAGGCTGAGCATTTGCACCTGAAGTAGGTAGGACCCTTGGAAAGGCTAGCAGTTGGATAACATTAAGTTACATGTCAAGCCAGTCAAGATATGTGCCCTGCTATCCTCAGCAATTGCTTGTGGGAGGGAGCATCTTCCAGTTAGGTGGCTAGGGAAGCAGTGGGATTTGAGCTGGGCTTGGAGTGGTGGATACATATCAGTGATGGTAACAACCCCTCTGTCCTTCTTACTCACCTTTGCTAAGAAAAATTCTGAACTTTACTTTGAGACAATTCCCAAATTATCCTTGAATCAGGCCCAGTGAGTTATGAGGGAATGTTAGAGCAAGCCCAAACCATCTGGGACAGACATAAATGTGCTCCAGATGTGCTGAGTTGATCACAAGGTCCTCAGGTCTTCAGGATGCCTGTAAAACGACCCTCACCACCTCACACTTCAGATTCCAGGGCCTTGACTCCCTGGCCTGACATCTCACCTCCACCTCTGTTAAAATTTCAGAATCAGGTTGGCTTTTACCTTTGTTCTTATTTTTGATGTCCCTAATAAACCCTTCTTCAACTGATCTTTTCCACCAGGCCCAAAACTTCTTTCTTTTTTTTTTTTTTTTTTTTTTTAGACGGAGTCTTGCTCTATCCTGAGGCTGGAGTGCAGTGGCATGATCTTGGCTCACTGCATCCTCCATCTCCCAGGTTCAAGCAATTCTCCTGCCTCAGCCTCCTGAGTAGGTGGGACTACAGGCACGTGCCACCATGCCCAGCTAATTTTTTGTATTTTAGTAGATATGGGGTTTCACCATGTTGGCCAGGATGGTCTCAATCTCTTGACCTCGTGATCCTCCTGCCTTAGCCTCCCAAAGTGCTGGGATTACAGGCGTGAGCCACTGTACCCAGCCTCTTTCTAAGCCAGCATCCAGAACACAGATCCCAGGCTCATTAGGTAGGTTGAAAAAACAGGTCTCCGATGGCTTCCTTATTTCAGGAAGCACTGAATTAATTATTTCCACTCAGGAAAAGATTATGTTGGAGTCCATTGCTGCTTCTTGATCCCAAGTGAACTCCAGGAAGAAGCAAATGAAAAGCAATCATAGGCTGGGAGCAGTGGCTCACGCCTGTAATCCTAGCACTGGGAGGCCAAAGCAGATGGATCACCTGATGTCAGGAGTTCGAGACCAGCCTGGCCAACATGGTGAAATCCCATCTCTACTAAAAATACAAAAATTAGCCGGGTATGGTGGCAAGTGCCTCTAATCCCAGTTACTTGGGAGGCTGAGGCAGGAGAATCACTTGAACCCGGGAGGCAGAGGTTATAGTGAGCGGAGATTGTGCCACTGCCCTCCAGCCTGGGTGACAAGAGTGAAACTCTGTCTCAATAAAAAGAAAAGAAAAGCAATCACAGTGTATGCAGATCAAAGGAGGAAGGAACATTTTCCTTAGAATGAAACTAATAACGAAAACAATAAACTCCCTCCTTTCCGCTCCTAGAATAGCCAAGCACTTATTTCTCATTTGCTTCTCAGCCATCAGCCATCCTAATCTGTTATCTATTTTGCTGTGTAACAAAACTTGCCCAAACCTAGTAGCTGAAAGCAACAATCATTTATTATGGCACATGTCTACATGGTGGCTGGGTGGTTTTGGTGATTTGGGCCAGGGCTGGCTGAATCCAGGTGGGCTTGTTCAGTGGTCACTGGCAGCTGGGCTGGGGGCTGGCCTGTCTAGCATGGCCTCAGGTAGGAAGAGTTGGTTCTACTCCACAGACTGACCCGTGCTTGTTCTCTTCCTCCAGCAGGCTAGTCCAGGCTTGTTCTCTCAGCGGAGTCAGGGGTCCTAAGAGAAGAGCAGAAGCAGTAAAGGCCTCATGAGGCTTGGACTTAAAGGACACATCGCCAGTTCTGCTATATTCTGTTGGCCAAAGCAGGTCACGAGACCAGCCAAGGTACAAGGGGTGAGAAAATACGCTCTACCTTTTAATGAGGCATTGTAAACTCACATTGCCAAGGGTGTGAATGCAGGAGGTCGTTAGTTGTGACCACGAATACCATCCATCTGTCAGACCTGCCAATGTAATTTTTCTTTTAGGTGTGGACTTAGTCCGATTTCAGACATTCGTAAAACTCATTCGGATTCCATTTCCAAATTCCTAATTCCAAGAGAACTGGAAAAGCAGAGCGTGCCAACCTCTTATAATCCTTCTTCATGTGACAAACATTTCTGGAGCGCCCACTGAGCCAGGCTCAGGAGGTGCCCGGGACATATATGAAACAACAGTTCTCCTGCCCTCCAGGTGCTCAGCGCAGCAGAATCCTGGCTGAGAACAGAGAGCAGCAACAGCCACACAGCTCTAGTGGGAATCCTGGGGAAGTGGTACGTGGTGTTGAATAGTGGCTTAGAGTTTTCTAGAAAGAAAAGGAAGGGGAATTCATTCCAGAGGCCTGGAAGATGTAAAGATGGTTGTGTTTTCATGAAACCGAGCTGACACAAAGGGCAAGGCTGAGAGTGTGTGGGGCCTTGCCTGACTCTCCGTGGAGCAAGGATTTTACTGTGAAGGATCCACGAAGTCACCGCAGGGCTTCAGCTGGATGAGTGTGCTCTGCTTGGCCCTCTAGAAAGACTGCTGGGGCAGCAGAGAGGTGAAGAGGGCGCTAAAGACAGGGCGACCAGGTGGGAGACTATTTCCAGTCCAAATATATCCTCTCAGGTTGGAGTTTCCGTGACCGTCCACCTACTGGCTGGAACTGGGCAGTCCTCTGGGGTCTCTAAACCCTCGCAGTTGCTTGCTCAGAGTTATGCAAGCGGGTGTGGGGTCGGGGCAGGACCAGGAAGATTTGCCCTTTCTGCTCTTGGCTGATTTCCTAACAGGTTAGTTTTTAAACTTCTGGCTCATTCCAGACACTATGCCTCTGGCCCTGGGAGAGAACTTGGCCTCCCTGACCGCGCATACCATTTCCACTTTCTGGCAAACACGGTCTGTGTGATCAGGTGAGGTTGGCACACACAAATCCTTGAAGTTTAGACCACCCTTCTCTGGCCGCTTTGTTTACCGCACAAAGGTTCCATCCTGGGATGATCACCTGGGGGGAGTTTTCTTCTTCCGACACCTATTTAGCTCTGCTGAGCTTTTGGATTCCCAGCCTTTCTCCCACCACAACCAGGTGGTCACGAAGTCTCACAGGAAGTGTAGTAGGCACAATAGTGGTCCCTCGGGGATGTCTAGGTCCCCATCCTTGCAACCTTTAAGTGTGTTGTTACACAGCCAGGGGGCGTGAAGTTAACAGATGGAATGAAGATTGCTAATCAGCTGACTTTAAGGCTGGGAAATGAGCCTGGATTATCCAGGTGGGGCCAATATCATCATCAAAGTCCTTAAAAGAGGAAGAGGAGGCAGCAGAGCAGTGCTGAGTGTTGCTGTGCGAGAAGGATCCGCCTGGCGTTGCTGGCCTTTAAGATGGAGTAAGGGGGCCATGTGGTAGGAATGGAGGGGGCTTAGGGAGGGAAGGAAATGGGCTCTCCCAGGAGCTTCCAGAAAAGAATGCACCCATGCTGACACCTTGATTTTGGCCCCACTGAGCCCCATGCTGGACTCCTGGACTACGAAGGGGTGAGATAATAAATGTGTGCTGTTTTAAGCCAGTAGTTTTGTGGTAATTGGTCACAGCAGGCATGGGAAAGCAGTGCAGGGTGTGTGAGCTGATGCTGACCTCCCTGAAGACAGGGTTCTCCACTACGTCCCCAGCGTGGAGTTCAAACTTGCTCTATGCCTGGTGCTCGGAAGCATTTTCAGAATGGACAGGACTGATTGAGATGAAGGAGCAGGCATCTACTCTCTCCAGGCCCCTGTCTGTGTGTGACCATAGGTGGGTCTCTTCACTCTCAGTGACTATGTTCCCATGTCTCTTAAGGCAGTTGATGACCTCAAGGGTGGGTGACTTTTGAAGTGACTCTCAGATGTGTTACCACTGGAACCACTGCCAGTCCTGACACACCTCTCTCTGACTGGTCTCATTCTTTTTTTTTTTTTTTTTTTGAGATGGAGTCTTGCTCTGTGGCCCAGACTGGAGTGCAGTGGTGTGATCTCGGCTCACTGCAAGCTCCACCTCCCGGGTTCACGCCATTCTCCTGCCTCAACCTCCCAACTAGCTCGGACTACAGGCGCCTGCCACCACACACAGCTAATTTTTTTGTATTTTTAGTAGAAACGGGGTTTCACTGTGTTAGCCTCAATCTCCTGACCTCATGATCCGCCCGCCTCGGCCTCCCAAAGTGCTAGGATTACAGACGTGAGCCACCGTGCCTGGCCTGGTCTCATTCTCAAAGTCTAATACCATCATTCTCCAATGCCAAGGTCATTAATTAGCACCCCATGCCCTCACTGACTCTGTTCTCACCCCCTCTCTGGGGCTCCTGCCTACAGGTTCACTTTGGAGGTCATGGTAGACGTTGCTGTCCAAAACCTCCAACTGTAGGAAACCTCTCCTCCTTATTCTCAGCCATGAAGTATGGGCGCAAAGCCTGCTGCACAATTTTGCTCAGGGTCAGACACTGGGACATCCCCGGGGCCTGTGATGCTGCTCTCACCAGAGCTTTGACTGTGAATGCTGCTTTTCCTCATAGCAGTGTGTGACCCTTAAGCTCTCCTATTCAGTGACCAGGGATAATCACCAAATCAATGCGAAGAGAAAATGAAGCCTTGTGTTTCTATCTAACGGGCGAGCTACATTGCAAGTATAAGAAGTGCTTGTGGGGAAATCTGCTTTCCTGACTCACCTCTGTTTCCAGAGGGTGATATAATGTGTGTAAATGCAGATGCAGCTTCGAGGAAACTTTCCTCTAATAAGGAACTGAACCACGTTATGGCATGCTACCTCCAAGGTATGACAGTATCTGTTATACTCATGGGGTCCAACTTTTCTTTAGCTTAGAGGTGATTCTTCCTCACAGCAGGAGTTCTTTATTTTGGCCACCCATTAGAATCACTTGAGGGGGAGTGTTTAAAAATCCAAGCCAGGCTGCACTCTAGCCACAGAATCACTGGGTTGAAACAGTTCTCCAGGTGACGCTTATGTGCAGCCTGGGTTGAGAACCACTCCACTGCCTTAGATCACTGGCTACTCCTACCTTTCCCTTTGTTATTTACAAAAACGATTATCTTTTAGTATCTAAAGACCAACATCCATGGACCCTTACTTGTTACACTAGAAGATACTCTGTCCTCCTTGACCTGAGTCCCATCTTAGTGGGGCTTATTATAATGGTCCACGCACCTGAGTCTCATCCAAACTAGTGCCTGCCCCATAGGGGCAGGCTCTTGGGAGCAATGGCTTCTGAGTCATGCCTGGAATGCAGAAATATGTGGGGATCCGTGCAACTGACAAATGCAACTTACCCAAAGTTTCTATGAATGACCACAAGGGCATCTGGGTACAGCAGTGGGATTGCAGTCCAGGTCGGGGATCTGGTCTTTGGTGTTGGCCCTGGGCAGGGAGGGAGCCCTAACAGGCACCAAGGCACCCAGTGTAGTTCCTGCTACCTGCAGTTTATCTGACCCCCCACTGCAATCCTTCACCCCCAGGCTCCCCTTGGCTTCCCTGCCTCACCCACAGTCATTGGACTCAGCTGGTAAATGGTAGCTTGAGCCAGTACGTCCTTGGAGCGTGAGTCCCAGCCGGTTTTCGCCGACTCCTCTTCTTTCCCAGCTGCCATGGCAAGTGGGTACCCAGTCCCATAACAGCCTCTCTTTCCTAAGTAAAATCCCACCCCCCGTGGCTGACTGTTCACAACCTGAAGGAAGAAATGTTCTACTTTCAAAGGAAAAACAACCCTCCTTCCATGTAGCTTGCCAGCTGCCCACTGCCAGCTAGGTGTCGCTTATAATCCATGGACACCAGTCCCATAGCAACCCCCAGGGGACTGCCACAGCAGCCCCTGACACAAACTGCTTTAGCAAAGGGGTGTTAAAAAGGATTTTAAAAACAAGTTTTATACACAATTTTTAGGGAGCAGTCAAGGGGGTTCTCAACTGAGGTAACTGACCGACTTGGTGGGGGTTTAGTCAATGAATGTAGCTTCGCTGCTGTGGCTATTATGGCAGGGAGGTGGGGGGATAGTGGGTATAAAGGCAATGAGACTACATATCAAGATGGAAGGGGGCATCCTAGGCTTAGCATGGTATTTGGAAACCGTGACTAGCCCTTTATGCCCAATGCTGTTCGGAAATCTTGCTGGGAATCACAGAAGCTGTAGATCCTTAATGGTGTCAGCATTGGTATGTGCCACCACCAGCCTGAATTACATATTAACCACCCGTCTGCACTTAACCCCTCTACCTGGCCACCTTCTGATGAGAAGAGCTCTTTCCTCTCTCTCCTCTCTTGTACTCTGCAGTGGATAAGTGAGTTTCTCTCCACGCCTTCTCTGGAGTGGGCTGTTTTGCCCACTGGAGGGGGATTCTCGAGGTCTCCACTACTCCTTGGAAAAATGGGGTGAGGACTCCAGGGCTGGGAAAGGGAAAGTGTAAGATGATCCTGAACCACCTTGTGGTGCCTGGAAGGAAGGAAATGCTAGAGAAATGATGAAGATGTGTCAGGAGATCACAGGAACCAGCTTGAAAGGGCTCTAAACAGCCAAACCTAGGAAATCTGACCAATAAGAATAAATAACAACAGTGGATTGTGACCTGTAGAGTACGATGGATGTATTCTGCTAAGTGAGAGAAGCCAGATCCCAAAGTCTACATATGCAAATCCACTTATATGACATTCTGGAAAAGGCAAAACTATAAGGACAAAAACCAGATCAGTGGTTGCCAAAAATAGGAGCTGTGGGGGGGAGTTGATTATAAAGGAGCTGCATGAGGGATTTGGGGGACTGAGGCAGCTGTTCTGTTGCATGACTGTGGTGTAGGTACATGACTCTACATTGTTAAAACCCATAGAACTGCAAACTACAGAGAGTGAATTTTACTGAATGCAAATTTTAAAAAATCAAGATGTTTGGGAGCCCCAAATGGAACACAAACTATTACAAATAAACCCAACCAGGCTGGGCATGGTGGCTCACACATGTTATCCTAGCAATTTGGGAGGCCAAGGTGGGCAGACCGCTTGAGCCCAGGAGTTTGAGACCAGCCTGGGGAACATAGCGAAACCCTGTCTGTACAAAAAATACAAAATTAGCCAGGCATGGTGGCGCATGCCTGTAGTCCCAGCTACTCGGGGACTAAGGCGGGAGGATCACTTAAGCCCAGGTGATTGAGACTGCAGTGAGCTGAGATCGTGCCACTACATTCCTTACATTCCAGCCTCGATGACAGAGTGAGTCCCCATCTCTTAAAAAAACCCAAAAGAACCCAACCATAATACAGATGAATAACATAACCACACTGAAGGGGGTGGGGAAGAAAAGAACCAAGCTGAGTACCTAGGGAAAATAGGGTTTTGACCTGATATACAAATACTACATGGTTAATACATTTCTCATGGGGTGTTAGGGATTCTGCAACTACTTTCTTGTATACTAAGGCTGAACAAATAGGTACAGTTCACCCTTGAACAACACAAATTTAAACTTCAAGGGTGCACTTACCCAAGGATTTTCTTCCACTTCTGCCACCCTCGAGGTAGCAAGACCAACGCCTCTTCTTCCTTCTCCTCAGCCTGCTCAATGTAAAGATGCTGAGGATGACCATCCTTTAGGATGACCCCCTTCTACTTAATGAACAGTAAATATATTTTCTCTTTTTTATGATTTTCTTAAGAACGTTTCATTTTCTCTTGGGAGGCTGAGGCAGGAGAATGGCGTGAACCCGGGAGGCAGAGCTTGCAGTGAGCCGAGATTGCACCACTGCACTCTAGCCTGGGCAACAGAGCAAGACTCCCTCTCAAAAAAAAAAAAAAAAAATTTAAGAATATGTAATATACAAATACATGCAAATCAACTTATCAGTAAGGCTTCTAGTCAACAGTATGCTATTAGTATTAATAGTTAAGTTTATGGAGAGTCAAAAGTTAATATGTAGATTTTTAGTCAGGTGTGGTGGTGCGTGCCTATAGTCCTAGCTACTGGGGAGGCTGAGGCAGGAGGATTGCTTAAGCCCAGAAGTTTGAGGCTGCCATGAGCTATGATCGTGCTACTGCACTCCAGCCTGGACAACAGTGCAAGACTCTATTAAAAAAACTTTTAAAAATTATCTGTGGGTTTTTGACTCTACGTAGGAGTGGTATCCCAACTCTCACAATGTTCAAGGGTCAGCTGTAAATGTATTAGAGATGTTGAGAGCCAGGTTTCTCACTGCCAAAGAAGTTACAAATAAGAGGAAGTGGGACTAGAATAAACCCTGTCATGTTAGATTGGAATCTGAGATATCACAGTATGAATTTTTTTTTTAACATTTTATGTATATACAGTTACAGAAATATAGATGTGCATGGGTTAGTATACATATGTATTATTTCAAGCTCTGTTCTCTGTGAGGCCCTTGAAGCAATGACATCCAGTGACAATAAACACACTCAGTGCCCAGATTTTTGTTTCTAAATAAAAGGAACCAGGCCTCCCTGGAGCAGTGATTGATTCCAGGCCCTAGGCAGGGAAAATACAAGAAGAGCCTGGAACATCTTGAAATGCAAGAAAGTAAGGAAGTGCTCATGAAAGGATGGGGCATGTCACAAGTGTGCAGGAGCCAATCTGAAAGAGGTCCCCATGGCCAAGCTGGGACAATTTGAGCAATAAAATAACGATGGTATTATAATCCATAAAATAAATATCCATGAGTCCATACTCATAAATAAGCAAGCAAATGCATGAGAAAGAACAGCAATTCTCTAGATAGAATTTCAATTATTTATAATAATAAATGAAGAAATCATGATAATTAATGAGGGAAATGAAAAATCACCATTAGGCAAACACTATAGTAATAATTATTACACGCACAATCTACTAATAGATGTTAAGATGACTGGGCAAAAATTTGAGGTGAATCAGGATATTTGCATAGCCTTAAACTATCTCTCCCAAGATATTTATTACTTACAAAGGTAAAACTAGTAACTTTACAGTGAAGAAACCCAGCAGACACAACGTGAACCAGGCAACCAAGGTTAACATCACCAGTGGTAGGACATAACAGCATCCTATCCCACTAATAGGATGCATTGAGGGTTTATTACCTTGGTGATATTCTTTGAAGGATGGATAACCTAAACTCCAAATGAGGGCGATTCTACAAAGTAACTGACCAGTACTCCTCAAAAATGTCAAGATCATGAAAGACAAGGAAAGATGGAGGAGCTATCACAGATGGGAGAAGACCGCAGACCTGACCACTGACTGCAGTGCGGGATCCTGAGTGGCTCCTGAAGAAGAAAGTGGAAGTTAGATAATTAGATAGACAATCAGTGACAATTTAATAAGCTCTGTCAATTTTATAGTAGTATTGTCTTTATGTTAATTTCCTGATTTTTTTTTTTTTTTTTTTGAGACAGAGACTGGCTGTTACCCAAGCTGGATGCAGTGATACCATCTTGGCTCACTACAACCTCTGCCTCCTGAATTCAAGCAATTCTCCTGCCTTAACCTCCTGAGCAGCTGGGATTACAGGTGCGTGCCACCACACCCATCTAATTTTTGTATTTTTAGTACAGACAGTATTTCACTATGTTGGCCAGGCTGGTCTTGAACTCCTGATCTCAAGTGATCTGGCTGCCTTGGCCTCCCAAAGTGTTGGGATTACAGGCGTGAGCCACTGCGCCTGACCGGTTTCCTGATTTTGATCTTTGTACTGTGGGTGGTGTAAGATGTCAACACTTGGGAGATTTGGGTGAAGGATTATGGGAATTCTTTGTACTACTTTTTCAATTTTTTTTCAAGTCTGAAATCATTTCAAAATGAAAAGTTGAAAAAAATCGGGGATCAGAAAGCGTACATAGTATGCTTCTTTTCCATAAGAAAATTAGAGAAATAAGCATTTATATTTTAATTTGCTTGTATTTGCTTATAAAAGCACTGGAAAGATAAACAAGAAATGAATAAAAACTGTTACAGGCGACCAGATGAGGAATGCGTGGAGGGGGCAGAGTGAGAATGAGGCTTCTCTATGTACACCTTTTTAAATTATGTAAATGTACTATCTATCCTCTGTCTCAAAAACCAAAATCCCAAAAAAACTAAATCACCTTATAGTTCACAAAGGCAAAGATACTTTATTTCATATTTTCTCGCAATGAAATAAATAGTAATTATCCTATGAGGTAGTTACTATTACTATATCATTACCATTTTAGACATGAGTAAGTGAGGGCACATATGTATAAATAACTTTTTCAAAGTCATTAGCTAATGAGGCTGGGCATGGTGGCTCAGGCCTGTAATCCCAGCACTTTGGGAGATCAAAGTGGGCGGATCACTTAAGTGGCCAGGAGTTTGACACCAGCCTGGGCAACATGGTGGAAACTTATCTCTACTAAAAATACAAAATTAGCTGGGCGTGGTGATGGGCATCTGTAATCCCAGCTACTTGGAGGCTGAGGCAGGAGAATCGCTTGAACCCGGGAGATGGAGGTTGCATTAAGTCAAGATTGCGCCATTGCACTCCAACCTGGGCAGCAGAGCAAAACTTCCTCTCACAAAACAAAAATTAAAAAAAACAACAACAACAGTCATTAGCTAATGAGACCCCAGAACCTGCACAAGGAGATTACCAACAGGGAAAGCAGATTTCAGAAAATGCAGCCTGGTCAACATGGTGAAACCCTGTCTCTACTAAAAATACAAACATTAGCTGGGTGTAGTGGTGTGCGCCTGTAGTCCCAGCTACTTGGGAGGCTAAGGCAGAAGAATCGCTTGAACCTGGGAGGCAGAGGTTGCAGTGGGCTCAGATCGCACCACTGCATTCTAGGCTGGGAGACAGAACTTTGGGAGGTCAAAGTGGGCAGATCACTTGAAGTCAGGAGTTTGAGACCAGCCTGGGCAACATGGTGAAACTCCATCTCTACTATAATACAAAAATTAGCCGGGCATGGTGGCACAGGTATGTAATCCCAGCTACTCAGGAGGCTGAAGCAGGAGAACTACTTGAACTTGGGAGGTGGAGGTTGCAGTGAGCCGAGATTGCACCATTACACTCCAGTCTGGGAGGCAGAGCAAGACTCTATCTGAAAAAAAAAAAAAAAAATCAGAAAATGGTATGGAAAAGAAAGGCATGGTCCTATGGCCAGGGACTTGAAAGGGAGTTCCAGAAGAAAGAAAACTTCCCGCTGTCTTAGTCAACTTAAGACTTCGTGGCTTAAGCAACAGACATTTCTTTCTCACGCTTCTGGAAACTGGGAAGTCTAAGACTAGGCTGCTGGAAGACTCAGTCCTTGATAAGGTCTCACTTCTTGGCTTGTAGTCAGCTGCCTTCTTGCTGTATCCTCACGTAACTCAGACACTGGTTTCCTCTTCTTATAAGGCCACTAATCCCATCATGACCTCATCTAAACCTAAGGACCTCCCAAAGGCCCTGCCCCTTTTTTTTTTTTTTTTTTTGAGACAGAGTCTCCCTCTGTCGCCCAGGCTGGAGTGCAGTGGCGCGATCTCGGCTCACTGCAAGCTCCGCCTTCCAGTTCACGCCATTCTCCTGCCTCAGCCTCCTGAGTAGCTGGGACTACAGGCGCCCGCCACCTCACCCGGCTAATTTTTTGTATTTTTAGTAGAGACGGAATTTCACCGTGGTCTCGATCTCCTGACCTTGTGATCCGCCCGCCTCGGCCTCCCAAAGTGCTGGGATTACAGGCGTGAGCCACCGCGCTCGGTGGCCCTGCCTCTTAATCGTATCTCATTGAAGGTTAGGGCTTCAACAGATGAATTTTTGGAGGACACATTCAGTCCACACTTCCCACCCCCCAACACACAAACTTTTAAAAAAATCTACGTAAGGTATACACTTGGTACTGTAAAGTGCTATGGGTTTTTTGTTTCTGTTTCGTTTCTGTTATCCAAGCTGGAGGCAGTGGCACTATCAGCTTACTGCAACCTCTGCCTCCCAGGTTCAAGCAATTCTCCTGCCTCAGCCTCCTGAGTAGCTGTGATTATAGGCGTGCGCCACTGCGCCTGGCTAAGTTTTGTATTTTTAGTAGAGACGGGGTTTCAACATGTTGGCCGGGGTTTCAACATGTTGGCCGGGCTGGTCTTGAACTCCTGCCCTTGTGATCCGCCCACCTCGGCCTCCCAAAGTGCTGGGATTACACGCGTGATCCACCATGCCTGGCCAAACCACAAATCTTCTATCTGCCTCTATAGTTTTATCTTTTCTGGAATGACACATTATTGAAACCATACCATATGTAGCCTTTTCAGGCTGGCTTCTTTAGCAATATGCATCTAAGGTTGCTTCACGTCTTTTCCATAACTTGATGGCTCATTTATTTTTAATGCTCAATAATATTACATTGTATGGACATGCCATACCATAGTTCATTTGTGTTTTATTTTATTTATATATATATATGTATTTTTGAGACAGAGTCTCACTCTGTCACCCAGGCTGGAGTGCAGCAGTGTGGTTTTTTTGTTTTTTTGAGACAGAGGGCTCGATCTTGACTCACTGCAACCTCTGACTCCCGGGGTCAAGTGATTCTCCTGTCTCAATCCCCCGAGTAGCTGGGATTACAGGAGCATGCCACCATGCCTGGCTAATTTTTATATTTTTAGTAGAGACAGGGTTTTGCCATGTTGCCCTGGCTGGTCTCGAACTCCTGGTCTCAAGTCATCCACTTGCCTCAGTCTCCCAAAGTGTTGGGATTACAGGCGTGAGCCACTGCGCCCGGCCTTGGATAACTTTTGTAATAATAAAAAAAAAATGCATTATATGCACAAGAACTGTGCTTGAACCTGGGAGGCAGAGATTGCAGTGAGCCGACATCGCACCACTGCACTCCAGCCTGGGTGACAGAGTAAGACTCTGTCTCAAAACCAAAAATAAGCAAACAAAAAACCAACTATGAAAAAGTGAGCTGGCCCTATAGGCGTGTGTGACATATCGCAATGCCTAAGCACACAGGCTCAGTATTGGACAGACCTAGATTTGAATAGCAGCCCTGTCATATCTTAGTCATGCCATCCTGGGCGAATTCTATAATCTCTATGTACCACTCTCCTCCTTGCACAATGGGTTTCATTGCCTGGGCTATTGTGCGGATTGGACGAGATGATGCATGTGAAGCCAGCAAGATGCCTGTCATTCCCCCTCCCCCCAAGGTCTTCACTGATGAAAGCAGACATCAAAGTCAAGCAGATGGAAATCAAAATAGCAATTTTATTATTGATGGAGTTATTGGAGAACAGTAGGAGTATTAGGAATATTTAAAAAAAAAAAAATGATGCCTGTGTCAACGTAAAAGCATTTTCAACAAATTGTGTTGTAATATCCAGGTCTGCGTAAGAAGTTTTTTTTTTTTTTTAAAAACCACATGTATCTTAATACTCCTTTGTTGATGCCTCTCCATTAGTTCATTTGAATAAAAGAAAACTGTCAAAATATTTTGTTAATTTTTATAGACTTCATAAGGTGAGTTTGTCATTTATTTCTGTGGATTTTTTTTTTTTTTTCTGAATATGGATGCTTTGAATGGTAGAAGACTGAAGGGAAGGGAAGTGTGGTGAGGTGGGGCTTGAACAAGATGCCACATGTTATAAGTGATTTTCTGAATTTCTTTTTTAAAAATAAGTTAATTTGTAATATTTTATAACTCGATGGTTTTATTAGATGCTCCTAAGGTCTCAAACATGCATTAATGCTCACATTTTACATTCCATCAGCCAGAAACCTGTTAGTTAGCTTGTTTGTTTTTTGAGACAAAGTCTTGCTCTATGGCCCAGGCTGGAATGTGGTGGCATGATCTTGGCTTACGGCAACCTCCACCTCCCGGGTTCAAGCAATTCTCCTGCCTCAGCCTCCTGAGTAGCTGTGACTATAGGCGCACGCCACCGCACCTGGCTAATTTTTGTATTTTTAGTAGAGATGGGGTTTCAACATGTTAGCCAGGCTGGTCTTGAACTCCTGCCCTTGTGATCTGCCCGCCTCGGCCTCCCAAAGTGCTGGGATTACAGGTGTGAACCACCGCGCCCAGCCCTTTTTTTTTTAGACAGAGCCTTGCTTTGTCACCCAGACTGGAGTGCAGTGGCATGATCTTGGCTTACTGCAACCTCCACCTCCCAGGTTCAAGTGATTCTCCTGCCTCAGCTTCCCAAGTAGCTGGGATTACAGGCACTCGCCACCACGCCCAGCTAAGTTTTGCATTTTCAGTAGAGATGAGATTTCAACATCTCGGCCAGGCTGGTCTTGAACTCCTCACCTCGTGATCTGCCCACCTCGGTCTCCCAAAGTATTGGGATTACAGGCATGAGCCACTGCACCGGCCTAGATAATCTCCTTTCTTCATTTTGTCATATGTATGTGTACACACATACAATCAAAATTATAACCACAATGTTTTTCCTTGCGTTTTTTGTTTTTCTCTGTAACTTGGGCTGAGGAGCTCCTCGCTCCTTTTTTTAAAAATTTTAATTGTGGTAAAATCTGCGTAACGTAAAATTTACCAGCTAATCTATTATTAAGCATACAGTTCAGTGCATTGAGTGCATTTACAGCGCTTTGCAGCCACCATCACCATCCATCTCCAGAAAGATTTCATCAACACACCATGTTTCAAAACTTCTTGATTTTATTAAGTGCCTCTCATTCAAATAGGAACAGCTGAAGAAAAAAAGGAGGTACCATGCAACATCCGACTTCTCAGCTGAGAACATCTTTGTTCTCAGAAGTAACAAAGAACCCCCTTTTGAAAATCTCTTCCCATTTTATCTTTACAACTCCATAGCAATGTAGGTTTATGCAATCAAAATTGAAAACAGAGAACAAATAGTTTGTCCCCTGCTGGTATATAAAAACCAAAGTTTGTAACAAGGTAACTATTTTATAGCCCTCCAAGCTCATTAAAAGTACATTCTTCCTGTTGTGTTCTATCTTTTGGACAGGTATGTAATTAAGATAGATGGTATGTGATCCTAAGAGCTCCCTTACCAGAGAACGTTCTGGCCAAATTCAATGTGTTACATTATACTGTTCCTTTATATGTTCCTTAGGATCATACTTCTTGGCTGTCCACACCATATCAAATATAGGTCACTTTCCTTCCTAAAATGTTTTCTACCATTTTTATATCTATTGAGGGCATTATAATTCTCAGATATCTGAATTTTATTGCTGAATGGTTAAATCTTTTTCTGGTATGAATTCATTAAGATGCCGAAACATAAATTGTACCATGTTTGTGGGAGTTATCTTTCACTTTTTCTTTGTTTTCTAAAACATTTTTAATCCTATGAAAATAGGCCAGACTACCTTATCAGAGCAAGGTATCCAGAGCTCCACTCTCTTCTAGGCTTAAGAATGTTCTAGAATATTGTAAGGGGGGGGGATGGAGTACTCAAGAGCAGTAGAGGGGGAATGTGCAAAATGTCTAGGTCACCAGGTGATGGGCTGACTGCAGGGAAGGGAAGGCGTCGCCCAGAGAGGCACAGCTGGTGCTGCCTGGGCAGGCTGGTGGAGGCCACGGGCTCTTACGTGCGCCTTTGTGCTGGGAAACCAGATTTTTTTTTCTTCTTTCTGTTTTAATGGCTTCTTCAGCACTGCTTTGCCCCACCACCTCCATAGTCTTCTCTCCCCCTAGTCTGGAATAAGATTTTCTAGTCCCTCAAGCCAAATCTCACATTTAAGCCTCACATTTCCCCAACTTTTACCTAGGACTGCAGACCTCCAAATCCAGAGGCTTTGGAAACAATCTGCAACTGCTTTCTCTTTGCCTTCCACCCTATCTCCCCCTCCAGGCAGCTTGCAAAGAGCAGAGGCTTGGAAAGGCGAGGTGGGGCAGGAAGCGCAGAAAGTGCAGGATTTTGTGGTTAACGAACATTTCGAAAACATTGCCCCACTGTGATATAAAGAAGTGGATTTTCTCTAATAGAAAGAAAACACAGTCAAATCCTATGCTTGGAATATTGATCTGTAGAAGAGTGGCCCATCTCCAGTCTCAAAGGATAGTCTTAAAAAGGAAAAAAAAAAAAAAAAAAAAAAAAGCAGTAGGAGAGTTTGCTGCTACAAAGCTTAAGGTCCTATGAGGAAAATACTATTAGAACCAGGAGCACAATTCTGGCCTCACATTAGAGTCACCGGGCAGAACTTTTAAAAATGCCAAAAATAGAATGCCTGGGCCTCACCCCTAGAGACTTTGATTTAATTGGTCTTGAGTGAGCCCCCATCCCCAAGCAAAGCTTTTTTTTTTTTTTTTTTTTTTTTTTTTTTTGAGACAGAGTCTGGCTCTGCCGCCCAGGCTGGAGTGCAGTGGCCGGATCTCAGCTCACTGCAAGCTCCGCCTCCCAGGTTCACGCCATTCTCCTGCCTCAGCCTCCCGAGTAACTGGGACTACAGGCGCCCGCCACCTCGCCCGGCTAATTTTTTTTTGTATTTTTTAGTCGAGACGGGGTTTCACCGTGTTAGCCAGGATGGTCTCGATCTCCTGACCTCGTGATCCGCCCGTCTCGGCCTCCCAAAGTGCTGGGATTACAGGCTTGAGCCACCGCGCCCGGCCAAGCAAAGCTTTTATTGTGTGTGTGTGAAAGGGAGTCTCGCTCTGTTGCCCAGGCTGGAGTGCAGTGGCGCCATCTTGGCTCACTGCAAGCCCCGCCTCCCGGGTTCACGCCATTCTCCGGCCTCAGCCTCCTGAGTAGCTGGGACTGCAGGTGCCCACCACCATACCCGGCTATTTTTTTGTATTTTTAGTAGAGATGAGGTTTCACTGTGTTAGCCAGGATGGGCTGATCTCCTGACCTCGTGATCCACCCGCCTCGGCCTCCCAAAGTGCTGGGATTACAGGCCTGAGCCACCACGCCCCGCCCAGCAAAGCTACTTTTAAACATTCCCCAGGTAGTGAGTGTAGCACAGAAACGCACGTTATGTTAGCAGGGCCCACTCATCCTATAGGCATAGCAGGCACAGCACTTGGGCCCACCATACTTGCAGGGCACACAGAAAAGTTTAATTTCTTTTAGAATCAGAAGAAAAAGAATAAACTTTTAGGTGGAAGAAAATGACTTCACATATAATATTAACATATATTTCTCTATATCAATGAATTCATAAAATACAATTTTTGGGGCTAGGTTTACTGGCTCAGGCCTGTAATCCCAGGATTTTGGGAGGCCAAGGCAGGAGGATTGCTTGAGGCCAGAATTTTGAGACCCACCTGGGTAACATAGTGACATCCTGTCTCTAAAAAATAAATTTAAAAATAAAATTACAATTTTTTTTTGAGACACAGTCTCACTACAATTTTTTTTTAATGGGGAAAGAGATTCACAAGTCAGAAGTGCATAGGGCCTACAAAAACCATAATGCAGCCCTATATAAAAGAGACACGTGGACTCCAGGTACGGTGGCTCACGCTTGTAATCCCAGCACTTTTGGAGGCCAAGGTGAGCAGACACTTGAGGTCAGGAGTTGGAGCTCAGCCTGGCCAACACGGTGAAACCCCGTCTCTATTAATAATATAAAAATTAGCCGGGCATGGTGGCGTGTGCCTGTAATCCTAGCTATGTAGAAGGCTGAGGCAGGAGAATTGCTTGAACCCGGGAGGCAGAGTTTGCAGTGAGCCGAGATAGTGTGACTGCACTCCAGCTTGGGCGACAGAGACTCCATTTGAAAAAAAAAAAAAAGAAAAAAGGCCGGTCGCGGTGGCTCATGCCTGTAATCCCAGCACTTTGGGAGTCCGACGCAGGTGAATCACCTGAGGTTAGGAGTTCGAGACCCGCCTGACCAATTGATGAAACCCTGTCTCTACTAAAAATACAAAAATTAACTGGGCATGGTGGCAGGCACCTGTAGTCCCAGCTACTTGGGAGGCTAAGGCAGGAGAATCGCTCGAACCCGGGAGGTGGAGGTTGCAGTGAGCCCAAGATCATGCCATTGCACTCCAGCCTGGGCAACAGAGCAAGACTCGGTCTCAAAAAAAAAAAAAAAAAAAGACACATGTAAGAGTACATCTTTGAATATTACTAAAAATAATTATTCGATTCACATTAAGACAGCACCGAAATACGCCAATGATGTGTACACCTTGCACTGGCAATGATTCCTAAATTTTCCCTTATTTCCCTGTCCACTGCAAGTGGTTCAAGATAGGCTCTATCCTGCTTCAATAAGCTACCTATAAATTTTGCTGTGTTGCTACCTCAGACGTTTTTGAGCATCTAGTCTTTCATCCAAACACACAGTGCCTTTCTTTTTTGTTTTGTTTTTGTTTTTTAGAGACGGGAGGGTCTTGCTTTGTCACCCAGGCAGGAATGCGGTAGTGCTTATTTTGGCTCACTGCAGCCTTGAATTCCTGGCTCAAGGGATCCTCTCACTTCAGCCTCCTGAGTAGCTGGGATGAAAGGCACTCACCACCATGCTCAGTTAATTTTAAAAGTTTGTTTGTTTGTTTTTGTAGAGACACGGTCTCACTTTGTTCCCCAGGCTGATCTTGAACTCCTGGGCTCAAGTTAACCTCCTGCCTTAGCCTCCCAAAGTGCTGGGGTTACAGGAGTGAGCCGCCACACCCAGCCTTTGGTGCCTTTCTAATGTTTGATTCAGAGACACTCAC
Source organism: Trachypithecus francoisi (assembly GCF_009764315.1). Taxonomy (NCBI): domain Eukaryota; kingdom Metazoa; phylum Chordata; class Mammalia; order Primates; family Cercopithecidae; genus Trachypithecus; species Trachypithecus francoisi. The sequence continues at coordinate 132,523,498 of NW_022681468.1, read as the reverse complement.
CTCAGTTCCTGAGATTTCAGAGACACAGTGGATTGGAGGACTCAGAGAAAAAGAAGCGTTAGCCCTAAGAGGTCTGGAGCAAATCTGGCGCCTCCTCATTGTGAGGCTTTTCCCCTGGACTTTGCTGGCCCCTGTTGCCCCAGCTCAGTTCCCTCCTGGCTGCTCTGGCAGGCAGAGCTTCCTAAGGTTGAGTTACAAAAAGCACCACAGTCACTCTCACTTTCCCCCTTTTCCAAACAGATACTCATGTTTGAAAAGTCATCTTCTTCATATTGGCACAAACTCCAGAGTTCTCCTGGCAAGGGAAAGGCATGTGGACGCCAATCTCCACGTCCTTGAATTTCATGGAAGGGAACTCGTGTTGAGGGAGACTGAGGTGTTGGGCAGGAAAGGACAGGTCAATGTTCATTCCGCTGGCACTGGGTGGGGCTTGGAAAAGGCAGCCACCTACCCTTGCTGGTTGCAAGACTAAAGCACACAGATGGAGACTCACAGGAAAATCACTCATCTGAAAACTCCCTGTGGCTGCCAGAGGCTTTGATGTCCCTTGGCTTCCAGCAGGACCTGTCAAGGAGAAAGCCAACTGTGGTCTGAAATGAGGGAAGCAAAGCTTGGGATAATGATCCCTTAGATGCCTTCTGGTTTGAAGTCCTGTGACTCTTGAGCAAAGCTCTAGTTCTGGCAGACCCAGGTCTCAATCTCTGCTTCTCTATTTATTTATCAAGAATAAATAAATGTATCCATTTTATTTATCCATAAATTGCGGATAAGAACATGTACCTCATGGGTTGTTCTGAAATTTATTTTTATTTTAAAAATTAATTTATTTTTGAGATGGGGTCTCAGTTCTGTCGCCCAGGCTGGAGTGCAGTAGTGTGATCACAGCACACTGCAACCTCCACCTCCTGGGCTCAATCAAGCAAGCCTCCCACTTCAGCCTCCTGAGTAGCTGGGACCACAGGTGTGCACCACAAGCCTGGCTAATTTTTGTATTTTCTGTAGAGATGGGGTTTCACTGTGTTGCTCAGGCTTGTTCTGAAATTTAAATGTTGAGTGTGGAATTCTTCAGATTGCCCAAGAAATTCAAGTTCCCTCCTGTAATCACTATCACCTTGACTATAGGGCTATAAGCAGAAGGAATTGCCAGTTTTTCAACTTCAGTCTCGTCTTGGGCAGACCAACTCAAAAACCCTTACATGAAGGTTCTGCGGAAAAAAATTGTACTACTGCAAGACTAAATTTGACTTTTCATTATTTCAGCCCTAGCCACCAAATAGTCCTGGCTTGCTACTTTTGCTTTAGACATAGCCAAGAAAAATGTGTTTTGAAAGGAGAAATCCCTTGCTAGAAGGCTTTGGCAGTCAGAAATGAACAAAAATGCAGAATTTTAAAACATTTGTACTGGTGTCTTTTGGTCTCATTTGTTGCCCAATTGGTCTGAATATAATCTGAGAATATGTCACTCAAGATCATCTATAACCAAGTAATTCAAACCAAAGAATAGTTGATTAATTTACTACAAATAAAATGTGGTCCGCAGAGTCAAAACTTTTTAAATGTTTCAAGGATTTTTGTTTGTTTGTTTTTAATTTCTTTTCTTCTGAGACAGGGTCTTGCTCTGTCATCCAGGCTGGAATGCAGTGACACAATCATAGTTTATTGTAGCCTCGACCTCATGGGCTCAGGTCATCTTCCCACCTCAGCCTCCTGAGTAGCTGGGACTATGGGCGCGAGCCATCACGCCTGACGAATTTTTTTTGTATTTTCTGTAGCGATGGGGTTTCACCATGTTGCCCAGGCTGGTTCTAAACTCCTGAGCTCAAGTGATCTGCCCTCCTCGGCCTCCCAAAGTGCTGAGATTATAGGCCTGAACCACTGTGCCTGGCTAAGGTTTTGTTTTGAAACTTGGAATTGGAGCTATCCCGACTTTGCCGAAAGCATGGTTCGAAAGGGACTTTTCAATTTTGGAGTTGTTTCAACATAACCAGGGACACATTCCCAATAATATTTAATACATGCATGTATATTGAATTAGTATTGGTTGGTGTTTTGGGAATGGCTGAGGGGATGGTGAGTGTAAACTTGCCTTGTTTCTGGAAAATTCCTCCTTCCACTGGTCAGCAGAGCTTTGACATTCCTACACTAAGTTCTTCAGTCTGCAAGACAGGCAGTCCAAGCTTCTAGAAACTCAAGCTATGCTTGGCTCCAACTGGGGTCCACCCGACCACAAAATGTATCTAAAATACTTTTGACTATTCTGAATCCCTCTAATGTTGCTACTGGTTCTCTCTTGATTTTTCATTCACCTTGCACGTTGAAATATCTGTGGGAAGAAATCTGCGTTCCCCTCAGGGGAAATACTGGAGGAGTAGAATGGAGTCAAACTCAAGCTATTTGATGTTTTTCTCTTACTGAGAAACTTCACTCCTCTTTCAACGTTTCCACCATAAAATGGGGTATGCTACCTTTAGAGCAAATAAAAAAAAAGTAATAGTTTATCTTCTTGTCTCTCCCACAGAATAAGGATGTGCAATGGCATACTGGGTTTAATTCCCTTCCTCCATACTATACACATACACAGTGACCTTTCCAAAGGCTTCTGAGGACAGTTTATTGTTTTTTTTTTTGTTTGTTTGTTTTCTGTTTTTGTGGTGTTTTGTTTTGTTTTTTAGATGGAGTTTCACTCTGTCACCCAGGCTGGAGTGCAATGGTGCGATCTCAGCTCACTGCAACCTCTGCCTCCCGGGTTCAAGTGATTCTCCTGTCTCAGCCTCCTGAGTAGCTGGGATTCAGGCGCATGCCACCACGCCCGGCTAATTTTGTGTTTTTGGTAGAGACGGGGTTTCAACATGTTGGCCAGGCTGGTCTCAAACTCCCGACCTCAGGTGATCTTCCCGCCTCAGCCTCCCAAAGTGCTGGGATTACAGGCAGGAGCCACTGTGCCCGGCCAGACCATTTACTGTTAATTAGGTCTCACTTCTTCTGCTATGAGGTAAATAAATATCACCTCTCTTTGCAGGCCTAGGGATCCAGGCTATAGAGATTAGGTTACTAGTCCAAGGCCATGGGGCAAGTCTTTGTTGGCATTCAGATGGGCTGGGCCAGTCTCTGACCTGGCCACAGGAGGTGAGCTTCACCTCAAAACCTATTCTACAAGGGCGTTTCCTGACTGGCTATGCGTGTGTGTGCGCTGACTAGCATGCTCATTCATTCGTTCATCAGACATTTACTGAACACCTGCTATGTGCTAATGGCTAGAGACTCAGGGAGGAATCTGACCCGTTCCCTTCAGTTAAGAAACTCACAGTGTGTGGAAGGGTTGAATTACAAGTAAATAGGTGCTACAATAAAACACCCCACAAGGCAGAAAGGGAGGATGGAGGAGGATTTCTTAGAGGAGGAGGGACTTAAGCTAAACCTTGAAAGAGCAAGAAGGAAGGGTGTTTTAGATGAAGGAATCTTGACAGCAGGCCCAGGGTGTGGATGGCTGGCTAGGGGCATAGCCCTCTCCTTGACTTATCTGCCAGTTGGGGCCAGATTTTGAGAGGCTTGCCACATCTTGCCAAGGGGTTTGATTCTTTTTCCGTAGGCCTAGCAAGTTTGCCTGCCCAAGGGGCTCTAGAAGTTCAAAGAGAAACTTAATATGAGTGTTTGATGTATTAAGTCTCTTCCCTCAACACTTGTAGGCGTGAACACTTTGAAAAGTGAACAGTTTAAGACTGAGATTCCTCACTTCATGTGGGAAGTGTGCAAAGTCCAAAAATGAGATTGAGCACCCAAGGAATTAGTCTCCCCTCTGCTCCTGCTCAGAGCCAGACCTTGTTGGAGAGGACACAGCTGGGTCTCACTGGAGGGGAAAGAAGTTTCTATGGCGCCATGCCCATGGAACCTGCTGGAAATCTGCCCTCTGGGGTTCTGGGGAAACCTGTTTATGGGGAAGCAGTGTTTTGGTGGAGTTGCTCCACCACGCAACAGCTTGGAGTAGAGGGATAGTGCCAGGAGAGACTGCTGGCTGTGGAATGATGTAGGCACCAGGTCCTGAAGGAGTCCTGGCACAGCAGGGGCGGAGCTTGAAGCCATGTGCACTGCAGCAGCAGCCTGGCGGCGTGGAAGCTATCGGTGCTGGGACAGCTCCCTGCACACTCAGACCAACTTCGTGCTGACAGCTTTCCAACACAAGGGAGCACTTTTGTTCCAAGGAGCCCTCTCAGCGTGGGAGGTGGGTAGCCTAGAAGTAGGGGTAAGGCACGTAGGAGCAGTCTTTACTGAAGACTTGGAAAAATACTCCAGCTCCCTGAGCTTCAGGTTGTCAATTCTGGGGGGCATTCAGCATCTTCCCAGGAGGTCCTAGGGGAATCAGGCCCCCTGCATATAGCACCACTCTCACTAACACACCCTAATACTGGCCTTTCCTCCTTCCCTGTCCCACTCTTCCTGTTCCCTGTCTCCTGCTTCTAGGGATCACCCTAAATACACCGCTGGCAGGCAAGTCTTGTCACAGGCTCCCCCTTCAGGGCAACCCATATTAAGGCAGCCTGTTTCCCAATGACTCTAAGCAAAAGCCCTCTTCCTGGGTGCCCTTCCCAGTCCCATCTTTCTTTATAAGCAGAATAGTTTCTCCACTTCAGTCAGATAAACCATGTACTATTTTTTGCTTTGTTCACTTCCTCCTGTTTCCCTGTCTTGGGTGTATGATCACACCTTCCAGAAATGCCCTCCACACTCTTTCTGTTATCCATGTGCATTACATCATCTTCTTTTGTTTTTGAGATGAAGTCTCACTCTGTCACCCAGGCTGGAGTGCAATGGCGTGATCTTGGCTCACTGCAACTTCCATCTCCTGGGTTCAAGTGATTCTCCTGTCTCAGCCTCATGAGTAGCTGGGATTACAGGTGTGTACCACCACACCCGGCTAATTTTTTATATTTTTAGTAGAGATGGGGTTTCACCATGTTGGCTAGGCTGATCTCAAACTCCTGACCTCAAGTGATCCACCCGTCTTGGCCTTCCAAAGTGATGGGATTACAGGTGTGAGCCACCGCGCCTGGCCTTGCATTATATCTTCCAAGTGCATGCCGTAAGACCTGTTCCACGCTGCAGCCTCCCTTCTGTCACCCTTCCTGTATTCTGTGTCACTACTCAGATGTCGTTTATACTGTAGCACTTACGTGAATATTTTTGTATCATGTATTTCATGTACAGAAACTTTGGAGGAGAAAAGAGGTGATTTTTCTCTACTCATCCTCCTGGAAATTTCTCTTTGTCAAGTTGCTGCCACTGACCCCTCTGTTCCCCCTCAATCTTTCTACAGGCTCAAAAACCATAATTAAGGGAGCCAGACTTACAGTAAATAAAAACAAAAACAAAGATGTTTTTCAGAAGCATTCCCTGGAAATGTCTGCTTTAAGTTGAGGCTGGAGGGGCTTGAGCATTCATCTTGACAATAGGAGCGTCGAAAGCAGTGTCTCTGGTAGCTAATCTCTTTCACCTCTGTCTTTGCCTCCAACGGCTCCCCTTATTTTTGTCATCAACGACATAGCTGTATGGGAGGGGAAGTTGCTGATGAAGTGTTTTTTTTTGACAGTTAACAAATATTTCCTGAGTGCACACTCTCTATGGATCCTTGGAAGGGCCCATGTGAGAATTGGATTAGTGACATTCGGCACTGCCCTCTCCTTCAAGAGTCCCTCACCTTTGGGCTTCCATCAAAGACTCCTAGGTTCTTCCTGATAGCTCTCAGTTACCCTCCTCTTTCTCCCTTGGGTGATGCCCTCCTCTTCCTCCACCCTCAGTGAAGGCACTGCACTCTCCTTTCCTGGCTCCTGGTCCTCATTCTCCCTTCACCCTCCACATGGATGCTGCCCAGAGACACTCCTCCACTTCCCAGCTGCCTGCTGGGGCATTTCCACCAAAAAGTTCCACCATTACTTCATGCTCCATAGAACCTTCAGCAGCTCTCCTGAAAAGCAGCCTCTTTCCGTGTTGTTCCTATTTCTGATGCTCCAAGGCACCCAGCCTGGAAACCTCAGCTTTGTCTTTGCCAATTCCACTCCCTCATTGCATACATCTGGTCACCAAGACATCGGGTCTTCCAAAGAAGAGCCCTTCTCTTCCCTTTTCCCCTCCCTTCCCTCTTTCCTTCCCTTCCCCTTTTCCTTCCCTCCCTCCCTCCCTCCTTTCTCTTTCTTCCCTTCCCGTTTTCCTTCCCTTCCGCTTTTCCTTCCCTTCTCTCTCCTTCCTTCCTTCCTTCCTTCCTTCCTTCCTTCCTTCCTTCCTTCCTTCCTTTCTTTCTTTCTTTCTTTCTTTCCTTCCTCCCTCCCTCCTCCCTCCCTCCCTCCTTTCTCTCTCTTTTTCTTTTCTCTCTTTTTTTGAGACAGAGTCTCATTCTGTTGCCCAGGCTGGAGTCCACTGGGGCAGTCACAACTCACTGCAGCCTCAACCTCCTAGGATCAATTGATTCTTCCACCTCAGCCTCCTGGGTAGCTAGGACTACAGGCACATGCTACCATGCCTGGCTAATTTTTGGGTGTGTGTGTGTGTGTGTACATATATATATATATATATATACACTTTTTCTTTTTTTTTTTTTGTAGAGACAGTGTTTTGCCATGTGGCCCAGGCTGGTCTTGAATTGCTGTGCTCAAGTGATCACAGCAATTACGCCTTGGCCTCCCAAAGTGTCGGGATTACAGGCGTAAGCCCAGTTGGAAAATTATTTCTTTCCTGTCCCTCCCTGTTGCAACTCCCCCTCTACCCCATGACTCCGCTGGTTCCTAGGCTATGGGTTTCCCCCATCTGGTTTCCAGGGCCATTTAGGTGCCCTCTGTTGCATGCAGGTTCTATTCCAGTCATTTTGAGGTGTCCAAGTACTGTTTGGTTGCCTTGAGCCCCCTCACTTCGGCATTTCATACATTTTCCACCCTCTGATCCCATCCACCTTTCTAGTATGCCTCATCCCACTTTCTAGCATTTGTGCCCGGCCCCAGGCAGCCTCTGCTCAAGAAAGCTGGTCCACCCTCTGGGTGCTGTTCACACAGCCCACCACCTTGGCTGTCTTCCCCAACCTAGACCCCCTAGCTTGAGAATAGTGCAATCCAGCTTCCTCCAAAAAGACTCCCTTGACCACGCTGCCCGCTTGGGATAAGTAGCATCTTTTTTTTTTTTTTTTCTTTCCTGGCAATGAATCACTATTATTAGGTTGGAGCAAAAGTAACTGCGGCTTTTCCCATTGCAAGTAATAGCAAAACTGCAATTACTTTTGCACCAACCAATTACTTTTTCAAGTCCTTTTATATTGTTTTTAATTGTTAAGTTTTCAAAGGTCTATTTCATTCAATATGTCAGCAAACGCCTATTAAGTACTGGTTGGGCCAGGTGCAGTGGCTCACACCTGTAATCCCAGCACTTCGGGAGGCCTGGATCACTTGAGGTCAGGAGTTCGAGACCAGCCTGACCAAAGTGGTGAAACCCGGTCTCTACAAAAACACAAAAATTAGCCGGGCGTAGTGGTGAACACCTGTAGTCCTAGCAACTGAGGCACGAGAATCTCTTGAACCTGGGATGCGGAGGCAGTGAGACGAGATCATGCTACTGCACTCAAGTCTGGGCAAAACAGCGAGACTCCGTCTCCAAAAAAAAAAAAAAAAAAAAGTTGTTTTCTCAGGGAATCTTTATAGCTGATGGTGGAGTATCCAGCTCTTCATTTTACAGATGAGTAAACTGGGGTTTAAAACTGATAACATTTTGCCCAAGTTCTCACAGCTAGCGAGAGGCATGCCGCAGTTTACCGTGGGGTGGGTCGAAACAAGTACCTAAAAACTGTATTGGAATCCCGGCCCTACTACACCAGCTGTGTCACCTTACGAGGCGCCCCACCTTCCTGTCTCTTCAACAGAAATAGACATTTGTTGTTACCGCGCAAGTGGGATTACCTCCCCACCAGTGTCTAGACATAGTAGGTGCTCAATAAATAGGTGTGGGTTTGCTGTGGCAGAAGAGCGCTATCCCTTAAGTTTCTGACAGTGAGGGGGAAAAAGGCTGAGCAGGGAAAGGAAGGGAAAGGGGTAAACTGAGCTCGGCGCAGTTGGGAGCGCGAAATAGGGAGGGCTTCCTGGAGGCCAGGAATTTGGAGAGGCCGAGGCTGGGAGAAGAAATACACACGGTGAAGGCGGAGGGGAGGTGGAAGGACGAGCGGCTCCGGGGAAGGGTGAGGTCTAAGCGCAGCCCGGGGCCGAGCGGAGCAGAGGGCGGGTCGTGCGAGGGTGCCTGGGGAGGTTCGTCCCGACCGGCCGCGGGCGGATCGAAGGGAGGGTTGGGCCCGGGGCAGCCCCGGCGGGTCTAGGCCCCCGGCCGGCCCCTGCTCCTCCTCCCGGGAGGGCGGGCGGCGGCTGCGGGGCGGGGCGCGGGCTCGCTCGGCCTCCTGGCGGCGCAGCGGCCCCTCCACTCCGGCCGGGCTCTGCTGGCTGCGGCGGGAGCTGGACGCGGGAGGCTACGGCGGCGGTGAGTGAGCTCCGGGCGGGAGCGGGGCGGGTGTGCGCCGGGAGCCGGACTCCGGGGTGTTAGGGGCCGCCCAGGGCGGCAGGACCCCCAGGGGTTCGGGCTCAGCCAGGTGCGCTGTGCTCAGTCCGGGCGTCCGCTCTCGGTGCCCCGCTTCGCGCGGGTCTTGGGGCTGGAAGGTGCGACCCGGACTCCCGCGCAGCGCCCAGCCGAGGGCAGGCGCAGAACAGATGCGGGCGATCCCTGGGGAACCCGCCTCGCGGCGGGGTGGGAGGGAGGAGGCCCTGCAGGACCTCCCTTTAGTGAAGAGGGGCTCTGTGCCTTCCCACCCCTGCCTGGACCCTCCGGCTCTAGTGACAGCTGGGAGAGACCCACGCGAAGCAGTCCCTATCCTGTCGTACCTAAGTCCTCGGCGTGCTTGGCCAGACCATCCCCTGGAACAAAAAGGGGCGTGTGGCCTCTCTATTCCCGGATCCTCCCGACCACTGCACCGCCCAGGCAGGTCATCCCCGAGAGCCCCCGCCTCACTTGGAGCACACATTCTGGCTCTCCCCGGGACTTTTCCAAGTTGCATCACTGTTTGGCCTCTAGACAGGTACTTGGCTGTCATGTTGGAGTTAGTTACACAGGATTTTTGAAACTTTGTATATTTGCTTTGTGTGTTCCCCTTCACCCTAAGGCCGCTGCCCTCCCAACTCTGCTTATGCCGCTCAAAACGTTGCTCAAGGCTCGCTGGGAATGCTTTTGTGGGCATTGGTTCTCAAACTTGGCTGCACATCTGGAGAGTCTTAAAAAATAGTGGTGCCTGTGTCCCACTCCCAGAGATCTGGATTCGGCTTCCCTGGGTCGCAGCCTGGACAATGGCGTTTTTAAGACGCCCCAGGTGATTCTAATGTGCAGACAAGTTTGAAAACCTCTGCTTTGCGGGTTGCTCCCACCAGCCACTCTTCGGACGGCTAAGGATCAGTCCTGATCTAGAACTCATCTCAGGCTCTCTTAACTCTTCCTTAATCCACCTCTCCACTTGAAGAACCTGTTGGCTGGTGCATTCCAACTTTAGACAGTAGATGGTGCCTTTACTGAAGTTCCCTTTGTTTCTACCTCTCTGTTTACAGTCAATACTGCCAGGGCCCTTTCTGCCAAGGAGGTGGGAGTGTAGGCATTAGAACCAAGGAGTCCTTGTCAGGGTCAAGGTTATAATACAGGGTTGTCCTATTCAGGGAAAACCAAGTGATAATTTGACTTGTCATATTCAGAGATAATTTCAGATTAAAAGGAGAAAAAATGCTTTAGGGTTTGGTCAGCTCTTGGAGACCCTCCCAAGACTCCCCCACATAGATAATGGAGTTGCGTAAATGTGGGGAATTTTCCTTCAAGAAGCCAACGCTAACAACATCCTTAACGTTTTGTGGTTGATATTTGTGTTAACATATGTGCATTTTTGTAGATTAAACTTATTCTGGAAACATGATGAAGCCCTGCAGACAGAACACAGTGTATAGCATGGCACATCTGAGATGACACCTGAGACACCTGTCACATGATCTTAAAAATGATAGAGAAGTAGGACTAAGGAAAATGTAACCATGCTTATAGTGGCTGAATTAGGTCATATATTTTATTAAGAAAATGTGTTTTCACTGTCCTTGTTAGTAATGGGATAGTCTCTGGGATCTTGGTTAATTTACTTTTGTACTCCAAGTATGATGTTTGTATTAGATTTCCACCCTGATGTTGCTACCTGACCACAAATCAGTGGTTTTAAGTTTTTCTTAGGGGGTGGCCCTCTATGTTTTTTTTTTTTTTTGAGATGGAGTTTTACTCTTGTCACCCAGGCTTGAGTGCAATGGTTCAATCTTGGCTCACAGCAACCTCTGCCTCCCTGGTTCGAGTGATTCTCCTGCCTCAGCCTCCCAAGTAGCTGGGATTACAGGCACCCACTACCATGCCCGGCTACTTTTTTGTATTTTTGGTAGAGACAGGGTTTCATCACATTGGCCAGGCTGTTCTCAAACTCCTGACCTCAGGTGATCTGCCCACCTCGGCCTCTCAAAGTGCTGGGATTATAGGCATGAGCCACCGTGCCCGGCCTATATTATATTTTTATTAGCAGTGGGATGACATCCTTTCAAGAAGGCCTTGCCAAAGTGAAAGACTGTTTATGTTCATTTCTAGCTCCTCATATACGTCCAAAGAACATTCCTTTTGAAAAATACAAACATGACATAATTTTGCCCACTTGGTTTTCTCTCTTTTCTCCAACTTCCACGACCATGCTCTGCTGCTATTACTGTATTCACTTGCTGGAGGTGTGCACCCTGTGGGAGCCGTCTTCATTGTCTTGGCTCTGGCTTGAAATGGAGGTTACGTGGAGCGCATGGTCTTACAGGGTGTCCCTGACCTGAATCATCAGCCTTTGGGGAGCAAGACCGTATGGAAAGTGTTTTCCTACTGTTTTGTGTGTGTGTGTGTGTGTGTGTGTGTGTGTGTGGTGTGTGTGAGTGAGACCATGACAACAAAATGAAGCCATATTATTAAATGGTTTGTTAACTTGCAAATCTTGTCTCAATTGGGAAAAGAAAAATGCTTATTCGAGGATGCTGTTGAACTCATGGTGTCTGAAAAGTTACACCTGAACAGTAATAGTTACACCGTGAGTATAATACACTCGACCTCCCCTCACCTCCCTGCCGAAAAAAAAAGTTTATGTCAATGCGGGCCTAAGCACATTATCGCAATTTCTCACTTTGGAGTAGCAGCTCTAATATCCTAAAGTGATTAGAATAAAGTAAGCGAAGAAAAATATGAAGAAAGAGTTAGTGAGAGACTTTTCTATTTAGGGAACAGGGATACCGCAGCTAGAAAAGGCCTTTGGTTTGTCTTAAGAATTGACTGCCCTGTTGGCTTCCTTTTTTTCCCCTTGTTTAATTTGCTAGTGCTGGTGGGTGAAGGAGAGTTAAAGAAAGTTAATGGCCTCCTAACTCTCTTTCCCCATGAAACCCATTTATCTAAGAGATGCCATTGACCTTTTAAAAATATCCAACTGATTGTATGCTTTTCCTTTCTTTTCGTCTTCTGATCTCGGCCCTAAAGGGCGGTGGCATGACTGGGAGGTTGGCATCAGAACAGGAAAACAAAGTTTAAGGGAAACTGAACATTGGGTAATTTTCTCTAGATGACCAAGTGCTTACTTTTTTCAGGCATGTGACATTGCTGTTATCAAGAACCAGTTATGACATGAAAACCCTGAAAATGGAAAAGGAAAAAATAAAATAATAAAAAAGGGAACGGGGTGGGGGATGGAAATAGCACCAGGGTTGACTGACCTTTACCGAGGAGGGAAGGCTTACTGTTTTCAGCCCGGTGTCTGAATTGCAACCCCCTTTACCTTTACTTCTCTCTTCATGTACCCTCCTCCATCCCTCAAGCCAATATCCTTGGGGGAGATAGTGCTTCATCTTAAATTCACACTAAGGTGTCTTTTGTTTGTTTGTTTGGTTGGTTTTGGTTTTTGAGATGATTGCTCTGTCACCCAGGCTGGAGTGCAGTGATGTGATCTCGGGCTCACTGCAACCTCCGCCTCTTGGATTCAAGCAGTCCTCCCTGCCTCAGCCTCCTGAGTAGCTGGGGTTACAGACATGCGCCACCACACCCGGCTTATTTTTGTATTTTTAGTAGAGATGGGATTTCGCCATGTTGGCCAAGCTGTTCTTGAACTCCTGGCCTCAGGTGATCCGCTTGCCTCAGCCTCCCAAGTAGCTGGGATTACAGGCACCCACTACCATGCCCGGCTACTTTTTTGTATTTTTGGTAGAGACAGGGTTTCATCACATTGGCCAGGCTGTTCTCAAACTCCTGACCTCAGGTGATCTGCCCACCTCGGCCTCTCAAAGTGCTGGGATTATAGGCATGAGCCACCGTGCCCGGCCTATATTATATTTTTATTAGCAGTGGGATGACATCCTTTCAAGAAGGCCTTGCCAAAGTGAAAGACTGTTTATGTTCATTTCTAGCTCCTCATATACGTCCAAAGAACATTCCTTTTGAAAAATACAAACATGACATAATTTTGCCCACTTGGTTTTCTCTCTTTTCTCCAACTTCCACGACCATGCTCTGCTGCTATTACTGTATTCACTTGCTGGAGGTGTGCACCCTGTGGGAGCCGTCTTCATTGTCTTGGCTCTGGCTTGAAATGGAGGTTACGTGGAGCGCATGGTCTTACAGGGTGTCCCTGACCTGAATCATCAGCCTTTGGGGAGCAAGACCGTATGGAAAGTGTTTTCCTACTGTTTTGTGTGTGTGTGTGTGTGTGTGTGTGTGTGTGTGTGTGTGTGTGTGAGTGAGACCATGACAACAAAATGAAGCCATATTATTAAATGGTTTGTTAACTTGCAAATCTTGTCTCAACTGGGAAAAGAAAAATGCTTATTCTAGGATGCTGTTGAACTCATGGTGTCTGAAAAGTTACACCTGAACAGTAATAGTTACACCGTGAGTATAATACACTCGACCTCCCCTCACCTCCCTGCCGAAAAAAAAAGTTTATGTCAATGCGGGCCTAAGCACATTTATCGCAATTTCTCACTTTGGAGTAGCAGCTCTAATATCCTAAAGTGATTAGAATAAAGTAAGCGAAGAAAAATATGAAGAAAGAGTTAGTGAGAGACTTTTCTATTTAGGGAACGGGGATACCGCAGCTAGAAAAGGCCTTTGGTTTGTCTTAAGAATGACTGCCCTGTTGGCTTCCTTTTTTTCCCCTTGTTTAATTTGCTTGTGCTGGTGGGTGAAGGAGAGTTAAAGAAAGTTAATGGCCTCCTAACTCTCTTTCCCCATGAAACCCATTTATCTAAGAGATGCCATTGACCTTTTAAAAATATCCAACTGATTGTATGCTTTTCCTTTCTTTTCGTCTTCTGATCTTGGCCCTAAAGGGCGGTGGCATGACTGGGAGGTTGGCATCAGAACAGGAAAACAAAGTTTAAGGGAAACTGAACATTGGGTAATTTTCTCTAGATGACCAAGTGCTTACTTTTTTCAGGCATGTGACATTGCTGTTATCAAGAACCAGTTATGACATGAAAACCCTGAAAATGGAAAAGGAAAAAATAAAATAATAAAAAAGGGAACGGGGTGGGGGATGGAAATAGCACCAGGGTTGACTGACCTTTACCGAGGAGGGAAGGCTTACTGTTTTCAGCCCGGTGTCTGAATTGCAACCCCCTTACCTTTACTTCTCTCTTCATGTACCCTCCTCCATCCCTCAAGCCAATATCCTTGGGGGAGATAGTGCTTCATCTTAAATTCACACTAAGGTGTCTTTTGTTTGTTTGTTTGGTTGGTTTTGGTTTTTGAGATGATTGCTCTGTCACCCAGGCTGGAGTGCAGTGATGTGATCTCGGGCTCACTGCAACCTCCGCCTCTTGGATTCAAGCAGTCCTCCCTGCCTCAGCCTCCTGAGTAGCTGGGGTTACAGACATGCGCCACCACACCCGGCTTATTTTTGTATTTTTAGTAGAGATGGGATTTCGCCATGTTGGCCAAGCTGTTCTTGAACTCCTGGCCTCAGGTGATCCGCTTGCCTCAGCCTCCCAAAGTGCTGGGATTACAGGCATGAGCCACTGTGCCCGCCCGGCCAAACACATTTTTATGACGCCCCTGTTACTGGCAAAAGCTATGTATTACCCAGAGTTGTTGGTAAACAGGATAAGGTTCCTGCCTTAAGGAGCCTGAGTCAAGTGGGGATGTAAACGTGGGTTGCAATAAGTTAGGAACTTTTCTAATCAAGAGGAACACAGTAGCCTGTGGGGTACTATGGGGCACCTGGCTAGCTTCGCCTGGGTAGATGCCTCCTCAGTTCATTGGCACAGGAGGCATAAGACATGCTTTACTTGGGTTTACATTAAGGCTTGTTCTATTAGGCCCGTACACCAAATGACTGATTTTGGATATGTCTGACTCCAGGAGCGGGAAGGGCGCAGGTATCCATCATGCAAAGGGGAGGTGGGAGGTGGAGGAAGAGAGCAGATTGTGGCAGATGTCTTTTGCTTCTGGAGTCTGCTGAACAGGGGTACTTGGTGTGGGTGGGAAGCTCATGGAGAATGTGGCTGGATTCATTTTTGGCACATTAGTAACTGGTAAAGTAAGCTTAGTAGTGGCTACCTCCACAACAGAGCTGGAAGGAGAATACAAAGTGCAGTGTGAAAGCCGCAGCTGCACACTTTTTGGAGCAAGTGGTTCGGTTTGTGGTTTATGGCTCCTGCCAATGGGCAGACATTGGTTTCTCATCATACCACGGTCGCTTTAGCTCAGGCATCCTTGGGCAGGCTGAAAACTGGACTTCACACTGTTTTTCCCTTAGGTAGGTGGTTTCCAAATAGCTGACCCGTAGGGCTAATAACCTCACGGTTATAGTAGTTACTATTTGTTTATTGACTGTCTTTCAAGTGCCAGGTATCACGCTCAGCACATTTCTTTCATTACTGTAAACCCTTTACATTCCTGAAAGGCAGGTGGCAGTGACCTCATTTTACAGATGAGGAAACTGAGGTCCAAGGAGGTGCTGAATCCTGCAAAGGTGCATAGTACTTGACAGTGGCAAAGTTCTCATGCCTGTAATCGCAGCACTTTGGGAGGCCGAGGCAGGTGGATCCCTTGAGCCCGGGAGGTCAATACCAGCCTGGACAACATGGTGAAATGCTGCCTCTACAAAAAATACAGAACTTAGCCTGGTGTGGTGGTGCGTACCTGTGGTCCCAGCTACTCTGTATGTTGAGATGGGAGGATGGCTTGAGCCTAGGAGGTTGAGGCTGTAGTGAACCATGATCATGCCACCGCACTCCAGCCTGGGTCACAGAGTGAGACCCTGTCTTAGAAACAAACAACAAAAAGAAAATGGCAGAGCTGAAGTTCGAGAGTACTCTGGTCTGTCTGAATACAAAGCTAAGTTCTCTCTACTGTTTCTTGCTTCTCTAAGCCGAGCTGATTAAGAAATTGTGTTCTCGGCTGGGCGTGGTGTCTCATGCCTGTAATCCCAGCACTTTGGGAGGCCGAGGTGGGCGGATCACGAGGTCAGGAGATCGAGACCATCCTGGCTAACAGGGTGAAACCCCGTCTCTACAGAAAATACAAAAAATTAGCCAGGCGCGGTGGCGGGCGCCTGTAATCCCAGCTACTCAGGAGGCTGAGGCAGGAGAATGGCGTGAACCTGGGAGGTGGAGCTTGCAGTGAGCCGAGATCGCGCCACTGCACTCCAGCCTGGGCGACAGAGGGAGACTCCGTCTCAAAAAAAAAAAAAGAAAAGAAAGTAATTGTGTTCTCACAACTTCTTTTTAACATCACAGTCTTTACTAGATGAGGTAGAGGAAAATAGTAAATCAGTTCAGACCTAAAGAGAAGGTATTCCACTAAAGACCATTGCAACCTTGTGATCAAAGGGAAATTTTATGGACTGCTGCTTTTCTAGGTGTCTTAAAGAAGAGGTTAGATTAGGCTGTCCAGGAAGGCTCTGAACAGGTCCCACATCCTAGGTTACAGAGACATGATTTCCACCTTTCTTCAAATTCTGCAAACCTCTGAGATTCTGTAGATAATTGGTTGTTGGGCAAGAGATTAAAAACAAAATTCAGTGTTGGGCATTCTAGAGTAAAATGAAGCTGTGCACATCCAATTCCTGTTTATGTGGTACTTGCGACAAAAACAAAACTTGGCTGCATAGTAATTACCTCAAGCTCTTAAAATTACAGGTAGTAAGGGCTTAGAGGCCATATGGAGTTATAATTAGAGATAAGTTTAAAACAGGGCTAGTGAATGAATGTTCATTACTACAATGGGCACTAGCTGAATATTTCAACCCAAGAAGAATCAGCTCCAGGGAACATTTCCAGGGAGTTAGTGGAGGGTCGTCATGGAATTAGAGTGTTTGGGATTAGTGCACAGAGCATTTGTTATGAACATGCAATATTTCTGCCAGCCTGGCCAGAAGCCTCTTTGTTTACAGGGCAGAGTTTCTTCCCTGCTGCCCAATCACAGGGATTTCTGCTTTGCTTTGGTAGAGTACGTAATGGTTCAGGTCATTGCTTTGTCGTGTGTTAGGTCTGTACAGCTCCTTGATTGTTAATAATCTTTTCCTGTTACTTATCTCTTTGCTGGAGGATTGAGGTAAGATGACCTCTAGTTTTGGCCTCAAGAATTTTCTTGTTTTTGGTCTCTTCCCTTAGTTTTATATCTTTGTGTTTCATTGCATTCAATACAGGCCCTCTGTTTTCCCTTGCAAATTTATAGTCCACATAGGGAAGAGGAACGACTGTGACCAGGACTCTCCAGGAGTCCTGTGATGGGAGTGTTGTTAGTCCTGTTTCCCAAGTGAGGACCCCTTCCTCTGTAAGGCTGGGAGTCTGAGGATTCCAATTAGGATTGTCAGATTCTCAACAATGGGGCTCTTTTGACTTGATTACAAAAGAAAAAGAAATGGCCCAGTTTTCAAAGTCATGAAGAGGTTCTAGTATATCCTATGAACTAATATCTATCCTTGAACTTTTTTGTAGCTGATAGTATTAAAAAAAAGGTTTGATTCCCCACCTTTTTTGCCTGTGTGGTTTTTATCTTCCTTTCTATAAACAATGACTTACTCAGAATTACACAGCAGCAGCTGAAAAGTTGATTAGCCTCTCCTTGCCCTAATCAAGTGTCAAAACCCTGGACCGTTCACTTGAAGTGGTGATTACTGTGAAAGCTTTAGGTGCTGGAGAGGACCTGATAAAGAATGGAGAGATAAGAGAGAGAAAATGGCTTGCAAAGGGATTGCAGGGCGGAGTTTAACAAACTTAAGATTTTTTTTTTCTTTCTTTCTTTTTTGTTTTTGAGACAGTTTTACTCATGTTGCCCAGGCTGGAGTGCAGTGGCACGATCTCAGCTCCCCAGGCCTCTGCCTCCTGGGTTCAAACCTTTCTCCTGCCTTAGCCTCTTGAGTAGCTGGGACTACAGGCGGCCCCCACCACGCCTGGCTAATTTTTTGTATTTTTAGTTGAAACGGGGTTTCACCGTGTAGCCAGGATGGCCTGCCTCAGCCTCCCAAAGTGCTGCGATTACAGGCGTGAGCCACCCCACCTGACCTTTTTCTTTTTTTGAGATAGTCTCACTCTATTGGCTAGGCTGGACTGCAGTGGTGTGATCACAGCTCACGGCAGCCTCAACCTCCCAGGCTCAGGCTCAAGTGATCCTCCCACCTCAGCCTCCTGAGGAGCTGGGACCACAGAGGCAGGCCACTATGCCTGGCTAATTTTTGTGTATGTGTGTGTGTGTGTTGTAGAAATGGGGTTTTGCCATGTTGCCCAGGCAGGTCTCTAATTCCTGAACTCAAGCCATCCACCCACCTAGGCCTCCTGAAGTGCTGAGATTATAGGCATGAGCCACCATGCCCAGCCCAAACTTCAGATTTCTTTTACTTGTGAGTTTCAGGTTCGGGGCTTAAATGCCTTTGCTCTGGATGTGGCCAGACTAGCTCAGCTCTAACAGTCTGTGCTGCCTGGGGCCACCTATAAGCTTTGGAGAGTGGGGTGGGGTGGGAGGAGAAGGTAGGGTGAAGGGAGAGGGGAAATAGGGGGTGGGAGATAAGACCCACCAGTTAGCTGATTCTCCAGGCCTGGCTTGCTCATGACATGACTGCTTCTCCCTGCAGGCCTGAGTCCAACTTTCTGGGTGTGAGGCAGCTGGATGGGGTGCAAAAGAGGGAGAGAGTTGCCAGACACTTTCCAGGAGACCTGCCCAAGATCAGAAATTCTCATAATAGCAAATCCTCCCAGAGTATTTGCCTCCAGCCCCGTCCTAGAGCTTTTACTATAGCAATTCTATGGGATAGGTATGATCATAAAACCCTTTTACAGGCGAGAGAAACAAGGCCATGGGAAATTGGGTAACTTGTCAAAGTGCTGAAATCTGGGGTTCAAACCCTTGCTGTCCAGCTCTGAGCTCTGCTCACAACTACCATCTCTCTAAACACAGAGGCCTGGATGCTGTACCTGCTCTTCATTCATTCCTTGAACTGACCCACTCATGCATTTCTCCAACAAATTATTGATGGCCTGTATATGCCTTTATCTTAGCAATGAGAACAACATCAGTGCTCTTTGTTTGTGTGTCTGAATTCCCATAAACTTTCTTTTTTTTCCTTCCTTTTCTTTTCTTTTTTTCTAACTTCCATAAACTTTCAAACAAACCTTTAAAGACATGAGACCTCTTTACTGACCTTGTATACCTAGTGTCTGCTAGAAAATAGGTGCTCAGTAAAGCTTTGTGGAAGGAAGGAAGAAAGACAGTGTTGTGAAACTTGACATCCTTGTATTTCCTCTATCTCTAGCAGCCACAGTGATGTCTAAACAGAAAAACAGACAAACCTTAAGAGTGAGAGTGTGTGGGGAGTGTTTTGCAAAAATAACAGGAGAGAATTTTTGATAAAAGCATGCTGTCTTGTATGCATTTCAAGTTCTCATGGTGAATCATTTTTTGCTTGTTTGCTTAAAGCATTTCTTATTTGAAGGACATCCCTACACCCAGCTTGCAGACTATTGAGTGAGTAAAGGAGGCCCTTCAGACTTCCATGCATTGTTCGGGGCTGCTCTTGTCATCAGGGTCTGCAGAATATATTTTCTTTGCAGTTGAGGGACCAAATACCTGGTAAGATTCAAGCCCACCATTCATTTTCCTGTTTAACATTTAAATACATGAGCCAGTACAAAGTAGTTTCACCTTGGGCTGAGTGAAGTGACTCACGCCTGTAATCCTAGCAGTTTGGGAGTCCGAGGCAGGTGGATCAATTGGGATCAGGGGTTCAAGACCAGCCTAGCCAACATGGTGAAACCCTGTCCCTGCTACAAATATAAAAAAATTCGCTGGGCGTGGGGTCGCATGCCTGTAGTAGGCGGAGATTGCAGTGAACTGAGATCGTGCCACTGTACTCCAGCCTGGGCGACAAAGAAAAAGAAAGTCATTTCATCTCCTGTATTTTCATTCCTTCTTCACACTGTGGGACCAAGAAAGTTCTCACTTACTTGGATTGGAAGCTGTATTTGATGATCACCAGGAGTGATAGCTCTTTGGTTCCTCTTCCATTTCAGGTTCATTTCCTCATCTGTAAAATAGATGTAATGCCTACTACATACAGTCAAGCCACATCTCTTTGACATAGTACAGTGGTTCTCAAACAGGGCCCTCCCCCCATCTCCCAACCCGGGGGTACATTTGACAATATCTGGAGACATTCTTGGTAGTTATGACTGGGGTAGTGATGGCTGCTGGCATCTAATGGGCCAAGGCCAGGGATGCTGCTAAATATCCTTCGATTCAAAGGACAGTCCCCCACAAGAATTATCTGGCTTAAAATGTCAGTAGAGCCAAGGCTAAGAAACCCTGGCCAAGTGGAACCTCAAACAATGGTAGCTCTTTTTAACATCTCTGATCTAAGGGAGCTATTGGCCAGGGACAAAGATCCCTCCTTTCTTAAGTAGGGTGGAAAGAATGGAATTTAACGTTTTATTGATGCCTCTGGGTTACCCCACAGGTGCCCCTGAGGTGGGAACACCTCCTTTTCTCTCCATTAAGCATGCCTTAACTTCATTTGAAACTTGCTTACATCGTTTACATCTAAATAGCCATGCTAAAACCAGTGAAACTGCTTAGCCTCTGGGGTGGTTAAACCCATTCCCTGCGGAGGACCTTGGTGGAGTGGGTCCTGCACTGCTACAGACTGTGAGCCTTGCTTTTCTCCCCTGTTAAAGGACAGGTAGGTCATCATGTCACCCTCCCATCTCATCATGTTGCTCTGACTCTGCACGTGTGAAACTAGCTCTTCGCATGTGAATGTGCTACTGTGATTCCTAAGGTATGCCTTTTGAAGGCATTTTTCAGGGGATGCAGTTCATAGGTGATCACTCAGTCAAGGACACTAAAAATGATAGGGGTTCAACAGTCAAGGAATATCAGTGTTACCGGCATGGTATGAGGCCCCCCAAGCAGTTCCTGCAGCAGGGTATGTGATTCGGGAAGCAGTGTGGCCCAGTGGTTGACAGCATGAGGTCAGCCACTCACAGGCTGCTCTGTGTACAACCTTTGGCTTTTCCCGTGCTTGTTGTGTGACCCTGGGTTAGCTACTTGACCTTGTTGCACCTCAGTTTCCTCACCTGTAAAATGAGGATAATGACAGTGACGACAATAACACCCAGCTGAAGATGGGTGTGAGGCTTCAGCGACTTGTCCTGTGAGGTGTGCCGTGAAGAGGCGAGCTTAGCTCAGTAAATGAGTTGCTGTTAGTAAAATAATATTTTATGTTGGCTTGTAGCTTGTGTATTTTTACTCAGATGAAGAGATTGCTCCTGATTTAGGAGCTGAAAAAGATCTTTCTGGTTCTTGGTATTTTGTTTTTGGTGGTAAAATACAGCATAAAATCTCCATTTTAACCAATTTCAAGTGTACAGTGCAGTGGCATTAAGTACATTCACAATGTTGCGCAACCATCACCACTATCTAATTCCAAAACTTTTTCATCCCTCTAAATGGAAATCCTGGACCCGTTGAGCAGTCACTCCACGTTCCTCCCTTCCCCCAGCCACTCCCTCTCCACGAGCCCACTCGTCTATTTTCTGTTTCTATGGAACTGCCTAGTCTGGATATTTCGTATAAATGTATTTCATGCAATAGATGGCCTTTTGCATCTGGCTTCTTTCACTTAGCATAATGTTTTCAAGGTGTCATCTGTGTATTGTAACGTGCACCAGCACTTCACCACTTTTTACCTGGTGTCTTTTTTGCAGAGCAACCCAAGCCTCAGTTTCATCAGGCCTGTGGTTCTCTTAAGTCATGCTCTGTTTTCAAGTTTTAAAGTATCTTTCTTCACTGATTTTGATCCTTCTTGGCCAGCCTTATTTTTTCCACTTTTCCCATCCAGTACTTCTGATGACCCTTGAAATGAATATGGAATGAAGCCCTCGTGCCAGGTTCTTGGTGCTGGGGAATAGGTCTTTTTAGGTATCTTACTTCTGCAGAAGAATTAGCCGCAGGAAAACACATGGGGGCCCTGAGTGGTGCTTCATTTCCCCATGACTGCGTGACAGGTTTTAAAAACAAGTGTCTGGAAAACACCACCAGGCCCCTTTTGTTCATCAGTTTAAAAGCTTCCCGCAATGAGAAGTGGCCCTCAATTAAGTCGTTTAATAAAAACCTCCCCCTGTTTTAAAGCGTTCTTGGGAAGTGTTTACATTTGACGCCACTGCAGGCTTCTAAATGAGGAGCTGTGGAGTGAGTGATCCTTAACCTGTGACTTTAATAATATCCTTTGCTTTAGATTTCCAGGTGGAGGCCTGGGCCAGATTTGTAGCTTGTCATTGACCCAGACTGGGATCAGAGATGGGGGCTGGGCAGGGGGTAGAGGACATTCTTGGCTATGCTGCCCCCGTCAGCTGCCAGTAGTAGAAGATTCAGCAAGGCTGAAAGCCACATAGATGTGTAAAACCAGCTCCTGAGAGAGAGACTGGACTGGAAGGAGGTGAAGCATTTCCCTACCTGGGAAGGGCAGTTATCCTGCCCCACTTCTGACCTCATCTGCAGTGTTGGGGAAGCTTCAGTGGGCAGAGATTCAAGCATTTAGGAGAGCAACGCCAGGCTCCTGAGATTCTGAGGCCTTAGGACCTGAGAGCTGGAGGAGGCTCCACTTTTTTCTCTGATTCTGGAGAGGTCAATAGGTCCCGAAAAGAGGAAGCAGGCTGCTTTAGCTTCAGGGAAAACTCCAGAGTTGTCGTTAGAGGAGTCCTGGGAAAAGCTAAAATAAAGAAAATTCTGGGGTGGTCTTTGCTTTGTACTGCTTTTCTGAGTACCCTCGTTGTGCTGGATGAGAACAGGAGGGTAAGGGTGAGGGGAGCCCGGAGCCACTGGCATGTGCTGGGGGTTTGTAGGGGCTGCAGAGGTGGGTAGGTAGCAGTCTGGATTCTGGGTCTGGACTGCCCGGGTCTGAATCCTGGCTCCAGGGTGCTATTCTAGGAATTCTTGTGTGTCCAGTGCTCGGAGCAGTGTCTGCAGAGGGAGCTGTCGATGTGTGTGCTCTCATGACTGTGCTGACACTTCACTTGGGTGAGTTCCTGGTTAGAATCATAGAAATGCTTCCTGTTATCAGAGCTCATCTGCCTCCATACCTGGCAGCCTTGTGTAATCCATGGGACAGGGTGACGCCACTGGACCGTAAAGAAGACATGACTCGCAGATGGAGAAATGATGCTTTTGGCAAATCTATTCAAGTTCTCCGAGGGAGAGAATAAATGTGGGAAGAAGGACAAACCAGTGGATATAGATTTTATTTAGACTTCCAAAAGATTGTTGGAAAGACTTCATGGCAAAGGCTATTAGATGTGGGAGTCTTCCATGACTTTCTGAGAGGAGGTGAATGTAAGAAGGAGTGTGGCTGAAACTTGTCTTTTCCATTGTCCTTTAGAGGAAGAATCTTCACATTTGCAGATGAAATAAAATTCTAAAGGTAAAAAATGAAGACTTTGGAGTCAAACTATAAAGTTTTTTTTTTTTTTTTCTTTTTAAATTTAAATTTTGGGCACTAGGGGATGTCAACTCTCCTTTAAAATAATTCATGATCAGTGGCTGCATCTGGGCAGCCGGGGTTTGGAACTAGGAATGATGTGTGTGCTGCTCTCTAGCAAAGTTACAAACAAATCACGTGCCTGGGGCATCAGCGTGCTCAGGAAATAAATGAAGATTAGTGGAACCAAGGAGTTCATTAAAAATGATTCAGGTTCCCCTCCAGCCTGGGCAACAAGAACAAAACTCCATCTCAAAAAACAAAAAACAAACAAAAAACTTGTAGTTTCCAGCTGTCTTTTAAGTGAATAGTATATTTGTAGAAAAAGTAGATTCTGCTATCAACAAATGTAAGAATTCACTTAAATGCACAGATGCTGAATTTCATGCCTTTTGTGTTTTAACCCAGGATAGTAAATGAATGAATGAAATGAGCAGACACTTTTTCAACACAGACCCTTCCCTCTCCCCCAGCAGCGTTTAGGAAGCTTGGAGTTACGCTTGACCAAAAAGACACCTGCAGGAGTTAGTTACCTTTGTGTTTTTCTTTTTACTCAGGGCCCTGTGGGCCTTGCCTGGTGCCTCAGGTATAGGAGTGCTCTGTATGTGTTTGAATGGTAAATGGATTCAGATTTCCTTAACATTAAGTGTAAATATTTTATCATTGTGTGTCATTATGTGCCAGGCAAACTTAGTTATATTTGCTCTTACAATGGTTGTATTGGATTTTGCTGTTTAATATTTCTGTGTAACAAGCAATCCCAGATCTCAGTTTTTTGTATTTGCTTTTTTTCTGAGATGGAGTCTCACTCTGTTGCCCAGGTTGGAGTGCAGTGGTGCCATCTCGGCTCACTGCAACCTCCACCTCCTGAGTCCAAGAGATTCTCCTGCTTCAGCCTCCCGAGGAGCTGGGATTACAGGCACGTGCCACCACATCCAGCTAATTTTTGCATTTTTAGTAGAGATGGGTTTTCGCCATGTTGGCCAGCCTGGTCTCAAACTCCTGACCTCAGGTAATCCACCTTCCTTGAACTCCCAAAGTGCTGGGATTACAGGTGTGAGCCACTGCACCGGGCCCCAGATCTCAGTTCTTTACAACCACAAAGGTTCATTTTCCCTTCACTCAGCTGTCAGTTGGGTGTGGTTTGGTTGAGCCAGGCTGGGCTTGACTAGGCCAACCCAGACTCCAGGCTTCCATCTGGGTTGAGGTCTATTCTACATGTGTTTTATTCAGCAGCCCAGGCTGCAGGGGCAACAAATATGCAGGTCCAGCTTGCCTTGGGCAGATTACAGAGGCATAAGAAGGCAAGAAGAAATGCTGGAAGCCTCTTAGAGCTTTGGTGTATAACCGGCCCATTGTGAGTTCTGCCAAGATTCCCTTGGCCAACACAAATTGCATTGTCAAGCCCCACATCAGCCGGGTGAGGAAGTATACCTGGCCCGTTCTAGTAGGAGGTAACTTGAAGCCATATGGCAAAGAAGGTAGATGTATGTGGAGGAGAAAGGCACTGAGAACAATAATTCCATTCACAATGGTAGAGAATGAATAAGACGGAAGAGGGTAGTTTGGGCCAAACTAGCCTTTTGGGAGCTTGCAAGACCTAGGCTGGCTGGGTGAAAAATCGTATGCATTCGGTGCAGGTACCAGCCCAGGCCTTGGCATTTCCTGTACATTAGCTGGCATGCCCTGCCTCTCAGCTGGCTGGATATTGATCATATCCATTCACTGTGATGAGGCTTTTGGGAGTGCTGCCTATCTGTGGGAGGAGCAGAAGGATGGGCCTGATTTTCTTTGGGTCAGCCATCATGACCTGACAGGCTGCCAACTGTGGTGGCAGGAGTGTGACAAGCTGAGAGGGCAAAGAGGACAAAGAAGGAGGCCAGGGGCTTGCCTCAGCCTAAGTCCCACCTTTAATAGTCAGTGACAGGTTAGCATCAGTGCCTTTGTGCACCATGTCCCAATCTTCATAAGGACCCTGGGCTGTAGCTTCCAGACCCTGCCTTTTACATCCAAAGAAACAGGCTTCAGGAGGTGAGGTGACTTGTCTTCAGCCAAGCAGCTCAAAAGTGGCAGATGGGAGCCAGGCCACTCTGTTCACAGTCTAGTGCCTATCTTTCCACACCCCGTGGTTGTCATAGTCTAACAGAGTCCAGACTGGTGTCGTGTGTTACAGTATATTCTGGCCCTGTGATGACAGAGTCTGCTTTGGAAGAAGCCATGTGAGCCTCCTGCCCATATGAGATGACACAAGCGAAGCAGAATGAATGAAATACTGACCAAAGATAAGTAGCCTTGCTGTTACTGCTTTGCAATGGACCATTTCTTTCTTTCTTTCTTTTTTTTTTTTTTTGAGATGGAGTCTCGCTCTGTTGCCCGGGCTGGAGTGCAGTGGCGCGATCTCTGCTCCCTGCAAGCTCCGCCTCCCGGGTTCACGCCATTCTCCTGCCTCAGCCTCCCGAGTAGCTGGGACTACAGGTGCCCGCCACTTCCCCGGCTAATTTTCTATATTTTTAGTAGACACGGGGTTTCACCATGTCAGCCAGGATAGTCTGGCTCTCCTGACCTCGTGATCCACCCGCCTCGGCCTCCCAAAGCGCTGGGATTATAGGCGTGAGCCACCGCGCCCGGCCGCAATGGGCCATTTCTTTAATGAAGAGCTGCTAGACTTTGAGGAAGAAAAGGCTCTAGCCACTAGTGAAAATGCACCAGGAATAGATGGGCACCAAAACCTTGTAAAGCCAAGGGTGTGTGGAGACAGACACTCTCACACGTGCTGTGTGCGGGATTATAAATTCACTGGGCTTCTACCTAGAGAGCAGTCTGGCAGTGGGGCTGCTTTTACTTGCAAGCGAACAAAACTCAGTTGAAGGTGGTTTACATAGGACTAAAAAAAGCAAAAGGTGGTTAAAAAGTAGTTTAAGTAAGACATTTTTAAAATGACATTTGTTACCTCATGTAAACAAGTCCAAAGTCTGGGCTGTTGGGGGAGTTAGTTTAAAGACCCAAGCTTATTTCCTCTTTCCTCGCCTGAGTGTTTGATGTTTGCCTTCAAGCTTGTTTCCTCATGATCTCAGTGTGGCTGTTGCTGCTCCACCCATCATATCCTTATTCTAAGTGATGTCCAGAGGCAGGAAAGGAGGAAAGCACAGAAAAGATACAAATCAGCATGTATTCTGAGATCCCATTTTTTTGTTTGCAAAAATAAAGACTTTCAAAATTTTGTTTTTTTCCCCCCACCTAAGACCAGTACAATAAAAGTCTTATTTTTTTCAGCACCGTAAGATGGTGAAAAAAGTCTTAATTTTTTATTGCAAATATAAATTTCTGGAACCAAGAGATATGGTTATTTCTGGGCTGTGGGATTGTGGTGTGGTTTGGTTTTCATTTCATGAAATTTTGTTTTTCATTTCATGCCCTCCTTGGCTGTTTGATTTTTGTAAATATCACTGTATGTATTACCTTTATAATACAAAAGAAAGTGATAGGCGTTTTCTTAGTGGGGGTGGGAGAAGTTAAAGAGAGGAAACCGAGGCCCTAACAGGGGCATTATCTGAGACATGATGTGAGAGGATAGGAGTGCATTTAGCTGTGTGTGATCGGCCTAGAGGGAGGTTGGGGAGGGGGAGAAGTCCAGGAGTGAAAGAAGGTCATTTTAATCTCTTTGGGTACCTGGCACAGTGTCTTCTACCTAGTAGAGACAAATACACATTTGAAGAATGAATGAATGTTTAGGTCAAGACCTAACACAAGTTTATGAGGTGCTGAAACCCAACCAAGCAGCTCAAGTCAGCAAGAGAGTCCATTCTGCTGGAAATTTATCTTGCAGAGAAATATGGCTGTCATTTCCTACTTTTTCCTTGAGCTCCCAGAATCTAATTCATTGCTAAGGAATCAGTGTCAGTATGAGACTTTCTATTCATTATCTGTCTCCTACTGAAGCCTACTGTCCCAGGTTCTGGATAATAAAGCCATGTAAGGTTTTTACAACTGAGGGTAGAGCAAAGGCAAGAAACCACCATCTCACGTTAACTGTGTTAATAGTGAGTGGCTTCAATGGAGTCTAGATGTTTAAAGTCTACTAAGTATAGAATGAACAGTTATTTTTTTAAAGGAGAAATAAAGTTCTTTGATACCCTGGACTAATACATAAAAAATTGTTATCTTAGTGATGGGACTTTGATAACAGCAATAAGCCACAGATGACAGTTGTGAGATAGGGATTTTCAACCTGATTGGCCAGTATTGGTGAATCAGGAATATAGAATATGTAGAAGAGTGCGAATATGCCTGTTGGTGAGATGAAAGAATTGTATGTAGTGGTATTTTCAAGTACAATTCTCTTCCATATAGAAAAATAAAATGGGCCTTTTTAATGGCAAAGGTGGAAGGAGGGGATGTAGACTGCTACCCTTACATTGTGCCATATTCTTCTTAATTCCCTTGCTCCAGGGTTCTAAGTTTGATTGTCGTAAATCAAAAGAAAGAATGTTGTAACTGACATTTCTATTGAGTTACTTTTAACTTTTATACCCTTGGGTTTTAGCATTTAGACCTTCTGCAGTGGCCACCGGATACCCACTTTATTCAGACAATGATAGTATCGTTGAGCTATGGTAAGATCATTTCCTTTGGAACAAAATGAAAAGCTTTCAGTGTTCACAATTGGAGGAAAATGTAAAAGCTTAGTAGGCCTTCTCTGCTGCAGGGTGACGTCTGTGAACATCATCCACGTTGCTCCTCTAATGTGCAGTGGAATGATTCCAGTGTGCTTTTGAAATACAAAAAACAAGTGTACCTTTTCAGTGTGTGTGTGTGTATATGCGTGTGTGTGTTTAATGGGTTCTTCGATATACTTGGAAGAAAAGTAATATTTAATCTTTTTAAAAAAGTAATAGAAAAGTAATATTTAAAGAAAAGTAATATTTAAATTATCATTTTTCTGGGATCATTTTGGGATTCAAAGAACCTGAGATCATTGGTACATTATGTTCCAGAGCAGACCTTGAGAGAAATCTTGAGAGACAGAGAAAAAACAGAGAGAGAGAGAAAGCGCATGTGTTTCTGTGTGTGCGTAAATATTACTACAAAGACCAAATGTCATGCTCACTTCACATGATCTTAGTATATAACCTCCTTTGGTTTTCAGATAGTCTATATTACATCTGCAGTTTTTTTTTTTTTTTTTTTTTTTTGAGACGGAGTCTCGCTTTGTGGCCCAGGCTGGAGTGCAGTGGCGCGATCTCGGCTCACTGCAAGCTCCGCCTCCCGGATTTACCCTATTCTCCTGCCTCAGCCTCCCGAGTAGCTGGGACTACAGGCGCCCACCACCTCGCCCGGCTAGTTTTTTGTATTTTTAGTAGAGACGGGGTTTCACCGTGTTAGCCAGGATGGTCTTGATCTCCTGACCTCGTGATCCGCCCGCCTCGGCCTCCCAAAGTGCTGGGATTACAGGCGTGAGCCACCGCGCCCGGCCACATCTGCAGTTTTTGTGACTAAGTTGTATAATTTTACATGAATTCTGCATCTGCATCAGAAAGTTTAATAAAAATTAATGATACTAATACTTCTATGTCACTCAACAGTGCCTGATACTGTTCTAAGTACTTAACATGTATTAACTTTTTTGTTTGTTTGTTTTAAAAAAGCCAAAGCCTCTTGTCACTCTATCACCCAGGCTGGAGTGCAGTGGCACGATCATGGTTCACTGCAGCCTCAACCTCTTAGGCTCAAGCCATCCTCCCATCTTAACATACAGAGTAGCTGGGACCACAGGCCTATGCCACCACATGAGGCTAATTTTTTTTTTTTTTTTTTTTTTTTAGACAGAGTTTCCCTCTCGTTGCCCAGGCTGGAGTGCAATGGCACGATCTCGGTTCACCGCAACCTCCGCCTCCTGGGTTAAAATGATTCTCTTGCCTCAGCCTCCTGAGTAGCTGGGATTACAGGCACGTGCCACCACACCCAGCTAATTTTTTGTATTTTTAGTAGAGATGGGGTTTCTCCATGTTGGCCAGGCTGGTCTTGAACTCCCGACCTCAGGTGATCCATCACCTCGGCCTCCCAGAGTGCTGGGATTACAGGTGTGAGCCACTGCGCCCGGCTCATTTGGTTCTTAAAATAACGCTATCGATTCCGTTTTTACCAAGGAACTGAGATACAGAGAGATTTAGTAACTTGCCCAAGGTGACTTAACTAGTAAATGGTGGGGGTAGGTTCAAAACCAGGCAGTTTGCTTTTTCTTATTTGAAGCCGCAATTCATGAGAATTGAGCCCATTCTCAAATGTACAGGTTAGTCTTGTAAATTGGAGACTATTGTATCAGTGTTACAAATGACCTATTATAATTTCCCATCCAAGTACTAACCAGGTCTGACTCTGCTTAGTGTCCACAGTCAGGTGCATTCCGTGTGGTGTGACTGGAGAAGATCTTACATGATCTGAGCCCCTTGCTTCATGAGCAGAATTTTCAGTCACTACACAGTAAGCATGTACTTAAACAATTATTTGGCTGGGCGCAGTGGCTCACGCCTGTAATCCCAGTACTTTGGGAGGCTGAGGTGGGCAGATCACTCGAGACCAGCCTGGCGAATATGGTGAAACCCTGTCTCTACTAAAAAATACAAAAATTAACTGGGTGTGGTGGTGTGTGCCTGTAATCCCAGCTACTTGGGAGGTTGAAGTAGGAGAATTGCTTGAACCCGGGAGGTGGAGGTTGTGGTGAGCCGAGATCATGCCACTGCACTCCAGCCTGGGTGACAGAGTGAGACTCTGTCTCAAAAAAAAAAAAAAAAAAAAACCCAAAAAAACCCAATTATTTTAATTATAATTCTGAACTGCATTAAAAGATAGTAAATTTAGCTAGTCAACACGAATAATTTTAACAGAGTGTTAGTTGTCTGTTCTGTTTTCTTAGGGAAGAAAGATAAGTTCCTTCAGTTCCCAAATGAGTCCTCAATTCAACATGAGTGATTTCACCAGAATAAAATCTTCCTGCTTCTGCAAAAAGCAGCTTATGCTTTCTGAAGCTAAATAATCCCAATGTGTGACTCCTGCCAGTTTCTTTCCTTTGAAACCTCAGCAGCAGCGTAACTAGTGATTCACCCTTCTTGAAATGAATGTTGTGATTCGTGTTATGCACAGACGGCTACTGAATGCCCAGGTCACAGCCTTTGCGTCTGGCCTTGACTCGTTAATAAGAACAGGGAGCTGGGCGAGGTGTATTGCACAGTGATTAAGGGCTTAAAGCTAAGAGCAGTGCCTGGCACCAAGTAAGGCATCAGTAGAACTTTGCTGCTGCTCTTTTTGCTGTTGTATATTGGGCTCTACCCTGTGCTGGGCATTATGTTAAGCACTCTACGTGCATTGCCTAATTTAATTCTCATCGTGTTCCCATCAAGTAGGGGATGGTTTTGTTTTTATCCTCATTTTCAACTGTAGAAACTGAAGCTTAAGGTTAAGACATTTGCCCAGGACCATGCAGTTGCTAAGTGGTTAGCACTATGGTACAAACTGAGTTAAACATTGTTTTTTTAAAGTAAAAAGTTCATACATTTTAATGCAAAGAATCTTCTAGAAGTTTTCTTTTTGTTGTTATTTTTGTTGTTATTTTCCAACAAAGTTGCCTACTATTCTGTTTCTATCACCACAGATAAGCTTTGGCTGTTCTTGAACTTCGTAAAAACAATCATATTCATACAGTATGTACTCTTTGTATTTGGCTTGTTTTACTTAGTATTATGTTTGTGAAATTCATCCATTGATGTGAAATACATGAATTTGCATATAGCAATAATTTGTTTTTTCTCATTGCTAAATATATTGCTACATTTCTTATTGTATAGTTTAATGTACAAATATGCCTCAGTAATTGGTCTCAAAAAAAAGTTGCATACATATACAAAGCATATACAAGAATGAACAGAGAGTAATTCTACTGTTGATGGACTTTGGTTGTTTTTGGTTCTTGGCTGTTATTAATTGTTCTCTCTCTCTCTCTTTTTTTTTGAAACAAAGTCTCCTCTATTGCCCAGGCTTGAGTGCAGTGGTGCAATCTCAGCTCACTAAAACCTCCGCCTCCCGGGTTCAGGCGATTCTTCTGCCTCAGCCTCCCAAGTAGCTGGGGCTACAGGTGCACAACACCATGCCTGGCTAATTTTTTATTTTTAATTGAGACAGGGTTTCACCATGTTGACCAGGCTGGTCTTGAACTCCTACCTCTAGTGATCTGCCTCCCTTGCCCTCCCAAAGTGCTGGGATTATAGGTGTGAGCCGCCATATGCCTAATTGTGTTCATTCTTGTACATGCTTTGTATATGTATGTGACTCCTTGAGTATATTTCTAGGTCAGCACTGCTGGGTCTTAATAGGGGTGGAGCTGTGTTCTATACTGTGAAACTGTTTTCTACACTCTTACCTAGCAGAGGGTTCCAGTGGCTCTGGTGTCAACACTGTATTGCCTATCATCTTCATTTCCATCATTCTGGTGGGTGTGTGGTAGAATTGCATTGTATCAAACTTGATATGGATTCTGATTCCATTGCCTATGGACTTACCCTGATAATAACAATTTTAACAATTACAGTGCTCTAGCTATCTGGAAGGTGTTGTGCTGATACGTAATGACGAATATAACTTGATTTCTGCCCTCTAGGAGTTTATAGTCCAGGAGAAGAGAAAGACTCAGAAATCGTATAATCATAGTCCAATGTAGAATCCATGCATAGGGCACTGTTGGAGCACTGGGAGAGAGTACATCAATCTGTGAGTTCAGGGCATGGTTCCCTAAAGTCTTGCAGAAAGAAGTCAGTCTTCTGGGACGTGGATTCTTCAGGAAGGTGACATTTAACCTGAGGCTAGGGGGGATGAAAATATAGGCATGTGAAGAGGAATGGATCAGAAGCCCATGTAGCCACAGGGAGGAAGTGAACAGGTGATGGTAGACTGAGGTCAAAGAGCCCTGTAGTCCGTGGTCTCTGTAAACCATTGCTGGCCTTGAAGCAGAGAGCCAATGTTGCTATAAAGCTATCAAAAGTGTTCTCTGCCTGGCTACACTAACCATTAGTCCACCTGGGTAGAGACAGCCATATTCTTATGAATTCTAGGAACACAAGGAAGGAGCTATCACCATGCCTTTGAGTGTGGCCTACTTGGGGAGAGAGAGAAAACATGGCTGGAGCTTCTTCCTGTAACAGGGTCAAGGAACCCATGGTTCTTCACCTGGAGAAGAGGAAGGGAAGCAGAGACTGCCCAGCTAGCAGTAGGAGAGGAAGTCTGTACCCTTCTCCCTATGATATGGTTTCTTTGGTATTTACATTTCTGCCATTCAAATGTGTCATTTGAACACATCTTCATTGGATTAGCAAGAAAATGAGAGAATGCATTGCTGGCTGTGACCTACTTGTTAAACTTTTCTCAAAAGGTTGCACATTACTGCTATGCTATAAAGTAATAAATTATTCTTGTTATGATTTAAAAGTGTGTATGTTTACATGTACATTGTTTTGAGAGAATATTTTATCATGATATTTCTGAATCATGAAATGTGGAAATGTTAGAGCTGGGATGGGCTGTCAGGATGAGTGAGCCCAGTCCCGCCTTTTTATAGGTAAGGAAACAGGCACCAGGCATGTTGAAAGACTTGCTTAGGTCAAGTGGTGAGTGTGTGGCAGAGCTGAGTGTAGGAACGGACTGTACACCAACTCATAGCTTTCAAGACACAATGATTAGGCCTTGATATAAGCAAAGCCCGGAGTGATGAGAAGAGAAGTGGGGTTTCCAAAGACGATCTGGGGACTGATTTACATTGATCTTCACAAGAAGATCAAAGGTTAGTGTTGTGGATCATGTCTCCTTGGAGAGCTGTGAGAAGTGCTCAGAGGGGTAGAGGAGGTAGGAAGATAGAAGGTGGGCTTTTTAGGGAAGGCCTTTTTGGGAAGGTGATATTGAACCTGAGACTGGGGTGAAGAAAACATAGGCATGTGAGGAGGAACAGACCAGAAGCCCGTGTACCTGCAGGGGGAAGTGAACAGGTGATGGTAGGCTGAGGTCAAAAAGCCCTGGAGTCTGTGGCATTTGTAAACCATTGCTGGCCTTGAAGCAGAGAGCCACTGTTGCTATGAAGCAGTCAAAACGGTTCTCCTCCACCATCAACCTGTGACCCACAGGGGACCTGCAGGCCTTTGTGGAGGCTGCCTCCATTTGGCGGAGTGGCAGTGTTGGAGAAAATGGTATTACTGACTCCTGAATTAGGATGCTCCCGATCCTAACTCAGTATCTCATCTTGCGAATTACTAAGACAGGGTCCTTAAGATGTCTTATTTATTTTTTGATGTACATTTTATACATTAATTTTTATAGTGCTTCATAAGCTAACTTTTAAATTGTAATAGAATCACTTTACAGAAACCAGAAAAAGGAGAAACCCCCCCCACGATAATTTTATTATTTAATTTTTTCCCATAGTTTTAATTGTGGGGTATAGATTATTTTATGTTATTCCCGTGTCCTTTGACATGTCACGAGCCTTTTTTTCTTGATTATGTAGTCTTTATTACTATTTTATTATTTGTAGACTATGAAGTGGAACACCTTGTACCACTTAAATTTCTTTCTTTCTTTTTCTTTTTTTTTTTTTTTGAGATGGAGTCTTGCTCTGTCACCCAGGCTGGAGTACAGTGGTGTGGTCTCGGCTCACTGCAATCTCTGCCTCCTGGGTTCAAGCCATTTTCCTGTCTCAGCCTCCTGAATAGCTGGGATTACAGGTGCATGCCACCATGCCTGGCTAATTTTTGTATTTTTAGTAGAGACGGGGTTTCACCATGTTGATCAGGCTGGTCTTGAACTCCTGACCTCAAGATATGCCTGCCTCGGACTCCCAAAATGCGGGGATTACAGGAGTGAGCCACCGCACCTAGCACCATTTAAATTTCAATTTTTTTTAACTTTTAATTGTAATGATTTAAAAAAAATGCTTATTGTAAAGCATTTGGAAAATACAGAAAAGTGTAAGATGAAAATTAAAAACTTTTCAGTTCTATCATGAAGATAAACACATGTTAATATTTGGGTATATTTTTCCTCTTTCCCCTCTGCTTTTATTTACATATATATATATGCTTTTCTTTCCTTTTTTGTTCTTTGAATGCAAATTGGGGTTGTTTCCTGCAAGCAAGTTACTGTTAATGGGGATTTTGGATGGCCATATAATGAAATAGGAAAACGATGAATGGAAGCCCAGGAAGAAAGACTAAGTGGTATTATCGGTTTGTATCATATCGCCATTTTCCTGTTCTATTTGGAGGAAGAGGGAAAGGGGAAAGGAAGCCAGCCCTTATTGTGTGCCTGCCACGCACCTGGTCCTGCAGTGCTGGGAAGTACTGTGTGTTCTGGCTCCCAGAGAAGCAAACGCTGGCTCCGTGGGAAAGTGGGACCCTCGTGGCAGTGTGTTGTTAGAAAAACCAGTCTTTCAAACATAATAACTGATCATGTTGGAAAACCAGGCTGGAGTCATGGTGTAAACTGAGTTTACTCAAACCGGCAGGTTGTTGGGAAGGTACACATACCTCTATTGTTTTAACCCACTTGAAGATTAACATGTGGGAACAGCATTTTGAATAGAGAACACAGTACTTTATCATTTGGTGCAGAGGCCTTGTATTTTTAACAAAAATTGCCCCAAAGTTTCCTCTACATACATTAAATCCATGTTTTTGTTGTTTAACCATGAATATTTTTAAAAAATTTATTATTTTGAAAATCTACACCCTTTAAATTTTATTTTTGCTCTCATAAATTCTTCTTTCCTTTTATTTTTAGTTGGCACATAATTGTACATACTTATGGGATAACAAAGTGATATTTTGATATATGTATGCAGTGTGTGATGATCATTAATAGAGGATTGGCTAAATTATGATATATATAAAGCGCTCAGAGGGGTGGAAGAAGTAGTAAGATAGAAGGTGGGCTTTTTAGGGAAGTCCTTTAGGGTAATTAATATATTCATCACCTCAAACATTTGTCAGTGCTTTGCATTGTGAACATTTGAAATTCTATCTTCTAGCTATTTGAAAATGTGCAATAAATTATTAACTTATTTCTCCTATCTAGCTGTAACGTTGTATGTGTTCACCAACTTCTTTCTGTCCTCCCCTTTTCCCTACCTTTCCTAGCCTCTAATAACTATGATTCCACTACTTCTTTAATATTTAATTTAATCCCCAAAGTATTATTATTATTTTTTTGAGACAGAGTCTCGCTCTGTCGCCCAGGCTGGAGCGCAGTGGCTGGATCTCAGCTCACTGCAAGCTCCGCCTCCTGGGTTTACGCCGTTCTCCTGCCTCAGCCTCCCGAGTAGCTGGGACTACAGGCGTCTGCCACCTCGCCCGGCTGGATTTTTTGTATTTTTTAGGAGAGAAGGGGGTTTCACCGTGTTAGCCAGGATGGTCTTGATCTCCTGACCTCGTGATCCGCCTGTCTCGGCCTCCCAAAGTGCTGGGATTACAGGCTTGAGCCACCGCGCCCGGCCTTAATCCCCAAATTCTAACTGTAGTCCATATTGAATACTCTGTATTATTGGTCATAATTTTGGTTGATTAGTTTTTGAAAAGTAGAATCTTGTTTTTTGAAGCCATGCTTAATCACCTGAAGACCAAGGTCATCTATAGGTTTTTTTTTTTTTTTTTTTTTTGCTAACAAAATTCTGTATGGGGAAAATAGGAAAAAAAAAAAAAAAAGAACACAAAAAAGACACAAGAAATGGACAGTGTTACAATTCTGATTTTACATCTTCATGACAATGAGTAAAGATCTCTGAATTTTGTCTTCAGAGCGGAGT
Organism: Trachypithecus francoisi; assembly: GCF_009764315.1. Classification (NCBI taxonomy): domain Eukaryota; kingdom Metazoa; phylum Chordata; class Mammalia; order Primates; family Cercopithecidae; genus Trachypithecus; species Trachypithecus francoisi. Next base: position 132,487,592 of record NW_022681468.1, on the reverse strand, counting down.
ACGGAATCTGTCCATTGAGGATTGCAGGCCGAGTGCAGGGGCTCATGCCTGTAATCCTAGCACTTTGGGAGGGGAGCCTCCAGCACTGAGGCTGGAGGATTGCTTGAGCCCAGGAGTTTGAGACCAGCCTGGGCAACATGGTGAGACCCCATCTGTATGAAAACTTAGACCCTAAATAAAACTCACTATTTTCATTCTTATTAATCTTGTTTGTTACTTGGAGATATCCTTAGAGGCTCTAGGTGTGTAAGTCTTCTTGTTCCTATACTGTATAGCTGTAGAAATTGCTGTATTTCTAATGCCTTTTTTTTTTTTTAAATGGGGTCTCACTCTGTCACCAAAGCGGGAGTTCAGTGGCATAATCATAGCTAACTGCAGCTTCAAACTCCTGGGCTCAAGCGATCTTCCTACCTCAGCCTCTTGAGTAGTTGGGAGTACAGGTGTGCACCATCATGCCTAGCCAAGTTTTAAATTTTTTGTTTGTAGAGATGGGGGTCTTGCTATAATTGGCCAGGCTGGTCTTGAACTCCTGACCTCAGGCCTGTCTCGGCCTCTCAAAGTGCTGGGATTATAGGCGTGAGCCATTGCACCCAGCCTCTTCTCATTCTTATGACTGCGTTTTGTGGTTCTTTTGTCACTTTCTGTAACTGATACTGTTAGTAGCTCATGCTTTTGTTGCTTCTACTTGGCTTTGGGCTAAGGATTGTAACTTCCATCTGTGTTAAGTTGTGTATGAAGGAAGCTGAGTTTGAATTGTGTTTTTTGCTGGGTGCTGTGCTTGAGACAGCTTGTTGCCGAAAAAGAAAATGGTGGGCTTCACAGCACACAACAGTTTTGGATGCTCAAAGCCCATTTGAGCTTCCAGTCACTTTTTTTCTGTCTTATTATAAAAATAATACATGTTTGTGCGGGCATGGTGGCTCACACCTGTAATCTCAGCATTTTGGGAGGCCAAAGTGGGCGGATCATCTGAGGTCGGGAGTTGGAGACCAGCCTTGCTAACCTGGTGAAACCCTGTCTCTACTAAAAATACCAAAATTAGCCAGATGTGGTGGTGCCTGCCTGTATTCCCAGCTACTTGGGAGACTGAGGCAGGAGAATCGCTTGAACCTAGGAGCTAGAGGTTGCAGTGAGCCAGGATTGCACCACTGTACTCCAGCCTAGGTGACAGAGTGAGACTCTGTCTCAAATTAAAAAAAAAAAAAAAGGCATGTTTGCAATGAAAATTGAAGCATTACAGAAATGTTGTTTAAATGAAAGGTATTCTGTTTTATCATCACTAGTCATAACTACTCTTTAAGGATTTGATAAACTTTTTTAGATTTTTCTGTAACTTTATATTATTTTAGAGAGATGGGGTTACTCTATGTTATTTTGGTACTGATTTTTGTATTTTTAACAATATATTTGGATACTTTCTATGGCTGTGTATATAAATTTTTTTGGTTGTTTTTAATAGCTTCCTGGTGTTCCTTGGTATAGATATGTCATAATTTAGCCACTCTTCTATATGGATATTTGGACTATTATAAATACCTCATATATAAGTATTTGTACCTATGATGTGTGTGTATAATTCTTCTGGTCAGAGTTAATTACTGGAAGTAGAATTGGATGATGTATACATTGAGCCACCATGCCCAGCTACCTTTTTCTTTTCTAAATGCAGAATTTTAGGCCTCAACTCCAAACCATGCATCAGAATTTCCAAGAATGGGTCTCAGGGATGTGAATTTTTAAAAAGTTCCCAAGTGACTCTGCTGGCGCCCCAGTTCTAGCATGCCTAAGACATTTCCTTACCACCTCGAATGTTCAGTTCAAAGGTGGATGGTTCTGGAAAATTGTTCAAAACAGCTTCAACCTGATGAAGTGTTTAGTTGTCCTTGAAGAATAATTTCATTTGAGACTTCATCCTTTAATAACTATCCTTTTTTCTACTACCAATTCTTCTGAACTTAGTAGCACTCCAAATTGGCTCATTCTCAAATTCCCTTATTACGCATTCTGTGGTAAAGACTGCTAATTTTATATCCGGTGCCTGTTTCTCCTCTTCTTCTTCAGTAACCAAAAGCTTGATTTTTTTGGAGGGTGTACAGTGTGCCACGCCAAAAGACAGTATTTACAAGCCTCCTCTTCTCCTGTTCATGGGCTAGTGAGTTAAGCTCTAGTACGTGAAATGCGAAGGCTTGTGGAAAGGTTCCAGGGACTGACTTCTATGGGTAATGTACCCTTTTTCTTTTTCTCTGTCCTTCTACATACTGCTTGGAACATGGACACAATGGCAGCCATCTTGGATCATGAGGTCACCATGAAGATGGAAGCCATGTGATATGGCTTGGGTGTTTTGTCCCCTGTAAATCTCAGGTTGAATTGTAATCCCCCATGTTGGAGGTGGGGCCTGGTGGGAGGTGTTTGGGTTGTGGGAGTAGATCCCTCAGGATTGGCTTGGTGCCTTCTCCATGGTGAGTGAGTGAGTTCTTGTTCTATTTCATGTGAGAGCTGGTTGCTGAAAAGAGTCTGGCACCTCTGTTGCTCCTGCTCTTGCCATGTGGCATGCCTGTTCCCTCTTTACCTTCTGCAATGAGTGAAAGCTTCCTGAGGCCTCACTAGAAGCTGAGCAGATGCTGGTGCCATGCTTGTACAGCCTGCAGAACCGTGAGCCAAATAAACCTCTTTTCTTTATAAATTACCCAGCCTCGGGTATTCCTTTACAGCAATGCCAAATGGACTAGCACACCATGCTCTAAGTAAGTAGGGCATAAAGAAAGGAGCCTGGATCCCTAATGACCACAGAGCCATGATCCCAACCCTGGACTGCTTGCCTCCACACTTCTATCTTATTGGTTGAGCCAAAATTATTTTGGGTTTTCCATTACATGCAGCAGAACCTAACCTAATGAATACCCCTGCTCTCTGTTGGTTTCACAGTGTGTCTCCAACACCATCTTGAAGGTGCAGTGACTTGCACATAGTAGGTGCTTGGTCAGTGTTTGACAAGTTAAGTACCCAATGGCATTGAGGTAAAGAGTTCAAATGCTTCAACTGCTCTGACCTCTGCCCTTTTCTGCCTTAGATTGAGTTACTCATGGGGACCTTTTGTTTTTTGCCATCTCACCCTCAGGAAGGTATTTCCCAGCCCTCAGTGCAGGGGTTTAGGGCTACAGGCTTGAATCATTTTGACAAGACAGCAGGCAGAAGACATCGGAGATTCTAACTGCATACATGCATTATTTCAAATGAAAATATAAGGGGTGGGCACTTTTCTGAATCTTCCAGAGAAATTGGAGGTGGTGGTTCAAATGATGTCAGAAAAGGCCACCATGGAATCCTTTGCTATCGTTTGGAGGCTGTGCTTTCCACAGTGCTTGCCAGGACTTGATGTCAGGGAAGTCTTTCAAGGAGCCTTGAGTGCCAGCTATTGACGAAGGGGTCTGTCTGCTCGGGCAACCTCCATGGTGGTCTTGGCCCGACCAGCCTGCCCCTGACTCATGCTGAACTTCATCAGCCAGGTTGAAACGCCCTTCTTTGGGGCCCAGGACAACGTGCTGGTTTCCTGGAAGCATTTGGGCCAAGACTCTGCCGCTAAGAAAATGATACTGTTTTTGCAAGCATGGGAGTGTGTTTAAAATGCTTTCCCCGCCCCCAACAACAGTAACGTTCCATGCAAAGAAATATGAGGTTAAAAACCACCTCCCAAACCCAGAAAACAGAATGCAAAACCTGGGAGGCGAATTAACTCTTTACTGATGCCAAGGAATTTATTTCAAAACAGGATTCATTGACTGCAGGGATTTGGAGTCTGCCCTCCTGTGTGCCCACTGAGAGCAATGGGCAAAGGCTGACCCGCAGCCCTTTGTGGGAAAAAGTAAATTCCATGGCAGACCTCAGTGGCTGAAGACTATTTGCTTCTCCTGGAAATAATTAGAAAAACACGTACTCTTTGAAAGGCAACATCTGGCTGGCTGGAGGCAGGCTGGAAAATACTCAATCTAAATAGATGGAGGTGACATTGTGCAGAAGGAAAGAAACATCCCGGGAGAGTGTCCAGTGGGTTTTAATGGCCGTGTCTAGAGAGGCACCCCTGCTGTGTCCCAGGGCTGGCTGCTTTCCTGGATCTGGGGGATGCCCCTGCCTTTTAGAGGACAGATGCACAGCCCCAGAGCCCAGTTACCTCCTCTGACCCCCTCCAAGCCTTCCACAGAGGAAAGGGGCCTCCCATAGCACCAGCTGATGCCCAGAGCCAAGAGTTTGCTGCCCAGGGAGTACCTTGGGCTAGTGCTGGGTGTCAGACTTGACTTTCCATCTACTTCCAGTGCAATTCAAGGTGTTGATTGTGACTGCTGGAACTGTCTTTTCCTTCTCAGCCCTTTCTCAAGGCTGCCTGTGTGCTTGTTCTTATTAACCAAGCCCAGAAGCCAGGGACCTGGAAGCCTGGCAGTATTTCCAGGAAAGTAGCTTTTTTCTCTCACCTGCTTCTCCCTGCTGAGCTTGGAAGGGCCCAGCTTTGGACCTCTTGAAACACCAGGGCAAATTTCTCCCCCTCTTTCAATTTACATCTACCTGCTGGTGAAAAAAGCGGAACAACATCTTCATGGATTTATGAACGTTCAGGGTTTTTAAAATGTTTTATAGCATGTAAGATATTTTCAAGTGAAGAATGCAGTTCTAATAAATTCAGTGAACCTGTCACGGGTTTTCTGAAACCAAGTTTCTATGAAAAATGGTGGTGATGACATGTTGAAGGTGCTTCTTGAAAAATATGGGTCCTTGTAGTGAACATGTTTGCAAAGGGTGCATCTTCACACAGAAATACTTTCACTAGCAGCTTTGTTTAGTTATTCTGCAGCTACTTGACTGTGGGTTCCCAGAGAGCCCTGAGACAACCTTTATAAAAGGCTTAGGTTTGACTTCTCTTTGGTCAGTTCAGCTTTTGCGCACCCTAAGAAGGCTTAGAGAACACCAAATGTCTTCCAAGTGAAGAGGTCATGGAATAAATCTTTGGAGGAACTCAAGGGGGCCGCCTGCTTTTGAACAGTCATTAGTCTAACGTGGGTAAATTCCTATTAATCATGTTGAGAGGGGACTTGGGAATCAAGTTCATGTGGAATTGGGAGATTAAAAGGGCTGGGAGTCCTTGGAGCTGTAAGACCCCTGAAGCTCCAACTCTGCTACTTGCTTGCTGTGTAATCTTGGGTAAGAAATCACTTGACCTTTCTGAGCCTTGATTTCCTTGCCTGTAAAACGGGAATGCTAATCATTGTACGGCACACCATACTGTCTTTTTATGTGAATTAACAAAGCCACATTTGTATTGGTGCTTTTTTTCGTTTGTTTTCTTGAAATATGAGATGCTTCATGAATTTGCATGTCATCTTTGTGCAAGGGACATGCTAATCTTTGTTGTTTTAATTTTAGTGTATGTGCTGCTGAAGTGAGCCTGTATTGGCGCTTTCTAAACTGTAAAGTGCTGTGTCCAGATTAGGCATTAAGATGATGACTGCCTTTTTCACTTCACCCACCCCATTGCCTCCATTGTCAATGATGACATCAACATCATTGTTTCCCTACTCTGGAGGGGGGCTGCTTTCTGTCTCACACTCTGAATCGGGTGTCTGATTCCTCCCATCACTCTGGTGTTGACTTTGGGCTACCCTTAGGTGCTGTTCCCGATTTGGGAGCTGTGTGTGACCTTTGCTTTTTCCGGCCTTCAGGTAAGATTTTTTTTTCTTTCTTTTTTTGTTTTTTTTGAGACAGAGTCTCGCTTTTGTTGCCTAGGCTGGAGTGCAGTGGCACAATCTCGGCTCACCGCCTCCCGGTTCACGCCATTCTCCTGACTCAACCTCTCAGGTAGCTGGGACTACAGGCGTCCGCCACCACGCCCGGCTAATTTTTTGTATTTTTAGTACAGACGGGTGTCACCGTGTTAGCCAGGATGGTTTTGATCTCCTGACCTCGTGATTCGCCCGCCTCAGCCTCCCAAAGAGCTGGGATTACAGGCATGAGCCACCGTGCCTGGCCGGATTTTTTCTTTTCAAATCTTTCTGCTATAATACTGTCTAGATTCCTGAATTTCTGTGACATTCTTTGATCTGTCATTTGCAATCTCCAGCTCTTTCCTGCCTTTCAAGGCTGTGTGGTGAGCTTGGTGAGTGGGGAGCAGAGAGGGGCTGCGGACCCTGAGAAGGCAATTCATTCATAGGGCTCTTTCTGTGCCTTCTAAAGTCCTCCTCCCTCAGCCCAGACTCTGAGCCTTTCCCCAGAGCTCTAAGAAGACAGGAACACTCGTGGAAGGTATAGACCTTTTCTTTCATTTTTTTTTTTTTTAACCTAGTGGGCCTACAACTTAACCTTTAATACAAATGAATGCTTTTTATTCACTTAATACCAAGTGCCCCCTGTGGGCCAGGCCCTACTTTCACCCTAAGGATACAGCACGAAGCAAAGCAGAGGCAGAGAAAATCCCACTAAACACATAGGCGAGGCGCATCAGTGGGGGAGGAGCGCTAAGAGGAAGAGTGTGGCCAGATGAGCTGGAAGGTGTGGATGGGGCGGAGAGAATCCTACCTGTTGGCAAGGCCTTTTCTACGAGATGGTCCAGGAGGATTTCTCTGATAAGCAACACGAGGCTGAGACCTGAGGGAGCCTCCAGAGCACGGCTGCCTGGGGGAAGGGCATGGGGAAGATAGGACAGGGATGCTGAAGGCCTTAAGGCATAAGGCGTAAGGGCAGGAGGCTGCTCTGTGTGTTCTGGTAACAGCAAGGAAGCCAGAATAGCTAGAGGAGGGAATGAGGATGGCAGTTCTAAGAGGAGGGCAAAGCATGCTGGACTTTGCAGGCTGGCCTAAGAGTTTTCTTCTGATGGGAGGTAGAAGCCAATTAAGGGTTCTGAGAAGGGTGGAGGTGAGTGGCTCAGCTAGGAGCCTAGTGAAGTGGCCTAGAACTTTCTGTGGAATTTATTCTGCAATCCTGCGAAGTGGCAGTGGCATGGTAACGTGGAAGAAAGAGTAGGGTAAGTGGTAGTGACTGGGTTCTGAGATGGGAATAAAAGCCTGGAGTGAGTGTCTCAGGAAACCAGACGCCGGCATGGCCTAGAGGGTCCTCATCTCAAAACTGTGTTTAAAAATGGCAAACACATGAGCGCATGGTAATCAAACTTACATAAGTACTGTACAAATCCAAAAATTTTTTAGCGAGTGTACTGAATTAATTGCCAATGATCACTAGTGCTGGGCTCTGAATGCAATCTGAAATAAAAAATTTTTTCCTGAATGTATTTATCAAAATACTGAGTGCTTACCAAATACTAGTGCTTACTGTACTAGTTGACCTGTACAATCAGTTTAAGTTAAGTAAGCTAACTTAAATTTATGACTGTTGTCTTATTCCTGATCTATTCACAGGTCACTTGGAAGGTTGGGCCATCTGTTCTTTTGGCATGAGTTTTCCCTCTGATGGGGTAGAATTGGTAACTGTTGAATCATCTGATTATTGCAGACAGGAGTTATGTCACTAGCCCCTGCTGTTAGGAGGTGGGCTTCCTGAATGGCTTTCTGTATACATGAAGAATTTCAAGACCTTCCGTTAAGGTGGTCAGAGCTAAGTTTTAGCGTTTGCAAGAGGTCTTGGCCGACTTGCTATAACTTACAGCAACCTGATGTTTGGACACCTTTTCCTTTCTTTCTTTTCTTTTCTTTATTTTTTTTTGAGACGGAGTTTTGCTCTGTCGCCCAGGCTGGAGTGCAATGGCACGATCTCGGCTCACTGCAAGCTCCGCCTCCTGGGTTCACGCCATTCTCCTGCCTCAGCCTCCCCAGTAGCTGGGACTACAGGCGCCCGCCACCTCGCCCGGCTAGTTTTTGTATTTTTAGTAGAGACGGGGTTTCACCGTGTTAGCCAGGATGGTCTTGATCTCCTGACCTCGTGATCCGCCCGTCTCGGCCTCCCAAAGTGCTGGAATTACAGGCTTGAGCCACCGCGCCTGGCCTCCTTTCTTTGTTTTTAGTAAATATGATGAGAAAAAAGACTCCTCATCTGTCTTGTTTTGTGAATTACTTCTATTCTTACTCAAAAAAATGTTTAAAGAAATAATTGTGAAAAAATAGGTTTTGCCAGGCACAGTGGCTTGTGCTTGAAATTCCTGCAGTTTGGGAGGATGAGAGGGGAGGACTGCTTGAGACCAGGAGTTTGAGACCAGCCTAGGCAACATAGTGACACCCTGTCTCAACGACAACAAAAAATTAAAAATAGCCAGGTGTGGGATGCACACTTGTAGTCTCAGCTACTTGGGAGGCTGAGGCAGGAGGGTCACTTGACCTTGGGAAATTGAGGCTGCAGTGAACTGTGATTGTGCCACCATACTACTTCGGCCTGGGCGACAGAGTGAGACCCTGTCTCAGAAAAAAGGCAGGGTGGTGGGGCTTGACAATTTGTTCCATATCTGAAAGTATTAGAAAAAATTACTCTAAATTTTTTTTTTTTTTTGAGATAGAGTTTCACTCGTGTTGCCCAGGCTGGAGTATAGTGGCATGATCTTGGTTCACTGCAACCTCCACCTTTTGGGTTCAAGTGATTCTCTTGCCTCCACCTCCTGAGTAGCTGGGATTACAGGTGCCCACACCATGCCCAGCTAATCTTTGTATTTTTAGTAGAGACGAGTTTTCACCATGTTGGCCAGGCTGGTCTCAAACTCCTGACCTCAGGTGAACCACCCACCTCAGCCATGCCCAGCAGAAAAAATTACTCTCTTTGGTAATTTCAAAATATGTGGAGGTGAGAGGGTGCAATGGAAGTTAGGAGTTAAGTGACCTGACTAAATATCTGTGTCCTGCTGAAATCTTGCAGAAAGTAGGATGCTTAGGAAGAAAATCGTCTATCCCACGAAGCCATTTCCCATAAACAGCCGAAAGCAGAGCACACTGTTGTGTTTATTTTGGTAACGGGAAAACAGAGTTAGGTTTCTCAGGGGCTCCAGACCTCAAGGATGATGAACATACACATTCATACACAGAAGTCACTTCCTTTGATAGACATCCTTATCTTGAATGCCTCACTCAGAGATGAATCTTTCCACACATGTGCACTGCCCAGGTAAGCCTTTTGGAATCGAAGAATCGATTATTCAAGAATGCGACTTTTAAGCCCCAAAGCAAAGTTTGGACAGTTTTCCCAGAGCCAAACCTCTGGATATTAGTGCACTTTTCTGGGATAACATAATTTAATTTAATTTTAGTTCAGTTTTTTTAGAGATGAGGTCTCCCTATGTTGCCCAGGCTGTTCTTAAACTCCTGGCCTCAAGCAGTCTTCCCACCTTGGCCTCCCGAGTAGCTGGGACTACAGGCCTGCACATGCACCCAGTTCATTAGTGTTTTTTTTTTTTTTTTATCAATCAGTGCAGGGGTTCATAGACACCCTCTTTATAAAGAGGTATGCTCTTGAAATTGCCTTTTGGCCAGACCCAGTGTCTCACGGCTGTAATCCCAGCACTTTGGGAGGCTGAGGCAGGTGGATGGATGACTTGAGGTCAGGAGTTAATGACCAGCCTGGCCAACATGGTGAAACCTGTCTCTACTAAAAATACAAAAAAATTAGCTGGGTGTGGTGGTGCGTGCCTGTAATCCCAGCTACTTGGGACGCTGAGGCAGGATAATTGCTTGAACTTGGGAGGTGGAGGTTGCAGTGAGCCAAGATGGTGCCACTGCACTCCAGCCTGGGCGAAACAGTGAGACTCTCTCTCTCTCTCTCTCTCTCTCTCTCTCACACACACACACACACACACACACACACACACACAACCTTTTGGCTTCCTACCCTCAGGCATGTGTGCATTCATTGAGGACATTAGGAACTAACCACCACGGAGATTAAGGCTGCAGCTCGGCCTTCCAGGAGCTCGCCATCTGCAGTGGGCAAGTTGATAAGTTAAGGGACAATCTTGGTGTTTGGTTGGGCTGAGGCCAGCACTAGCGGTGTGTGTGTGTGTGTGTTTGTTTGTGCTGAGGGAACAAAAGGTCTGAAATCTGGTCCAGGGGAGAGTCAGCAAGGTAAGGCCTGAGGAAAGTGGGCTGGCAAGCTCAGGAAGCAGAGGGGCTCTGTGCATTTGGAGACATGTGAGTAGGTGCAGAGCATGCACAGGGGAGGCACACGGGCTGGAGACGTCCAGGGCCTGGTCTTGAATTTCATGCTGAGGAGCTTGTGTTTTTATCCTGAAAGCAAAAGAAGAAAGAAACCACTGAGTACTTTTTAGGCTGAAGTACAAATTTGAAAAGATCACAGCGGCCATGGGGAGAATGGGTTGGAGGAAAACAAGCCTGAAGGCTGAGGGTCAACTTAGAAAGCCAAGGCTGTAATCCAGTCGAGATATGCATATTGCTGTAATTAGGGCCATGGTGTGGGGTGGAGAAGTATGGCTGAGAGGTTTCAGGAGGCAGGATCAACAGGAAGTATTCACTAACTGTTGTGATGTGAAAGGCAGAGGGAGAAGGTAGGATGCTTGCAGGTCCTGAGAGGGCACGGAGTTGACTCTGATTCCATGTACCATGTAAGTCAGGAGCTCTTAGGAAGAGTCAAGTGGACCTGGGACTGTTAGGACTTTTAGACATTTGGAAGCTGCTAAAACAAGAGTAGAAGTTCTAAGTTGAGTCTAACCAGAGAGGAGTTCTTACAAGCAAAAAGTAGAGAAATAAGTTCAATGAAACTGCTGCTTGGTTTGAAAAGTCAAGCAGGAAGGGAATGATGAACAGGAATTTCTCTGCAGAGTGTCTTCCTCTGATGCCTAGTGTGAGGACCTCGCCTTTTCCGAGCCTCACAGATGGCAACGATCCTTCCATTCTGGAAGATTAAAGGCACAAGCCGTTAGCCCAGAAGGTACTTCAACCGAGATGGTTTGGGGTCCTGACCAGTGAGAACTCACCTCTTCGAGGAAGTGGAATCCTGTCTTAGTTGAGGGGATCATTTGCAGCGTGAGGACCAGGCAGGAGGTAGCCTGGTCTAGGAAAGGAAGCAAGAGAGGACCGTGGAGTGAGACAGACTTCGTCAGGATCCCAGGTCTGTCAGCTGTCCAGCTTCACAATCAAATTACTTGAAGTCCTTGTCCTTCAGTTTTCTCATTTTACATGTCATTAAGAAGATTAAATGTGAACCTAGGCAAAGTGCACAAAACAGTACCTGACTCATGATAGCTCCTCAGTAAACCCTAGTTCCTTAGTTGATATGGAGGATGGTTTATACCACTGTTGGGCTTTATTTCCTACCCTTGGCCTTCTGATCTAAATGAGGCTTGATCCCTAGGACTGATTGCCATCTTCTCTCCCCTCTTCTACTCCATGTTGCTGGCTACGTCAGCAGATGGTAGAGTGTTCTGGAAGCCTTCCCATCACCACCTCTCTCTAGGCGAGCATTTTGACTGTCTGTGTGGTCCCAACATGTGTACGCGTGTGGAGTGGGGAGGGAGGAGTGAGTATGAAGGGGTCCAGTAACAACAATTGAGAGAGAGAACAAATAAATTCGGTCTACAATATCTGAGGCTATATTATTGGCTACACTGGTTTTTCAAAATGCTGAACTTCTACCGCTTAATTCTCTCATGGCTTATAGGGAGTGCCCTTCAAATCTTCTATTAATCAAGATGGATTTGTGTTGCTTTAGCTTCTTTTCTCTCTTGCTGAAAAATAAAATGCAACCCTTAATAAGAAACTGAAGTGGAGAAAAGTCCGATTTGCTTGAAAATAAGATAATATGTGGTGTTGGTGTTTTCATACAAGAATCTGAAGATAAGCTGTAACAGCTTAGAGAACATAATTGTTCCTGTACCACAAAGACCACATTTTTTAAAAAAGAGCTTTTGAAGGATCTTACTAAAATTTATTACATTTATACCATGTTGGATGGTGATATTGGCCATGTTTTCTTCATATCAGAATATGACTAAAGAGTGTCATATGTTGGACTCCATCTATAGACACAGAGATTTCCCTGACATGAGCCAGTCTCAGAGTTTTCCCTTTTAGAATACGAGCTTATTTTCTCTGGAATCATCACAGCTGTCTAGAGCCTTCCTGTTCCACCTTTCTTGGATTCACTGCTGGCTTGATATTTGTTCACTTGGACGTTCTCTCGTATACCAGCCGTGCTCTCTCTGGGGAGTCAAAACCAGATCTGGTTGTTCTTGTCCTAAGGGAACTTGCAGTTTAGCTCTTCTGATATTTGTGTCATACACTGTCCAGATCCCGCTAGTTTTCTTCTTCCTCTTCTTCCCCCTCCTCCTCCTCCTCCCCCCTCCTCCTCCTCCTCCCCCCTCCTCCTCCTCCCCCCTCCTCCTCCCCCCTCCTCCTCTTCCTTATTCTTCTTCTCCCCCTCCCCCTCTCCTCCTCCTTCCCCCTCCTCCTCCTTATTCTTCTCTTCCTCTACCTCCCCTCCTCCTCCCCCCTCCTCCTCCTTATTCTTCTCTTCCTCTACCTCCCCTCCTCCTCCTACCCCTCATCCTCCTCCCCCTTCTCCTCCTCCCCCTCCCCCTCCCCCTCCCCTCCTCTTCCTCCTCCTTCTTCTTCTGAGACAGAGCCTTGCTGTGTCACTGAGGCTGGAGTGCAAAAAGGTACAGTCTCAGCTCACTGCAACCTCCACCTACCGGGTTCAAGCAATTCTCATGCTTCAGCTTCCCAAGTATCTGGGATTACAGGTGCCCGCCCCCATGCCAGGCTAGTTTTTTTGTATTTTTAGTAGAGATGGAGTTTCACCATTTTGGCCAGTCTGGTCTCGAACTCTTGACTTCAGGTGATCCACCCACCTCGGCCTCCCAAAGTGCTGGGATTACAGGCGTGAGCCACCATACCTGGCCGAGATCTCACTAGTTTTTTTTTTTCGTTCTCTTTTGATGTGGAGAATTCCATTGACCTTTGGCTCAGCTGCTGTATAGAGCTTCTTAATATCTTACAAAACTTCGCTGAGAGCCTTGGTGCTGTCTTCCACCCCTTTCCTGGTCCTGGAAGGTTACTTATTTTAAACAAGAGCATCAAATACTTCTTGGAAAATTCCATCAGCGCTCATATTTTCTGTGTTTGCTGTCGATTATCTAGCATTCAAAGCCCTGCTAATGTTCAGAGCCTCCTGTTGTGTGACATTCCCAGGTTTCCTTTTGGGACAGGTTTGGGTTGATTTCCTTCCTCTGCCAAGAGGGCAACCAGCTGATGACAGTTTGGAGAGTTTGTATTGGCATCAGACGGGTGTTGGTGATGTGCCTGGAAGTCACTCCTGAGATTCTCGTTTATTTCTGGCCCAGGCTGGAGTTTCATAGGCTGTGGATGTTAGTGGGTGGCCCGAACTACCCTCATCCTAGCTGCAGACGGAGGCAGCTTCACTCCATCAGGGAACCTTTTATCCTCAAGACCTTTTCTGTACAGATAAAACATGGATAAGATCTGGAGAAAATCCTTTGTTCTGTGGTGGCTCTGTGTCCTCTTTTCTCTTAAATGCTGTTCCTCACTGTGCTTCCCTCTGGCCTCTTTGGTGTGATTATCTTGATGTTCTCTGTATCTGTTAAGGGATGATTGTTGACTGAGTAAATATGAGACGGCATCTTTGATTCTCACATCTCCCAGGAACCTGGCTGATGCGGGACTCCTTTCTCAAACCTGCCTGTGAATGGATAGCCAGGCCCTGTTTGCCTTCCTCCAACTCATGGGGAACTCATTGTCTCCTGAAACAGCCTGGTTTGTCTTGACGCATCTCTGTGAGAAAGCTAATTTCCCCCTTTCGATTGAAGTGGAGTTTGTGTCCCTGGCACGTCTACTCTGTGTTCATTGTTCTAACCTTTGGAGTCACACAGACCCAGTTTAATCTCCTTTTCACATGACAACCATTCTGGTATTCATGTGTGATGAGAGTTCATCGTGTTTCCAGCTCTGCTCCCCTCCTTCTGTACCCAGTGCCATCTCTTCGTATCTCAGTTTCTTTTTTTTTCTTTTTGAGATGGAATCTCACTCTGTCACCCAGGCTGGAGTGCAGTGGTGTGATCTCGGCTCACTGCAACCTCCGCCTCCCAGGTTCAAGCGATTCTCCTGCTGCAGCCTCCTGAGTAGCTGGGATTACAGGTGTGTGCCACCACGCCCAGCTAATTTTTGTAGTTTTCGTAGAGATGGGGTTTCACCATGTTGACCAGGCTGGTCTTGAACTCCTGGCCCTGTGATCTGCCTACCTTGGCCTCCCAAAGTGCTGGAATTAGGGCGTGAGCCACTACACCTGACCTTCTTCTTTTTCTTTTTCTTTCTTTCCTTTTTTTTTTTTTTGAGACAGTTTCTTGCTCTGTGGCCTAGGCTGGAGTGCAGTGGCATGGTCAATCATGACTCACTGCAGCCACGACCTCCTGGGCTCAATCCATCCTCCCAGCTCAGCCTCCTGAGGAGATGAGACTACAAGGTGTGCAACACCATCCCTGGCTAATGTTTGTATTTTTTGTAGAGACGGGGTTTTGCCCAGGGGTTGCTCCCAGGGGTTGCCCAGGCTAGTCTGAAACTCTTGGGCTCAGGCGATCCATCTGTCTCGGCCTCCCAAAGTGTTGGGATTACAGGCATGAGCCACTGTACGTACACTGGCCAGCGTCTCAGTGTGGAAACCACACTTTCCTGGCCACTCTTTCTTTTCTCTCTTTTCTTTTAAAAAATTAACAGAAATTTTACTTAGAGGATACGCATAGCTAACTAGGTTTCTTCCCATACCCTCATTCAGTGATAAAAAGTAGATCAAACACTTTCTGATCCCTCGTGACCTTTTTGACGACCGTATTGCTGGGTAGATTTTTGTGGGGGTTCTCTACCATCAGGCCTGCTTGGCCGCCACAGGGCACCTGCTTGGCCTTTTCACCCCCGAACGTTGGCATCAGTTTTACAGGGAACTTTCTGTGGCTCTTTCAAGGAGATGCCTCCAGTGCCCCATTTGCAGTCACATGAGCTGTGTTGTAGTACCCAGGGCTGTGGATCTCATGAAGTCACTTGTAATATTCTAGCAGAAACGGAAAGTCTTAAAAAAGCCTCAAGTGACTTGAAGGCACTATGTGAAGAGAAGGTTTACTAAAGTGATCTGGATGTAATACAATCTGGCTGCTGTTTTTTGTATACCAGACTCTTGCTGATCAGCCTCAAGCAGAGGGGGCTGCCTATGTCAGCTGGGCAGGGAGCTGACAGCAGCACCAGCAGGTTCCCTTTGCTAAGGGGGCTGCTGGGCCGGTGGCCCCTTCATCCTTCGGGCTCCCCGCATGTTCCTCGGAGGCTCTGAGGAAGGCAAACAGGACTGGCCGTCCATCACAGGCAGATTTGAAAAGGGAATCTAATGTCAGCCCCGCAATAAGGGCAGGTTTCTTGCAAATCCGAGAGTCGAGGATCCCATCTCATATTTACTCAGTAACCTCAGTCATCCCTTTATGTATACAGAGAAAAATCAAGATAATCACACCAAAGATAAGCATAGAGGTGAGTGCGGTGAGGAACAGTACTTAGGTGAAGAGACAGGCTTCTGAGACAGGTGCGTGGAGTTGTTCTGGGCTCAAGGGGAGTCTGCAGTGTAGTTAACTGCCCTGCCCTGTTGAAACTAGATATATTGTTTCCAGAGGTCACTGTGGTATTTGCCAATCATCTCACACCTTTTTAAAACCAAAACAACGACGACAACAAACAACAAATCAACAAAAACAACCCACCAAAACCAAGATTTGCTTTCACATCTCATCCACCCTACAATCAAATGATTGGTTTCTTAGGCCCAGGTTAGGGTTAGGGGCTTTAGATTCTCCTTATTAAACTTCATTTTTGTTAGACTTGATCCATGATTCCAGCCTACTCATCTGTTTGATTCCTAAACTCTCATATATTGCATTGTCTATGTTTCCGAAGTTCTAGTGGTTAAGGACACAGGCTTTGGGGGTGAGAGAGAATGGGCATAAATCCCATTCCACCATTAAGTGGTTGTGTGGTTTTGGGTAAAGGCACAGTGAAGAATCTTCTGGGGCGTTTGACGGAGCAGATAAATGGTGTCTTATGGAACTCATGGCAGGAGGCAGCAGCCTTGGGAAGTTAGAACTGGGAAAGCTGAAAACAAATACATCTCCTTATCTCAACCCAGCTTCCATCTGAACGTTTTAAGTCCTTTTTCTTTCTTTCCTGGAGGCTGACTCTTCCATCTACATGACAGGCAGAACAGTGTATCTCCAAAGATGCCCACATCCTAATCCTGGAATCTGTGACTATGCAATCTTGCGCAGCAAAAAGGATATGCTTAATTTAAGGACCTTGAGCTAGGGAGATAATCCTGGATTATTTAGGATAATCACAAGAGTCCTTATACGGGAGAGAGGGAGGCAGGAAAGTTGGAATCCAAGAAGGAGATGTGATAACGGAAGCAAAGCCAGAGAAGATGCTACGCTGCTGGCGTTGAAGATGGAGGAAGGGACCAAGAGCTGAGAAATGCAGGTGGCCTCTAGAAGCAGGAAGAGGAAGGAGACAGAGTCTCCCTAAAATGAGGAATGCAGCCCTGTTGCCCCTTGATTATTTGTATCATTTTAAGCCATTAAATTGCAAAAAGATTCCTTCCCTTAAATCCTTCCAGATTCTACCCACCCTCTTGCAGTAATGAGTTCCCCAGCTATCTCTGAGCCCCATTTGGAACAACCCTGCCTTCATGCATTCTCCATCACTCTTGTCTCCCTCAGTGCCTGGCATGGGCCCAGTGTAGAGCGTGCTCTTGGTAAATGTCCGTGGAACCAAAGCCCCCAAGGGAAAGCTGATGATGCCTTTCAGAAATCCAGCTGCATGATTACGGTTCTCTGGGCTTCTTCTGTAGTAGCCCTGCCAGAAAACGGAACAAGGATAGTCTCTTCTGATTTTCTCCCAGTGAACATCCAGTGGGATTAGTGATGGTGGCTGCTTCCCTGAGTGTCCCTTCGCCCGCTGTGGGATCCCTGCTCTGGGGCCTCTGTGCTGTGAGTGCACCTGCTCTCTGAGACTGAGCTACTGTTGTCTCTGTAGTCCTCACATATCAGAGATTAGATTGAAAAAACCCACAGAAATATGGTTTTGATGCCTTCTAGTTCTTGAGTGTACTGCAATTGAAAATGTACTTCCACATTCCTGATCTCTTTTAGTCCCTGTGTTAGCCCCTTGAAGCAGCCACCCCCTCTTCGATTTGCTCAGCTTTTTTTCTTTTTTAATTGTAAGGATGAGAGTAACAACTTCCAAGCTCTTTACATGTGAAGTTGGAAACCGATCATTCTCTTTTTTGTTCAGAGTTGCGGGATGGTAACTTGCTTGTTTAGGCAGAAGATGTTTCTGTTCCCAGTGCTGTTGGAACCCCAGCTCACCACCTCTTCAAAGTCATCAGGAACACTCGCGTTTTCCTCTAAGAGCCCTGGCTAGACCTTTGCATCCTGCTCTTCCTTCTACTTAAGCCAGCATCCTCTCATGACCCCTCTCTCCCTGCTGTTAAGATAGCCTTCTTGGTGTCGGGCCTACAGCTGCCTGCAGCCGTTTTGCTTCTGTGTTCCAGGAAAGCCTACAGACTGGCACGCTGCTCTCAGAAGGCACTTGGTATCACAGTGTCCTGCGAACTTGTCTCTACTGCTGGGATTCACACACAGATGCTCAGTCAATGCTGGAGGGTTGGTTACCTGGAAACCATATCCTCAGCCTCCTTTCTCTTCATAATCCTCTGCAGGTGGTCCCCAACCTACAAACCGGATGAGTTCTAAAAGCTTATTTTGCAGTTAATTGATTGTTTGGAGTTAGGATGCATCTTCCTGAGGATTCAGTGTCATAAATGGTGGTTAGGTTCCAGGCCCCCAACCAACATCTATTCCAGAGTTCAGCTACAATAGTAGCTGTTGTATAGCTGAACTCTGGAGTCATGAAGAGAATGGTCTTTGGACTCAGTCAGGCCTTGATGACTTCTGGTTCTGCTCTATCTGGTGACCTTGGGCAAATGATCTAACCACTGAGCCTCAGTTGCTTCACCTGCAAAATGGTGATAATTAATACTTACCTGGCAAGGTTGCTGAATAGTGCATATAAGGTGTTTAACATAGTACTTAGCACTTGGTAAATGCACAATGAATGCTCAGTATTATTTATTACTATACCATTACATATCTAGTTTGTTTAATAGCACCAAATACCTAATCATTGTTTATACTGCCCTTTCTCCCTCCCCTCCCCTCCCTTCCCTTCCCCTCCTCTCCTCTCCTCTTTTTTCTTTCTTCTTTTTTGTTCTTACCCAGGCTGGAGTGCAGTGGTGGGATCTCAGCTCACTGCAGCCTCCATCTCCTAGGTTCAAGCAATTCTCATGCCTCAGCCTCCTGAGTAGCTGGGATGACAGGCATGCACCACCACACCCAGCTCACTTTTGTATTTTTAGTAGAGATGAGGTTTGTCATGTTGGCCAGGCTGGTCTTGAACTCCTGGCCTCAGGTGATCCACCTGCCTTGGCCTCCTGAAATGCTGGGATTATAGGCATTAGCCACTGCACCCAGCCTATACTGCCATTTCTATGGGTAAACTGACTCCAGCGTCAAACTCTACATTAGTCACTCAGAATTGAAATAGTGCTGCTTTTTTTTTTTTTTTTTTTTTCCTTCTGGGGATTCCAGATCGCTGGGGAAAAGGAGTCTCTCTCATTCATGTATTCATTCAATTCATAAACAATTGCATCATGCCAGATATACGGGGGGAAAGGTGAACGAAAGCCAATATAGCCCGTGTTCTCGTGGATCTTACAAATGGATAATGGAGACAAATATTAATTAAAACAAAAATCATCTAAATGTGAAAATGCAGCTGCTGTGAAGGAGGGGTGATGGGAAGGGGTCTAGGGAGGTGTTTCCTGGGTATTTGGTGGGTCTCTGGATTGGTTCTTTGTCACTGGGTGGCAGACACTGTCTTCAGCTAAGTGGCTCAGAGCTTTGACAGCACTGGCTTTACATACGAACAGGGGCGAAGGTGGCCTGAGCCTTTGGCGGTTTGTAGTAGAAGCAGCAGTCCAAGTTGTCTGAGATGTTGGGGACACCATCAGAGATACCTAGGTGGCTGGTTAAGGAGGAAACATTTGCAAGAGAGGAGAAGCTGGGAAGAGGCATTGCTGGGGAGGAGAGGAGGCTTCTTGCCTGTGGGCCCGGGATGCTGGGTTCTCAGGTGGTGCTTATTAAGAGCGTTTTAACTTGGCTACCCCTTATTTTCAGCCACAATAACACCCCAGTCTGTGTTTCCTGCCACTGTGGCTTCCTATGGCTAAACAAGTGTAATGAATATCTTGTTCCATATAATTGCCTCCATCTCATATCTCATTTTTTGGTACTCATTTCTTGCTCTCAATCCCTTTCTGTTTCTCTTTTTTTTTCTCCTATTTTGTTTCTCCCATTCTGCTCTGTGACTAACATCAGTTCTTCTGTTTTCCATCCAATTATCATGTCTGTCTTGGAGAAGCATGTTTTCTGGGGAAGGTCAGTCTACCGTGGTTGCCCAGCTCTCTGCTTGCTCCTTCTTCCTTCCATAAGATGGCAGTTTGCGGTTTTTTAGTCCTCTAGGTCTACTCATTGGCTTGTGGGAAGCTGTCCACAGCTCATAAATTATCACCACATAGCTCATATTCATACCCTACCTTGTCTAGTCCCTTGAGCTTGGAGACTTGCTGGGCTTCTCTTTATGTACCTGTCATGTGAAGCTCTGTGTTCACTGGCCCAGGGAGATGTTTGCCCTGTTCTTCCTGGCAGAGGTATAATCTGAGAGCAGTGTTCTGAGACCTGACCAGCATCTGTGCCCAATGACCTACTGAATGATGTATTTCTCTGCGCTGGCCGCCCGACATGCCAGAGGTGGCAGGTGAGTCAGGAGTTGCCTGTGCAGCACTGGAGTGACCACACTGACTACATCAGTGGGTTTCACTGCCTGGTGCCTTCCTTTTCTTGACATTGCTTTAAAAAAAACCCTTTAATTTTAGAATAGCTTTAGATTGATAAGGAAATTGCAAAAATCGTACAGAAACTACACCCAGTTTCCCCTATTATCAATATCAAACATTTGGTTTGCCATAATTAATGAAACATTTTTGATAAGTTATTATTAGCTAGAGTCCACACTTGATCCTGATTTTCTTAGTTTTATTTAATGTCCTTTTTCCGTTCCCTGATCCCATCCAGGATACTACATTTAGTTATCATGTCTTGGCTGTGATGGTTTGAGATGTTCCTTGTTTTTGATGACCTTGACGGTTTTGAAGGTTGGGTATTTGCTAGGATTGGAATTTGTCTGATATTTTTCTCATGATTAGACTAGGATTAGGGGCATTCGGAAGAAGACCACAGAGATAAAGTGCCCTTCTCATCAAAGGACATATCAACATGACTTATCACTACTGATATTGATCTTAATAAAGCTTGTGCCTGGCTCAGTTAGTGTCTGCCAGGTTTCTCCACTGTGAAATTATTCTTTTCCCCCCTTTCTATCCTGTAGCTTCTGGGAGGAAGTCATTATGTGCAGCCCACACATAAGAAGTAAGGAGTTATGTTCCCTGTCCTCTGGGGCAGGTTATCTAAATAAATTATTTGGAATTCTGCATGGGCAAGTTGTCTGCTCTTCTCCATGTATGTATTTATTTAGTCATAAATGTGGATTCATGGATATTTTATACTTTGAGTTATCCAATACTACTTTATTTTTTGGGCCATTGGGAGATCTTTTAGTTGACTCCTGTGTACCTTAATCATTGTGGGTAATTTTGGTTCCTTTTTTAAGTACTTGTTTAATTTCTGGCACTATAGGATACTCCAGGATCATCTTGTATATTTCCTGCCCTAGTCTTAGAATAATAAGCCATTTATTCAAAGAACCCTGCTTCCTTTTATTGCAGAACTTATTGGTATTAGAGACTAAGATTTGGGTGCTAAGTACTCATTGATACTGGAGTACTGTTGCTTCTCGGTGCTCTTAGCTGAGAAAGCAAGAAACCATAGATGTGTACACTAGCCTGTGTATATAGACATATTTATAAATATTCCTGTATGTAACCATCTACATATCAGATGAAACATGAGTTCATACTGATGTCTCCACTTGAATCAATTACCACATGGGTCATTCTAACCTCCTCCCCTTGCATGTCTATAACTTCTCCAGCAGTAAGGAGGCTCCCACCACCTGGCATCTATTTACTTAATTGTTCAATTCCAGTATACACATATAGTGGTTTCGGAATCGTTAATGCATTCCTCTATGGGAAACAACTTTATCAACTATAGTGAAATACTTATGTATAGTACCTTTGCCTTTGGTCTTACAGATTCCACTCATTTCTGGAGTTATTTTGGTCAGCACGTTTTTCTGTCACCCCCTTGAGTGAAGTTGTTTCATATAATTTTTAATGCAGTTAGATTCTTTTTAGTCTGACAGCTCTTGAAAAGAGATAAATGAGCAGGAAGATAAAGACTCAGCCATTAGGGAACTAAGTTGGAAAAAGCTTGTGAACAATTCATTTTCTATGTACTGAATGTGTGGTGGCTTCATGCTGCTGGATGATGCTATTGTGCTATTTTCCCATCCCCTTGCTTTTATTCCCCTCCATGTGCTATGGGCTGAATGTGTCCTCACAAAATTCATATTGGAGGTTAAAATCCTAACTCCCAGTGTTTTGGTATTTGAAGTTGGGATCTTTGGGAGGTAATTCGGGTTAGATTAGGTCATGAAGATGAGGCCCTTATAATGAGATTATTGGCTTTATAAGAAAAGAAAGAGTGAGAGAGAATCTGTGTGCTCTCACCAAGGAAAGGCCATGTGAGAACATAGCAAGAAGACAGCTGTCTGCAAGCCAAGAAGAGAGCCCTCACCAGGAACTGAATTGGCTGGTACCTTGGTCTCGGACTTCTTACCTGTGAATAACTGTAAGAAATATATTTCTGTTGTTTAAGCCACTTGGTCTGTGATATTTTGTCATAGCAGCCCAAGCTGACTAATACACCATTATATATAGAAAGAGTATAGGCATCCCTGTGCTGTCAAGAGGCTCTTAAACCAAATTTCCTAATTACCTTTCTACCCTTAAACACCAAAAGGACCTCTCTTTCCTTCACACCTGGGCTTAGGAGATCCGTCCAGGTAATGTTCTTGGTAGTGCATTGAGATGTAAGAGCTCCAGGTTAAGGGTCTGGCAAGACACTTTAGTCTAAAACAAGCATTAGGATCGGGAGAATGTTTCTCAGTGGAAAGAATATAATCACCTACCTGAAGGAAAAAATGGCCCCTTTCCCTAAATATTCTGAGCCTGCTTTAGAGCAGGAGAGCCCACTTTTACAGCAGGAAGCACCCTGAGAAGGAAGTAGAGAGTGGTGACTTGAGTGGCCTCGGATCTGGGTCCTGTTCCTGCTCTTCAGTATGTGGAGCTGTCAGGCATCGTGTGCTCCTGTGTAGACGAGGACGGCAGCAGGGTCCTGCCTGAGATCATGCATATGGATGTGAGTGATTGTTCCGAGGCCTAAGTGAAAGGCTTTCTGGAGGCAAGTTTTTCTCTGGGATGCTGATTGTGGGTTTTTAATGTCTCCCCTTTCATGATTCAGTGTTCTTGGCTTCTTTAGATTGATTCATCATGTCTTCTGTCTACACCTGTCTGCTCACATTTTACAAGCAGAGAAGTCACTGGAGCTGTAACCAGCCTAGGTGACCAAATGAAGTCCATGTGGGGCCCTATCATCTATAGATGAGTGATTAAAAAACAAAAACAAAAAACCCGTAAACCCTGCCAGAGGGTAATTTTTCATTGTCTCACTTTTATGTTTCTTCCTTTTTCCTCTTCAGTTTTTTCTCCCTTCCTAGCAGTGATTTTTTTCCTTTTATTACCTGTTTCATTTCACAATCTGGCACTATTCTGATAGGAATGTCTGCTTCCTACCACCCTCAGGAAGTCAGAGAACAGGGTAAATGTGTCCAGGGCTTCACCCCATGATTTCCAATGGTGTGACTCAAAGAAGGCTCCCATGGGAGAGATCTACCCAGGAAAATAAATTGCACTTTGGTTTTTAATACAAGAACCTTCATAAACTGAGCCCCTAGGAGAAAATGAAGACATTTAAATACTATTCTCTTTTTGCAGTTTGCTCTGTGGTCATCAGTTAACCACCCAAATGGAAGTGCATTTGTTAATGTTCAACGCTGAGTTAATGTCTGGAGGATGGCTTTGGACAGCATAGTGCAGGGTAGGTTAATGTTTAATGTAAAAGTACTTAGATGAGTACTTGGTACATAGTAAGAGTGTTTAAGAGTTAATTACATTATTATTATTATTGCAAACTAAAAATTGCTCCCAGGTTGTATGTTGTGACATAGCAAGGCGAAGGTGAGGGACCTAGTGTCAGTATTGGCTTTAGGTGGAAGAAAATAAACTGGAATTGCTATTGTTGCATTACTGGTATAAGAAAAGCAGGAAGATAAAGACTCAGCCCTAGGGAACTAAGTTAGAAAAAGCTTGTGAACAATTCATTTTCTATGTACTGAATGTGTGGTGGCTTCATGCTGCTGCATGATGCTGTTGTACTATTTTCCCATCCCCTTGCTTTTATTCCCATCCATTTGCTATGGGCTGAATGTGTCCTCACAAAATTCATATTGGAGGTTAAAATCCTAACTCCCAGTGTTAGGGACCCAGTGGTGAGGGACATGGAAATAGATCCCAGGGCAGAGGTTTGGGCCTACAAATTTGGAACTAGGAAGTTTGAAAGTGACTCAGGGAAGGCAGGGGTATGTTAGATGGTCCCCAGAAGCTTTTTGCCTTGAGCATGTGATTCTATGTAGGTTCCCTCCACCTGGAGTAGTTTGGGGGTAGAAGGTAGCATGAAGGACTATAAGGGTTCTGTAGAGGAGAGGGAAAAGAAGTGACTCTTTTTATCTGGTTTGGATTCTCTTATCAATGCTTTTGTTGGCATTCCCAGGATAAGGAGGTATTTCCACTTGTTTCTGCAACTGGTTTTTGTTAAACACAGACCATACCTCTTCCGTTGATCTTGTCACACCCTTAGGGGTTCAGCTGCAACTCCGGACAACAGGCAACAGCCAGAGGAAGGAAAGAAGTAATAGTCCGTAAAATTAGGTAATGGTCCTGTTCAGAAATATTTGAGCATACATACCAGGTTATATCTTTTCATTTGCAACCCCAACCCCCATGACTGTAAACATATCCCTGGAGAGAGGAAGCAAATACAGCAGATTTCATACTGGGGTAAAGGGGAAGAGTGTGGGGTGGGCATCTGTTTTCTAAGACAGCCTTTTTTTTAATGTTAATTTCTGCATGATTAACATCCTTTGAAAGAGTTGTTTTTCCTCCATTCTTTTGTTAGCCCATTCTAGTGGAGCTTCCATGCCTTCCACTCTGGCATCAAAGTTCTTGCTAAGGTCACCTTCCATCTGCATCCCGCCTTGTGCAGTGATGCTCCAGTCTTTGCCTGCTTAATGGTAGCCTTTGGCTTACTTGACCCCTCCTTCCTTCTTGCAGCCCCAGCTTCTCTGGGTTTCTGGGATGCCAGGCTGTCCAGATTTCCTCCCATCCCCGGGTCGCTCCTTCTCAGTTGTCTGTGTCTGCTTCTCCTCTTTTCCCCGTCTTCTTAGTGTTGGCGTGCTACAGCGTAGATCCTCATTCTGAATGTGGGAAAAGCAGGTGATGATTCAGTGGGTCTGCAGTGGAGTCCATGATTCTGCGTCTCTCACATGCTCCCAGGTGATGCTGTTGCTGCGGGGCCACAGAGGCACCGCAGCTCAGCACTGGAGCTCCATCCTCGCTTCTCCATCTACGTGACTTCCTAGCTGAGCTCCTCCAGTCCCCGGCTTTAAATAACACCTCGAATCTTATTGGTGACTTCTTGCCCCAACTTGGGTCAAAACCCAGAGTTGCCCACAACACCCTGTGGGTTTGGCTCCTGTGCACTCCTCTGCCCTTAGCTGCTGTGCCCTCCACATCTCCCACCGGACTCTGGCCAAGTCTGCCTTCCCGGTGATTCTCCAATTTGCCTAGCACGTTTCTCCCTCCTGAGCTCTAAACTTGCTTTTCTCTCTACCTGACACTCACACGGCTTAGATCTCATCTTCTCTTTCAAAGCAAATGTTCCCTTCCCGGCGAGGGCTTCCTTAACTGTCTATCTAGAGTGGACCTTCACTCCACCACCATCACCTCGCTGTCACCTACCCTGGTTCATTTTCTTACCATGCTATGTGAGTTTCTTATTCATCCTCACTCTGCCTACCAGAGTGTGGGTTCTGTGGGAAAAAGGACCTTGTCTCCCCATTTAACTGCTGTAGAAGGATGCCTAGCATAGTAATAAGCTCTTGGTAAGAACTTGTTAGTAATTACATAAGGCATTAGTATCAGCATGTCCCAGATGAGCTGATGACCACTGATACTACCACGCCATTCCAGTGTCTGTGTTTTTAATGGTTTGGGTATCAGGTTACATTATGTAAGTATCATGAACTAGTGGAAAGAACCAAGATGGACAGAACACATAAACGATGCCTTTGCACCCCATGAAGACCCAACAGTTTTATGGCAGACTAGAGAAATGAAGGTTTCATAGTTGTTTGAATAAAAAAAGGTGGTAGAAAATTGAGGCATCTCATTGTACAAGGTAGGTGACATCTGTGCGATGAAATCATGACTTTCTCTATTGAAGTCCCTGTTCACACCATATAAGGTGATGCAGTTTCAGCAAAATTATCACCCTGTATATTAATGTTGTGAATTTGAATTATATTGGCTTTGTAACTGCATTTGTATTTAATGTGCAGATGTTTTGGTATTGATGGTAATATGAGAACTATAATAGTTTTATATTTGTACATTTTATGAGAAACATTAAGTAAACACTAAGAATCACTGAGAATTGTTTTTTCTTTAAAGGCATCTGTACATTATACAAGCTCGTGAAAGACTAAAATAGGAACTAAGCAAGACTGAAGGTGTGGCTGAGGATAGGGAAAGGAAAAAGTTTTAAATTCCAAAACTGCTTGTAAAAAGCTATTTTTAACAAAATAAGAATAATAGGCTGGGTGTGGTGGCTCGTGCCTATAGTTCCAGCTACTTGGGAGGCTGAGGCAGGAGGATCCCTTGAGCCCAGGCGTTCGACGTTGCAGTGAGCTATGATCTCACCACTGCATTCCCACCTGGGTGATGGAGCAGTACCCTGTCTCAAAAATAAAAATATAAAAAATAAAAAGACCCTGAGTGGGCTATTAAATTTTAGCATGCTTTCAAAAGAGTGACATTTTAAAACATCTGCATTCAGGCCAGGTGCAGTGGCTCATCCTTGTAATCTCAGCACTTTGGGAGGCCGAGGCGGGCAGATCACTTGAGGTCAGGAGTTCGAGATCAGTCTGGCCAACATGGTGAAACCATCTCTACTAAAAATACAAAAATTAGCCAGGCATGGTGGCATGTGCCTGTAGTCCCAGCTGCTTGGGAGGCTGAAGTGGGAGAAGTGCTTAAACCTGGGAGATGGAGATTGCAATGAGCTGAGGCTGTGCTGCTGCACACCCACCTGGGTGACAGAGCAAGAGTCTGTCTCAAAAAAAAAAAAAAAAAATTCCACATTCATATGAATACAAAAGTTGTACTGACAAACCCTAAAAGGCTAAAATATACTTTTTTTTGTTTATATAATTAAAACTTCAATTTTGGACTGCCCATCTAATTTCTGGTTATTGAAAAATGTAAATTGTGAAACTTCCTTGCTGGAGACATCTATATATCATAAAATATTTAAATATAAAAATAATGGAGTAGATGCTTTTACTCACCAATTCTAGGGCCTGGCTTAGGAAGGTATGTAGGCAGGGACCCCCCCCCCCCATTCTAACTTGTGCCCCAGGTCCTCCTCCTTTCCTCTGACTCCTAGAGATCAGAGAGGAAGGTATTCTGCACTTAAGAAATGGGGCCAAGAAGAAGAAGACACATTCTTTTTTTTTTCTTGAGAGAGGGTCTCGCTCTGTTGCCCAAGCTGGAGTGCAGTGGTGCAATATCGGCTCACTGCAACCTCTGCCTCCTGGGTTCAAGGGATTCTCCTGCCTCAACCTCCTGAGTAGCTGGGATTACAGGTGCACACCATCATGCCTGGCTAATTTTTGTATTTTTAGTAGAGACAGGGTTTTACCATGTTGAACAGGCTGGTCTCCAACTCCTGACCTCAAGTGATCTGCCTGCCTAGGCATTCCAAAATGCTGGGATTACAGGCGTGAGCCACCACACCAGGCCACATTCTTTTTTCTTTTTTTTAAGACAGGTTCTCTCTCTGTTGCCCAGGCTGAAGTATAGTAGTGCAATCATGGCTCACTGCAGCCTCAACCTTTGAGGCTCAAGTGATCCTCCCATCTCAGCCTCCTGAATAGCTGGGACTGCAGGCACGTGTCTCCATGCTCAGCATTTTTTTTTTTTTTTTTTTTGTATTTTTTGTAGAGTCAAGGTTTTGCCATGTTGCCCAGGCTGATCTGGAACTCCTGGGCTAAAGTGATCCGCCTGCCTCGGCCTCCTAAAGTGTTGGGATTACAGGGATGAGACGCAGCTGTTGGCCAGGAGACACATTCATGCTTTGAAAGGAGACATGAATGGCCCTTCTCCTTCACACATTTCCTTTGAGTGTATGTGTTTGTTTCTACCCAGTTCATTTCCACATATAATTTGAGGCTAACAGACCCATCTACATAGATCTATGATGCCAGGGAGCCTGGGGCAGAAGATGAAAACTGGAATGGGGTGAGGGTGCTTTAGGAAGGAGAGAGGGAGCTAAGGGCCACAGCATTGCTCACAATGTCTAAACGAATGGTCATTCTTCAAGTACCTGAGGGGCTGGTGAGAGCAAGGCACAGCGTGTTTGGGGTGACTTATGGGTTTGGGTAGTCCCCCTTCCCCTGCTGTCCATCTGAGAGAATTCTGGAGAGGACGATCTTACTGGGGCATGAGGTCCCTGGTGTCATCACCTTTGCAGGTAATAGCTGTCTTTAACAACAGCAGAGAACCTGAATTTGTACAAGTAGCAAGCTGCTAGGTTTCTAAAAATATTTCAGAAGGTTTTTTTTGATTTTATTTTTAAATATTTTGGGTGCCTACGCAGTGTTATCTTCCATGTTTTTAATAGCCACACTATACAATATGGAGTAGGTTTCTGTGGACAAATACAGGTGCCTGTCATTTATAGCATAGTCTCTTTGGGACCCGTGCAACAACTGGCTCATGCATTTATGAAACTGGGTTGGTTTGTGAATTGATGACCCTCAGGGAGCTGGGAAGGCTGCATGGCATGGACGCTTCCCCGGTGGCTCTGGGTTTGTAATCATTTCGCTAAATTTGCTCATGATGCCCGTTCCCTCACCCCTTTCACTGATGAGGACAAAGATGGCTAATTTTCCCTGATTGGATCTGTTGTTTTGAGTGACGGAGAAGAGAGAGATGCTTTGCTGAAAGTACAACATATTCCAAGGGAGAATACTGAGCTTTGGAATTCACTTTGCACACGTCTCTGAGGATGTTCTGGGAACCAGGCTTGTTAGAGCTGGCATTGCTGGAATTCCACACGCCCCATGCCTCCCTTAAGAGATGCTTGATAACCCCAGGGCCTAATTTCTAGTTTTGGAACATACATACCTTGTGACGTGGAGGCTGGAGGTGGGAAGGAAAGCCCCCCTGAGGCTGTGGATCTGGTTCTCATGTTTTAGACAGTTCTAAATATTCGGGCTGGAGATGCCTGAAGGATGGGTATTTGTTATGGAAAACCTTGACTTTTTTTTTTCTTTTACGTTGTTCACATTTTAAAACAAAGTTCAGAGAGCCGTGTGCATTGAGCATGATTTATTAGATCATTCATTCATTCATTTCTATGTGAAACACTGTTCTGGATGCCAGAAATGTGGCAAGGAGGAAGGTCTGGCTGAGGAGTGACACTTCCACTGAGCTCTGACAGATAAGAGCTTGTCTTGCTGGCACACCGGTGCTGTGGGACATAGTGACACGCTGTGGTCCACAGTCCTCCAGGGACCATGTCAGCATAGCTGAATACAAACTGGGAGGCAGAAAAGTAAAAATGTGGTCTCTGCTCAAGAAACAGTGCGGGTCTTAGAGACAAAGTCTGGGTCTAAATCTTGGTGCTGCCCCTGGCCTAGGTGTAAGGCCTTAGAGGAAATTACCTGCCAGTTTCACATCGCTAAAGTGGAGAAAACAGGTGCTGTGAGGATCTCATCAGACAAGAGGCTACAAAGAAAGCACCGGGGCTGGCCTTGTCAGGGGATTATGTGTGTGTCTGACTTAGAATCAGTAGAAAAAGCTTAAAATGTGGTTGCTGGGACAAAACTAATCTACCAGAGAAGCCGCGGCTGGAGAGCCTGTACTGAGCTGTGTGGTGCTGGTCTGTGCTGGAATGCCAGGGAAGAGGCAGAAGCTGCCTCCAGTAGGTGAACAACAACAACAACAAACAAACAGTGTGGCTGCACAGTGTAAGAACAGAAGCCTCTTTTGTTGAGTACTTGCAAAAATATTCCTTTCCTCTTGGTAGCCTGGTCTAATGGTATTAATGCCAATAGTGTGAACCTGAGCGTAAGATATGCCCTGAGTTTGAGTAGCTTTTCAGTGTCGAGTTGACTACACAATTTCCAGTGACAACACTGAGAAATCTAAGAAAACGCCACTTGACTTGGAGGGGAATTTATTTCTTGGACATTTTGGTTTCGGTGTAGGTTTAGTAAGTATCATATGTCAGGGATGGCAAGTGCATTTGGATGGCACCAACCAATTGGTAGTGACTGCAGGGTGCCGTGTTGAGGAGGATTCTGAAGCCAGATTTGCGCTTAGAGAGAAAACGATAATAACCCTTTATTGATATAATTTGGACTTAGGCTTCGTAGAGGAAACTATAGCACAAATGGCGTGGATCTATTATCTCTGAGTGGTTTTCTATGTATATGGCAGTATGAAGATGTTCATTTATTCACCCAACAAATATTTATTAAATCTCCACTATGGACATAGCATTGTACTTTAGATTCTCAACCCTCTGGCTTCTTAATTAGTTAATAAATTATTTCAGGATATTGGTGGTTAATGCTGGTTGGTGAATTAGTGGGGCTTTTAGTCTTTTCCTCATAAGTGTTTAAAAACATTTTATGAACAAAGCCAGCTTTCTTGTGTCCATAAATGCTACACTGAATTCTGTTTCAGATCCCTGTTACTATTTTTTGAGACAGGGTCTCTCAGTCTGTCACCCAGGCTCGAGTGCATGGTGTGATCATGGCTCCCCGCAGCCTTGACCTCTCTGGGCTCAGCTGATCTTCGTATCTCAGCTGGGATACGAAGTATCCAGTAGCTGGGACTACAGGCGTGTACCACCACACTCAGCTAATTTTTATATTTTTCGTAGAGATGGGGTCTCCCTGTGTTGCCCAGGCTAGTCTCAAACTCCTGGGCTCAAGTGATCCACCTGCCTCAGCCTCCCAAAGTGCTGGGGTGACCAGCATAAGCCACTGCCCGGCTGACCCCCGTCATTTCATTTAGCATACGGTATGTGATTTTCCTAATTTATGAAGTCATCACTGACAGTCTGACTTTAGAGACAGGAAAACAGAGAAACTAAAGAACTTGTCCAGAGCCAATACTGGACTTGAGCCACATGTCAGAAATATTTCCTGCTTCTGCATCTTGGAGTCAGGTGCCATTGCTTGTCTTCAGAACCGTAAACTTTTGTAGCACTGGTGGGAGAAACTTTCAGAAATCATTTTAAGGCTCAAGAGGTGTAAAGGATGAATGCCTTATCTAACACTTTTTTTGGGACATGAATTCTGTATTTTTTTCAGTAACCATGAAGAATATAAAATACAAACCACTGGATTTATTAAAGAAATAAAAATTAAAAAATAATAAAAGTTGGTAACATATGAACACCATAAATTAAGTGGTGATATATGTGCTAATCAGTTAAGAGAAGTGGGCAAGAGAAGTGGGATCCATCCATAGGGAAATGAGGGGGGTAGACTTTCAGGGGGAAGTGGAGGCTTCTTGGGGGACAGCCACTTGGTACCCATGCTCCCAGGGCCAGGCCACGTGGATCAGATGAGTTGAGTCCCAGTGACTCCAGATTTTTTTTTTTTGAGATAGAGTCTCACTCTGTTGCCCAGGTTGGAGTGCAATGGTATGATCTCAGCTCACTGCAAGCTTCACCCCCAGGGTTCAAGCGATTCTCCTGCCTCAGCCTCCCAAGTAGCTGGGACTATAGGTGCCCACCACCATGGCCAGCTAGTTTTTTATATTTTTAGTAGAGATGGGATTTTGCTATGTTGGCCAGGCTGGTCTCGAACTCCTGACCTCAGGTGATCTGCCTGCCTCGGCCTCCCAAAGTGCTGGGATTACAGGCGTGAGCCAGTGCGCACGGCCAACTCCAGATTTTCAGACTCCTAGTTGATTCTCCTAGGTCTCCAACCCTAGTAAAAGGAGCCTTTTTACAGGCTTTTCTTTTTTGCCATCTTCCTTTTTGTACAAGGTGGGTTTAGGGGGTAGTTATAGCACTCAATATTAAAAGTTTATTTTTTCCCCCCAAATAGAAAAGTTGTAGTTGTCAGGTTCATTTAAAAAGATTCAAACATCCCGAACTATGTAAAACAGACAGCAACTCAGCTTTCATTTCCAAACCTCAAGTTTATTTTTGAAATTGTTTTCCCAGGGAGTTCTGAAGGTTTGACTGTATACAAGGATACTTCCTTTGAAATCTGAAGAGTTTGGTCAGTTTCCTACATTTGCACTACAAAACATGTAGAGAGAAAACGTAAAAGCTCAGTTTAGGTAAGACTGCCTCTTTCTGTCATGTTAGGGAATACATTGAAACTCATATGTGGTTAGCCAATCTTGGCTTTCTATACCCTGATCTTTCAATTTCATCTAGTTGAGGTTCTAATATGAATATCCCCATACAAAATTCTGTCTTCCCACTAGTTCCACAGACAAATCGTTTAGGAGTAAATGTGTTATCCACTGTTTAGCAAGCTTGTCCAAGCCCTGGCCCGTGGGCTGCCTGTGGCCCAGGATGGCTTTGAATGCACCCAAAGCAAATTTGTAAACATTCTTAAAACATTTCGAGATTTTTTTGTGGGATTTTATTTTATTTTTAAACCTCATCAGCTGTCATTAGTGTTAGTGCATTTTATGTGTGGCCCAAACAATTGTTCTTCCAACGTGGCCCAGGGAAGCCAAAAGATTGGACACCCCAGGTTTAGAGGTTTTAACTCGTGTTTATCATCAGACTGGCAGTATCTTCTCTCTAAATGAGGCAGTCACAGGATCCCACTCAGGGGAAATTACTTTTTGGTTAGTGGATCAATTCTTATTTCCTAGAATTAAGCTCAAGACTGCACTGAGACTCATCAGCTCCCTACCCACTGTGTTAGATGCTCTTTTAAGTGATTTGTGTGGTAAAATAGAATTACTTGTTCGAAGGAAACATACCTAGAGTCTCTGCCCCATGCTAGATACTATGCCGATTGCTTGGGCCAGCCTGGCTTGGCTGATGGGGACTCTTGTCCTTGGAGGCAAGGGCCAGCCACAGCATAAAGGTAAAGATTTCAGATTGCCTGGCTGCGTTTTCTCAGTAGCCACAGAGCCCCTGGAATGGCTGGTGAATATGCATGCAGGTCCTGGAGGTGCCACTGAGAATTAGAGTGGTGGGGTGGGGATGTGTGGACCAGCATTACGTGACTAATCTCCATGCTCAGCTGATAACATGTGATGGCCCAGAGAGAGGAAATGTTTCTATCTGGCATATGTTCATAGTTCTTCCAAGAGCTAAGCCCTTTGTTCTTACAAACACACTCATTGATCTCGCTAACTAAAGCAATTATCATCATTTAGCAGTCTTTTCATAAAGTATTATTTCCACTCCAAAACACCACTTTTATTTGCCAAGTGCCACAATGTTGCATCCTGGCAATTGATCAGCATTTACTGCCAAATTATGTAAGCCTTTGATTAGGCTTAGTCCCTGACGGCGCAAGCGTGTCTGTGGTGTGCATTAGGATTGTAAACGTGGCCCAGTGCCTGCATGTGGAGAACAGCTGTCCCTAAATTCATTAATTAATTCAGTGTTTACACTTTGATTGGGAAGGAAATCCACATTTGCTTAAGACACCAGTGCCCAGCTGAGAAATGTTGTTCCATGAAAATATTGGATTGAGGTTTGTTGTCAAGGAAATGTAAATTGTGGATGTTTCGTGAAATTTAAATATGTGGATTAATTTACCATTAGGGAGCTAAGATTGTACTAAGCCAAGGTGGCTTTATTCAAAGATTGAAATGTAATTAGTGTTGACTGTAGTAGGAGTAGCTAAAGGACCATAAATCCTACACAAGAATTTTGCTAATAAAAGAGGAAATATTTCATTGTAAAGTCAGTGTGAGCTTAAGAACTGACTTTTTCTTATGACACTTGTTGCTAAGTGACATAACCCCATTTAGTAAATACCACACACACAAAATTTCTTCTGTTTAAAAAGATTGTTAGAAACTAACAAATATGAAGACTTCTAGAGATGCGAATAAAATATGCCAGTGCTGCTCCGAAAAAGGAGTTAAGACATACCTGGTTATTTTGGTGTCAGCCCTCATGCATCACTTCATTAGTCTAAGGCAGGCTTGTTGTACTTGTCCTTAGTATTGAGTTGTTTTATGATATTAGTAGCCTTGTTAAACCAGATAAGTTTAGAAGTTCTTATCCTTTTCAAAATGCCACTCAAATGATATTAAGGGGAGAAAAAAATGTTTAAACCTGCAAGAGGCAAAAAATGGCAGTGGAGGCTTTGGTGGCAACTCCTGCAACGATTCAGGGGTGGTCCCCGGGCTGGCCGAGGGATAGACCCCTCCACCTGAAGTGCCCACTGAAATGCTGAAATGAGGTGCTTTGTCTGCAGAACCGCAGAGAGGCTTAGAAGTGGGAAGGCATTGTTACCATAGTAGGCCAGAGAGACAGGCCAAATCTAGGGAGTTATTAAAACGAGCATAATTAGACCCTACACCCTGTCCCTGCCTCCCTTCCCGACCCCGATAGCAGCCTGGAGGTCTCTTCTCTGGAGAAGTGGAACTGGAATGGTGTTGGGGTGTTGGTGGAGGTGACTAAAAGACTGATGACAGCTGGGAGCTTGGTCACTCTTCTGCTCTGTCCATAATGGCAGCAACCAGGCATGTGCAGCCCCAGCAATGAAGTGGAGGACTCTTTCCTTGAGAAATTGAACAACTCCAGAAAAAAATGCCCCCAGATAACTGAAATGTATGGGTTCTTCAGTGGAATACTTTTTTCTTTCACATTAAAATGGACACTCACCAACTAATAAGTCCTCTCCACATGTGCAGAGCCACCAATCTGCTTTGGTCCTTCGTTCTTTAATAGGATCAGGCAGTCAGGGTTCATCAGGTGTATCACCAAAGCCTTCAATATGAAAGGTAGGGGACAAAACGGGAAAAGAGCAACCTTGCAGAAGATGGTGCCATTGCAGAAAGCAGAGAAAACATGTTTTTTGAAAAAAGTTATCCTTGCAGAGAGAAGCTATTTCATATCCAAAATAATAATAACATGTATGAAAGAGGAGCAATTAGAGAACAAGAAAGAGCTATTGAGTATTACAAATTAAATACCAGAATTTAAAACCTGTTGAAGATGTATCTCTTAAAAGTAGAACAAAAAAGATGGAGTTAAAAAGCAGGAGAGAAAAGAAATATGAAAAGTTAAAATCTGATTTAAAAAATTCAACATTGCTATTATAGTACATGCAGAAACCAAGAACAAAATAAAATAGGAATCTGAACATTATCACAGAAAGATTGCAAAAATATTTTATAGAACTAAAGACATGAATTTCCAAATTGGAAGCATATATATATTATGTGCTTATGTTTTATGAAAGTGTCCACTTTGCCCAATTTTATAAAACCCCCACCTGGGTATGCCATTATGAAATTTCAGGAAACCAGTGATAAAGAAAAGGTCCTAAAAGCTTTAAGAGGACCTTAAAGCTTAAAGAAACAGGTCACACACAAAGGAAAGGGTACAATGATAGCTTCAGAATTCTTTTTTTTTTTTTTTTTTTTTTGAGACGGAGTCTCGCTATCACCCAGGCTGGAGTGCAGTGGCCAGATCTCAGCTCACCGCAAGCTCCGCCTCCCAGGTTCACGCCATTCTCCTGCCTCAGCCTCCGGAGTAGCTGGGACTACAGGCGCCCGCCCAGGTCGCCCGGCTAGTTTTTTGTATTTTTTAGTAGAGACGGGGTTTCACCGTGTTAGCCAGGATGGTCTCGATCTCCTGACCTCGTGATCCACCCGTCTCGGCCTCCCAAAGTGCTGGGATTACAGGCTTGAGCCACCGCGCCCGGCCTCGATAGCTTCAGAATTCTTAAAAACATCCTTGGAACCTAGAAGATAATGAAGTTTGCAAAGCTTAAAAAAATAGCATGGAAATTATTTCTAACCTGGCTTCTATGTCTAGCTAGACCACCAATCAACAGTAAGCATAGAATAGACATTTTTCAAAATACAAGGAGTCATATATTTTTCTTCATTGAACTTTTTATTAGAAAACTACTGGAAGTGTGTTCTATCAGACCAATTGGGTAAACTAACAAAGAGGAAGACATGAAACCCGAAAAATAATATAGCACAAAAGGAAGAGAGCACTGAGACCCTAATATAGGGCAGGAGGAGGGAAGACTGTAAAAAAGAGGTCACCAAATGACCAAATTACCTGATATTTTGATCATCTGGAAATTAATACTGATAAGCATCTAACACATGTAATGTAGTTGAGGGAAAGATTTAAGGATAGGTATATGGAAAAGACAAGTAAAACAGTCTTCAATCATTAACTCTAGAAAAGTAAAAATTTTATAAGAAAAGGTCGGTAAGACCATAGTATATAACTTTTTAGTGAATATTTATATTGTCATAATAATGTAAATAGTTGACTCTTGATTTTTTTATTGGTAGGTTAGCCAAGTGAGAGACTTGTATGTATGGTGTAGCATCCACGCTACGTAGAACCAATAAGTTAAGGAATCACAGGCAGGAATATTATTTAGCAAAAGGGAGGTAAGTATTAGAAGAAATAGCTAAAATTTGCAGTTTTTTTTTTTTTTTTTTTTTTCCTGGGCAATGTGTTCAGGATCAGGGAAGGGAAGCTGAAGAATGTAGGTTTTTCACTTATATTGTTTTACTTTGATTAAAAAATAAATTATTTAGAAATACTAGTATAACTGAAAATGAAAGCTGACAATGAAATATTTGGAATTGGTGAGATAATGATAAATATTACAGATGAATGTACCTCTCTGAGTTGTTCCTATCTTTAAAATGGTAAATGATGGTATCTAAAATGTTTTAGATTTAAAAGAATTATCACCAAGCAAAACTGACAACACTATGCTAGTTGTAGGAAACTGAATATATTCAGGAAGCCCCAAGGCAGAACAGAGAGACAAAACAAGTTAGAGATGTGCTAGAGACAAACAACATAATTATTAAGATTGTACAGATGGATAGATTTTGAATGTTATCCCTTAAAATGGAGACTACACTTAGCACTCGTGAAGCATTGACAAGCGTTATCCGTCTATTTGCTCACAAAGGGAAGCTCAATATATTTAAAAAGGAAGAAATGGTAGAGACTTCATTTTCTGACCACAACACAGGTAGAAATTAGCAACATTTACAAATAAAGACCCTCCAAACAAAAACAGCACAGAAATAAAATACTACATATGCAAAAACTTTCTCAAAATCAAATCTTGGGTCAAAGCAGAAATCAAAATCCCAAACAGAAACTACCTAGAAAATAGCCATAGAAACATTACTGAGGTAGAAACTGTTTGCTGCCTTTCTGAAGTCCATTCTCCTCTCTCTTTTAACTAACAGAACATTGATTTTGTTGCATGTTGATGACCAGCTAAAGCACCCTATTTTCCAATCTCCCTTGCAGCTGGGGGTGGCCATATGATTAAGTTCTCACTAATAAGATATAAAGGATTATTGGTAGGTGGGGATTCCAGGAAAGCTATTTAAAAAGAAGGTTGAGTCACTTGGCCTAAGCCTTTGGCCTATGTGATGCTGTATCAACTATCTTGTAATCATAAGGGGTCTAATATATGTTGAAGAAGATGAGTGGAAATATAGAAGGAGTGCTCCTTATCCCGGGTCTCTTTCAGCCCTGGACTTCCTATCTCTGGGGAAAAATTCCTGTCTTAAGCTGCTATGTGGGAGTCTGTTAATAGGAGCTGACATAATTTTTAAGTGACTTAGTTATAAATCACCATTTATGTAATTGAAGAATGAAAATAAACAAGTAAAGCAAATCAAGGACTTAGAAATGGAACAACAAAATAAAACAAAGGAAAGTGGAAGGAAATAATAAAAATGAAACTAGAACTCAGTAAAGTTGAAAATTAAAGAAAAGCTTGATAAATCCAGGAGCTAGTTCTTTGGGGAAACAATTTTAAAAATACATACACAGATATATTCTACCAGTGTAATCAAGAAATAGAAGAAGAAAATACAACATTAGATAATAAGGAAATGAAATGATTTATCCTACCCAAATTCTGCAAATAAATTTGAAAATTGGATGGAATAGATGATTTTCTTGGAAAATGTGCTAGTAGATTGACTCTAGAATAGAAAGAAAACTCAAAAAGTCTCTTAAAACTGGAGGGGAAGAAAAAGAGACAGCTGCTGTTTGTGACCAGTTGCTACTGTTCTTCCTGGAGTCCCTTTGCCGTTGCAGTTTTGCAGTGTTACAAGTGAATTTCTGGTGGGGAACCTCGGAGTGTGAGGCAGGGTGGCCATCCTGCTTGGTGAGCTGTCTGTAGTCATCTGACAAGGTTGGCCACACACCAGAAAGGCGATGGTGACTATTCTTGGCATCAGGACCCATCACAAAATACAGAGCCCTGAGTGTTCTTCATTTTGTAAATAACATTTTCCAGATCAATGTGCTATTGAACTTTTTTTGGTAAGAAGAAAAGATTGAAAATGATTTATATAATCATTTAATTTCACCGTCAGTCTCACAAACAACTGATTCCTCATGGTAAAAATGTTGGAAACATTGTATTCAAATAGTCGTGTTAAAGATTTTGAAGCAAGATAGTGCATAAAAAAGGCCGAAAGTGTTTTGAGAGGAAAATGAACCACAGAGTAACAAAGAAAAATGGTGAGCATCAGAATTCCTTAGCTCTTCATTATTTTTATGGAAAAGTACCTAACTCTCAAATGCTGGTAAGTGGAACATCCTATTGGTTAAAAATAAACAGCATAAAGCTTCAGGAAACCAACTAAACTTAAAAAAAAGAAAAACAGAAAAAAAAAAAAAAAAAAAGAAAAAGGCAACCAGAACAGCCCAAAACAGAATAATGAAGTCAGAAAAACGAAGTTATGCCAAAGGTGTCAGGTCATTACACCGGTTGTCTGCCCTCAGGCCAGAGTTCAAGCCCAGTGTTGACAAACTCAGTGACCACATGGGCTGAAGGGCATCCAGAAAGTCCTGCGTAGTCACCGGAGGGCTGCCCTTCAGTACTTGGTTCTGAGGTGTCTTTGCTGTTTAAAATGTCTTGTTTTCTTTGAACTTTGAAGTTTCCCCTTCCTAATTATTTCAATCTTCATTTACACAGATGTAATTCTAACCTAATGTCCTCTTTTTACCCCATCTCTCCCTGGTAGCTGGAACAGTGAACCATGGAGCTGTATTTTGGTGAATATCAACATGTGCAGCAGGAATATGGGGTCCATCTGAGACTCGCAAGTGATGATACCCAAAAATCGAGGAGTTCCCAGAACTCCAAGGCAGGCTCTTACGGTGTCAGTATTCGGGTCCAGGGAATTGATGGTCACCCCTACATTGTCCTGAATAACACAGAACGGTGCCTGGCAGGCACATCGTTTTCTGAAAATGGACCACCCTTTCCACCTCCAGTGATAAATAACCTGCCTCTACATTCCAGCAATGGTTCTGTGCTAAAGGAGAACAGTGAAGAACTGCAGCTTCCAGAAAACCCATATGCCCAGCCTAGCCCAGTAAGCAACCTGAAACAGCCCCCTCTCCATGAAGGCAAGAATGGAGTTCTAGATCGCAAAGATGGGTCCATGAAGCCATCTCACGTGCTGAACTTTCAGAGGCATCCAGAGCTTTTGCAGCCCTATGACCCTGAAAAGAATGAGTTGAACTTACAAAATCACCAGCCTCCTGAGAATAATTGGCTAAAAACATTGACAGAAGAAGGCATCAATAATAAGAAGCCTTGGACTTGCTTTCCCAAACCTAGCAATTCCCAGCCTACCAGTCCCTCCTTGGAAGACCTGGCCAAATCTGGTGTGACAGCTATTCGTTTATGCAGCTCTGTGGTCATAGAGGACCCCAAAAAGCAGACCTCAGTGTGTGTAAACGTTCAGAGCTGCACCAAGGAGAGGGTGGGAGAGGAGGCCCTTTCCACTAGCGGGAGACCCCTGACTGCCCACAGCCCACATGCCCACCCCGAAACCAAGAAAACCAGGCCAGATGTTCTTCCCTTCCGGCGACAGGATTCAGCGGGACCCGTCCTGGATGGAGCTCGATCCCGGAGGTCCTCCTCGTCATCGACAACTCCCACGTCTGCCAACTCTTTGTACAGGTTTTTACTGGATGATCAGGATTGTGCCATCCATGCCGACAACGTCAATCGTCATGAAAACAGAAGGTATATCCCCTTCCTGCCAGGAACTGGACGGGATATTGATACAGGATCAATTCCTGGTGTGGATCAGTTAATTGAAAAATTTGATCAAAAACCTGGGCTTCAGAGAAGAGGAAGGTCTGGGAAGCGAAACAGAATTAATCCAGATGACAGGAAAAGATCCAGAAGCGTGGATAGCGCCTTTCCTTTTGGCCTCCAAGGGAACTCCGAGTACCTGACTGAGTTCAGTAGGAACTTGGGCAAGTCAAGCGAACACCTCCTCCGGCCTTCCCAGGTGTGCCCGCAGCGGCCACTGTCTCAGGAGCGCCGTGGGAAACAGAGCGTGGGCCGTACCTTTGCAAAGCTGCAGGGAGCAGCACACGGGGCTCCATGTGCCCACTCCAGGCCTCCCCAGCAGAATATAGATGGGAAAGTTCTGGAAACCAAAGGTACTCAGGAAGGTACAGTGATCCGTGCGCCCTCCGTTGTTGCACAGAGTAAAAAGGAGGAGGAGGTGAAAACAGCCACTGCCACACTGATGTTACAGAACCGGGCAGCAGCAACTTCGCCTGATTCTGGTGCCAAGAAAATTTCTGTGAAGACATTTCCTTCGGCCTCGAATACTCAGGTAACACTAGTGCAATTCTGTTTTTTTTTTTTTTTTTTTTAATTCCTCTTTTTTCTAAATAATCTAATGATGTACTCATGGTGCATGAGGCCATAGGAATTACACATCCTCAATCTTGTATCAGGAATCACACAGCTGATCTGTTTCGTTATCCAATTGTGTCCTACTCACGATGTCCTACTGCCAATTGTATAGTTTTCTGGGTTCTTTGAAGTTCAGCTGGATTCCCATTGAGATCTCTCTGTAAAGTAACTTGGCAGACGCTATAGAGAGGCTCAGTTGTTCCGTTTGTGTATGCATGAAATCTGAAAGTATGCAGAATTTGTTTCTACACAGAGGCTGAATGGTTAGGTTTGTGTAGATATATTAATTTTCCTCATAAAATTGAGTGACTGGGTTAATTTCTAGCCTGAAAAATTAGGTTAATCTTCATTTAGGTTAATTATCAAGTGATAGAATCTAAGTGGTACATTTAGTGTTTTGATAGTAACAATAAAAAATAATGATATTGATAAAATGGTAAAAAAAAAAAATGTAGCTAAGTGCTAAGCACTGTTTGTTATATATTACAGGATTGCACCAACGCTGTGCAGGTAGTACCTATTAACCTCATTTTACAGGTGAGAACATTGAGGCGAGGAGAAGTTAAGTAACCTCCTCAAGATTATGAAGCTGGTAAATGTTGTAACTGGCTCTAAGGAGGATGCTCAGTGGAGGAACTGTTTTGTGTTTGGAAGCCTCTGGGAACTTCATCCTTAAGGTCTAACAACAGGCTTTATGTTCCAGGCCACACCGGATCTCTTAAAGGGCCAGCAAGAGCTCACTCAGCAAACCAATGAGGAGACAGCTAAGCAGATTCTCTACAATTACCTCAAAGAAGGGTTAGTGATTTTCCCTCTGAAAGAGCAAAGTATTGTTGTTTCTGCTGGGACTCTTATTTTCCTTTTCTGAGGGCTTAATGCTTACCTTCCTTTTTTGCCCTGTGCCAGCCGTTGGAGGGTTAAAATTCAATGGCTGGGGTTTTCATGACAGCATTTGTCTTGTGTGGTATAGGGTGGGGGTTTTGGGAGGGGTGTGTAGGAAAGTACACCACACTTTAAAAATAAAAATGAATACATTTTAAAAATGACTCTTTACTATTTCAAAAGCAAATTCAAAGATAGGAAGAGTGTCTACTCTTCAGGTTTGAATGGAGTCTGCCATCACCTTGGGTTCTTCCACGCAATGTGGTAGTCCCTTAGAAGTTACAAATAAGAACACCTCCCCTCCCCAAAGTTAACATTGGCCAAGAGCCCCTGCTTCCATTATTTTTAAAGCATGTGTGAGTCATTTAAAAGCAGTGCTTTCCATGCTTATCTTGGTGGTTGAGTTGGAATAATCAGGTTTTCAGCCCTTACTTAGATACCAACTGTGCTGGAACTCGAGCAAGGGATTTGAAGTTTCTGTTTCAGTTCTCTCATCAGATATGATTAAGAAGAAGGAAAGAAAAAAAAAAGAAAAACAAAGCTTTACAGCCTACATGACTGAAAACCAGCCACTTGGCAAATCCTCATTGGTATCAAAATACTGTATGTTTTTGTATTGTGCCTTACAATTATTTGTCAGTTTTAGAGCTAACAAAATAGTAAGGCTCAAAATATAAGATAGGGGATCTTTTGAAAAGGAAAAAAAAAAGTAACCCTAAAGATTAATCTAGCTAAGAACTGGTTATTAGT
Organism: Trachypithecus francoisi; assembly: GCF_009764315.1. NCBI lineage: Eukaryota > Metazoa > Chordata > Mammalia > Primates > Cercopithecidae > Trachypithecus > Trachypithecus francoisi. The sequence continues at coordinate 132,445,536 of NW_022681468.1, read as the reverse complement.
ATCTCCCTGTGGAAGACTTTACCGTGTTAAGATTAAGGTAGAAGAAATTTTGACTTCTAAAATTCATTATTTTTTTTTTATTTTTTGAGACAGAGTCTCACTCTGTCATTCAGGCTGGAATGCAGTGGCATGATCTTGGCTTACTGCAATCTCCACCTCCCAGGTTCAAGAGATTCTCCTGCCTCAGCCACCCGAGTAGCTAGGATTGTAGGTGTGCGCCATCATGTCTGGCAAATTTTTGCATTTTTAGTAGAGACAGGGTTTTGCCATGTTGGCAAGGCTTATCTCGAACTCCTAACCTCGAGTGATCCACCCGCATCTACCTCCCAAAGTGCTGAGATTACAGACATGAGCCACTGCACCCGGCCAAAATTCATTAAATTCTTTTATGTATGTATTTTTCGGCACGTGATTTATTGAGACATTGGTAAGACAGGCTTTAGTGGGAGGTGCCTGTTGAAGGAAGTTTATTTTAAATCTTTTTCTTCTAATTGCTGGGAGTGTGGTAGAAGTTAATAAAACTTAGTATCTCAGTGTTAGCTGTGAAAGCCCAGACAAAGGGCTGCCATGTTGACAATCTTGGCTTAGGGGTTTTATTTTTTTAAACATAGGTTAAACAAATTAAGATCATTGTAGATCATTCTTAGTGTAAGATTTAAGTGTACAATGTGTTTGTGTGTGTGAGAGAGAGACACACAAACCCACTTCAAAGAAAAGAAGAATTCCTTTTGGAATGGACATGAGCCATTTGAATCAAACAACAGATTACTAGATGTTCACTGGATGTCTTCTCCAAGCTTACTGAGGATGTGCTTATGTCCCTCTCACATATTTGGAAGTGGGAACCCTGTCCCAAATTGAGTGGTAACAGGTAATTTATTTGGAAAAAAAAGACACCATCCATCCTGCTCTCACACTGATTTTGTCTGAGGCTTTAATGAATTCACAGCTCCTGCATTTTATCTCCTTAAAGTGCCTGTTGTGTGTGTGTGTGTGTGTCATGACATGTAAATTGTTCTGAGACCAATGGGTGTGTCCCTCATTGTTTTCTCCACGGTCCCTTTTTCAGAAGTGCTGAAAATGACGATGCTACTAAAAGGAAAGTCAACTTGGTCTTTGAGAAAATCCAGACCTTAAAGTCTCGAGCAGCTGGGAGTGCACAAGGAAATAACCAAGTAAATGGAATTTTTGTATTTTGTAGAGTGCATTTAGCATTGAATGTGGTAAACAACTTGCTGTTTCTTCAGTCCGTATGTTTGCTTATAGCAGTAAGTGGGACATTTCCTGAGTAGTGAGGAGTACTCCCCATGTTTTAAGTGTTATTAATTTGCACCCAATCTTTTTTATTGAGACAGAGTCTCTGTCTGTCACCCAGGCTGGAGTGCAGTGGTGTGATCTTGGCTCACTGCAACCTCTGCCTCCTGAGCTCAAGCTATCCTCCCACCTCAGCCTCCCAAGCAGCTGGAGGTACAGGCGTGTGCCACCACACCTGGCTAAGTTTTGTGTTTTTAGTAGGGTGTGGGTTTCACCATGTTGCTCAGGCTGGTCTTGAACTCCTGGGCTCAAGCAATCCACTCAACTTGGCATCCCAAAGTGCTGGGATTACAGGCATAAGCCACCATGCTTGGCCTTACCGTACAGCCTTTTTTCCAGAAAAATTTAAAGATATTTTATTTAAAAATACATAGACTATAACAGGATGATAAAAACAGATGGTAAGATTTAGAAGGGGAAAATAAAAATAGGAGGATTAGCATTGTTGTAGGCAAATGCGGAAGGTAAGTGTGAACAGGCGTGGACCCAAGCTCTGGAGCTTCAGGTGTGAAAGAGAATGGGACTAGAGACTGGTGACACTGACTAGCCGTGGTGCAGGGGCCAGGAAAGAGCTCAGTGGGTGCCAAGTTAGTTTTTAAATAACTGCCTGTCTGATTGATTGTGCTGAATTTGAGTGGGGACATAGAGATTTTTTTTTTAGGGAAAGAGCCCTTTCACGTTTGATAAACAACTACTGTATGTCAGACACACCTGGTGCCCTGCAAGTAAGCCGCTCTTAAGAGAGTACGGCTATACACTTGTTCCTCAGTCCTACACCACCTTGTGTGGAACTCATTTCTTGCTTGTCCGGCTTCCTTTCCCCTCCCAGGGGAATTCTGCATGGGAAGGAAAGAGGAAGATACCTGGAGGCAGGTAATAGGAAACTTGTCGATAGCTTCTTTCTAACTTGAGAAATGTACATATAGGGGATAATTTTAGGCATCACTCTACCATCTTTACTACTTGTTATTCCCCCGGCACTCAGCTAACCCATGACGGCTGCGCTGACCTCAAATAGAGCAATGTCATACACACACATCCACAATTCCTACTGGGGAATCTTTACACCATACTCCTTGTGTATACATAGCCTTGAGGAGCTCTACATACTTCTTAAAGTCAGTCTAGTATTTTTTTGCTAAAACTCTGAAGTCCAAATTATCAACACGATTCTTGTTTTTTTGTATACCTGCATACAGGCTATGCACAGAGTGTGGGTTGGAATCTCACTGGCTGTTATAAAGCAGTATAAAGGGTCTTGAACACAGGGGCTTAGGGTATAACTTAGCAAACAGATGAGTCTTCAACAAATATCCTTTTTATATTATTTTAGTGGGGTATAACTTATATAAAGTAAATTACCCAAATATATTATCTGTATAGTACATTGAATTTTTTTTTTTTTTTTGAGACAGAGTCTGGCTTTGTCGTCTAGGCTGGAGTGCTGTGGCGTGATCTTGGCTCACTGTAAGCTCCGCCTCCTGGGTTCACCCCATTCTCCTGCCTCAGCCTCCTGAGTAGCTGGGACTACAGGCGCCCGCCACCATGCCCGGCTAATTTTTTGTATTTTTAGTAGAGACGGGGTTTCACCGTGTTCGTCAGGATGGTCTCGATCTCCTGACCTCGTGATCTGCCCGTCTTGGCCTCCCAAAGTGCTGGGATTACAGACTGGAGCCACCGCGCCCGGCCAGTACATTGAATTTTTAACATAGCTTTGCATCCATACAATTGTCATCCCGATCAAGGTGCAGAACACTCCCATCACCCAGGTTTCCTGGGTTTCTTCCTCATCAATTACACCCCATCCTTCTGGAGGTAATCATATCCTGACTTCTATCACCTAGAGTCGTTTTGCCTCTCTTGACTTTTATATAAAGAAAATTTCACAATATGTATTCTTGTGTGTCTAGCTGCATTTCCTCAACATTATTATATCATCAAGATTCATTAATGTTGCATATACTGGTAACTTTTTTGGTATCGAAATGTAGTTTTCCATTGTTTCTGTATAACACAGTGTGTATTCTTGGTGTACATTTCTGGTTTGGGGTCAGTAGGAATAAAGCTACTATGAACGTTATTGTACTTTTTTGTGGAGGGGAATAAACACATTCACTCATTTCTCTTGAGAATATAACTAGAGGTAAAATTACTGAGTGGTAAGTTAGGCATGTGCCTAACTCGTAAAGTATACCTGTTTGTTCTTAGAGTGAGTGTGGCCTTTGGCCTTGATGTTGAGATTGTCCTTGTGGGCCACAGACTAGGGGTGACTAGCCTGAACTGGGGAAGTCAGAGTATAGCCCTTCTAGGGACAATGACACTAATGCTGCCTCAAGAAATCATAGAATTATTTGTGAGAAGAAGGGAAGCTGGGGTGTTCTAGGTTAAGTGAATAGCACAGACAAATATAAAGAAGCATGGGTTTGCCATGTTAAAGAGGGAATGTAGTGTAGTGGGAACACAGAGCCAGGATGGGCGGAGGTAGAGCCTGGTAGCAAGGACCTGGAAGTTATGTGAGAAGTTTCCATTTCAGGCTGTGAAGGGAGTGGGTTGCCATTGTTGGATTTTAAACAGACGTGAATACCATTGTGTTTGTGAAAGTTTATTCCTTTTGCAGCTTTTGGAGAGAGGTAAGATTAGAGGAAGAGAGACCACATAAAAAGCGAATGCCTGTCTAGGTGTGGTCGCTCACGCCTGTAACCCCAGCACTTTGGGAGACCGTGGAGGGAGGGTTTCTTGAGGCCAAGAGTTTGAGACCAGCCTGGGCAATGTAGGGAGACCCTGTCTCTAGAAAAATTAAAAAATTAGCCAGGCATGGTGGCACATGGCTGTAGCCCCAGCTACTCAGGAAGTTGAGGCAGAAGTCACTTGAGACCAGGAGGTGGAGGCTGCCGTGAGCTATGATTATGCCACTGTACTCCAGCCTGGGTGACAGAATGAGACATTGTCTCTTAAAAACAACAACAAAAGAAGCTGCCAAATCAAGAGATGATAAGAAAATGAACCAAGGCTCTTAGACTTCAGGTTCCTATTACAGCTCCATGACTGTTTAATTGCCACATTTTCCTACTCCTCTTCCCTCCCTCTTACGTTCGGAATCTGATTATTTGCTGGCAAAGGTTTTGGAGTTTTATCTTTGTGGTATCAGTTAGGTGATTAGGAGAGAATGTAAAAACCCTCTTTCTTAGGGACGGAGACTGTATTGGAAAACAGCAAAGCAGGTAGAGATTTTGTATGGGAAAGAACAATGTATAATTTCCCTCATTGATTGCATTTAGAGTTCTAAAATGGATTCTTCTCATTTTGCCTAAGAAAATTGGAAGTTGTGTGTTTGTGTTTCTAATTGTCTTCACAGGGGTAGGTGGGGAAGTACCTCATTCCAAATTTATCACACATAACTTGCACCTGGATTCAGGGAGTGTCAGCCAAGATGCTGCCATTTCTAGCTTTGATTCCTGCTTTTATTTCTTCCCCTCAGCTATTTGTAGTTTTCTAACCACTTTACTGTAGGATTTTAGCCAAATCCTTTTGAGAGAATCATTGTGTTACTTTCATGGAAGAAGAAAAAAAAGAAGAGCCATTAATATTCATACTCAGATCAGAGAGATAATATTTCCTAATAGACTCTCTTCAATCAGGTCCCTCTTCATTATGGAAATGTAACATCTAAAAGGAGAAAGCCAATTTAGCTAACATACACTTATTTATTACTTGCATACAGTCTATGCAGAGAGGGACGGAATGTCACTGGCGGTGATTGAGCAATAATCTCTAGTGTAATGCAGATTTCTGTAACAAATATATGTATAAAGGGTCTTGGAACACAGAGGCAGGGGCTTTGGGTATAACTTAGCAAACAGATGAGTCTTCAACAAATATATGTTTTTGTATTGTTTTATTGGGGTATAACTTATATAAAGTAAATTACACAAATTATATCTATACAGTTCATCGAATTTTTAACATAGGTTTGCTTCCATGCAAATACCGTCTAGATCAAGATACAGAACACTGCCATCACCCAGGTTTCCTGGGTTTCCGGTGTTCCTTCCCCATAAATTGTACCCCCTCCTTCTAGGGGTAATCATATCTTGACTTCTATCACCTAGAGTAGTTGTGGTTTCCTAGGTTTCCTGTGTTCCTTCCCCAAAAATTGTACTCCTTCCTTCTGGGGGTAATCATATCCTGACTTCTATCATCTAGAGTAGTTTTGCCTTTCTTGAGTTTTACATAAATAAAATTTTACAGTATGTATTATAATAAGTATTCTTGTGTGTCCCCCTTCATTTCTTCAACATTATGTCAGCAGGATTCATTAATGTTGCATGTACTGGTAGCTATTTTGTATTGAAATGTAGTTTTCTGTTGTTATCATTCAACATAGTGTATCCTCTTAGTGGTCATTTCTGGTATTTGGCTGTTAGGTATAATACCATACTGAACATTAGTGTCTTTTTTTTTTTTTTGTAAACACACTCATTTCTCTTGGGAATATATCTAAGAGTATAATTTCTGGGTTGTAAATTGGGCGTTGGTTTAACTCTTAAATGTTGCCAAATGATTTTACAAAGTGATTGAAGCAGTTTACACTCCTGGTAGCGCTGCATGCCAGTGCCAGTGGATATATCCTCTGTAACACCTAGACTCTCTTCCATTGCTTTGGTCTACTTGTCTCTCCTTGCACTACTACTGTACAGTTTAATTATTGCAACTTTAATAAGCCTTGAGATCTGGTAGCTTTATTTTTCTCCGAGATTATCTTAGCTACTCTGGGTCTTTTGCCTTGCCATATAAACTTTTATCAGCTTGTCAATTTCCACCAAGAAAAGCCTCTAGGAATTTTGATTGGGATTATACCAAATGCATAGATAAATTTGATGAAACTGACATCTTAATGTTATTGGTATTCTTATTTGTGAACATGAACTTTCTCCCCACTTATTTATGGGTGCAGCATCTCTCAGAAGTGTTCGATCATTTTTGTTGGAGAGGTCCAGCACATCTTTCATTTAGATGTAGTCCCTTTCCAGTGCTATTCATTCCTTTCTGTACTTCCGTGTTTCCATCTAGGAGTGGTTTCCTTCAGCCTGGAGAATTTTTTCTTTTAATATCCTGTAGTACTTTTTGGGAGCATTGTTTGAGAATAGCTGTCATTCACTCTCAGTTTTGAGGAACTCTAGTGTGGCAAGTATTGTTTTGTTTCATGAATTTAAAGACATTATTTGTCTTTTGACCCCAGTTGGCTCCATTGGAAAGCCAGCCATCGTTCTTAGTGTTATTCTGTTGAAAGTGATGTGTCTTTTCCAGCTGGGTGCTTTTAATATTTTATCTTTATTGTCAGTTGTTAGATTTTCACTATGACGTGCCTAAGAGTGATTTTTCTTTTATTTATTTTTCTTGGGATTCACTGAGCTCTCGACTTGATAGGTGCATCAGATTTGAAAATTTCTTGGCTATTATTTATTCGAATATTGCTTCTTTCACATTCTGTCTCTCCCAGCTCTTCTCAGTCTCCAGTTAAATGTATTTTAGAAATGTTGATGGTGTTCCTCTTACCCCCTGTGCTCTGTTCTCTCTCTCTGTGTGTGTGTGTGTGTGTGTGTGTGTGTGTGTCTGTGTGTGTATGTATGTTTGGGGCATCAGATATTATGGGTGTTTTCTATTGACCTTTCAAATTCATTAGTCTTGTTTTCTGGCTATGTCAATCTTACTTTAAGACTTTTTCTTTAAAGATGTCTTTAAAAGAATCTTTTTCTTCATCCTTCTTTTAAAGGATGGTTCTTTTAAGAACTTTTCTTTGGCCAGGTGCAGTGGTTCATGCCTGTAATCCTGACACTTTGGGAGACTGAGGTGGGAGGATTGTTTGAGGCCAGGAGTTTGAGACTAGCCTAGGCAACATAGTGAGATCCCATCTCCACAAAAACTATAAAAATTGCCAGGCATGGTGGCTCATGCTTATAGTCATAACTGCTCAGGAGGCTGAGGTAGGAGGATCATTTGAGCCTAGAAGTTTGAGGTTACAGTGAGCTGTGATCCAATGAGTTCTTAAATTTCAGATATTGTGTATTGCTGTTTTAGAATGTCTACTTGGTTATATTTTTATAGAATCTATCTCTGGAACTTCATTTAGAAAAATCCCTTTGTTGGGCCAGACGCAGTGGTTCATGCCTGTAATCCCAGCACTTTGGGAGGGCAAGGTAGATGGATCACCTGAGATCAGGAGTTGGAGACCAGCCTGACCAACATGGTGAAACCTTGTCTCTACTAAAAATACAAAATTAGCCAAGTGTGATGGTACACACCTGTAACCCCAGCTATTTGGGAGGCTGAGGCAGGAGAATTATTTGAACCCAGGAGATAGAGGTTGCAGTGAACCAAGATTGGGACAATGCACTCCAGCCTGAATGACAGAGCAAGACTCTGTCTGAAAAGAAAAAAATAAAAAACACCCTTTGTCCATAATTGTTTCTATTTTAAAAATGTTATAGTTAATTTGAAGTCCTTATCTGTTAACTTTAATATCTGGGCCATCTCTGTGTCTGTTGTCTATTTTATTTAGTTATTGGTTGGTTCCTCCTACTTCTTTGCATGTCCAATGATTTTTTTTTTTAATTGTATGCTAGACCGAGTGGGTGACGAATAGTTATAGACGTTCTAGAATGTGTTATCTGCCCCTGAAGAATGTTAAGTTTTGTTTTGACAGACAGTTAAATTACTTTCAGATTATCTTGATTCTACATGGTTGGTTGTTCTAGGCGTTATTGGGGAGTGTCTATTTAAGTTTTTGCCCTTACTACTAAGACATGACCCATGTTCCTTTCTTGGATTTCAAATGAATGCCAGAATGTCCACCAAAGTTTCTCTATTTTGGTTGATTCGGAACCCTAGTGTCTCCCTAGCATTGAGCAACCTGTGAAGTTTCTGTTGGGTTCTTTGCCTCCTGACAGCTCTTCTCTGCAGTCCTCTTGAACTCTTGCTCTGCTCATATACAGCTTAGGAATCATCCAAGAATCCAGGGAGTATTTATTGTAGGTTCTTGGAACTTCTTCTGTGGAGCTGTCTCCTCTCTCATACCCTGATGTTGAAATCCCTGTTGCTTACCATCTCTAAACTCTAATCTCTGTTTCCTTCATCAGTGAGTTGCCACTCTGGACACTTTTCTCACTTAAATTAACAAACTTTGTTTTTCAGGATAGTTTTAGGTTCACATTCCCATTTACTGTCCTGTCCCCACATATGCCCTCCACCACTGTTAGCATCCTGCAGCATGGGGTGCACCTCTCACAATCATGCAACCTACACTGGCACATCATTGTCACCCAAAGATGCCCATAGTTTACATTAGTGTTCACTCTTAGTGTTGCACATTCTACTGGCTTCTGACAAATGAACAATGACATGTATCTATCATTTAGTATCATACAGAAGAGTTTTACTGCCCTAAAAATCCTGTGTGTTTTGCCTGTTTGTTCCTTTCTCTCCCCTAAACTCTGGCAACCCGTAATCTTTTTATTGTTTCCATGGTTTTATTTTTTCTGGAGTGTTCTATCGTTGGAATCACACAGTATATCACCCTTTCAGTTTGGCTCATTTCCCTTAGTAATGTGCATTTTCTCCCATGCCTTTTGATGAACTGATAGTTCATTTCATTTTAGGATTGAGTATTAATATTCTATTGTCTGATATATACCACAATTTATTCGTTCACCTTTGAAGGGCATCTCGATTGCTTCCAAGTTTTGTCAGTTATGAATAAAGCTGCTATAAACATTCACGTACAGATTTTTGTGTGGACATGAGATTTCAACTAACTTGGGTGAACATCCAGAGGGCAGCTGCTGGGTTGTATGGTAAGAGCATGTTTAGTTTTGTAGGAAACAACCAAACCATTTTTTAAATTATCTGTATTATGTTGCATTCCCACAAGCAAAGAATAAGAATTTCTGTTATTCCACATCCTTGCCACCATTTGGTGTTGCCAGTGTTTTGAATTTTGGCCGTTCTAATTCATATATAGTGGTATCTCGTTGGTTTGTCTGATTGTTTTTTGAGACAGAGTCTCACCCTGTCACCCAGTCAGGAGTGCAGTGGCATGATCTTGGCTCACTGCAACCTCCAATTCCTGGGTTCAAGTGATTCTTCTGCCTCAGCCTCCTGAGTAGCTGGGATTACAGGTGTGTGGGCCACCACACCCGGATAATTTTTATATTTTTAGTAGAGACGGGGTTTCACCACATTGGCCGGGCTGGTCTCAAACTCCTGACCTCAGGTGATCCGTCTGCCTCAGCCTCCCAGGGTGCTGGGATCACTGCATGAACCACCCCACCCGGCCTCATTGTTGTTTTAATTTGCAATTTCCTAATGACATTGTCTGTGCTTATAAAATTTTACTGTGCTGTGGTTTGGAAATGGAGTCATGGAGAACTCAGGGTGAATATGGGGCTACCTCCTGTCTTTTCCTTTGTAAGGATCATAACTCTGTGTTGCTTGCTTTTCAGTGCCTGCCAACAACTGTTTGTATATATTTTTGTCTAGCTTTCAGAGTTTTTGCTGGGAGAGTAAATCTGATATTTGCTACTCTATCATGGCAAAATCAGAATTCTAACGATCATTTACTAAGATTTGATTAAATTTATGAGATGCATTGCGTTCTGTAGATAAAGAGGTGCATAAAACCTGGTCCCTGTCCCACAAAAGTTCTTAATCTCCTGATGTAGTCGTTCTCAAACCACTCTTAAGAAACACTAAAACTAAATTGTGTTCTGCTGTTAAAATAGAAAAAATGAATGTCTTTCCCCAATTTACTTACAAAAAGATTTTGTTGCTGATTTTTTGCTAACCATTGATTTCCATGCTCTGGAATATAGAATGCATTATGGAGAGGCTTTTTAAGTTTTATTATCCTGAATTTAATGTATTACTGTTTTATAACATTCTACAGAATACATTACGGACTTCTAACAAATATGCCACCTATGCGAGTTTTAGTCATATTGGACTAGTGTTGAGGTACCTGATGAAATGATGCCCGTGATTGGTAAATGCTGTAGAGTAAAGTTCACTGGAGTCCCAAGGGGACCAGCAACGTTAACTCTGCCCATCAACTCAGGGAAGGTTCCCTGTGGGGGTTGATGTTTGAATTGGGTCTTAAAATGTTTAGTGTTATGCCTCATCTGTTACTGCACTAATTATATTTGGAAGGGGAAGATAATTAAAATAAAGCACCCTGAACGTTTAAATTAGTATATCTTTGCAATTATAGGCTTCTAATTCCACATCTGAAGTCAAAGATCTATTGGAACAGAAAAGCAAGTTGACCACAGAAGTGGCTGAACTTCAGAGACAGCTTCAACTGGAAGTCAAGGTATCTGGTTTTTCCTTTATGTTACTTTTTCCATTTCTGTCTAGGTTGATGAAGAATATTTTACATGCAATGGGATGCCCAGAGTGAAAGCCAATTTTTTTCCCCCAAAAAGTAACATTCCTTTAATCACTGAGTAAATTCCTGTGTATTTGGCTGCTGTTGTCCAAATAATTTCTTTTTTTTTAAATGTAACCAAAGCCTGTAGAGACTGTTTGCTTAGACAGAGTAAAAGAAACCCTGTTGGATTTAGGCAGGCCAATGGGAAGCTAAATGTATATAAAACATCTGAACTAAATCATAGAAATAGCAGAATGAGGTTTGGCTGTGTTTATGTTTTCTTTTACAAGTATTACAGTTCATTAAATATAAATATTTGATGTTCTTTCTAGTTAAGAACTCCCATGACTTAATTATATAGTTTGATTAAGTTGTTTAATAATGTAAGTGCAAAGATACGGAGTCTGCTTGTTGAGAAGTAGGCTTCTGTGGGGTTACGTTAATGTACAGTGGAGGTACTTTAAAATCACCCTGATTCCTGTTAGAATCAACAGAACATTAAAGAAGAGAGAGAGAGGATGAGAGCAAACCTAGAAGAGCTACGAAGCCAACACAACCAAAAGGTGGAGGAGAACTCCACATTGCAGCAACGACTGGAAGAAAGTGAAGGGGAGCTCCGGAAGAATCTGGAGGAGTAAGTTCTGGGCTAAGAGCCTGTTGCCCTTCCCAGGTTCTCTATGACATGTGGCTAGAACCTTTCTGTCCATTTAATACTACCCAGCCTTCCAAATATTTATAAAGGCAGCTGACTTTTCCTTTTCTTCCTCTGACCCTGGTAAAATTGTGAAGCTGGCGACGCATGTAGACTGATAAACAAAAAGGTTAGTAATTCTTAACATTCTTTGTGCACCTTGAAGTATGCCTTACAGAGTTTCAGCCCTTAAAGTGGACCTCCTAGCAGGTAAGTGGGAAGCAGGGCGCACTGAGTGCTGATATTGAAAGACAGAGTTCAAGGAGCCTCGGCCCAGCTTCTAAAAAGCATGTGTCACGTGGGCTCTCAGCCTGTGCATTTTATCCTGGATGGTGCTGGTGTTTGCGATGGCTGCTTATACCTCCTCTGAGTCTCCAGAGAAGGAAAGTTACGTCCAAGATGCCACTGCCATTGTGTTGTATTAAAATCTGTGGCAAAGGGATCGAAAACCAAGGTCTGAGAATCCATAGTGCTATGATGTCCCATGGACACGACAGAAGCCTTAAGTGGAAAGTCAAGTGGGAATGAAATCTAGGGTGAAGTTTAAGAAAAAGAAGACATTATATAATGAAAGCATTGGATTGTCCTTGCAGTTTTGATGGTGGTGTTTTGCGTTTTAAAGCAATCATAGAGGCTAACTGCAGAAAAGAGTTTAGTAAGAAAAAAATCAGAAAATATAGGGTATAGTAAAAGCTTTACAACATAAAGAGGTATAGTAGTTGTGAGTTTGGTTCAGAGCAGAGTTTTGTAAACTTTTTTTCATCAGGTGGTGATTATTTTAGGATTTGTGGGTCATATAGTCTGTTGTACACACTCAGCTCTGCCATTGTATTGTGAAATGAAATGGCTACTCATAAATGAATGAACATGACCATGTTCCAGTAAAACTTTACAATAACAGGCAGTGGGCTGAACTGGCCCACAGACCATAATTTGCCAACTCTCCTGGTCTAGAACACTGGGATAGTAGAGAGTGGAAGGGTGGGGTGGCTTTAGTGGGAAATTTTTTTTATTTTCATTTCTTTATCTTCTACATTCAAATTCTAGTACCCTACCATCTCCTTCTGGGGAGAAAATGTCTCCGTATAACCATACTCACTTCATTGGTTTGAGTTCTCATTTATCCTCTTGTTGGGCAATTAGACCATAGCCTAAGTTCTTCTCAGGCACCTTTTCAGGTTGGTGATCCCTTGCTCAGTGCAGAACAGAGAATGGGGAGGCTCCTTGGGTCTTTAGAGACTTGTGTAAAGCTCTGAAGATCAGAAATCAGACTGGATGGAAATAAGCAGAGCCCAGGAGAGCCTGTCTGATGGACTTCCTTCCTTGCCAGGCTATTCCAGGTGAAGATGGAACGGGAGCAGCATCAGACTGAAATCAGGGATCTCCAGGACCAGCTCTCAGAAATGCATGATGAACTGGACAGTGCAAAGCGATCAGAGGACAGGGAGAAGGGAGCTCTGATTGAGGTAAGTGGGGCTGTGGGGTCAGGTGATAAGACAGACCCCACCTGCCTGGAAAGATGGAGTGGCTGGGGTTTGTGCACTACCAGCCACTGTCTGATGTGCACACCTGCTCCACCTGTGCTCTTATGATCTGTGAGTCAGTGGATGCGTTTGACTCTCTCCTTTCCGCTTGGCGTTTGCTAATTATTATGGGTTTTTATTGTGTATTCTCTCTTCTCTAAATTAGATTATTATCTTGTTGAGGTATTAGATACACATGTATGAAATTATTAGAAAGCAAGAATGTTGGTTTTGAATATCTACATTTTTGGGGGAGGGAATAAGTATAATTGAGGGTCAGAAAAAGATAGGACTTTTCTCTCTGTACACATTTAGGTGTTTGATGTTTGCGGTAACATTATCATCACCTGTATTCTAGCATAGTTTTGGAACCTACTTCTCTATAAGCGTGGTTTGTAGGAATAGCATGGTTTGTAGGAATAAGAGATGATATACAATTTAGAGCAAAGCCAAAAAAAAAAAAAAAAGTCAAAACATAAAGGTTCTTTGTTAATATTTAATTTTCTACTTCCTCCCTCTTTGGGCTTTGGTGTTTTCTCTGTCCCTTCCTTGGGGCTAGAAGTTTCTGACTCTGAAGTCCCTGGAACACTCTTTAAGTCTCAGTTGTCTACTGTTCTCTCACTCCTTTCCTCCTCCAGTGTTAAAATAATTCCCCAGGAGAAATTTTAGGTCCTACTTTTTAGAACTTAGCCTTTCTTCACCCGATGACTTGGCAGGAGCTCAGAGATGAGTGACTGTGGCCACCCAGCCCAGGAGTTCTCATGAATCCATTTTTCACACGGGCAGAGGAGGGTGATTGCCTCTTCTCCGCACATGACCATCTCTGTGTCTCTATTCAGACCTTTTCTCCTGAGAAGCCCTCAGCATTGTTCCTTACCAACTGGATTCCTCTTTTTATCAAATGATTCCTTAAAAACCACCACATTCTTGGTATTATACTGCTTCTCATGGTGCTGTTTACTCTCAGGGCTCAGAGTTACAAAGACAAGAAGATATATGTATTTATCACTGAAATAATATTAAAACGACATAAAAGGAAAGTTTAAAAATGGGACGTACACATACTTTCCTAATACCTAAGCAGCCATTTTTATTTCTATAATTTCTGTTTGCCTCCCTGTCTATTGATAGGTTTCATCTACCCATCTATATGTAATATAGGGACAATCATAATATCCCTACAGTTTTGATACCTGCTTTTAAAACCTAAGATGTCAAAAATGTTCCTTCTTCTTATTCTTTATATTCTTTGTATTTTATTTTTAGGAAGATAAACCACAATATATTTAACCATTCTCCTACATTTGTTTTCCCTTTTTCGTAATTATGAAACAAAGGTCGTGGGGAACAGTTTTTACATTTATCCTTTTACTACTTTAAAAATTGTTTCTAAGGATAAGTTTCCAGAAATGATGTCACTGAACAATTTATGACTCTCAGTAAAAGTATCGCTTCATGAACAAATTTAAATAGAAGATAAAACATTGTCATATTCTGTGATTCCTTGTGTGGACATTTTATTGGTTCTAAAAGGGAAAGATGTTATGTTAGCTCTTGGGAAGTCTCTGAAGTTGCTGATTTTCCCCAATAACTGACAGTTGTCACTGTGAGTTGCCGCCTGATATCCCCTGTCCTTTTAGTTTCTCTGTTTTAGCTCAATGACCTTGCACATTTTTTGTATCTTTCTTCTACTAGCGAGCTAATTCAAGAGCAGTCACCTTTGCTTCTTTCCTCATTTCATGTCTAGCACAGTGCCGAGCAACAGAGCAAATGAATAAATAATTTTTCATATTTAAATTACTTTAAAAATGTCACCATTTTTTAAAAAAGGGAATAATTCTGAAATGAACTGCATACTTCTTTTCCTCTTTAAACATACCATACTGCATATCTATTAACCGAACATCAGTAGTTTATTGATTTATTTATATTGATAATAGGATAACGATATGAGACTATTTTGGTGATGTGTTCAGGCAAAGGCTGATAATGCGAGATACAGCAATGGGCAATAGCACATGTTTTCTTAAACCTGTTCCTGATGTTGCTGGCTTACAGGTTGTTTGTCTCTTTCCCATAACAGGAACTGTATCATTTACTGCTGCCTTTCTGCAGGATGAGTTAGGGTGTAATTAGCTTCCCTATGTCAAAGTGGCTTTCTCTTGCTCCAGAAAATCACCCTCTGTTTTTATCAGTTTTCTTTGACTTGTCAGCAACACTTAAACTATGATCTATGGTTTCTGTATCACTAGTAAAATAGACCCTGTCTCCTTGTCACTTTTAATTTATTCTTCATATCTGAATAAAAAGTGACCTGGGGGAATTTGATAACAGAGTATAGTTGTGGCCAAGTTCCCCATGGCATTTAGCTTGGAACAAACTCTTAACACAATGAGCATTAAACACTTACGCTTTTGAATGTTAACTCTTAACACAATGAGCATTAAACACTTCTGCTTTTGAATGTTGGAAAAAGGTTGAAGGCCCAAGTTTTGCAAGTCCTGCATAATGGACCAGATTTTGCGTGAAATGTCTTTTAATATGTCACATTTTGTTAAATAACACTGGACCCCTGTATGCAATCAGTAAAGTAACATTAAGAAAGAATAGGCTGCTATGTCTATGGAGTAGCCATTCTTTTGTTTCTTTACTTCTCTAATAAACTGGCTCTCACTTAAAAAAAGAAAAAGAATAAAACAGTTAAAAAAAAAAAAGAAGGAAGGGAGAAATAGTAGAAAATACTTTGTTTTCTTAGAGTAAGCCATAAAATTGACCAACAATGGGTTGACTTTGTTATTCTCAGTTAAATAGATGATTCTGAATTTTTTTTTTCAGCTCAAGTTACAAGAATGATTATAGAATAGGTTTCCACCACTTCTTTGTCATGAATGCATCACCTTCCATTCTGAAGGTGACAGGTCAACGTGAGACAGCTTGCTAAGTGCCATGATGGTAGTGTTTTCTAATTATCAAATGTCTGCTTTGATGGGAGCCTGCAGTGCTGAGAGATGGGCCTCACTCCAGCAGAGTCTTGTGGTGTTTTATTCCTGGCATTTGCCAAGATGCAGGTACTTCAGTCTCATTAAAATAGTCTGCTTATAAAATTGTGTTGGTCTGAGGAGAGATTGTGCTCAGAAATTATGTCTCTAAAACTTCTTTTGTAATGATATTTTTGAACATTCTACGCATTTTTATAAAAAAGGCAGCCAAAAATATCGTGATTCTCACCAGCCGTGTGATGCTTCCTTGGCCATCCTTCTGGAACAAAAAAATGACAGAATTCTCTGTCAGCTACCGTTGCTATAAAACCTTTTATTTACGCTTTCAGTGAGCATGGGCCAGAGATAGGGACCCTGTGGAACTTCTGGGAAGCACTTATGCAAAAGAGGGTCTAGATTGGTGTCTTCCTCATTTTGATGTGTCATGCTCGTGCCCAGGTGGTGTGTGAAGTAAAGCTTTTTGTGAGTAAATACCTTGCCATTCTGGACATCCTGGTGCCTGCTTCTCAGTGCGCACGGTGTTGGGGTAGTCACTTGCTGCTGCTGCTGAACAGCTGGTCCCATAGTGTGTTCCTTTTTCTCTTAGATCTCCATCTACCCGTTTCTTCAGGCTCTGGTCGTGTTTCTTTGCTTTAGTTTAAGAAGGTGGACCTCCTTAAAGGGCCTTCCAGCCAAACACAGTGCTCTGTTTTGGTGGCATCCGTACGAGGCTGTTTTCACGCTGCTGATGAAGACATACATACCTGAGACTGGGCACCTTACAAAAGAAAGAGGTTTAATGGACTTACAGTTCCCTGTGGCCAGGGAGGTCTCATAATCATGGCAGAAGGTGAAAGGCACATCTCACATGGTGGCAAACAAGAGAAGCAAGAGCCAAATGAAAGGGGTTTCCCCTGATAAAACCATCAGATCTCCTGAGATTTACTCACTGCCATGAGAACAGTATGGGGGAAACCACGCCATGATTCCATTATCTCCCACTGGGCCCCTCCCTCAGCATGAGGGAATTATAGGAGCTACAGTTCAGGATGAGATTTGGATGGGGACACAGTCAAACCATAACAGCATCTAATGGAAGAACTCCAGTGTGACTGTTTGCTTCTCAGCCTTCTTGAGTGTGTGGTTTTGTGGTCAGGTCTGTAGTGACCATAGTGAAGGGAAAGGGCATTAGGACCCATCTAGGTCCCATTCTTGACTCTGCTGCTTGTAAGGCCGTGTGATCTTAGGCATGTTAGAGTCTCAGAGCTTCGTCCGTTTATGAAGAATAGTAATCTTCATCTCCTTGAATATCCATCTCTCTGGATTGTTAGAAACGCTCAGCACAGTTCTTATGATACATAAGGACCAAACACAGTCAACTTTCCTAGCTCTCGCCACTCCCAGACAGCCAGTTTTCCCTTGTTTTCTTTAATTGGAGTCCACAGAGAGGCAGGTTGACCTCTAATGGATGTATACTTACATTTTGAAGTTTATGTATTTTTCTCTGCCTTCTTTGATTGATATAATTAAGCCCCGAGGTGATGGAGTGAAGTTTTTGAAACCTCATGTACCTTTTGGTTTCTACTCTGGAAAACTTCAAGTGCTACTAAGTGATATGGCGAGGTGTAATCTGATTGGATTTGTGCTGCACAGTCCACTTAAGCGGCAGCCCCAGCCATAGATAACAGCATGTCGGTGCAGAATGGACCATAAAAACTTCAGTCTTGACATGCATTGGCGGCAGCACACAAAGGCAACACAAAACACAGAGATATGCTGGAAAAGATAAGTGTGGGGAGAGGAACTGTCTTATCGTCCAAACAATTGAGAAACGTGTGAGAGTAAAAGCAGGAAACAGGGGTCAGAATCACAGGGCTTGCACTAAAGATGCTGGCAGGAGGTTCCAGGAAGCCCTGGGGGTAGCCGGAAGCAACAGTAATTCAGGAGAGACTCTGATCTTCCTTAAGAAGGGTCTGGGCAGCGGCAGCAGGGCGTCCTCTTTGATAAATATCAGGACAGGGTATATTTTCATAAGATCTCTGTGTTTGGTGCTTTGAAAGAGCCAGAGCTGGCCTTGTTACTTGCATGGGTCTCTTGACATTTCATCTGAGCTTGTCAATGCCTGCTAGTTACATTCTTGACGGGCAAAATCTTAGTCTGTGCAATGCAGCCCTATTCTGGGATTGTAGAGGTTCCTCTGGTTCAATGGAGGTGCATGTCCTAGAGAAAAAGAAAGAGATCTCATTGTCAGTTATCCTTAAATCAATAAAATGTTTCTTCCCTCATCAGGAAAGTAGCTTATCATTTCTGAAGCCTTGGGTCCCCAGGTGGCAGCCATGCCTCTGATTCCCCAGGGGCTCCAAGAGAACAGATCCTGCCTGTTCTTATGCAGAAGGCACAGGTGAAATAACTGACGAGTTTGGAATTCTGACATCTCCAGACACCTGTACTGCACTTGTTTATTTATATCTGAACAGATAAGTGCTCCCAATATTAATCTATGCATCAAAACTATAATAAATCAGATCTGTATCCATCTTTCAAGAAGGATAAGTAGGGAAGCCAAATGCAGATTAGAAAAATGATTAAAATATATAGAATATAAAATAAGAAGTATTAAGTACTGTTAGAAGAACAGCTAAAGAGAGATGGATATTCAAGAGGGATATTCAAGGAAGACCTCTTGGAGGAGGTCAAACTGTATCTGGGTCTTCAAAGATTTTCTGAAAGGCAGGGAGAGATGGGCCTGAGAAGGGAAAAAGGCACTCCAGACAGAAGATGCTGCATGGATTGCCTTAGAGGCTGTAGGCGAGAGCCTGGATGCGGGGAGCAGCTGAGTGGCTATCGTAAACCACCTGCACAGGAGGTGAGGAGGGCTTTACCCAGGGAGGTAATGGAAAGGATCGAAGATGTTGCAGAACTAACTTTTTGGTTATGAGAGACCAGGACGAGAGAAAAATCAAAGTTGCTGCCAAGTTTCTGAGCTTGAGTGCTGAGGGGGCAGGTGGTGCTTTTTACAAGAGCAAGAACAAAGGAAGAAGGAAGGAAGGAGCATGATGAATTCTCTTGAGACTGTAATCCTACTGAATCTGAGGTGTCACAGGACACCCAGATGGGTGCATCTAGCAGGTCTTTGAATGTGTTAGTGTAGGTTTGAACTCAGAGAAGGGTAAGAGGCAAAAGTTTAGGAGTCATTTACATAGAATTAATAGTTGGAAAAACAAAAATGAGCTTGCTAAAAGAGAGTAAAGAATGCAAAGTTGCATTCTTGGAGATCATCATAGATTTTGGGAAGAGGGAGAGAAAAGCCAGAAAAGACTATCACAGAAGAAGCAGCCTGAGGGAAGAAAACAGGAGTCTGTGTTATCTTGGCATTCCAAGAAAGAAGGGCGTCTTAGAGAGACAGGAAGGGAGGATGAAAGAGGGGTAAAGAAAATTGACGACTGGGAAAAGGCCATCGGATATGATTAAAGGTCACAGTTACCTCAGAGGGGACTGTCTTGGTAGAGTTAGGGACAAAAATCATACAGCAAGAGATTAAGGAGTGAACGGGCAGTCATGAAGTAGAGACAATGAACAGAAATTATGCTTTCAAACATTTTGGTGGTGAAGTTTGGCAGGTAACCAAGATTCAAGAATATGGATAGGAACAAAATGGCAGAAAGAAAAGACAACTGTATTAGTCCGTTCTCACTCTGCTATAAAGACACTACCTGAGACTGGGTAATTTATAAACAAAGGAGGTTTAATTGACTCACAGTTCCGCATGGCTGGGGAGGCCTCAGGAAACTTACAATCATGGCAGAAGGAGAAGTAGGCACCTTCTCCACAAGGCGGCAGGAGAGAGAGGGAGCGAAGGGGGAAAAGCCCCTTATAAGACCATCATATCTCGTGAGAACTCACTATCACAAGAACAACGTGGGGAAAACTACCCCATGATCCGGTCATCTCCCACAGTGTCCCTCCCTTGACACGTGGGGATTATGGGAATTATAACTCGAGATGAGATTTGGGTGAGGACACAGAGCCAAACCATGTCAATAACTGATGGAGTGAAGACTGGGAGCAGGCTGGCAGGGGACAGTGCATTCTCTGTGGAGGGACTGGGTGGAAGAAGGCCTGGAGTGTAGAGGGGTTGAGGTGGAGAGGGAGCCAAGGTGCCCACATCTCTCTGGCTGAGGGAAGGGCAAAAGTGTCTGTGAGGGCGAGTCCTGAGCTGGAAAACTGAGAAGGTCTGGAACAAAGATGCTGGAGGAAAAGAAACACCGAGCCTTTGGCAGGACACACTAGGCTCAGGTGATGTGATTTGTAGTGGAGCCTGTTGCCCCAGCTTTGTGACCTTCCTCATTAATACTTGGCAGTTAAGAAGGGGAAAATGTGAATATTGTGCTCTGCTCAGATGGGCAAATGAGATAGAAGAAAAACAGGCAAAGTCGTCCTGAGTACAAGGAATGTGGATGAAGGGTTTGACCACACTCAGGGTCCTGGGGGATATGAAGCAAGGTAGGCAAGTTGGCATGTCCCCCGTGAAGCAACAGCACACACAGAGCAAGAGCAAGGGCAACAGCAAGGGCAACAGATCACTACACAGAAGTGAAACGAGATGGAAAATACAGGCGTGTTTACCAAAGCAGTGAAATTTACATTACTTTCCCTTTCTCCCTCAAATTCAATCGAATCTCCAAGAAGCAAAGACAGAGGAATCCAAGGGAATCATGGCCTCTGAGAAGTGCAGGGGGAGAGGAAGAAATGGTTTAAACAGGTTTGTGGGATGAGAAGGAGAGAGTGGCAGGGCAAGGTGAGATGACCGTGCATATGGGGACTGAACTGGAGGGGAGATACAGGGCCTCTCAACAAGATGTTTCATCGTCACCTCCTCCCTTCATGTTTCTTCTCTCTAGGAGCTCTTACAGGCAAAACAGGATCTTCAAGATCTGCTGATTGCCAAAGAGGAGCAAGAAGACCTCTTGAGAAAGCGAGAGCGTGAACTCACTGCCCTGAAGGGAGCCCTGAAAGAAGAGGTTTCCAGCCATGATCAGGAGATGGACAAGCTGAAGGAGCAATATGATGCTGAGCTGCAGGCCCTGAGGGAGAGTGTGGAAGAAGCAACCAAGGTGAGGGATGGGGCACGAGAATCTGGCTTGGGAACAGATGAAAGGGTAAGACCCTGTCTCCCACACCACTGCAAATTCCCTTCCTTCCTTTTAATTAGAGAGTGAATCTCAGTTCATCAGATCGTGGACACAGAGCTTATTAACAAAGAATAAGCTCGATGGTCCTGCTATTAACCTTTTAAAGTCTATAAACTGAAACGTTGATAGGGACATTGGTTAAATCCTATTGCAGGTGGGGAGATGAAGAGGCTGCAGATGAACACTTGAGGTTCTGCAGCCCATTGCAGAGTGGAGGGCTGTACTCTCCCAGGCGTTCCCAACGGTCAGAGGCCGAGGGCATTGTGTGACCATGTTAATGGGCAGGAGTGTAGACAGGACCCAAATTCCTGGAATCCTTCACCCCCTGCCCTAGTCTGTTCCTTTTGATTTTGTGTAGCCTTTTGTTAGACAGTTCAGGTTCTTTTCTCAGCAGTTACAAGAGGGTTAATTGGCTGAATTGCCCAAACCCTTCCCAGATAATTTTTCTCTTAATTGAATTCTTGGCTCCTACAAATAGATTCAAAATTATGCTGAAGTCTTTTGGGACAGACGTCATACTGGCTGTTGAAGAAGAGAAAAACAGTATTTTGAAGGGGAAAATGGTCTGAAATGTCATGCCATCTTTAGGGAAAGAGGGGAATTACAGAGTATACAATTTTCAGAGACTCTGCAATATATAGGTTAAAAATGATGAAGAAAGAGCTCTTGATATTGTTTATTCTGTGGTGATTACAGTGACAGCTCAGAGCTAGTAGGCCCTCTCTCCCCTAAGCCCTATGGTGATTCACTGATTTTCAATTATGGCACAGTAATTGCAAATGACAAGAAGTGAAAGATGGGTTTGTTTGTTATAACAATAAAAAGTCTGGGAAATAGTCTGTTTGGGGTTATTACAACTTTGAGACCGTTTTTAAAAGCCTCTTGTTGATTTCCCTATCTGATTTTTAAAAATTTTTTTTTAGATTTGACTGAATTTGAGGGAGAAAAGCAAAACCGATTTAATTTTTATTGCTTTGGTGGGACATGTCTGTTATTTGCATCTCATTTCATTTCTGTGCAACAGCCTGATATCCTTGCGATTGATCTTTATGTGCTGTTGCTTTATCAGGTACATGCCAATAGGCTACTGAGTAAAATGATTCTCCTTTGGACCCATATCTTTATCACCCTTAAATCTTGCCTCAAAGCTTGACTTAATGTGGTATATTCTGGGTGGCTCCTTTAAGGGTAGTTGAGAATAGTGTTGGGGGATATGTCTGTAGTGATTTAAGTATAAGGAAAATCAAACTTGTGCCTCACATGGGGTAGGGGCTATTTTATCGAAAGCTTCTGGGTTCACTACTGTCAGAAATACGTGAGGAAAGGACACGTGGTAGGTGAAAGGATATCTTTGTTGTATGGAATTGAGATCATCAGTAGAGACTTACGTTACTGTGTTTTGACCCTTTCAAATGTCTGCATTATATAGTAACTCAGAATACTTTCATTATGCCAGTTCAAGAGCAATAACTACATTGACCCATATCAGTCTGTAAAAGCAAAACAGGCCAAGTAGTCAAGACGTGTATCATTGGCAGAGAATGGACAGTTTCCGAGCACCGGGAAGCTAACGCAAAGGGGTTCGCCTTAGTACGCAGTGGGGGTGTTGGCCAGCAAGGGCTCTTTGTTCCAGGCTGTTTTCTATACTGCTGCCAGCATCATTCCTTAAAAAAACAAATCTGATCGTGTCAGCCTCTGCTTAAGTAACTTGCTTGACTCCCCGTTGCCCCAGATTTCTGCTGAAAATTGTTAGCGTCGTAGGGAAGAAGTTCCTTCTCTGCCTAACCTATCCCCAGAAAACTCTGTATCTTTCAGACCTCTCACCTCTTCATATGTGTAGAGTGACTTGCTCCTACTTTGCCATCTGACCAGGCTCTTCTTCTCCTGCAAGACCTTCCCCAGATGTCTTCTCTTTTGTGAACACACCCTAGATACCTAAACTACCTTTGGTGGAGTTAGTTGCACCTTCCTTCACCTTCCTTAGGGTTTCTGTGGAACCCTGGCCATTCTTCTACTGTAGTTGGTATCACACCCTATTGTAATTTCTCATCTTGTCTGCCTCCTCCATTAGACTCTGCACTTCTTAGGCACAGGGGGCACTTTCGTCCCCCCGCCTTTTTTTTTTTTTTCCTGAGAGGGAGTGACAAACTCTAGTACCTCTGGGGCCAGACAGGGAGCATAAATGAGTAAAATGCTGCGTCTGTTATTGGGATGATAGGAGGGTATGGTGGGGACTGTGACAAGCTGGCTGAAAGGCATGTCCTTTGCTGGAGGCTTCAGTGGCTTCTCTGCTCCAGCTTAGAGTTGCCAGTGAGGGAATGCTGGGCCCATGTTGCTAGATCTTTCATTTTTTTCAAGAAGCCAGATACCTGGATGTTTCTGTGAGATCTCCCAACTTTTAAGCATATCTTCAAATTACAAAATAAATAAATAAATAAAATGACATAGACCAGTACACCCCATATGCAAGTCAAGAGCCTGTGCTCTTAACCCTTTGAGCTCAACATGGTGCCTGGTACAGTGTTTGGCAAGTGAAAGTTAGTTTAGGACAAATTTCCTTTCTGACTGGGTTTTCAGTCCCTGCCATGTAGTTCCTGTTGAATTTTTTCAGTGATGATGTGGGAGGTCTTTTAGGGAACTCTGGTATTATTCTGTGAATTTCTGTGCCTTGCTTTTGAATTTCTCTGCAGTTTCTTTCTTTCTCTTTCCTTCTTTTTTTTGTTTTTTGTTTGTCTTGAGATGGAGTCTTGCTCTGTCACCCTGGTTGGAGTGCAGTGGCAAGGTCTTGGGTCACTGCAACCTCCGCCTCCCAGGTTCAAGCAATTCTCATGCCTCAGTCTCCCAAGTAGCTGGGATTACAGGCATGTGCCACCATGCCTGGCTAATTTTTTTGTATTTTTAGTAGAGACGGGCTTTCGTCATGTTGACCAGGCTGGTTTCGAACACCTGACCTCAAGTGATTTGCCCACCTTGGCCTCCCAAAGTGTTGAGATTACAGATGTGAGCCACGGTGCCTGGCTTCCTTGCAGTTTCTTAAAGAGGATCCTGATTGTGTTTTTTCACCATATTAGCTTTTGCTTCTGAAGGTGACTGCTTAACAAATATGATAGAGTCATATTTTATGGGGGACAAATGTATCAATTTAGTAGATGGATGCTGTTTTTGGTTATTTATGTCTTGGTATTATAGAATAGAATCTTAAGATTACTAAGTATTTGGAGGAGAGTGAATTAAGTGTAATTAAGTGTAATCTGGTAAATACTGTTTCTTAAATATGTGCTCTTACTCTTAGATTTTTCCTGCCCCAGGGGGAGAACCCACCACCACTGTGGCTAAAAAGTGACTTTTTTTTTTTTTTTTTGAAATGAAGTGTCACTCTGTCGCCAAGGCTGGAGTGAAGTGGAATGATCTTGTCTCATTGCAACCTCCACCTCCTGGGTTCAAGTGATTCTTCTGCCACAGCTTCCCGAGTAGCTGGGATTACAGGTGTGCGCCACCATGCCTGACTAATTTTTGTGTTTTTAGTAGGGACGGGGGTTTCACCATGTTGGCCAAGCTGGTCTCAAACCCCTGACCTCAGGTGATCCGTCAGTCTCAACCTCCCCCCAAAAACGGGCATGTCTTTAAGAAATTTTATTGCATTAAAAAGTTTGTTTCTTCAATAGGTCTTATGAAGCAGCCCAAACTTCTGTCATCAGTTTTTCTTATTCTTGCCACTGCCCCAGTGCCAAAACCCCCTAAAGTGCTATTTTATCATTGTAAAGTAACAAGCACTTCATCCTAGCTTGAGCACTGCAAGTTTTACATTACTAGAACATTTGGTGAAAAATGTCAAATTATATTTAGAATGTTGTACAGGTATTCCAAACAGATGACTCGGTAATAGTGTATTTTGTAGACCCATCAGCCACATCTTTTTAAGAACAGATTGATTGCTCAGTGGATGGAATTCATGAATGCCTAGGTTGTGTGGGGTTTCCTCACCCAGCAGAATGAATTGCATCTCACTGGCAGAGCGGTGGTGGTTTGGATTATCATGTACACTATTTTAAGTTCTCTTCTTATGGAGAAATGGATCTTTGTAGTCTGTTAGAAAGGAGATTATATCTACCAAACATTCTTTTAAAGGACTAAGCACTTAAGCAACTTATTTCATAACATGCTTTTTTTCTCTGTTTCTGGTCATTTTATAGTTTTTTTTCTTTTTGAAAAGGAAATGTCTTCTTCTTCCTTGGGTTTGTGGCCATGACTGGAACCCATTAGAGGAAATGGAAGCTCAATGGGGATGTGAATGGCTGCTATCTGGGAGTAAAATGAGCCTTGTTCACAGCTGTTGGCTTCTTTTTTCCAAACCTAACCCTTCCTATCTGCAACTCTTGTGCAAAAGAGAAGTACAGGCAGCATAGTTTCTTAAAATTTCTCAGAAAGTAGGCTCCGCTCAGATTCCAGCTCCTCCAGGAACTTCCCTCATTGCTTTTTGGACCTTACAGTTTCTAGAGACCTGGTACTGCTGGCAATTTTGTTCTGGGTTTTATCTTCCCTGCTGTACTAGGTACTACCATCATTTTCTACTTGGTAACACCAGTGTGCTTGGTACTTACTAGATGTTCAGTGAATGTTTGTGAGTTAGATGAATGAGTAGACAAAAGGGAGATGTCTTTAGAGTCCTCAACAATCCCAAGACCAACCATTAGACTGTTTTGGCTTTAATTTATACATTCAAATTATTTCTCATGAAAATGAACAAATCTTGTTTGTTAGGAGCAATATCATGATGTTAATGTTAATCTTGGAAGGAGTAATTTTGCATGTAAGAGTTGCAAGTATTTTGATGCTGATAAAAAAGCCACTTTTATTTTTGTGCCAGATAATATGACTTTTGGGCCATTAGGCACTTTCAGAGTGCCCAACATACAGCAGTTGTGCAACAAATATCTCCCAAGGGAATGGATGAGGGAGAAGAGGAGATAGGATGAAGACATGTGAGATACTCTTGCCATCCTTCCTTTCTCCGTTTGCATTATTTTTAAATACAGCACGTACAAATTGATTTACTGAGCAACTGCCAAGTACAGGGCATCGTGCTAAGTTCGTGAGGACTATAAATATAAATCAGGTGGAATTTACCCTTCCAGGAGATTGAAGGGGAGATATGTAACTCTCAAGCTGATTATAGACAAGAGTAAATGAGCCAAGGGACGTGCGGATAAAGTCATATAGGAAACCCTATAGGAGACCCCATGGCTGTGTTTAGGAAGAGGACTGGTGGCAATCATGAACTATTTCATGGAGGGGACAGTATTTGAGTTGGATTTTGAGTGATGTTTGGGCATGGGAGCTGAGGACATTTTGGGTGCTGAGTACAGCATGAGCAATACCTTGTAGGTGGGAGAGTGAGAGGTCTGGGCTGGGCTTTGTGCAGAAAGAGAAGTTAAGGTGAATACAGAATCAGACACCTAAAGCGCGGGTGCCCAGATCCAATGTGTGGACCGTGCTTGGATCTCAACTGAAACAAACTGACTGTAAAAAACAAAATACCTGAAATCATTGGGAACATTTTAGCACTCTATATTAATGATATTTAAAGAAACTAAACAATTTTTAAGGGGTGATAATAGTGCTGTTGTTAAGAGTCTCTTTTTTTTTTTTTTCTTTTTTTTGTGATGGAATCTTGCTCTTGTTGTCTAGACTGGAGTGCAGTGATGTGATCTTGGCTCACTGCAACCGCTCCCTCCCGGGTTCAAGTGATTCTTATACCTCAGCCTCCTGAGTAGCTGGGATTACAGGCGCCTGCCACCACAACCAGCTGATTTTTGCAGTTTTAGTAGAGACGGGATTTCACCATGTTGGCCAGGCTAGTCTAGAACTCTTGACCTCAGGTAATTCACCCTCCTCGGCCTCTCAAAGTGCTGGGATTACAGGCGTGAACCACCATGCCCGGCTGAGTCTCTGACTTTTAAAGAAACATACTGAGGTTTTTATAGGATGTCTGAAGTTTGCTTTAAAATAATCCACTTCGTTGGGGGAAGTCAGTGGGGTATGGATGAAATAAGATCAGCCGTGCACTGATGTGTGTTAAAGCTGGGTAATGGGTAGGTGAGAGATACTTTTGCAAACGTTTGAAGTTTTCTTCCTTTTTTTTCTTTTTCTTTTTCTTTTTTTCGAGACAGAGTCTGGCTCTGTCACCCAGGCTGGAGTGCAGTGGCACGATCTCAGCTTACTTCAACCTCCGCCTCTTGGGTTCAAGCCATCCTCCCACCTCAGCCTCCCAAGGAGCTAGGACTACAGGTGCATTCCACCACACCTGGCTGGTTTTTGTAAAGACAGGGTTTTACCACGTTGCTCAGGCTGGGTTTGAACTCCTGAGCTCAAGCCATCTGCTCATGTCAGCCTCCCAAAATATTGGGGTTATAGGTGTGACCCGCTGCACCCAGCCTTGAAGTTTTCTTTGGTAAAAAGTTTGTGTGCGTGTGTGTGTGTGTGTGTGTGTGTGTGTTAAAGAACAAACAAAAAGAGTTAAAATAGGAAAGGTGGAGTGGGGTGAGATTATGGAGACTCTTTTTAGTTGGTAGTCATTGAGGGAGCAATGATGTTTCTTTTATTAGGGACTGATATGGTTTGGCTGTGTCCCCACCCAAATCTCATCTTGAATTATACTCCCATAATACCCACATGTTGTGGGAGGGACTGGTGGGAGATAACTGAATCATGGGGGTGGTTTCCCCCACACTGTTCTCATGGTAGTGAATAATTTCCACGAAATCTGATGGGTTTATCGGGGATTTCCGCTTTTGCGTCTTCCTCATTCTCTCTTTGCCTGCTGCCATCCGTGTAAGACGGGACTTCCTCATTCCCTCTTTGCCTGCTGCCATCCGTGTAAGACGGGACTTTCACCATGATTGTGAGGTGGAACTGTAGCCACGTGGAACTGTAAGTTCAATTAAATCTCTTTCTTTTGTAAATTGCCCAGTCTTGGGTATGTCTTTATCAGCAGTGTGAAAACGGACTAATACAGGGACCTAATAGGGACATTACTTGGTGGTGGTGTGACCTGAGGCTGCAGGTGGAATGGTTAGAAGTAGAGAGTGAGGAGAGATGAGCAGGAAGTAGGGGCTGACTGAGGAGACCCCGCAGGGAGCATGGATTGGGGTGAGGAGGAAGAAGAGATACAGCTGACCTGAGCAGGCATCGTCTCTGGGTGCCTGGAAGGGGGCTGTACTGGGAATGGAAAGGCTCATGAGTTCATCTTGAGACCCTAGGGTCCCTCTGTGTGAACAGTGAGTGAGGAACAGGGCTGCCCTATCCAACTGGGAGTCGTTGGAGGGAGTGTGAGTGAGTGACAGAGAGAGAAAGAAGGGAAGGGGACTGAGGGCCTGAGGAGGAAGAGAAGACACAGACACAGAGACCTGCAGAGAAGCAGCCACATCCAGTGACAGGAAAGCAAGGGGAAGGGCAGTTTATTTGACTTAGTTAACAATCTCTTGGGGGAGTTTCTTCAAGCAGCCTCTTTTTGCATTATATGTTTCCATACTGAGTTTCTGAACTTTTGTCTTGTCTGTTCTTCATGCTGTAAATTCTTTCTGCCCATGTTTTATATTCTCTAACCCTTGTAAGAATTTTATTCAAATTCAATAATGTTGAAACTTTTCTCCCCCTTCACCACCACCCTCCAATTTTGGATGTATGTGTGTATTTTACTCAGCAATTTGGAAATGTCACTCAGTCTTACAGAAATGAATATATGCTTTGGTGCCGTGTTCCCACGTCGTTTCTAGTTTTGTCCCTCCCCTCTTTCCTGCCAATCTCTGAACAGGTTCTTCCAAAGCATAAGGTCAGCAGAGGGTCAAATGGTAAAACCAGCGCTAATCTCTGGATCAGTGGAATTGCTTCCCTTAAGACATGGCTAATTCAGTGTAAAATCACATTTCTATCTTCTCCAAGGGAGCCAGGTTAGCCAGGGAAACAGCAGAAGCTCCTCATTTCCTCTACATTTTAACTTCAAGTAATCAACTTACCCTGAATGACAGCTACTGAGAGCTGGAGAAGTGGTGGGGTCTGCAATCAGGTGCTCAGGAAAAGGAAAATATCTCTTTTCCACAGACTCAAGCGTGCCTAGAGTGACATGGAACTTTCCATAGGCAAAAGTGAAATGGGTAAGATTTAAGGCTAAAAAAAGATCTCTTTTATTTTTCTCTCTCTCTCTTTTGCCCGCCCCAGAAATGGCTCCTTTAATAGTTGTGTAACTCTTCTGTATCTTGTATTGATTAAAAAGTATATAAATAAGAGGTCTAGAGTGGTGTCCTGGGATATTCCTTCTGAACCCATCACAGGCCCAGTGCCCCATTCTGTGGCTCTGATCCCAGGTGCCTCCCATGTCCTGAGAGTCAGTGGCTGTCATGACAAAACTCTGGGGGGCTGGGCAATGGACACATCTCTTAGGGGGCCTCCATGAGGGGTAAACAGAGCATCTCTGCAAGTCACTCCTGGTGTTTTACCTGAGCTGCCTAGAGTCACTTGCCATAGGTTAGGTCACAGACGACAAAGATATGCTGGTTTATCTTTAGATATGCGGATTCATTTGCCATCAAATACCTGAGTGTGCTTTCTGTGCCAGCACAGTGCTAGTCACCAAGAATATAAAGGCAAGCAAGCTGTGGTCTCTAACTTTGAGGATCTTATGTGGTCTTGTGGGCAGAAAGATGTGCAAGTAAAATGACGAAGTTGTGGGTGCAGTAATTGAGGGATGTGCAGAGTAGGAGATCGGGACAGGTTTATTGCTTTAGGTGGCAAAATTCAGGTGAGAAATAGCATGTCATTTCCGTGAGTTGACACACTAAGTGCCTTTTATGTACCAAATACTTAAGAATTAGAAATGAAAAAGAGCCTTCCTCTTCGAAGAACCTCTCCAGGAGCTTTGGGACGTTGGTATACCTTGAACTTGCTGATTTTGTACCCAGCTCCTTTTAGTGAAACTCAGAGTTAACAATTAGAATTGCTAGGAAGACAAAGAAAAAATACTGATTTGGCTGATGAGTTAAAATATATTTCACTTATTCAGTAAATCAGTTTCCAGTTACAATTCAGATTTCCAGAGGGTAGGAGCTCATAAACAATTTATGAGGAGAGCCTCTACCTTTCCTGGCTAGGATGATAGAATAAAGGGCTTCCATTTCCAGGACTAGCGTTAGGGCTTTTGGCGAGTAGATTTAGCAGCTGCTATTCTGTAGAGAGAAGATTTTGGCTTTAGCCTCACAGTGCAGGAAGAACTGATGGGAAATTCCATTAGGAAGATCCCTCACGTGGAGAGGTAGGACATTGGGTAATTTTCAATGACCCTACCTTGATGCCTCATGAACATGTTTAAGCAGGCTGGCATTTTCCAGCAGTGCCAATAAAGAGCAGAAGATAGGGCTGATACCCAGGGCATCTTGATGTCTCAAAATCACAGCAAATTCACAGCAGCGTGCGGAGAAAGTGTCAAGACTTAGTTGGGTAGAGAAGGAGGTAATGCGCTGGAAGCACAGCCGAGGAACTTGGTCGCGTGGTCAGGCTGCCTATGCCTAGCCTTCCGCGAGCCTCCTGATCACTGATGGAGCGAGGAGGGCCCTTGCCTGTTTCCCACCTGTGGTGAACAGTGACGAGGAGAATAGGCTCAAACCACTCAGATTTCATGTTCAATAGTCAGTGTCTAACTGTTCGGAATGGATTGTTGATACAGTTTTTGGAATATCCATTCAATAAATAGTTCACCTGTAGTCATTAATTAAGCAAATATCTAAGGAGCATTTTACTTATGTCAGGCACTGTGCTGAGTTGTAGGAATAACGTGGACAAAAGGGGTGAGAAAGACGTTATTCAGATAATCACATGGATAAATGCGTGATTTTCTGGTTGTGGTTGTGCACCCTGTAGTCCTAGCTACTAGGGTGCGTGAAGCAGGAAGATCACTTGAGCCCAGGAGTTGGAGTCCAGCTGGGTAAGATAGCAAGACCCCCATCTCAGAAAAAAGAAAAAAATACATACATGTGTAATTCAGATGTGATAAATGCTTTGAAGTTCAGGGAGGGAGAAAAAGTTTCCTTGAGGAAAATGATGATGGAATCTGAAGGATGAATGGGAATTAACTAGATTTTTATAAATCCAGAGAATGGTCCAAGCAGAGGAAATAGCATGTGCAAGGGGCTTGCGACAGAAGGGAGTGTGGTTTGTTCAAGCTGTTAAACCATGGCAAGTGAGGCTGGTCTGTGAAGGGTGGTTGAAAGTCTGGTATGAGAGGAAGTAGAAGCAGATAGGGACCAGCTCATGCAGCCTGTGTGGAGCATCTGAAGGACAGATTTTTAGAGACAGACAGACAGACAAGCAGGTATGTGTGTATGTGTTTTTGAGGGGGAGTGTGAATGTTTGACACAGGCAGATTCCTTCCATGGAAAAGTGCCTGCTCTGGGCTTGAGCAGTGAGATGGGAGGCCCTGGGATGGTTCGTTCATGCTGACACTTAGGATGGAGGCACGGGATCTCTGAGGTCTCTTCCACAATTTCATTCTATTTTTAAAAGGATTATTACCTGTCTCTGTCTTTCCTGACTCCTGTGGAGAAAGGGATGGAAATAGGATTAGGTAGGGCCCCATTTTCCTTATGAGTTTTTGCTCCTTGCTAAGTGCCAGTCTCCTGAATGTATAACATGTGTCTTTGGGCAGGTGGATGAGAGTTGATAGGGCTTATGGCTGAAGGGAGAAGCTTGGTAGACTGATGGAGAAGGTTTGTAGGAGGAAAGTTTTTATTTGTTTCTTGCCTGACAAGACTTTTATAATGGGTCACTGCTAGAAATACCTTTAAATGCTTATAGAAGCAGAGAAAGTAACTAGTGGGGTACTTGCCTATCTCCCCATGTGGAGTGGATGTTCTGAAATCTCTGAGCCATCCATGGACACTGCTCAGAGTCCGGAAGTGTGAGTAACGAAGCTATGGCTACTCACTGAGGGCCCTACACCAGATGCATTTCCAGATGTGGATATGGTCAAGCCACAAGAATTGGGTGGTGCAGTGAGGGGGGCTGTTGTAAATAGCCTGGGACAGTCATAGCCACCATAATATTGCAAACAGTTGAATCTTGAACATCTAAAGGAAAAAAGCTTTAATTTGATTATTGGGAATCCTATTCAATCTATGTTATACACTCTCTGACCCTCTAAATTCTGCCTGATGGATATTTTTCTAAAGACTTGCCAAGATCATTAAGTAGATTTTTACTTGGTGGAAAATTTTGGCGTTATTATTTGATCACTTTAAGCAGAAAATGGAATATGTCATAAACTCTAAATTCTTAGACAAGAGCCAGTATGGAAACAGGAGTACCTACAGTGGCAAAGTTAATCAGAGTGCATAAGGCATTTATAGTAGCCAGTTGGCCCACAATGACCTGTGCCTTCTGGTCCTTTTGCTCCATTGTTGTCCCATCCCATGTTGAAAAGGTCTGATCTGTGTAACTAATAGGATATTATGGAAATGATGGAGTGTGACTTCCGTTGCTTAATTATAAAAGACATGTGGCTTCTTCCTTGCTTTCTCTTGGATCTCTTGCTGTGGAGGAAGCCAGCTGCCACGTTGTAAGGGCACTCAAGCAGCCCACGAAAAGCCCCCTGTGGCAAGGGACTGAGGCCACTTGTCAATAGCCATGTGAGTGTGCCATCTTGGAAGCAGATCCCCTGGCCCCAGTCAAGCCTTCAGATGACTGCAACCTTGACTAACATCTTGACTGCAACCTCATCAGAAACTCTGAGCCAAAACCGCCTGAGTGAGTCTCTTCTTTCTCCTCCTCCTCCTCCTCCTCCTCCTCCTCCTCCTCCCTTTTGTGTTTTTTTGAGACAGAGTCTCACTCTGCCACCCAGGCTGGAGTGTAGTGGCACAATCTTGGTTCACTGCAACATCCACCTCCTGGGTTCAAGCAATTCTCCTACCTCAGCCTCCTGAGTAGCTGGAACTACAGGTGTGTGCCACTATGCCTGGCTGATTTTTGTATTTTTAGTAGAGACAGGGTTTCACCATGTTGGCCAGACTGGTCTCGAACTCTTGACCTTAGGTGATTCACCCGCCTTGGCCTCCCAAGATTCTGGGATTATAGGCGTGAGCCACCGTGCCCAGCCTTTGAGTCACTTCTTGATTCCTTATCCTCAGAAACTTTGTGAGGTAATGGTTTTTATTTTAGGCTGCTAAGTTTTGGGGCAATTTGTTATGTGACAATAGACAACTGATAAAACATTTTGACAAAACCATCTCTTTCAAGCTGCATTTTCTGATAGCCACTGGCTCTAGCAGAACCCACAGCATCATGCCATGCTCTTGATTATTACGTTGGACTATATCTCTTAGGTGATATGTCATGGTTCACATCTTAAAGGAGGGGTGTCTTGTCCTTTGTATCGTCAGTACTTTGCAGAATGCCCTGTATTTGCTGTATGTGTGAATCAGAATGTGTAGAGGTAAATAAAGGACACCCGCATAGTTTAAGGACAGGTCAGGGTTTTAAACACAGCTTTGTCATTGACTTCATAGAATTCTCCTTGTCTTTCTCTGTTTTTATTTCCTCTCTTGTAAAGGAATACTATTTGTGTTATAAAAAACATGTATAATATATTGCTATATAGGGATATGTGCTTGTGCACATATGGACTATTTCAAGAGGGAGATAACTAGTCAATAGTGGGTACTTTTGGGGATATGTAGGGGAATGGGGTAAGAGGAAAACTTTCAAAAAACAGTGTATAAACCTTTTATATCTTTTGAATTTATTCCACCTACAGTGAAATAAGAGTATTGATCTGCGTCTCTCCTAAGGCAGGTCAAGGAGAAGCCCTAAGTTTAGTGAAGTATTTTAAATTTTTTGTCACTGGGGGTCTCTGCCTCTGCCTTGACCTTGACCTTCACCTTCTATCTGCTACCCAGGTCTGTGGCTTCTGCATCCATAGTAGCTCAGTCCCATCCTCTGACCTCCTTTCTCATAGCTGCTGCCCTGGTTCAGGCCTCATCAGCAGCCATCTCCCTATTTCCCCAACGCGGTTGTCCCCTTCTTACCGCACCCCGTGCCGCACGTTGGCCACCCCATAGCTCAGGCCCTCCCTCACCAGTCCCTGGTGGCTTCCCTCCAGTCACAGAATCCTGCCTGGTCTCCAAGGCCTGCACTCCACGACCTGGCTCCCAACTGCCTTTGCAACCCTGGCCCTCACTGTTGTCCCTGGTGCCAGCCACACTAAAGGATTCCCTGTCACCTCCACAGAAGAGTGTGCTCTATCACTCCGTATTAGCCACCTCTGGGCCTTTGCTTTGCAGTCCTGACCTGCAAGAAAGGACAGTCCTCACAACAGAGACTTATCTGACCCAAAATGTCAATCATGACTCAGAAACTGGGATCTATGTATATACAAGTGTGTGTGTGTGTGTGTGTGTGTGTGTGCGCGCGCGCGCGCTTGCTTCTCTTTTTACATAAATGACTGCTGTGCAACCCCAAGCCTAGTTGATTAGCAATAGATGGAGTGACTGAATACTTTTGACATACCACATCTCTGATCCCCAAGAATCCTCTCCTTGCAGTGGGGAAAAGAATCCTCCCAGGGCTGCATGTATTCCAGCCTCAGACTGTCTTTTCTGACCTGCTGTCCTGTGCTCTCCCACTGGATTCTCTGTGTATGCCCTAGTGGTCTCCCTGCTTGCTTTCTTCTGTCCCCTTGCTCGTATTAGCCTGTCTGTCCCTAACATCCTTCACCAGCCCCCGAACTTTGGTCTCTGCCATTTAAAATCCTGCCATCCTTCAGAGCTGAGCTCAGATGACATCTCCTTCTTGGGTCCACCCAGCAGCTGCTGTTCTTTCTCTTTGAATTCCCCAGGATCTTTTGTCCCTCGGGTGGCATGTATTGTGTTTTGCTTTGCCTGTAGTTGTTTGTTTGTTTACTCAACACATCAAGCATACGCGAAGTCTGGGGTGCGGAGATGGACAAGGTGGCCTCTGCTCTCAGCTCTTGCCCCAGCCTAGTGCCAGAGACAGACAAGAAAGCTGACGGCCAGTTCGGCGTGGGGCATGAGAAGTTGGCATACGACACAGAAAGCAGAAGTTCGGAAAAGGGTGACTTTGATCAGTGTAGGCAGGCTAGGGCCGGTTCCTAAGAGGGAGTGAGGCTTGGGTGAGTCTTGGGGGCAGGGGGAATTGGCAAGGTGACTTATGGGTGGGCAAGGACATTCTGGAACTTCTTGAACCAAAGCATGTCTTGTTCTCCTCTGAGACTTGAACACCTCTTTAGGGTAACCATTTTCCTTATCCATTTGTGTGCCTTTTATAGTTTTACCTTAGACAGCTAATAGTTTTGTTTGCGTTCGTGTATTTATTCATTCAACAAATATTCTTGAGTGCTTATTTACTTGAGGTAGTGGACTGATGTGAATGGATTTAGGCAAATAGTTGGTGGCAGATGGATTCAGTAGAAACCACCAGAGTAGTAGGTGGCCTCTGAAGTGATTAGATGTGGTTTAGTGAGTTTTAGCTACAGAGTAAATCATGTGTTCACAGTGACCACACGTTAGAATTCCGGAAATGTGGGCCCGAACAAGTCCAAGTTAGATGCAATGGAAAAATCCCTCTCTCCGAGTCATCACTAGGGAACAGAACTTGTTTGAGCCAGCATTATTAGTTTGGTTTCATGAAAGACAAAATAAAGGGCAAGGTGTTTGTTCCCCAGGGTGACTGCAGCAGTTTTCACAGTAATGAATAAAGTAATGCTGTTTTGTCAGCAGTGAGTAGGAGTTGGGGACTGGGAGAGGCTTGTTCCATTCCTCAGGAAATTCCAAAGTCATGGATGGGCCTTATCCTTGGGGAACTTACAGATGAAGGAGAGAATATGACCAAGCACACATATTTCTCCTTTTAACACGTCCCTTCTTTTTCTTTCTTTTTGTTTTATTTGTTAAATTTCTGCACATGTTTCTCAAGTGTGTGGTCCAGTGGGAAGAAATACTGGCAGTCTTTGGGTTTAGGGAAACACTGAGTCCACTTACAGTTAGAAATAAAAGGCTGGATGTGCTTCAAAGACTTTTTGGAATAAGACTAGGGACAAAGAAGTCAAGCAAATAAATGACTGAGTCCAGAGAAGGTGGCATTAGAGATAGATCTGAAAGCATTCAGGGAGATGTGGTGCAGGAGGATGTTCAAATCTTGTTTTTTCCATCCCTGAATTGTCCAAGAGCCCAAAGACATCTACTCTGCAAAGTGTTTGCTATATGATAGTGCAACGAAGACTTAGATGCTGGCAAACTTCGTTGGAAAACACTGGGTTCTTCATGTATTTGGAGCAAGAACAAAGGCATTAGTAAACTTTGGAAAATAGGCAGTGGGATTGTCCGATAGAGTCCATCTGGGGAAGTATTTTGAGCCAGCTGGGTTTATAACTATGACCCTGAACGTGAGTCCAGCATATGCCAAATCCAAAGGAAAGGTATGTTGTTTGGCCCCTCGTGCTCTTTGATTTACAGGACCTCTTTCTGCCTGGTCAAGG
The DNA here is from genome assembly GCF_009764315.1 of Trachypithecus francoisi. Classification (NCBI taxonomy): domain Eukaryota; kingdom Metazoa; phylum Chordata; class Mammalia; order Primates; family Cercopithecidae; genus Trachypithecus; species Trachypithecus francoisi. The sequence goes on along the minus strand of NW_022681468.1, from coordinate 132,408,879 downwards.
CATTTCATGTCTCTAAGCCTATAACTTTTTGTGAGAAGAAGCCTTCTATGGCTCCTTTGTTGCTTGGTTTCAGAGACACCGGGATGCCAGGCTCCTACCCTGTGTGCAGTGCTTCCTTCTCCCTGTCCCATTGTGAACTGTTTACCTTGCAGGCTGAACTCAGTGGCATTTCCCGTAGCTGTCTTAGTGACCCTTCGGGCCAGAAGCAGATGCCTGTGCTGTGTACCATGCCCCTCCTGCTGCTGAACTGGAGAGAAAACGTGGCTGGCAGGTGGTGAACTCTCTGGCTGATTCAGGCCCAGTGGAGAAGGAGGGTTAATAATTTACTTTGCTCCTATGTAGCCACTGGTGTTGACCTTGACAAAACACTAGTAGAAATTAGTTAGAACCTGGCCTGTCATTTAACTAACAGGATAGTATGGCCCCAAATTAACTTCTTGTTTTGAGGTTAATCCTGTCTCTGAGTTTACGGCTGACATTCCAGTACATCCGGCCCGGTTTGCATCCAGCAGCCAGGACCGTGGACTCATGGCGTTCATGGGGTTCACAAAGAGGGCACATCAAGTCAGGGGCCTGGCTCTCCACGGAGCTGCTCATTGTGGTAGGAGGCCAAAGGCCACAGTGATCAAGACTCGCTGTAGGAGAGGCGGCAGAACATCGTGTGGGCCTGCTAGATATTGCAGGTGAAGAGGCTCCCTGTCTCCCGTGCTTCTTTGGTTTTAAATTCACAGCTTTTGTTTCTTGAGAAGTTCCGAATCTTTTGCCTCTGGTGCCGCGAGAAGGTTCAACTGCTTAAACATCCTAAAGTCAATAGCACAGCTCCTTCTGGAAGGCACTTGAACTGGAGGGGGTCCTCTCACCGTAGACATTGCTGCCTCACTTCCCTGAAATAAAGCCTGCTCCAGAGAAATGATTGTTTGGTGGTGTGTTGTGGAAAGCTGTTAATAGTTTAAAAGTTCTCACTAGCTGCTAAATAGGCCTAGACTGTGAAAGGATACATGGTGACCCAAAGGTAGGTTCTTTTTTTGAGAGTCTTGCACTGTCACCCAGGCTGCAGTGTACTGGCATAATCATGGCTCAGTGTTGCCTTGACCTCCCAGGCTCAAGTCATCCTTCCAGCTCAGCCTCCCGAGTAGCTGGGACTACAAGTGAGTGCCACCACCTCTGACTATTTTTTGTATTTTTTTGTAGACATGGGGTTTTGCCATATTGCTCATGTTGGTATCAAACTCCTGGGCTCAAGTGGTTCTCCCACCTCTGCATCCCAAAGTGCTGGAATAGCAGGTGTGAGCCACAGCTCCTGGCCCAGATTCTTTACTTATTAGGGAGTATCCAAATTTATCTGTTTATTGATCTCTTAAGTAGAATCTGATTAATTCTCCATCAATAGCTAGCTGCAAAGCACTGCAGATGCCCACTTGCCACTCTCCTTCCCCCAGCCTTCCAGGAAGGTGCAAGGAGTTGTTTGAGGTGGTTCTGACATCCAGCTTTTGGGTCCCTGGTTTATTGCTTTTGCCAGTACATTGGCTGGCACGTTTATCCACCCAACAAATACACGCTCTGTAAATATGCGTGTACTTTTGGAGAAGGCCTTCGACTAGGATGAGGGTGTGGAGGATGGGAGTGAAAAACAGAGTAAGCCAGAAAAAGAGGACATGGAAAAGGAAGGGCAGAAGTTAGAGGGAAGAGGGCTGGGGACTGACTAGTGCCCAGCAATAGAAACAGTCAGCATTAGAAACGGGCAAAGGGGCTGGGCGTGATGGTTCACGCCTATAATCCTAGCACTTTGAGAGGCCAAGGCAGGCAGATCACCTGAGGTCAGGGGTTCGAGACCAGCCTGGCCAACATGGTGAAATCCCGTCTCTACTAAAAATACAAAAACTAGCTGGACATGGTGGCGCATGCTTGTAATCCTAACTAGTTGGGAGGCTGAGGCAGGAGAATCGCTTAAACCCAGTAGGTGGAGATTGCAGTGAGCTGAGATTATGCCACTGCACTTCAGCCTGGGTGATGGAACGAGACTCCTTCTCAAAAAACAAAAAAAACAAAGCAAAATGAAACAGGCAGAGGGACAGGTATGATGGGAATGAGGTACAGGGGAGGTAAGAAGGAGAAAGGTGCAAAGGGAGGGTCAGAAGATTGGAGGTGGCGTGGAGAAGAAGTGGGGAAGCTAGTAGCACCAAGAAGTGAAAGACGAGTTTCAGCTAAAGATCTAGAGGATAAAAGGGGAAAAGATGAGTCTGAAAGAAAGGTATGAGAGGGTGACAGCAAAGGATAGAGGAGAAGCCGTGAGCACATATTATGCCAGGTGGGATTTTTGCTCTAGGAATTTTGGCTCACGGTTATCCCAAAGAACTGTGGCAGCCAGTGTTGGTTTTATTGCAATATTAGCAGTATGTGGTTACTAAATAAGTGACTTTTGAAATAAAGTGTGAACTGTGAGACTCTAGAAGAGGATAAATGAAACTTTCGTCACCTGAGGTGGGTGTTTTTTATACCTCCTATTTCTAGGGTCTCTCTGTCCACAGCATTGAACATGGGTATGAAAAGCCAGGAACTCACACCTGTAATCTTAGCACTTTGGGAGGTCAAGGTGGGTGGATCACCTGAGGTCAGGAGTTTGAGACCAGCCTGACCAACATGGTGAAACCCCGTCTCTACTTAAAATACAGAGAAATTCTCTGCGTGTGGTGGTGCACATTTGTAATCCCAGCTATTTGGGGGGCTGAGGCAGGAGAATCTCTTGAACCCAGGAGGCAGAGGTTGCAATGAGCTGAGATCCTGCTGTTGCACTCCAGCCTGGACAACAGAGTGAGACTCGGTCTCAAAAACAGAAAAAGAAAGAAAATATGCATTGAATGTAATGCTTTAAAAAGTTACAACTGTCATTTGTCTGTGGGGGAAAATATCATAGTCCAGTTAGTTGTAGCTGTCTCTGGTGGTCTTTGGGCAGGAATTTGAAGAGATCATTGGAAAGACATCAGAAGAATTTAAATGACCCATATCCCATCTTTCAGAATGAGACTAATATTCATTAAAAAAAATTGTATGCTCTGGCTGAGAATTTATACAGCCTTCTAAAGAGGAGACAGGTATGCTTTTGGTCTCCAGTGATCAGTCTGTGAACTTGGGGCATTATTCATTGGATCTGGGACCTTCTTACTCTTACCAACTGATTTAGGCCATCCCCTTTCCTCTTGAAACCAACTTTGTTTGATATGTCATTGTAGATTTTCTATTATTTCCCCCAAATCATTCCTTAATGAACAGTATGCCTTAAATGCCTTCTCTTTGTATCCAGAAATTATTAGCTCAACCAATAAATAGTATGTTTGTTAGTCTAGCCAGTGCAGGAAAGACCTGAGTTTTTTTTTTTAAGATGGGCGAAGTTTACGAAAGAATTTTTAAGAAATCAAATGTTTTATTTTGAGATAATTATAAATTTATATGCAGTTGTAAAAAAAAACAGAGCTAGATCCCATATACCCTTTATCCCGTTTCCCCCAAATGTAATATATTGTGAACCATAGTACAATAGCATGACCAGGATACTGACATTGATACAACTGAGATACAGAACATTTACATCACTCCCCGCATTCTTCATGTTGTCCTTTTATAGCCATGCCATCTTCCTTCCTTTCCCTCACATCCCTCCTTAACCCAAGTACTATGCTTTTCTCTGTTTTTTAAATTTTACCATTTCCAGGATGAGATATATATAGATGGAATCATACAGAATGTAACCTTTTGGAATTGGCTTTTTTCACTCAGCATTGTTCTCTGGAGATTCCTCCAAGCTGCTGCATGTATCAACAGGTTCTTTCCTTTTTATTACTGAGTAGTATTCGATAGTATAGGTGTACCACAGTTTGTTCAACCATTCACTCATCGAAGGACTTACAGGATGTTTCTCATTTTGTGCTACTACAATAGAGCTTCTATGAACACAGCTTTTTGTGTGAATATGTTTTTATTTTTTGGGGGGATAAATATCTAGGAGTGTGAATGTGTTTTCATTTTTTTCTGGGATAAATATCTAGGAGTGCAATTGCTAGGTTGAATGGTAGTTACATGTTCAGCTTTTAAAGAACCTGCAAAACTACTCTCCAGAATGGCGATACCATTTTGCATTCCCACCAGCAATGTATGAGTGACCCAGTTTCTAGGAATTGTTCCCAGCATTTGGCATTGTCAATATGTTGTATTTTAGCCAATCTGATAGGTATATGTGATATAACATTGTGGTTTTATGCAGTTTTCTAATGACCAGTCGTGTTGAATGTCTTTTCATGTGTTCATTTGCCATGTATATCCTCTTTGGTGACATATCTATTCCTGTGTTTTGCCTATTTCCTAATTGGATTGTTTGGGGTTTTTTTGTTTGTTTGTTTTAAACTGTTGAGTTTTGGAAATTTTTTGTGTATTCTAGATATGAGCACTTTATCAAATATGTGGTTTGTAAAGACATACTTCCAATCTCTAGTAAAAAAAAAAAAAAAAAACCTTTTTAACAAGGTCTTTGAAAGGTAAAAGTCTTTAGTTTTGATGAAGTCCAATTTAGTTTTTTCTTCTATGGGTTGTGCTTTTGGTGTCAAGTCTAAGAATTATTTTCCTACCTTGGAGCCCAGATATTTTCTCCTGCGTTTTTGTTTTCTAAAGGTTTTGTAGTTTTACATTTTACATTTAAGTTCACAGTCCATTTTGAGTTAAATTTTGTGTAAGATGGAAGTTTAGTTTGAGGTTTATTTATTTTGCCTGTGAACATCCAGTTGCTCCAGCTCCATTTGTTGAGAGGGTTATTCTTCCTGCAATAATTGCTTTTGAACCTCTGTAAAAGTGGCTTGGGCATTTTTGTGTTAATTTCTGGGGTCTCTATTCTGTTTCACTGACCTGTGTGTCTGTCCCTCTACCAATATCACAGTCTTGATGACTGTGGCTGTATTATGTCTTAAAATCTGGTAGACTGAATGTTCCACTTTATTGTTTTTCAAAATTGTTTTAGCTATTCTAGTTACTTTACCTTTTCTTTTTTTCTTTTTTGAGATGAAGTTTCACTCTAGTCGCCAAGGCTGGAGCGCAATGGCACGATCTCTGCTTACTGCAACCTCTGTCTTCCGGGTTCAAGTGATTCTCCTGCCTCAGCCTCCCAAGTAGCTGGGATTACAGGCACCCGCCACCTCGCCTGGCTAATTTTTTTGTATTTTTAATAGACACGGGGCTTCACCATATTGGCCAGGCTGATCTCGAACTCCTGACCTCAGGTGGTCCGCCCACCTTGGCCTCCCACACTGCTGGGATTACAGGAGTGAGCCACCATGCCTGGCTTACCTTTTCATATAAATGTTAGAATAACCTTGTCTATATATAGAAATTTTGCTGAGATTTTGATAGGTTGAGTATGACTATGTTGAGTATTCCGGTCCATAAACATGGTCTAAGTAAATCTCCATTTATTTAGATGTTCACTGCTTTCATCATATGATTTTGTATTTTCTTTTTTTTTTTTTTTTTGAGATGGAGTCTCACTCTGTCGCCCGGGCTGGAGTGCAGTGGCCGGATCTCAGCTCACTGCAAGCTCCACCTCCCGGGTTTACGCCATTCTCCTGTCTCAGCCTCCTGAGTAGCTGGGACTACAGGCGCCCGCCACCTTGCCTGGCTAGTTTTTTGTATTTTTTAGTAGAGATGGGGTTTCACCGTGTTAGCCAGGATAGTCTTCATCTCCTGACCTCATGATCCGCCCGTCTCGGCCTCCCAAAGTGCTGGGATTACAAGCTTGAGCCACCGCGCCCGGCTGATTTTGTATTTTCAAGCATGTAAGTCCTGTATGTGTTGTGCTAGACTTATACCTAAGTGTTTAATGTTTTTGAGTGATTATAAATGGCATATTTTTACATTTTAGTATCCTTCTGTTCATTGCTAGTATACAGAAATGCAGTTGTATGTTTTTATTTATGTTTATTTTATATCAGGACCTTTATTTCTTTACCTTGCTGAAATCACATATTCTACAAAGTTTTGTGTGTGTGTGGGGGGGGGGGTAGATTCCTTGGGATTTTTTATGTAGACAGTCATGTCATCTGCAAACAGGGACAGTTTTATTTCTCGCTTTCTGATCCTTTCTAATTTATATACCTTTTGAGTCTTATTTCCTGCCTTATTAGGCAGGCTAGAAGCTCCAATACTGTGTTGAATCAGAGTGGTGAGAGCAGGTATCCTAGCCTTAGTCTCAGTCTTAGGGGGAGGTTTTCAGTTTCTTACTATTAAATATAATGTTAATTATAGATCTTTTGTGAATTGAATGCTCTTTAGTTGAGAATGTTCCTCTCGATTCATAATTTGTTTGGAGTTTAAAGAAAATTTAAATCATGGATGAGTTTTGTCAGATGCTTTGTCTGCATTTATTGATATGATAATGTGATTTTTCCCTCCTGATTTTAAAATATCAAACCAGCCTAGCATTCCTGGAATAAACTTCACTTGATCCTACTGTATCATTCTTTCATAAATTGCTGACTTTTATTTGCTTGTAGTTTGTTAAGGATTGTGTCTTTATTAATGAGATACATTGGCTTATAGTCCTTTTTTCATTTTTTCCTTTCTTTTAGGGTACTATTTGGATTTTGGTATTGAATAATACTGACATCATTAAATGAGTTGAGGAGGATTCCTTCCTCTTCTATTTTCTGGAAAAGATTGTGTAGAGTTGATGTTTATTCTTTTTTAAATGCTAGGTAGAATTCTCCAGTGAAACCAGTTAGACCTGGACATTTCTTTTGGGGGAGTTTTAAAATATGAATTCAATTTCCTTAATAGTTATGAGGCTATTCTAATTACTATATTTAATATTGCATAAGTTGTGGTAGTTTGTACTTTTTAAGTAATTGGTCCATTTCATCTTAGTTGTTAGATGTGTGTCGAGTTGTTTATAGATGTCTGCAGGGTCTATGGTAATATATCTTGTTTTATTTCTGATATTGGTAATTTGTATTTCATCTTTTTTTTGTTTGTCTTACCAGAAGTTTGTCAATCTTACTGATTTTTTTTTTTTTTTTTTAGCATTTGATTAGTGCTTTTTAGATTTTTTTATTTTTTGTTTTACTTTAAGTTCTGGGATACATGTGCTGAATGTGCAGGTTTGTTATATAGGTATACATGTGCCACAGTGGTTTGCTGCACCTATCAACCCATCATCTAGGTTTTAAGCCCCGCATGCATTAGGTATTACTGTCCTAATGCGCTTCCTCCCCTTACCTCTGAATCCACTGACAGGCCCCGGTGTGTGATGTTCCCCTCCCTGTGTCCCTGTGTTCTCATTGTTCAACTCCCACTTAGGAGCGAGAACATGCAGTGTTTGGTTTTCTGTTCCTGTGTTAGTTTGCTGAGGATGATGGTTTCCAGCTTCATCCATGTCCCTGCAAAGGACATGAATTCATTCTTTTAAAAGAATCAGTTTTTGATTTCATTGATTTTTTTTTTTTATGTTTTCAGTTTCATTGATTTCTGTTCTGCATTATTTCCTTCCTTCTGCTTGCTTTGGGTTTATATTGCTCTTCCATTTCCAGGTTCTTGAGGTAGGAGCTTCAATTATTGAATTCAGACTTTTCCTTTTTTCTAATATCAACATTTAATGCCATATATTTTATTTTAATTTCCATTCAGGTCAGTGTGTGTTTTAAAAAAAAATTTTCTTGAGGCTTGCTCTTTGACCCATGGATTATTTGGAAGTGTGTTGTTTAATTTCTAAGTGCTGGGGTATTTTCCTGTTGTCTAGTTCGAGTCCATTTTGGTTAGAAAACTAGTCCGTATGATTTCAGTCCTTTTACATTTGTTGAGGTTTGTTTTATGGCTCAGGATATAGTTTATCTTGGTATATATTCTTGAAAAGATTGTATATTTTGCTAGAAAGAGATTTCAGAAATGGTAAATATGAATCAACCTGAAGGATAAAAATAAGTGATTTTTTTTCCCTTTGGCAATAGAAATATTGTTACTGGTTGGACAAGTTATCTTTACTCACAGCCTGAGTTATACAAAAAATAGGAATACCTCCTTTTTGGTGGTTTACAAATCTAATTATATTTTCATGTTAAAAGTAAGCAGTGGAGGATATGTGAATTGTCGTATTATTTGCCACAGAGGTTTTTTTCCCATTCAAATTGTAATTTTGTGGAATTTTTTATTTTGTAGTTGCTTTAGTGAAAAGAAATGATAGAAAAAGATTGTTTTAAATGAAATTGAACAATGCATAAGAGTATAGGGTAGAAAAAATATATTTTGGATCATACTTTTGACAATACCTTTTTCCTCTCTTGCAGTACATTTGGAGGATCTTTTCAGATAGACGTACCTAGAATGTCCTGTGTGCCATTCTTTGATGGCAGCAGCACAGCCCTCTGGATGCTGATTTAAGAGGAATTTAGCCACCTGCCATTTCTTTCTTCTGGTGCCCCATCTCACTAACCTCTCCTAATAGTCTAGCATTAGCCTTCTAGAGAAATTCAAAGGTCTGCCAAGGTCAGTCAGCAAACCAGTCAAGGGCCAGGAAGTCAGGAATGTGTGAGTAGCTGAGTCAGGGGTCTGGAATCAGAAGTGAGGGTGAGTCAGGGGCAGGGCCAGGCTGACTCAGGCGAGCTGAGGTGGTGACCTGTGCAATCAGCTGCCTTCCTGGTGCTCCAGGGCAGGGGCAGGCTCACTATGCTGAGGCCTGAAACTTCACCTCTTTCAGGGATCAGCTAATAGATGTGGCCAAGGAACTGGGTCCCAGTCAACCTTCCCTGCCTCTCCTGTGTTAGGTCACCTGTCAGAAAAATGTTAACCAAATTTTAGGGCCACATGACTTTGTTTCTCTTTGTGGAAATGGGAATGATATCACTGCAAAGAGTCAGGAAAGAGGTCGTGGAGGGAAAGGAAGAGCGGGGCAAATAAATCAGCGAGAAAGAGAGAAACAGGGGTGGAAAGCCAGACAGATACTGGGCGCTTCTGCAAAAATTGTAAACTGTTCTTATCACCAAGTCTGGTCCCTTCTGTCACTCAGATGAGTCTGTCCAGTCTTCCTCTCTTATTCCCAATATTTTAGCCTTTTAGCTGGAGTCCTACCACACAGCTGTGGATTGATTGGAGAGAATGAGTGAGAACAGCCTGTCAAGGGTGACCTTCAGCTTTTACATTAGGTGACTGGGTGAATATTGGAGGCATTGAGGAGGACCAGAGGAGGTCCATGTCTTGGAGTGGTAAGTGGGATGAAGACTTCCATTCTGTGCATGTTGAATCTGACCGTGTTGAGTTTGAGGCATCTGTGGGATACCCGAAGAGGGGTGTCTGGCACAAAAGAAAGGCTAGCCTGGAGCTACTGATTTTGGTTGGGCCCAACAGGTGCTTGCAATAGTTGCATGCTCCTAAGGCAGAGGCTGTTTGCATTCTGTCTTTGTTTTATATTTCCACTGGGAGTGCTGTTTTAGAACTTCTTACAGACGTCACAATAATTGTAGACCTGTCCCTACCAGCCATGCTTGAGGTATTATGTAGATAATCTACTTTGCTGCTAGTTTTCCCAGCCCGGTTCAACTATTTCCTGATGCAAGTGAAGCTTTTAAGTGGACAAACTTAAAATACCTTTATCACCAGTGCAACCACACTAAACTGTAATTGCCCAGCAACTAGAAATACTGGAATTAGACACTTTATTGTATGTGCGCATTTTGATGGAGGGAAGAGATGAGTATTTGCAAATTCATATTATTATGAAGAACAAGAGTATTTCTCCTTGGGAGATGTGTTTTTCCAAGATGATAAATGAGTTCCAGAGAACAACTTTTTCTTTCTTTTCTTGAGCTTATTCAACTTTTTTTTAAAGCTTATTTTGACTTGAGCCAACATTACTTATTTTCAGGTATACAGAGCCAAAAAAAAAGTTAAAGAGGAGGATTGGCTTATTGTTGTTATTCTAGGCAGAAGCGATACTTAGTGGGAACATTTGGCCAGGACTAATATACTGGGTTAGGATACGTATTTTTCTCAAAAGCATTTTGAGGCATTCTTTAGGGTTGGCATTCTCTGATATTGGTAATAATATTAGTATCATTGGTTGCTACCAAAGGAATCTATATACTCAGATTTTCCTTTTGTTCAGATTATTTTACATTTTAAAAAGGTCCATGTTGAGGCAGATATTTATACAGAATCAAGTGATTGGAATTGTGATTAGTTGCTAGCTTTGCAGATTATGCTGTTACTGAGAACATTGCCTTTACTGGTTTTTAACTTCTCTTAATGTGCAGATCTGCAAAACAGAGTTGCTGTAAAAGTTCAAATGCTGCCAGATAGGCTAAGTGAGGAGAAGAAAACCTTTAGATTACCTCTCTCAAAGAGGGTCACCAATATTCTACAGTCTCTGGATATAGTTTTTGAGTATACAGAGGGTACGAGGTTTTGCATGAACGGATGTTTTCATTTCTTTGGCCTGTATACCTGGGAGTAGAGTTGCTGGGTCATAAAATAACCGAGGAACTCCCAAAATGTTTTCCAAAGTGACAGAACCATTTCCCATTCCCCTAGTTATGCCTGAGGGTCCTCATTTCTCCACATCCTCTCCCACACTTGTTATTATCTGCCTTTTTTGTGATAGCCATCTTTGTGGGTGTGAAATGGTATTTCATTGTGGTTTTGATTTGCATTTCTCTGATAACGAATGATATCAAGTATCTTTTCATGTGCTTATTGGCCATTTGTATGTCTTCTTTGGAGAACTATCTGTTCAGATTCTCTGCCTATTTTAAAGTTGGGTTGTCTTTTTATTATTGAGTTGTAATGGTTCTTTATATATTCTGGATACCAGTCTCTTAGTACATATTTAATTTGCGAAATTTTTCTCCCCTCTTCGGATTGTCTTTTCACTTTTTAAATGCTATCCTTTGAAGTGCAAAGATGTTTAATTTTCATGATGTCCAGTTTATCTACTTTTTTTCTTTCGGTACTTGTATCATATCTAAGAAACCATCCCCTCATCCAAGGTCATGAAGACCTTCTCTTCTGCAGTCGAGTGAGAAGTGAGCAGAGTGGGTGTAGGGACTGCTTCTCCCAGAGGGGGTGCAAGAGAGAAGGCTTAGCCATGTCATCCTTGATTAGAAGGGTGATCAGCACTGAGAAAGCCAAAGGGTACACTGGTCCCTACAGTCAAGCTGTGTTAGTTGACAGGATCATTGACGTTTCAGGAGAGCTAGGCATGAACCTTTCGAGTGCACAGCTTGTGCCAAGGGTAGGTAACAGAAGAAGCTAAACAGGCCCTTAAGAACGTGGGTGATATTTTGAAAGCTGCAGGCTGTGACTTCACTAATGTGGTGAAAACAACTGTTTGGCTAGCTGACACAAATGACTTCAGGGCTGTCAGTGTAATCTACAAACAGTGTTTTAAGAGTGGTTTTTCTACTAGAGCTGCTTACCATGTTGCTGCTTTGCCCAAAGGAGGCCGGGTTGAAATGGAAGCAGTAGCTGTTCAAGGACCTCTCAAAACAGCCTGACTAAAAGTGGGCCCAGTGCTGTCTAGTTCGGAATTTTTAACGTTTTAATTGTCACAGTTGATGTAACATCTTAATTAACATCTTGATTTTTATAATTGAGAAAAGTGTAAGTTTGACTAAAGTATCCAAAGTTATGGAAATACTGTATAATAGAACTAAACATGAATTGAAGATTAGATGATGAATCCAGTTACTGATGTTACAAATTACACTTATGCACACCCATGTCACTGAATGTACGGAAGAGATACTCATTACATAGTTACTCAAATAACAGGGAAATAACATGTAGGAAAGATGAGTTATTGTTCCTGAGAAATAATCAAGAGCCTACCTAATTCCAATAAATTTAGTGTTGTCACATATTTAGTTGTGTCGGTTATGTGATTCTGGTAATTCTGCTTTTACTAGTTTAAAAATCAAAATATTTAAATTTGAATGGTAGGGGTAAAGAAATAGAAAATGGACCGAAACTTTATGTAGATAATATTTTTCTAATGGATAGAAAATAGACATGCAGATTTAAGATTTACTCTTTTTCTAAGAATTTGATAGCTTTAGCTCTTACATTTAAGTCTATGACTCATTTTGAATTAAATTTTGAACATAGTGTGAGGTAGGAGTCTATTTTACTGTTTTGCATGTAATATTAGTTGTCTCATCACCGTTTGTTGAAGAGATGATTCTTGCATCACTGAATTGTCTTAGCACTATTCTGTTCCTCTTAAGTTTTATTTTCCAGGCTCCCTACCATTCAAGTTGTTTCTCAGACATTAGTTTTGGTGCCGAAGCTTGGATATTAAAGCATCTACTCAAGAGAGACTGTTTAGACTAGAAGCAACTGAGATACTACTAACTAGTAAGTTCAAGTTAGGGTTACTGCCATTGTAAGTAGGTGAGAGGTTGTGAGAGAAATTAGAGAGATTGTGAGGAAAATTAAGCTGTTATTAGAAAAATAAAAAGAGTAGTGTTTTCTCTGGATATCTGGAGGTCGGGGAAGCATATTTTCAGCGTTGCTTTGTGTGCAGCCTTGCTGATGGTAACTTGGTTACCTGGAGAGATTTCGTGACAGACACAATATCTCTACTGTAGACTGGACTTTTACACATGCACAACAGTAGTTACTTGAAATAGTGAAAAAAATGAAAATAAGCAATAAAAATCAGGAGTTCTCATAGTGGCTGTGTGACCTCAGGCAACTGCTCCAACCTTGTTTTATCTTATGTTAAATGGGGATACTGAATTTATGACCTCTGTCCCTCTCTGGCATTAAAGTTCTGTGATGTTGATGCATTTGAAGATGATGTTAACATGGCCAGGCTTTGATGTTTAGAAACCACATTATGAAAACCTACCTAGCAGTGCCAGAAAGTAAGGAAGTGTTCCAAACACACACACACACACACACACACACACACACACACACACACACACACACACATGCTCACATCGATGAAGTATGGCAGAGGGACACAGGAGCCAAATACAGAAGCTGCCAGTGGCCAAAGTCACAAAATAAGGTAATATTGGATTATAACCCCCAAATAAAATAAATGCATGTGGGTTCTTACTGATATAACAAGTAACTGAATACATAAATGGGGAATAATAGAGGAATCTACCTTCTGGAAGAGTTCCAAGTAATTTATTTAGATATGTTGCCTTCAAGTAGGTAGGGACTCACTCCCCACTCTTGAAGTTGGGCTGCACATAGTGAATTCCTTCCAGAGTGTACAGGATGAAGTGGGGGAGAAAAGAGTCACTTTTGCTGGCGGGTTGGGGAGTCACTGGAGAAACCCGACAAACATTATGTCAGCCAGGTGATCAATTTCAGCATCAATCACATTGATAGTATATATACCCTTGATAGGATATGCTGATAATGACACTTTACCTTTGTGGTCTTTCTACCCCAAACATCAGACAAATTCCAATTGAGGAACATCCTGCGAATATGCCTTGCCCAGTACTCCTCAAACTGTTAACAGTCATCAAAACCAGGGAAAGTCTGAGGAGCCGTCACAGCCAAGAGGAGCCTGAGGAGCTATGATGACTAAATGTGATGTGGTGTCCTGAATGGGATCAAGAGTCAGAAAAGGACGTTAGGTAAAAACTAAGGAAAGCTGAATACAGTATGGACTTTGGTTAATAACAAGAGATCAGGATTAGTTCATTCATTATGACACACATACCATGTTCGTGTGAGATGCAGTAACAGGGGGAAGCCGAGTATGGGATGAAAGGGAATTTTGTATTATTTTAGCAGTTTTTCTATAATCTAAAGCTTTTATTAAGATAATTTTTCATTTAAAAAAACCTACCCGGGGGAATATTCTAACACCCAGTTTGGTGCCTCTTCTGTGAAGTCATCCTCAAGCAGCCTCCTTCCCACAGTGCCACTGCTTTCTCCGCGGCACCACTTGCATCTCTGTTCTGCCACTGGCACTGCAGTTAACTTCTGCTCTTGTCTGCCCTGCAAGGCTGTAAGCTCCTCATTCATCTTTATGCACAGCTTCTGGCACACAGGAGGCACTCACATGTTTGTTAGCTGATACAATGAAGGAATGAGCCCCAGAACATGTATTTCCTGAATCCACCACATGTACCAGTTTTTGCTCTGAGTTCCTAAACTCAAAGATGCTCACATTGTAGCTAAGAGGCAGGATAGTAATGGGATCATGATGCCCATGATGTAGGAAGAACAGATGAATCTGCATTATAGAAGAGTTCCAAATAATTTAGGAAGATAAAGGAATGCCTATTCTGTCTACTTTAGAGAACAGCGTAAGGTTTGCAATGAGAATGTGTCAGAAAAGTGCTTTAAAAATATGTTTATCCCAAGAAAGATGCAAACAGTACTAGGACCAACTCCCTTCCTCCTCCACCTTCACTCCCCACCAACTCACTTCCGGATATTTCCAGTCAGAGACTTTATTTCTTCATTTAAGGCTTTTACTTTTTGAAATCCTCCGGTATGATGACTTATCTGGAGGCATACACTTAATTTATCAACTAAAGCCTTCGGTTTCTCACACTGGTGAAGGCAGAACCTGGAGACCTGCCTATAGGAGGCACTTCTTAAGGGAGGTGAGAGGATCTGATCGATTCAGTGATCCCAGAAATTGAGGTTGAAAAGATGAGGTGGGCCTAACTTGATTCGTTTCCTCCAAGGCAGCACCCGCATTTCAGGATTACACTGCAATCCTCCCTAATAGCGCAGGGCACAGATTAAGGAGGGCTAGGTTTTCATTTGCAAGGAAACTTTGTGAGCAATAGATCTGCAACTTTGTTTATACATTGACGTTTTCCATAGGTTGAATCTGAGAATACTCACAAAAGCACATAGAGTAAAATAAAAAAGTTATTTCTAAAAGATCATAGAAAATATAAATTTAAATAGATTCAATTCTGGGGATAGTGAGGACAAATAGAACCCAGCCATGTAGTCCAATAATCTTGAAGGTGAATTAGAGGTGTAGTCCTGAGACTTCTGGCAAAGTGAAAAAGGAAACACGATTACCTTCATGATTTTTGTTGTCCATAAGGAAAAAAAAAACCCCAAAACATTTCCTCAGGGGAATTAAAGCTTCCCTTAACATATAACTCTGGAATTAAAGCTTCTCTTGACATATAATTCTGGAAGTTATACCTAAGTTTCCTTGCTAGCCTGGGGACCTGGGGACCCCATTAGCAGAGAGAGGAGGTAGATGCTGAGATCCAGGCATGTACACTGTCACCGGTACATGCCTCAGGCCCACACATCACCAAGGGAGAAACAAATCATTGTCCCAGAGTCTTGAACAGGCCCTCAGGTATGGGCATTTTATTTCCAGATTTTACTTCCTTACTGTGAAGTATGAGATAACATCTGTCCTTCTGTACGTAGGATAAGGGGACAAGTCTAAATGTGAGTATATGAGTATATGAGTATTATTCTGAGGTCTGGTTTGAAGCCAGGAGTTAACAAGATAAAGAACACAATAAATACATTAGACCAGAATTAACACTTTAAATAGTGAGTTTATGATTTCAGATTTGCAGTGAAGTTAATGCTGGTAAAGTTGAATCATATTGATACTCTTACCTTTCTTTTGAAAATATTAAAATTTGAGTAAAAGCTAAAGAAGATGATCCATGGAAGTCTGCAGTCATTCAGAATCACTCCAATCGTTGTGCTCTCTTCTTTTGACAGGGTTACTAGGCAAGGAGATTGGGGCCACAGACAGATTTTGGAGGAGCTTTCTAGTGATGGATGACAGAACTCCTGGTCCTGTCCTGTTAACTTGTTTTTCATGACATAAAGATACAGAAATCATGCTTATCAAGGTTGTACGTGACCCAAAGCAGGCAGAGAGAGCCCAAGTACAAAATGCAGACCCAAGATACCCAATGATCTCAATGGTCAGAAACAGGAGATTAAAAATCAACTTGATTAAACTGAAAAGAGATATATGATATCTCCTGTTTCTTTTGCTTTCATTTTTGGGATTAACTAGAGAATGAAGACCCTTGAGTTACTGGACTTTTGGGTGATCATAAGCTCCACTCCCTGGCAGCAGCATAGATACACTCATGCGTATAAGTAAGCATGCTATCAAGTTCTAGAAACCTCCGAAGTACCATTTAGTGGATTCGGTGAGATTGCATATTCTCAAATTCAATGCTCTTCTTTCCATCTGCTATGGTTATTATAGGTGCTCAGTTACTTTCCACAATCAGAGGTTTTCAACAAATAACAAGTAGTTACGGAGCTCCAATTGTGTATATGACCTTGGTCAAGGCACTGGAGCTAAGGAGATAAGCAAGACGTAGTCCAGATCCCCAAGAGACCTAGGCATCTCTCCTAAATATATGTAGATGAGGGATGGATTCACGTACCACATTTGTAACCCACAGTACCTAGAAGAATGAGATGGACAATAAGTACTCAGAGAGAGATGTGAAAACACTAATGTGGGGTATAAACCTGAAAATCACTTAAAAAATGAATCTGCAAAGCAAGGGATGTAGGCTCCAAAGACTTATCATTTTTATATGCCTGTGCTCTTGCCATTTAAAAAGCTTTTTACATTTATAGGTTCATCTAGTGACTTACTGTTCTCAAGGCATAGCCATCAAATGAATATTTGTAACTGGATAGTGTGTAAGTGGGGAGAGGTTGAGAAGGATCTGTATTCTGAAATGGAGGCCAAAAAGCTTTGTTTATGATGGAAGTACAGAGGTGGAGTTCTCGTTCTCTTCTGTGTGTCTCTAGGACCTTGCTGTGGTTCTGCTGAAATCCAGGCTGTGAAAGAGTCCGCCTCTGCCACCACCCTTTTTCTTTGTTCCTGTTTTTTCTCCTCTGCACCTGGATTCAGCATTTACCACCCTTAATTTATGAGCAACTTATAATGAACTACTCATATGTGATTAGGCCATTAAAAATAGAAGTAGAAAACGTAAAAGCAGGAGGAGGGATGGATTTTATTTTGGGAATCGGCCCAATCCCATGAACTGTCTGTTCTTTCTGTTTGGGGCTACATGGTCCTGATTCTTCATTTTAGACTAATTGCAAACTGGTGTGCATTACATTTTCCATCCCAGAACAACTGGATTATGGCTTTCTGTTCATTCCTGAACTCCAGCCACTTGTGATGGTGCACAGTGTTCAGCTGGCATCTCATCCAGCAGATTTTGGCCAAGGGTGTTCCCTGGAAACTCGAGTGTCTAGGCATGAGCTCAGACACTGGCGCGTTTGCCATCCCTCTAAATGTCTCCATGTGCTTCATGTATAATTCTAACTGGAAAGCCAAAAGGTAGCTCCTCTTCTCTGCATGCAATAGCTTTCTCGTCACTCCTGTCTGAGGGATTTATCACTCATTCCTTGTATGACAGGAACCGTGAAGGTTGTTGTCATCACCTCTACTGGAAATGGCTTGAAGGAAGGTCTTTTAAAAATCTTTCTTTACAGCCTTCTGGGGGCTTTATAGGGTAGAGGATCAGTTCATATAACTTGGCTATACCCTGTGGGTCCTTAAACCATGATGCTTCCTGTCGTTTCTACAGGAAGCATTTCCTGTGAAATCTCTGAAATAGCTTTCATGTGTAACTTAGAAACCAGCTGTCAGCAACTCATTTGCGTAGTATCATCAGTATCCTTCTTGCTTTCTCAGTCAGCTCATTTACCACCATGCCTTCCAGTTGGTGTTGGTCTCATTACCAGCATCCTCATGGATTGTAAGATGCAGTGACTCTGGAACCTTTTGCCAGCTCTCAGACCTTGAGGTGGCTTTGAGCTGTCTTGTGGGAAGGCCTCCCTTCTGGGTCAAGTATTCTTCATGGTTACTACCAGTTTGTTTCTTTAAAATCAAACTTCTTGTAAAACGTGAATTTCTGGTTTTATACCTGCGATGATTCAAAAATAGCCTTCGTATGCCCTTTTGACCTAGGAACACCATTAAGGAGAGAAAGAAAGGATGACAGTAAATAATCAGCCCTAGGGACTCTACATCTGGGAAAATACGAAGGTATAGCCACTCTACTGTTTTCAAGCTCTACATATGAGAGCACTGATGAACAATTTTGGGAAGGCACTTATAAGCACCAAGGAAGGATATTAAATGAATCCACATTGTCTTGGGAGGTGTTCCACGTGATTTGGAGTGTGACCAGCCCCATTTTCCCTGATGTAGATAGACTTTAATAAAGCATTAGGTCCCAGTTCCAGTGTAAATTTTGTTAGTATCACGAGAAGGCCAAGAGAATTGGGAAGACATCTATTTTCATATGAAAGCATAACTTTGGAAGCACATAAAGCAACTAATTGACAAGAAAAACGACAGCATATTCCCAGAAGGCCAAGAATGTCTTGGCAATCCAGATAAATGCTGTTTGTAAAAGCAAAACTGATAACCAGGAATGACTGTGGAATGGAGCCTCATGAAGTCCGAGATAAGATAAATGAGTGAAAGGCAGGAGGAGGGAAGTATGTGTTTCCAGGGAAAATGTTCACAGGGTTATTCTAAAGCTCAGTTAGAGAGGCTTACCAAGGCGACAAATACGTTTAAAAAAAAAACAAACCCAAATAGCCTTAGTTCCTCCTTGTAGGGCCTTAAAACCAAAACGTGACTATTTCTAAGAAAATCATGATAATTTTTAACAGAATTACCTACTGAGAAGATCAAGAGTTGTGCTTGACCTGATATTTGGGTCGAGCCCTGCCTTCTACTCTAGGGGTCCCCAACCCCAGGCCATGGACCGGTATAGGTCTGTGACCTGTTAGGGACCAGGAGTATGAACCCTATTATGAACTGTGCATGCAGGGATCTAGGTTGCATTCTCGTTATGAGAATCTATAGTAACTAATGCCTGATGATCTGAGATGGAATGGTTTAATCCTGAAACCATCCCTCCCCTCAACGCCCCCATCCATGGAAAAATTGTCTTCCACGAAACTGGTCTCTGGTGCCAAAAAGGCTAGGGACCGCTGCTCTACTCCATTCCAAGTCTGTCTTGTAAAGGAATGATCAAGAAAGGTTGGTGGCCTTTAGCTAGTAGTTGGGGTGTTAGACGGTTTATTGTAGAGGATGAGAGCATGAGCCCCAGAGTCAGACTCACATCGAATCCTGGTTGTGTGCCTTGAGTCAGGCCACTTCACTGGTTGGAGCCCCTGTTTCCTAATCAATAAAATGAGGATAATCACATAGCCCAGCACACAGAGCACAGAGAGGGTGAAATGAGCCCGTACATTCAAGACTTGGTAGCACGGTGTCTGGCCACCAACAGGTGAGAGGGGAGAAGGGCCAGGGGCCACGCACAGCAACTAGTCTGTGGTTGCTGAGTCTGGCAACGCTGAGAAGGGTGGCAGTTGCATCCCTGTTCTGTGGAAGCAGCACTTCAGCAATCCAAACAGAGCAGCAGACCCCAGGAATGGGAGTCTGACACCCCCGAGGCCCCACATCCTACTGTGTCTGGTGGTATGGGGATGGCTGGGGAGTGATATCCCAGTTGGTGCAGTCCAAGGATCTTCTGGCAGGTCCCTGTAAGTGCCTGGTGCATCTGGTGACTTCAAACAAAGGGCACCAGTAATAGCGTTGGTCCAACAGGAAAGAAGGCCTTTGGCAAGAGGGCCTCTTTGTTTGCTTCTGTGTGTGTGCACCTTGTCTGCCCTGACAGGCGGAACTCACTGTTTGTTTTGTGGAACAAAGAACAGTCCTGGTTAGATTGGAGTGGGAACTGGGGGCAGGTGGGGGGAGCAGGGTGGGGCAGGTGGTGGCAGGGTTCCTGTTGTGACAGCACACTCCAGGAGAAGCATCTGGCATGCGTCTCTTGGCCTCAGCAGGGGAAAAAGAATAAAGACACATTCTCATGCTTCAACTTTGATCCCGTGAAGTAAAAGTCTGCAGACAAGGGTCTTGAGTGGCCTGAACCTCTTCACTCTCGGCTTCTTATTTAGCATAAATAGGAAAATTATTGGAGCTAGCTGCTTACCACAGAATGAGGTGAAAGAGAGGGCTACGGTTTCCAGAAATGTAACAATTCCACAGGAATGGAGGGTGTGGGTGAGCCAGGCAGAGGGGCAGGCCCTGCAGAATCTGGAAATGGTGGCCTCACATTTCCAGGCCACAGGAGCCGAGCATGTATGCTGTGCAGCGGAGATGCGGGCTTGCACCCATGCACACACAGGCGGCGGCCTGTAGGAGTCCTGCAGGGAGGAAGCCCAGCCATTGTACAGGGAGGCATTTCCTTCTCACATTAGTGGACACTTCCATTTTCCTGGTGCCCTCAATGTTGTGCTAAGAAGAGTGTAAAAGACATTCTCTGTACCCTTGAGGATCAGAGGTGGGGATGGTCTAGATAGAAAACAGAATCGAGCAGAAAGCAGCCAGCCTTAGCGGGGTTCCACACTGTGGCATGTACTGTTTTCTTCCACCTGCACTGCCTTTCCCTTCCCTCTGTGTGTGGCACCAAGACTCTGCAGCTTTACCCATCTCACCCAAGTAGAGTTAAGGCTCTCTCACTTCCTCTTTGTAGCACTGGGTTCCTGTCTCCACTATAAAATACATAGTCTTGTGTTGTGCTTTCTTTTTTCACATCAGTTGCTCATACTTACGTTGATGGTTGAAACTTTTTATTTTCTTTGGAGACAGGGTCTCATTCTGTTGCTCAGGCTAGAGTGCAGTAGCTTGATCATGGCTCACTGCAGCCTCAATCTCCTGGGCTCAAGTGATTCTCCCACCTCAGCCTCCCAAGGAGCTGGGACTATAGGCATGTACCACCATGCCCAGCGAATTCTTTGTACTTTTTGTAATGATAGGGTTTTGCCATGTTGCTCAGGCTGGTCTCAAACCCCTGGGCTTAAGTGATCCATCCACCTTGGCCTCTCAAAGTGCTGAGATTACAGGTATGAGCCCCTGTGCCTGACCTGGTTGTGTTTTTTTTTTTTTGTTTTTTTGTTTTTTTTGAGTATTTCCTTGTGGTCAGACACTGTATGAAGCCTATGAGCAAAAATGGATGCATGCTGTCTATCCTAAAAAGTTTACAGTCTAGTAGAAGAAAATGTAAGAAAAAAATCATACAAGTAAATAAAAATTGTACCCATGATAAGGCCTATGGAAGAGAGGGGCTAGGATTTGACCTCATTTGGGTGGTCAGGGACCATTTCCTTGAGGAGGTGAGGATTGGTAGAGAGGAGGCAGAGTCTTGAGGCAGACGTGCAGAGGCCCTGGGGTGGAAGGAAGTATGGTAAAGGAGGAATTTTTTTTTTTTTTTTAAGCCAGTGGAAGGATGGGGTGGGTGAGGAGGAGGAGTGTGGCATGAGATGGGGCTGGAAGGGTAGGTAGACGATATAGACATTGGGGACTGAATTAAGGAGGTTCGTTGTTTATTTTTGCTTTTATCCTTAAGAGCACAAGAAGGCCACTGAAGCGTTTGGTAGAGGGTGACATGACCTGATTTGGGACTCAAAATAATTTCTCCTGCCCCAGTGTGTGGGGATGGATTGGAAAGGGCAGAAGAGGGGATGTGGGCAGACCAGCTTGGAGGGTCTTGCTGTTGCCTGGGAAGGAAACGTTGGCAGCTTGGAGTTGCATGGCAGTGGTAGAGTTGGAGAAAGGAAGGAAGAGCTGAGATAAATTTGGGAGCTCATGAAATAAAGTTAATGGCTTTTTGGTTTTGGTGTGTTTTTTTTTTTTTTTTTTTTTTTTGAGACAGGGTCTCGCTGTGTCGCCCAGGCTGGAATGCAGGGATGTGATCTCAGCTCACTGCAACCTCTGGCTTCCAGGTTCAAGTGATTCTCCTGCCTCAGCCTCCTGAGTAGCTGGGATTACATGCCTGTGCCACCACACCTGGCTAATTTTTGTATTTTTAGTACAGATAGGGTTTCGCCGTATTGGCCAGGCTGGTCTCAAACTCCTGACCTCAAGTGATCTGCCTGCCTTGGCCTCCCAAAGTGCTGGGATTACAGGCATGAGCCACCATACCTGGCCTAAATGGCTTTTCTTATTATGTAACTTCTCAGAGCCTTTAATATGTGGGTTAATGTAAATTGTGATTCTCTGAGAAAGGACTTGACCATCAGAATTTTCTACAATATGACCAGGCTACAAATCTTTTTTTCAAAGAATCTTCCACAATGCTTTTATTCCATAGCATACTTCTGGGGAAATACTGCGTTATATAATTGCTTCTTTTTGGGGTACTTTCCACAGAGAGTTGTAGATACTATACCAAGGTCTGTAATTAGAAATGGGTCTGACCCAGTACAAAGAGGAATGTGTTTGACACAGGGTTTGAGCTGAAGCCTTGGGCAGATCAGACGGAATAGGTAGACTGAATTCAGTTTAGGAAGGTTTGGAGGCCAGGCTGAGGGGAGTTTGGATGCATTTTGTTGTGTGTCGGGAGTCGTTCTGGGCTCTGAGCTGTGTCATGGCGGAAGTGCCATCTTGGCTAGGTCATTCTGGAAGATGCCTGGTAAACGGGTTGGGTGGTGAGGTGTGTATTGGAGTTGGGCAGCCTGGCTTTCTAGCAGTGAGTGGATGAGAACCCCGGCGTGGGGAGTGGGAATGGAGAGTGCATCTTTGGGGTTGAGAAGGAAGTATGAGATGTTTTCTTTCACACCCTTTTCTTTGGTGGTTGGCCACTGGCAGCAGCTGAAAACACGAGAGGCTTTTCTGTGTTTTTCTGAGGCCAGATAAGCATAAGGACGCCCTTGGAGCCCATGGGTTCCCACGCACCACTGGCAGAGAAGCCGCGTGTTGGCAAGGGCGCTGCCATTGTCAGGGAGTGGGAGAGGAATTACTTAGGTTAATAGATGAAGCCTGAGGAAGGGGTTAAGTTGGCATCAAGGCCATCAACTTCCCGCCATGGCTGAGATTTCACTGTGTGACTTTGAACAGGCCACTTAACCTCTCCAGGCCCCAGTTTGCTCATCTGGAAAATGAGAGGCTAGAACAAACATCAGGCCCCTCCTGAGCTGGAATTCCAGCCGTCTTGGAGAACTCAACATTGTTAATTAGGGCAATCATTTATCAGGGTCAGTAAGAGCCTGTGCTCCCAGAGAACTATCAATTTTGTGAAAAATTTAGATTGAAAATGGAGACTTTGGAAAAAAAAAAAAAGTGTGGAATGTTCAGTTCACACATTCCTCTGAAATTCAGGCATGTTTTCTGAGGCAAAGATGTAACAAAGTGAGGCCGACTTTAGCCAGGACAGATTTTGTAGTAACACAAAGGTAGACAGCATCCTAATGAATGAATCTGCTAACTGAATGCTTATTTTAGAACAGAGGGTGCTAACATTTTATTTTTATGTGGGGTGTTTGCAAGTTGAAGGAATTTTCTCATAGAGACATTGTTATGAATTGAGGCTAGGTTCTCAGGTCAGCTAACAATAGTTGATTTAGCCCATGACACCATTAAAATAGTGTGTATTAACTATAAAATACAGAATGCATGTGTGGTGGGGGAATGCGTGTGTATATTTGGGGAGTATCACTGGGTATTAAAAAAATACCTAGACACATAAAAACCTCTATCAAACTGATTAATTCAGTAACCTTGGATTGTGAGTGTGCTGTGTGCCAGGTGCTGGGCTGGGCACAGAGTGAGATGGGGGCCCCGCCTGGAAGGGCTCCTGGTCTGGTTTTCAGCCTGTGGGCTCTCAAGTCCAGCTGCCTGCGTTGGCTTCTGGCTCTGCTGCTTATGCCTATGAGCACCTAAGCAAGTGACTTACCTCTCAGTACCTCAGTTTCCTCACTTAGAAGCAAAGGATTATAATAGTTAATAGTAGTGCCTCCCTCAGGGGGAAACCGACGAGAATTCAATGAGATGACTCATGGAAAGCACATAGTCGGTGTCTGGCATAGACTGAGCACTCAGTAAATCTAGTGATGCCTGCCTAGCCAGAGCCCTGTCCTCAGGGGATACAACCAGCAACTCACCTGAGGCCTATGTGGGGAGTTAGGCTTGTTGTCCAGTTCACCAGGCATAGCCTGGCATGGGATGGGGTGAGAGGTCGAGATGGGGTGTTGACCATAGTGGGAGAGAAGAAGTGGGGAGTGGGAGGAGGCTAAAGGAAAAGGGTGTTTGTCTGATTTTTTCCCCAGAAGTCAAGGTACAACTTACCAGCAAAGGGGATGGGGTTAGGGCAAGGGGTGACCTCTAGGAGCCATCTGAGAACTGCACAGGAGCCAGAGGGTTATTGGAGGCACCTAGATGGGGAGGAAAGAGGAAAGGGACTGACAGCTAAGGAAGAGATGGGAGCAGGAGTGGGACCCCAGCAGCAGTGCCCTGACTGCCCCCATGGATCCTGCAGCGGCACTCACAGAGGGGAAGTTCTGGGAAGGGTGCTGTGGGTGTCTGTGTGTCTAGAGGTGGTGGGGCCTTTCTTTGGTTGGTAGTCTTTAGTTCAAGCCCCAGGTTTTATCTCCAGCCTCTGTGTAGGGTCTGACTCTTCTGTTCTCTGCGAGACTGTGTAGGAGCCTAGAGCAGTTGGTAATCAGGATGCTGATAGGCCCAATTTGCAGGGAGCATTGTTTTGATTTTGGCCCCCATGCTTTGAGAGAAGACTTGGTACAACCTGCCAGTAAGTGAGGAAGGACTTCGGACAGTTTAGCCTAAGAGGAAAAGAAAGATAGGATGGTATGAGGGTGGGCTTAAGTGTTTGAAAGGCTCTCATTTGGAAGAAGGTCTCACTAAACCATCCTTGGTTGGTCTCAGTGATATTGTAGGAATGCAAACATCAGCTCAGTGTGAAGGAGAAGTTTCCATGCCTGAGAGCTGTGGGAAAATGGAAAGACTTGTTTTGAGAGGCAGTGTGTTTCCAGCCCCCAGAGCAGAGACTGAATGGCTGCTTATCTTCCAGAGATAGCGGGGGAAAGTAGAAGGAAGTGTTGGAAATTCAAATCAGGGTTTCAACCTGAGAAAGTTGGTGTCTCAAATAATGCTGATGCTCTGTGACGTTATAAATGGGTAAGATGAATGAAATACAGGCCTGTTTTAACTTATCTGGAGAAATGGAAACTTTGGTAGGTCAGAAAGAGGAAATAACCTTTATCTGCCGTGCAGTTAATCGCAGAGACGGCTATGACCTTAGAGACCTTAGACCAGTGTGCTCATGAGCCTGTCTTCAGGCAGTGATTACTTAGATTTCACTTATGAACATGTTCAACTCTCTCTAGGACTTTAAGCTCTTTAAAAATGACACTGTACCTTGTTCAACTTGTACATTCTGTGACTGTAGACGATCAGTGGTGGGTACTTCAATGCTTAATTGGATTCTCTTCTGTGACATTTTATAGTCATGGAAATGAGGCTTGGAGAAGTTGTGGCTGCTTCAGGTCACACAGACCGACCCAGGGGCTGCCCTGGGACCAAGACACCCACTCCTGCTCAGCCTCCAGTGTTCCTTCTATTTAGGCCACTTTCAGAGGTCCCAGTGCGGTTGGGATACGTCAGTACCAGGCATAGCATTTCATTAAGCTACCGCCTAAGGATGCACAATGTGGGATGCTTTTAGTCTGTGACCAGGGATTTTGTGGCACATGGCAGATTTTCCTAGATGTGAAGTCTTACTCCGCAGAGCCTTGCTATAACACCATTAATTGTCAAAGCCAGGGCCAGGCGGGGGCTGCCAGGCTCTCCAGATCCTCAACAGTAGGTCAGTAGGAGCCTTGGCAGGGGACCTCCCCCTACTCCTGATGAGCTGGCCCCAGGGATGTACCAAGTCTCTGTGACTCATACCCAAGAGGGCTTCTCAAAATCACGAGTCACCTGGGTAGATGTGGGTACCTTAGAGGTTAGGCTGGGGTCCCCAAGGTCAGAGTACCCTGGCAGATGCAGTGCTTGTGGTCCAGTAAATGACAGCAGGTGACTTGGCTAAGGGTGGAGGGAGAGAGACTCTCATTAGATAGGTCCTGGAGGGCAACCTGAAGCCCAGGGTGGACCAGTTGAGGGCTGGGCCCCCGATGTGTGTGGGGCAGGTGTTGCAGCTTCATCAGCCTGCAGTGTTCCAGGGCTCGCTCAGGGCAGGCTGGCTAAAGGCTTGGAGTGGAAGGGGTGTGTATTAGTCTGTTTTCATGCTGCTGATTAACACATACCCAAGACTGGGAAGAAAGAGAGGTTTAGTTGGACTTACAGTTCCACATGGCTGGGGAGGCCTCACAATTATGGTGGGAGGCAAAAGGCACATCTTACATGGCAGCAGCAAGAGAAAATGAGGAAGACACAAAAGCAGAAACCTCTAATAAACCCATCAGATCTCGTGAGACTAGTTCACTATCACGAGACTAGTAAGGGAAAGACCGGCCCCCATGATTCAATTACCTTCCCCTGGGTCCCTCCCACAACATTCGGGAATTCTGGGAGATACAATTTAAGTTAAGATTTGGTAGGGACACAGCCAAATCATATCAGAGTGGTATGGGGTATTCACAGTTATTGAGCAGCTGCCCCCGTGCCCTGCCTGGCGTTGCGCTGAGTACTTCCTTAGATACTCTCATGCTGGGAGTGGCATGGCATTGCTCTTCCAGTTTACAGAGCAGGAAACAGAACCTCTGGGTTCACTGCTGGTCATTGACAACAGCAGGACGATGATGATGATAACGATGGCGAGGGTTAGCAGAATCACTCCTGTTTACTCAGTGCACAGTGCACGCCTGGCCACATGCTATGTATTTTACACACGTTACATTTCATCCTCACTGCCACCCTGTATGTCAGGTGCTATCATTGCCCTTTCAAAGTGGAGGCGATTACAGCTCAATAAAAGGTAATTGATGGACTCAGAGTTGCATGGTTGGTGGGCGGCTGAGCCAGGATTTAAACTCAAGTCTGTCTGACTCTGGGAGCCCGGGCTCTTTCTTTGCTACAGCCCCACTTGTCCTTGGGGCTGAAGCTTGTGATGAACTCCAGGTTTTGTTTTTAATGGATGTGAACTGGGTGGGTTGAATCTACAAGTATAATAGTAGGTCTTTACGTGATGTGATAGGCTAGATGATGCTGCAATAATAAACAGCCTCCAAAGCTCTATAGCTTCACGAAGAAAAGCTTATTTCTTGCTCATGCTACACATCCAGTCATGGCAGGGTTGGATCTAGTTGCTTTGTTCCTGAGTCTCTGGGGGACCCAGGTGTTGGCGGTCTCTGCAGTGGGGTAGGAGGAGGATATGGTAAATTACTAATGGGCTCTTGGAGCTTGTACCTGGACATGACACATGCCACTTCTCGCATTTCCTTGGCCAAAGCTAGTCACATGGTCACTCCTGACTTCAAGGGGGCAGGAAAGCAGATGGACGTGCCTGGAGGAGAGAAGAACTGGAAGTATTAGGTGAACAGCACTAATGATCCACACAGTGATTCATGGGGCCTGTTTGGTCAGCACCCCAAGATGGCTCCTTTTTAAAACAGATGAGGGCTGGCCCTAGAGCAGTCCTGGGGAAGGTCTTAGATTAGACTTGGTTACTCCATCCCTCCCCCTCTGTCTGTCCCAGCTTTTTTGAGGGAGAGAGTGACATTTTATTCTCCATTCAGAAAAGGAGGGACTGAGTGAGTCTTGCCAACAGCATGACTGGGAAACAATTGCTCTAAGAGGATGAGGGCCAAAAAGTCACCACACCTCCTTCAAGGCCTCTGTATAGACGGAAATCTGTGATTTATGCTCTGTAACTTCTGGGTGGTACATGGTAATTCCTTCCTGGACACTGTTTGCTGTCTATACAGCGACTCCTCCTTTGACATTTGGCCCCATTATCTTTCATTTTTCTTGATCCGTGCCCTGAATGGATTCATTAAGGACACGGCTTTTTAAGAAAGCCGAGCTGCGATTTAGAGAAGTTGTTACTTGCACAAAAACCTCAGTGTGGTCAGGTGACTATACCAGGATCAGGACGTTTCTATTCTGGCCCTGTTCCCCTTGCCAGTCAGTTAGAGCTGGCTGTTGACCCGGGTAGCCTGGCCTGCAAGGAGGAACCAGGGGACCGTGGGCTTTGTAGGAGCCTGGTCTGCTCAGCTCTGTCTCAGGGAACAGCCTACTACTTTAAAGGAGGAAATAATAAAGGTCACTCTTGTCAGGTGTCTTAACCCTGTGGGTACCAGAGTCAGCCTAAACACTTGGAGCAGTCTTGGCCCAGGCTCTTGCCTACGGAGGCCATGTCCTTTTCTTTCTCCAGTCCCTGCTTAGCATCGCTCCGGTGGCCATGGAAGTGTGGGGCAAAGAGAAAAGTTGACATTTTTCTACATGGAAATTTGGTCTTGTTTGGGGCTGCAGGGAGGCACTAATGAGAAACGTCATTGGATTGAAAGTTCTTGGCCTCAGCATTTGTATTTAAGTTCTGAAAATGGTGTGATTTCTGTAATTCAGGATTGACTTTTTCAGCATTTGTGGATATATGGTAGCAGCAAAATGGGAAAGCTGAAGGACCCGTTTTCACAAATAACAAGACTTCTGGGCAGGGGTGCAGGGCAGAACTGTGGACTGGAGTAGAGCCTGTGAGCTTCCAGATTGAGCCTCTGGCAGCTTGTTTATCTTCTTTCTTCAAAAATCCTGTTGAACCTGTTGGACATGTGTGTGCTGACAGCAAGCTGATTTGTAATCATTTGTAAAGCCATGTGGTCTGTCTGTGACAGCGCTCTAACTGGGACTCTATCCCTTGCGTTTACCCAGCTCTCATCCCCCAATATTTTCCAAGTGACGCAGAGCCCTGGAAACAGGGCATTGTCTGGGTGGAGTCCCATCCTCCAGCCAGCAGCTCCTTGAAGGCGGACAGCACTGCAGGGGCATGTTGGGTTCTATAAACAGAACTTTTACATGCTGGTCACAAGGTTAGCTTAGACTGTGGCTCTCATGGTGAGGGAAATGGTGTCTTAGAAATATGATGTAAGGCTCTTTGTATCTCCTGGAAACTGGGGAACATTTTGTAAGAATTTTTCTAAGGAGTGGTGTTAAAAAAATAAAGCAAAGGCACAATGGAAGGTCTAAGGCTGTGTTTCAGAGAAACACATTTTCCCTCAAGCTACTGCCCCCACTTGGAAGAGCCTGGTCGCAACTAGCAGAGGTCACAAGCAAGGAGTCAGAGCCGGGTTCAAGTCCTGGGTGTGTGACTTTTGTCTACCTAACCTTAAGTATTGCGGTCATTGACTGAGGTCTTACTGTGTGTCTGAAACATTGCTAGGTGCTTTGCATAATGTCTCAATTCATTTTTAGAATAACGAGAAAACTGAGATTTCAACAAGAACAAGCAGGACCAGTTCAGGTCTGCTGACTCCAAGGCCTGCACTCTTTTTGTTTTCTTTTGTTTTTATGAAGATAACATTCATATAACACAAATTCATTTTAAACATTTTACAGTGTGCACTGCAGTGGTTTTTATATATTCACAATTTGGGTAACCACCACCACTACCTAATTCTAGAACATTTTCATCACCCCAAATAAAGCCCCTTTCATCTGAATTCCCCCTTTCTCTCATCCTTTGGCAACCACTCGTCTACTTTCTGTCTGTATGGATTTGCCTATTCTGGACATTTTGTATAAACAGAACAAGACTTGAACTATGGAGCATGTTGTGTTTCGGAAAAATCAAATCACTTAACTGCTCCACGTCTATTTAGTTGCAATGTATTGTGGTCACAGGTATTTTAATTTCCATCTCGGGTATCTCTGCAGGTTTACTGTGTGTCAAATGCATCTGTGAGCAAATGTGAGGATTTTATTGTCGTAACTTTTGTCTTGGACCTATATCTTCATTACAGGCCACTCTGAGAGGGAATCTTAACTAGTTTTTTAAAGGGAAGCATGTTGACTTATTTCCTAAGGACATGATGAAGAAAACCAGAGACATTTTTAACCTATCTAGTCACTGAGTTGCTATAGGAAAAACTGGGTAATTGAATATGATTAAAAGGGAGTATCTTTTAGGTTGTTCTGTAAGCAAGAAAATTGCCACCAGGGCAACAAAAACACAGGATGTAAATAAAATCTTCATTAAGCAAGGTATATGTAAACTCCACGAGTATGGCAGGTTAGTGAGCATAAGGAGAGAATGGCCCTCACCTCTAGATGCTGTAGCAGGGACAACCACATACAGATGGTTTAAATGGCAGCATTTGAAAATAAAATGTAAACATGAGGCAGTAGGAGTAAAACCTCTAGTCGTCTTAGCTCATTGAATTCCAATGCTGCGTGACTTCTTCAAGTTCATTCTAGAATCCCAGACTGTTAGAGCTGGCCAGGACATTGAAACGAGATAGACTGACCCTTTCCTGTTGCAGAGGGGGAAAGTGAAGGCAGATGGAAGTTAAATGATTTGTCTATTGTCATCATACGTGAATTGTTAGCGGGGTCTGGTCTAGAATTCACATCTTTTAACAAAAAGAAATTGAATATTGATCCGTACGATTTTTGGCATTGGAATCAACTCTTCCTTGGAAATATTTGGGACCTGGGTGATGAATACCCTCTACTTCTTTGCCACTTCCTTTGCCACATTTATTTCCATCTCTCCCATGCACTATTTATTTGCATCCCCCCCCAAACACAAACAAAAAGAGCTTATCACTGTATAACCAACTGAGTTCTGAACTGTAGCTATGTCGGCAGAGATTGGTGTTGGCAATTTTGATAAATACAGTGAGAGAAAATTTGGAAACTCTGATGTTCTTCTTGGAGCATGGGATTTAAACATATTTTGCAATGCTCAACCCCCTCTTGCCCAAAAAATGGTAAGTAGGCAAATCAAAAAGGAGGAAGGAAGGAACCCATCACTTTACATTACTAAAAGAATTTCGACTTTTTAAAGATTTGTATCTCTTTCTTCTTTGATTTTCTGATCTGTTTAGGTATTACCGATTATACCTTCTTTAAGGATGTGAACTGAATTCAGAGGGGGCAAGAGCTTGCAGAAGGAAGGTTGCAATGTGAGCTGGCTGCAAAGCCTGCAGTAGTGCACAAGCCACCTGACGTCGAATCCCAGGCACTGAGAGTCCTACCAGGAAGCATAAAGGATTTGACCAGTTAGGAGCTCAGCTCAAATCTCTGCAGGAAGGTCCTGAGAACTGAGAAGGGTCCCATCAGCCTAGACCTCACTGCTCAAAGGGGTATCCACAGACCAGCATCATTGGCATCACCTGGGAGCTTGTTAGAACTGCAGAGTCCTGGGTCCCACTCCAGAATTCCTGAGTCAGAATGAGCGTTTTAAGGAGATCTCTAGGTAATTCATTAAAATTTGAGAAGCCCAAGATTAGAGACCTTATGCCACGGAAATTAACAAATGATTGGGAGAAGGGATGAAGTATGCTAGTTAAGACTAAAATATATGCTGTTTCGGTACCTGGATAGTTGACCTTTGCTCAGTTGAGGGGGAAGCTGAAGACACAATACGGGGAACTTGGTTCCTAACACTCTCCGAGTGAGGAAGGCATGCATTATTGTGACCCAGGCCCTTATTGTGCAAATGAAAGCAGACATCCACAGCCATGGTGGTGAGAAGACAGTAATTTCCCAGCAGATGAGCTGACCTAGGGGACGCTTCTAGTACCTCTCAGCTGGGAGCCTGCAGCCCCAACACACCGGGGCGTGGGGGTGGCCAGCGAGATGGAACTGACACGAACATTCCATTCTCTGGATGCCCCGGCCTCCACGCCTCAGCTGTTTTCACTCATTCAGCAAAAAAGAGAGACAGAAAGGAAACAAAAGCGGGCTGTGGCAGAGGCCGTGTTAATTAGTAAAACCTGATATGTCTGTGTATCGGGTCGGCACTAGGACAAGCAGGAGGCCCTCGCCCTGTGTGGTGACTTGTTGTCCGTCAGGAGTGAGCCTATCCGAGGTGTCGGGTCCGTGTTCCTACAGTGAGCACTCCTCAGCTTCCCAAGTCAGGCAGAACATGCAGATGGGGCCATTTATGGTGCCACGGGGGGTTTTGTGCTCATCTCCTGTGGCTCCAGGGGCCAGTGTGAACACTTCTAAATGTGGGTGTTAACCCAAGAAAATGTGGAAAATGTGCCGGCCTGCAGGCAGGTGATTATTTGCAATGAATGGCGGTATGGCAAAGACTGGGATTTCACTCTCTTGCATATGTGTGATACAATTGTTATATTTCTTTTTTCATTCTTTTAAAATTGGTAATTGGAGCATATGGCTAAAAGTCAACTATTTTTAAAGTAATGGAAATTTAGCAATTCAGCATGTTGAAGCATGCTGTTTGGCTGTTTTAGAAGAATGTTTTTCTTAGATGCCATCAGTTTACCACACCACCCTCGACTGGGAAATGGGGCTAAGATTTTAATAAATTAGCCAACCAAGAAACCCGACTTACCTTTGAAATCAGATGGGTGTCATCTTATTTGTGCAGTGCAGTCTCCCTGGAAGGACTATTAGAAGACCTCAGTTCTCTGTTTTGAGAAGTCTAGGCTTGATTTTTTCAGCTGGTAAAAAATGTGCAGGTAGTGGCCTGCAGCCAAGTGTGACAATTTGGAACCACAGCTGGTAAGCTGTGTGAAGTCTTCCCTTTTGGGAAGCAGATGTGAGTTCAGTTGGCCTAGCAGTAATAACAAGGGCTACCACAAGAGCTGTCATCCCATTTAACTAGCTATTTACAATAATGTACGAGGTGGGCAATTCATCCCCCTTCTTCAGAGAGGAAACGAAGGCTCTGTGAGGCCAGGCCCGGTGGAAGGTCCAGCAAGAGGCACAGCCTGGGTGTGGATCTGATCTGGCTGACTTCAGAGCCTTTGCTGTTTCCTCTAAACAGATAGAGAAGCATTTTTAGAAGTATAAATGAGAATTCCATTCTTTTTTTTTTTTATTAAAGTTCTAGGGTACATGTGCATGATGTTTATATCATGTATAACTCCCCAATGCAATCCCTCCCTCCTCCCCCCTCCCCATGATAGGCCCCAGTGTGTGATGTTCCCCTTCCCGAGTCCAAGTGATCTCATTGTTCAGTTCCCACCTATGAGTGAGAACATGCGGTGTTTGGTTTTCTCTTCTTGTGATAGTTTGCTAAGAATGATGGTTTCTAGCTGCATCCATGTCCCTACAAAGGACGCAAACTCATCCTTTTTGATGGCTGCATAGTATTCCATGGTGTATATGTGCCACATTTTCTTAATCCAGTCTGTCACTGATGGACATTTGGGTTGATTCCAAGTCTTTGCTATTGTGAATAGTGCCGCAATAAACATACGTGTGCATGTGTCTTTGTAGTAGAGTAATTTATAATCCTTTGGGTATATACCCAGTAGTGGGATGGCTGGGTCATATGGTACATCTAGTTCTAGATCCTTGAGGAATCGCCATACTGTTTTCCATAATGGTTGAACTAGTTTACAATCCCACCAACAGTGTAAAAGTGTTCCTATTTCTCCACATCCTCTCCAACACCTGTTGTTTCCTGACTTCTTAATGATTGCCATTCTAACTGGTGTGAGATGGTATCTCATTGTGGTTTTGATTTGCATTTCTCTGATGGCCAGTGAGGCTGAGCATTTTTTCATGTGTCTGTTGGCTGTATGGATGTCTTCTTTTGAGAAATGTCTGTTCATATCCTTTGCCCACTTTTTGATGGGGTTTTTGTTTTTTTTTTTTCTTGTTTTGTTTGAGTTCTTTGTAGATTCTGGATATTAGCCCTTTGTCAGATGAGTAGGTTGCAAAAATGTTCTCCCATTCTGTAGGTTGCCTGTTCACTCTGATGGTAGTTTCTTTAGCTGTGCAAAAGCCCTTTAGTTTAATTAGATCCCATGTGTCAATTTTTGCTTTTGCTGCCGTTGCTTTTGGTGTTTTAGACATGAAGTCCTTGCCCATGCCTATGTCCTGAATGGTACTACCTAGATTTTCTTCTAGGGTTTTTATGGTATTAGGTCTAACATTTAAGTCTCTAATCCATCTTGAATTAATTTTCGTATAAGGGGTAAGGAAAGGATCCAGTTTCAGCTTTCTACTTATGGCTAGCCAATTTTCCCAGCACCATTTATTAAATAGGGAATCCTTTCCCCATTTCTTGTTTCTCTCAGGTTGTCAAAGATCAGATGGCTGTAGATGTGTGGTATTATTTCTGAGGACTCTGTTCTGTTCCATTGTCTATATCTCTGTTGTGGTACCAGTACCATGCTGTTTTGGTGACTGTAGCCTTGTAGTATAGTTTGAAGTCAGGTAGCGTGACGCCTCCAGCTTTGTCCTTTTGACTTAGGATTGTCTTGGTAATGCGGGCTCTTTTTTGGTTCCATATGAACTTTAAAGCCGTTTTTTCCCATTCTGTGAAGAAAGTCATTGGTAGCTTGATGGGGATGGCATTGAATCTATAAATAACCTTGGGCAGTATGGCCATTTTCACGATATTGATTCTTCCTATCCATGAGCATGGTATGTTCTTCCATTTGTTTGTGTCCTCTTTGATTTCACTGAGCAGTGGTTTGTAGTTCTCCTTGAAGAGGTCCTTTACATCCCTTGTAAGCTGGATTCCTAGGTATTTTATTCTCTTTGAAGCAATTGTGAATGGAAGTTCATTCCTAATTTGGCTCTCTGCTTGTCTGTTACTGGTGTATAAGAATGCTTGTGATTTTTGCACATTAATTTTGTATCCTGAGACTTTGCTGAAGTTGCTTATCAGCTTAAGGAGATTTTGGGCTGAGACAATGGGGTTTTCTAAATATACAATCATGTCATCTGCAAACAGGGACAATTTGACTTCTTCTTTTCCTAACTGGATACCCTTGATTTCTTTCTCTTGCCTGATTGCCCTAGCCAGAACTTCCAACACTATGTTGAATAGGAGTGGTGAGAGAGGGCATCCCTGTCTTGTGCCAGTTTTCAAAGGGAATTTTTCCAGTTTTTGCCCATTCAGTATGATATTAGCTGTGGGTTTGTCATAAATAGCTCTTATTATTTTGAGGTACGTTCCATCAATACCGAATTTATTGAGCATTTTTAGCATGAAGGGCTGTTGAATTTTCAAAAGCCTTTTCTGCATCTATTGAGATAATCATGTGGTTCTTGTCTTTGGTTCTGTTTATATGCTGGATTACGTTGATTGATTTGCGAATGTTGAACCAGCCTTGCATCCCAGGGATGAAGCCCACTTGATCATGGTGGATAAGCTTTTTGATGTGCTGCTGAATCCGGTTTGCCAGTATTTTATTGAGGATTTTTGCATTGATGTTCATCAGGGATATTGGTCTAAAATTCTCTTTTTTTGTTGTGTCTCTGCCAGGCTTTGGTATCAGGATGATGTTGGCCTCATAAAATGAGTTAGGGAGGATTCCCTCTTTTTCTATTGATTGGAATAGTTTCAGAAGGAATGGTACCAGTCCTCCTTGTACCTCTGGTAGAATTCAGCTGTGAATCCATCTGGTCCTGGACTTTTTTTGGTGGGTAGGCTATTAATTGTTGCCTCGATTTCAGAGCCTGCTATTGGTCTATTCAGGGATTCAACTTCTTCCTGGTTTAGTCTTGGGAGAGTGTAAGTGTCCAGGAAATTATCCATTTCTTCTAGATTTTCTAGTTGATTTGCATAGAGGCATTTATAGTATTCTCTGATGGTAGTTTGTATTTCTGTGGGGTCGGTGGTGATATCCCCTTTATCATTTTTTATTGCATCTATTTGATTCCTCTCTCTTTTCTTCTTATTAGTCTAGCTAGCGGTCTGTCAATTTTGTTGATCTTTTCAAAAAACCAACTCCTGGATTCATTGATTTTTTGGAGAGTTTTTTGTGTCTCTATCTCCTTCAGTTCTGCTCTGATCTTAGTTATTTCTTGCCTTCTGTTAGCTTTTGAGTGTTTGCTCTTGCCTCTCTAGTTCTTTTAATTGTGATGTTAGAGTGTCAATTTTAGATCTTTCCAGCTTTCTCTTGTGGGCATTTAGTGCTATAAATTTCCCTCTACACACTGCTTTAAATGTGTCCCAGAGATTCTGGTATGTTGTATCTTTGTTCTCATTGGTTTCAAAGAACATCTTGATTTCTTCCTTACATTTCGTTATGTACCCAGTAGTCATTCAGGAGCAGGTTGTTCAGTTTCCAAGTAGTTGAGCGGTTTTGGTTGCGTTTCTTAGTCCTGAGTTCTAGTTTGATTGCACTGTGGTCTGAGAGACAGTTTGTTATAATTTCTGTTCTTGTACATTTGCTGAGGAGTGCTTTACTTCCAATTATGTGGTCAATTTTGGAATAAGTGCGATGTGGTGCTGAGAAGAATGTATATTCTGTTGATTTGGGGTGGAGAGTTCTATAGATGTCTATTAGGTCCGCTTGGTGCAGAGATGAGTTCAATTCCTGGATATCCTTGTTAACTTTCTGTCTCGTTGATCTGTCTAATGTTGACAGTGGAGTGTTGAAGTCTCCCATTATTATTGTAGGGGAGTCTAAGTCTCTTTGTAGGTCTCTAAGGACTTGCTTTATGAATCTGGGTGCTCCTGTATTGGGTGCATATATATTTAGGAGAGTTAGCTCTTCCTGTTGAATTGATCCCTTTACCATTATGTAATGGTCTTCTTTATCTCTTTTGATCTTTGATGGTTTAAAGTCTGTTTTATCAGAGACTAGGATTGCAACCCCTGCTTTTTTTTGTTCTCCATTTGCTTGGTAGATCTTCCTCCATCCCTTTATTTTGAGCCTATGTATGTCTGTGCATGTGAGATGGGTCTCCTGAATACAGCAGACTGATGGGTCTTGACTCTTTATCCAGTTTGCCAGTCTGTGTCTTTTAATTGGAGCATTTAGTCCATTGACATTTAAGGTTAATATTGTTATGTGTGAACTTGATCCTGTCATTATGATATTAACTGGTTATTTTGCTCGTTAGTTGATGCAGTTTCTTCCTAGCCTCGATGGTCTTTACATTTTGGCATGTTTTTGCAATGGCTGGTACCGGTTGTTCCTTTCCATGTTTACGGCTTCCTTCAGGGTCTCTTGTAAGGCAGGCCTGGTGGTGACAAAATCTCTAAGCATTTGCTTATTTGTAAAGGATTTTATTTCTCTTTCACTGATGAAGCTTAGTTTGGCTGGATATGAAATTCTGGGTTGAAAATTCTTTTCTTTAAGAACGTTGAATATTGGTCCCCACTCTCTTCTGGCTTGTAGAGTTTCTGCCGAGAGGTCTGCTGTTATTCTGATGGGCTTCCCTTTGTGGGTAACCCAACCTTTCTCTCTGGCTGCCCTTAAGATTTTTTCCTTCATTTCAACTTTGGTGAATCTGGCAATTATGTGTCTTGGAGTTGCTCTTCTGGAGGAGTATCTTTGTGGCGTTCTCTGTATTTCCTGAATTTGAATGTTGGCCTGCCCTATTAGGTTGGGGAAGTTCTCCTGGATGATATCCTGCAGAGTGTTTTCCAACTTGGTTCCATTTTCCCCCTCACTTTCAGGCACCCCAATCAGACGTAGATTTGGTCTTTTTACATAATCCCATACTTCTTGCAGGCTTTGTTCATTTCTTTTTCTTCTTTTTTCTTTTGGTTTCTCTTCTCGCTTCATTTCATTCATTTGATCCTCAATCGCTGATACTCTTTCTTCCAGTTGATCGAGTCGGTTACTGAAGCTTGTGCATTTGTCACGTATTTCTCGTGTCATGGTTTTCATCTCTGTCATTTTGTTTATGATCTTCTCTGCATTAATTAGTCTAGCTGTCAATTCTTCCACTTTTTTTCAAGATTTTTAGTTTCTTTGCGCTGGGTACGTAATTCCTCCTTTAGCTCTGAGAAGTTTGATGGACTGAAGCCTTCTTCTCTCATCTCGTCAAAGTCATTCTCTGACCAGCTTTGATCCGTTGCTGGCGATGGGCTGCGCTCCTTTGCAGGGGGAGATGCGCTCTTATTTTTGAATTTCCAGCTTTTCTGCCCTGCTTCTTCCCCATCTTTGTGGTTTTATCTGTCTCTGGTCTTTGATGATGGTGACGTACTGATGGGGTTTTGGTATAGGTGTCCTTCCTGTTTGATAGTTTTCCATCTGACAGTCAGAAGGACTGTCTGTTGGTCTGTTGGAGATTGCTTGAGGTCCACTCCAGACCCTGTTTGCCTGGGTATCAGCAGCAGAGGTTGCCGAAGATAGAATATTGCTGAACAGCGAGTGTACCTGTTTGATTCTTCCTTTGGAAGTTTCCTCTCAGGGGTGACTCCACCCTGTGAGGTGTGAGGTGTCAGACTGCCCCTAGTGGGGGATGTCTCCCAGCTAGGCTACTCAGGGGTCAGGGGCCCACCTGAGCAGGCAGTCTGTCCGTTCTCAGATCTCAACCTCCACGTTAGGAGATCCACGGCTCTCCCCAAAGCTGTCAGACAGAGTCGTTCGCGTCTGCACTGGCCCCCGCTCTTTCCCCTGTTGGACTGCAGCTGTGCGCTGTCCGCAGAGGTAGAGTCTACAGAGACAGGCAGGCTTCCTTGAGCTGCTGTGAGCTCCACCCAGTTCCGAGAATTCCATTCTTGAGGCGATTTATGTCTGTGTTACTCAGGATGGGACATGTGTCTGTGTGCTGGGTGGGCAAGGAGGAGAGTGCTTGGCAAAGTCACATGATAAAAGTGATACCACTTCCTGGAATTCCAAGAACACAGTATCCTTAATGTAAAAAGAGACATAGTAGAATGAAAAATGCTATGGTGTTGGATGCAAAATTTAGATTCATTTATAATGGAAAAATCCAAGCCTTGAAAGCGGTTCTTTGCAGTCCCTTGGATGTCTCTCATAACCCCACACTGGACTCCTTTGCCTTAGGGTTGCTGGAGTGGAAAAGTTGGGGAAGCACTCGTGTAGTTGCAAGTCCTGGGCCATCTGGGCCTTTTCCCCTCTCCCAGCTATATGTGGTGAAAAGGAATTGCTTAACTATGTAAACCGGCGTGGGAGAGTTGGCGCTATGCTCTGTTTGTACAGCTGCTCCTGGGGCTCCGGCTCCGCTATCTTTCATGGCCCAGAAGTACCCATGAAAAGACAAAGGAAGGGTTTCTAGAGGCTGGAGGAGGTGAGAACTTGTCCGAGGAGGTGGGTTGTTCTCTGAGTTCCTGGGACCATTGATGGTCAGTCTTTTAAAAGAAAATGTATATTTTTATTAAAAAATTGTAATACATGTTGAATTTCCATGGTTCAAAATTTAAAAATTACCAGAGGGTTTGCAATTGAAAACTTCCTACTGCTGTTTTCCACATAGCCCCAGTTTCCTTCCTCATAGCCAGTCATTGTTACCAGTTTCTTGTGTAGCTAAGTAAATACATCTTTATCCCTCCTTACCTTTTTTTTATACACACAGAAGCATGCCATGTCTACTAATCTGTCTCTTGCTTTTTCCTCACTTTCTTGTTCTTTTTTTCTCCCAGCTGCACAAGATACCATTGACCTAATGTAATTTATTTAACTAGTACCTAATTGGCCTTTAGTAGTATGCAATCTTTTGCTATTAAAGTGCTGCAATGAATAATCTCATTTATATGTCATTTTGCACACACGTGGGATAAAATGAGAGACGATAAGTTTCCGGTTCAAAGGAAATGTACATTGTCATTTTGATAGATACTGCCAAATTGCCGTCCAGAAGCCTCATACCAGTTTCTAGCCCCACCAACAGTCGATGAGAACACGTTTCCTCCCATTACACACACTGTGTTATCAAACCTTTTGACGTGGCTGCCTCATAGCTGAAAAAATAATCTTGGTGTAATTTTTAGTGATGATCCAACCTTGAAAAATGATAGAAAATGGCACAGTTTTGTTACTTTTGCCTTCGTGGTGATGAATCTGATGTGGTGTTTCCAACTTTTTGGAGTGGCAGAGGAATCGACTACCTGTACAAGTGAATAATAGTTAAAATATTGAAATGCAAATCCATATAATTCTTTTAAAACCAGACATCACATAGGTGATATGATATAGCCAAATGAATTATTAAAAACTGTGTGCTTTTTGGTTTTATTTATGATGGTGCTTCCTCTCTAATATTGTTATGACATAGAGGACTTGGGATCAGAGAATGGTAGAAACATAACGCCAGCAACTTCAATGACTTCAGCAGTACTTGCCCCCAGGGACCGTCCACCTGAGTTGCTCTTTACCAGCTCTGTCTTGGTGCAGTTCTGCTGCCTTTGCCACATCCATGAGACACAAAGTCTCATCTGGAAAAGATGATACATAGATGCAAGCATCAGAGCACCTCAGAGTTGGGAGAACTTTGAAGGTCCTCTCCGCCGTGTTTTTTTTCTTCACTGGGAAGTCATGGAGAAGAACTTACATGTAGTACTTGCCTTGAACAAAAGGATAGGATTTTTATTTTAGATTCCATGACTACTGCAGGTGAATTAGGTATGGTTTCAGGAAAGGAAAGTTTCTTCTGTGGGCTTTATATAGTGAGCTGGGTGTGTGGGGGTGCGGAAGCATGAAAATGGGAGAGGACTTTTCGGAAGATTTGCTAACACAGGCTCATGTTAAATTATTTGTAAACATAATGTGAAGACATAGAGAAAAACATGGTATCACTTTACAAATAATAATAAAAAAGGACTAAGTGTCTCAATACACACAAGGTCTGCTAGAGTCATACTCAGGCCATGCCACTGAAAGTTAGGATTGGAATAAATCCCTGCCGGCCATAAGCTGAGTGAAGAACTTGCATGCCAAGTTCTAAACATCACAATTCAGTCCAGGTTCCCTTATCTAACATGCTAAGGTGCTAGTTAGGCCCCAGTCCAGGTTAAACCAGGTCTATTATTCAGTATCCTCATTCTTCCTGAGATTTTTGGGTGAATGAAAGGGTGCTGACCACACATGGAAGTGTTCTTTGCTTTACTGAAAGCTTTGGGCAGATGGTCTTGAGCCTCTTCTTCCCCTCTCTAACATCTCAGCAAACCTCTAGACCACTGGGGTAAATGCATCATCTCTCTCCACCATCTCTACTCCAGCCCCAGGTTTCCCTTAACTTTTGTTTACCTTTTTTTTTTTTAAATAGCTATATTAAGATATAATTCATATAGCATGTAATTCATATACTTCAGCTATTGAAAGTGTACAATTCAGTGATATTAGTATGTTCACACAATTGTATAACCATCACCACAGTCAATGTTAGAACATTTTCGTCACCCCTAAAAAGAAATTCTGTCCCCATTAGCAGTCACTCCTGGCCCTTCCCCCATATCCCTCCCTGTAGCAGCC
The DNA here is from genome assembly GCF_009764315.1 of Trachypithecus francoisi. Taxonomy (NCBI): domain Eukaryota; kingdom Metazoa; phylum Chordata; class Mammalia; order Primates; family Cercopithecidae; genus Trachypithecus; species Trachypithecus francoisi. The sequence goes on along the minus strand of NW_022681468.1, from coordinate 132,367,773 downwards.
CTGGGCTATCACTAATCTGTTTTCTGTCTCCGTAGATTTACTATTCCAGACTTCCATATAAATGTTAATATGGGTGTGTGTGTGTGTGTGTGATTGGCTTCTTTAGGATAATATTTTCAAAGTTCATCCATGTTGTGGTGTGTATCAGTATTTCATTCCTTTGAATGGCCAAATAATATTCCATTGTATGGATATGCCACATTTTGTTTACCCATTCACTGTTTGATGGACATTTAGATTGCTTCCACTTATTGGAGACTGTGAATAATGCTGCTATAAACATTCATGTACAAGTTTTTATGTGGATATATGTTTTTTTCTTCTTTTCTTTTTTCTTTTTCTTTTTCTTTTTTTTTTTTTTTGAGATGGAGTCTCACTCTTGTCACCCAGGCTGGAGTGCAATGGCGTGATCTTGGCTCACTGCAACCTCTGCCTCCTGGGTTCAAGTGATTCTCCTGCCTCAGCCTCCCAAGTAGCTGGGATTACAGGCACCCACTACCACGCCTGGCTGTTTTTTTGTATTTTTGATAGAGACAGGGTTTCACCATATTGGCCAGGCTAGTCTCAAACTCCTGACCTCAGGTAATCTGTCCGCCTCCCAAAGTGCTGGGATTATAGGTGTGAGCCACTGTGCCTGGTCCTTTGTTTTTATTTCTCTTAGCTATATACCAAGGAGTAAAATTGCCAGGTCGTACCGTAACTCTGTGTAACATTTTGAGAAACTGGCAAACTGTTTTCTAAAGTAGCTGCACCATTTTACATTCCTACTAGCAATGTATAAGGGGTCTAATTCCTCTAAATTCTCCCCAATACTTGTTATTATCTGTCTTTTTTGTTGTAGCTAGCCTAGTGGATGTGGAGTGCTATCGCATTATGGTTTTAATTTGCATTTCCCTAATGATGAATGACATTGAATATGTTTTCATATGCTTATTGGATTTTGTATATTGTTCAGATTCTTTCCCCATTATTTATTTATTTTTTTGTGAGATGGAGTCTTGCTCTGTCACCGAAGCTGGAGTGCAATGGTCCCATCTCGGCTCACTGCAACTCTGCCTCCAGAGTTCAAGCAGTTCTCTTGCCTCAGCATCCCAAATAGCTAGGATTACAGGTGTGCACCACCACGCCTGGCTGATTTTTGTATTTTTAGTAGAAATGGGGTTTTATCATGTTGGCCAGGCTGGTCTTGAACTTCTGACCACAAATGATCCGCCCACCTGGGCCTCTTGAAGTGCAGAGATTATGGGCATGACCCACCGCGCCTGGCCCCCATTTTTAAAATGGGGTTTTAAATCTTTTTATTACTGAGTTAAAGAATCATTTATATATTCTGGATATGAGTCCTTTATTAGATATAAGACTTGTATTTCCTCTCATTCTGACAGTTGTCTTTTGACTTTCTTAGTGGCATCATTTGCAGCACAAAAGTTTTAAATTTTGAAGAAGCTTAATTTATCTGTTCGTTCTTTGTCACTTGTACTTTTGGTGTTGTAGCTAAGTAGCCTTTGCCTAACCCAAGGGCACAAATATTTGTTCCTGTGTTTAAAGAGTTTTATAGTTTTAGATTCTACATTTGGGCCTATGATCCATTTTGAGTTAATTTTTGCATATGGTATGAGGAAGAGGTCTAACTTCATTCTTTTTCATGTGGATATCCAATTGTCATGGCACCATTTGTCAAACGCTATTCTTTCCCCCACTGAATTGTCTTGGCACCCTTGTTGAAAAGCAGTTGGCTATAAATGTAGGGGTTTATCTCTGAACTCCCAATTCTGTTTCATTGATTTCTATGCCTACCCTCATGCCAGTACTGCCCTGTCTTGATAACTGTAACTTTGTCTCACATGTTAATGGGAGAGTTTGGGCAGAAATGGGCAACTTAGACTTTTTCTTTCCCTGGTCTGACCAGTTACTGGATTCTTTAGATCCTTCCTTAAGTTTTCAACCACACTTTATTTCTTCTCTGTATATCTTTGTGACGTGTCCCCTTGCTGGTTTCGTTAGGAGATGATATCCTGATAGACCTGAGAAATCCCAGCTGTCTGACACCTTAGTTTTCTCCTAGCAATGCCAGCTAACTTCATTCTAACTCAGTTGCTTGGCTCTGATAGGCTTTCTTTGTTGTACAGAATTAAACATTTGGGCCATGAAACGATGCTCTGGTTCCTGAAACTCTCTAACTGGTTAGGTTCAGGATAATAAGCTTACTGTACTATTAAGAGATGTAAAGATCTTTCCAAAAGATCCAAAGGCTATACAAGTGAGCAATTCTAGCAGATACTTCTCCCACGTGGGCTGTGATACAGACTTTCAAAGCCTAACCTTGTCCTCCCTGGGCCTTTCTTTTATTGCAGGTGTCTGTAGCATTGTGTTGTAGGCATAAGATTTGCTGATATTGGCATCTTTGTAGTAGTGGAGAAATGGAGGTCAGGCAAGAGATCTGCCTGCAGAGGTGGAACGCTGGGCAGAACAAGTGTTAACTCACTTTTTTAACATCACTTCAAATTGCTAAACCGAAGAATACAAAGCCCCTGTGACCTCTGGAATCAGCAATAACCACCCTGAGACTGTCATTCCTTTCTGTTGTGAATTGTGTGCAGCATACCTAGAACTTATACTATGAACTGTATCCTAATTTAAGCTAATTTAAATTTCTCTTTTCTACTGGACATGAAAAAACCTGTACTCCGAAGCTGCCCTTCCTCAAGAGCTTCTATTAAAAAGCCTGGGGCAGGCGCGGTGGCTCACGCCTGTAATCCCAGCACTTTGGGAGGCCGAGGCGGGTGGATCATGAGGTCAGGAGATCGCGACCATCCTGGTTAACATAGTGAAACCCTGTCTCTACTAAAAATACAAAAAATTAGCCGGGCGTGGTGGCGGGTGCCTGTAGTCCCAGCTACTTGGGAGGCTGAGGCAGGAGAATGACGTGAACCCGGGAGGCGGAGCTTGCAGTGGGCTGAGATCGCGCCACTGCACTCCAGCCTGGGCGACAGAGCGAGACTCTGTCTAGAAAAAAAGACCCTACCCATGCAAATGGGGCAGGGAAGTGGGCATGTCAGAAAGCGAGGGTTATGAAGACAGATTCTGGATTCAGTCTGCCTGAATGTAATTCCTCCTAAGTGATCTTGGACAAGTTACTTAAACTATCCAAGTGTCAGTTTCCTCATATTTAAGATGGTGATAAGAATAGCACTCACCTTCTGGAATTGTTAAAAGGTTGAAATCCCATGTAAGGATCTTAACATGGGCAAGGGTTGGCAAACTTTTTCTTTCTAAAAAGAGCCAGAGAGTCAACATTTTAGGCTTTGTGACACCATAGGCTTTGGGGTTTCCGTTGCAGCCACTTGGCCCTGCTGTTGTAGCTTGAAAGCAGCCACAGACAATGTGCAAATGGACGGGCGTGGCTATGTTCCAATAACACTGCACTTTTCAAAACAGGTGGAGGGCTGGGTTTGACCTGTAGGCTGCCGTTTGCTGACCCCTGGCTCAGCACAGGGCCTGGCTGAGTGGGCACAATGGGTTTTTCATAAATGCCAGCCATTCTCTCAGCTTGGGGACAGCTCCTTGACACCGGTCTCCTTGTTCATTATTTGCTCTGTGTTTTTAACAGAATGTCGAGGTCTTGGCCAGCAGGAGCAACACTTCAGAGCAAGACCAGGCAGGGACCGAAATGCGCATGAAGCTCCTGCAGGAAGAGAATGAGAAGCTGCAGGGAAGGAGCGAAGAGCTGGAGCAGAGAGTTGCTCAGCTTCAAAGGCAGATCGAGGACCTGAAAGGCGATGAAGCCAAGGCGAAGGAAACGCTGAAGAAGTACGAGGTGAGGCTCGCTGGGCCCAGGCCCAGCTTTGGCAGCTGCTGCTCCTTCTTTCCTGTGTAATTGATTTCAAAAGTGGGGAAGGGATTTATTGTCATAATTTAGTTGGAAAGGTCAAGGCAATAGTGAATACAACCTCTCTGCAAGCCATTTCTTTGTTACCCCCCAGAGTGG